>NC_091935.1:30513317-31713317 GCF_041260155.1 Ptychodera flava
AATAATATATACATATATACATATATATATATATATATATATATATATATATATATATATATATATATATATATATATATATATATATATACAAGTATCGAAGGGAACTACGGCTTATTGAAAGCTTGAAAAGATATATGTATGGGATATATGGGATATATGGGATATATATATATATATATATATATATATATATATATATATATATATATATATATATATATATATATATATATATATATATATATATGTGTGTTGTGTGTGTGTGTGTGTGTGTTTTTTCTTGTTGCTGACACTATGTTTTACAAGCTAAAGTTTAAGTTCTAGATACCGGCAATTTGCCGGTAGAGGTCACTTAACTTTGACATCGCTTGTGACGTCACTGTAGTGGACAAATCTTTCAAATATTTATACCTTGGGTTCTTGCATATCACATTTGATATATGCGGCATTGATAGGCCCAAGAGAACTTGAGAGTTTACGAAAATACTTAAATTGTTTAAAGATCCGTGTGTCGTCATTTCAGTATCAAACTGATTCCGATTCCGATTATAATTCGGAAACTATCTCGTTCTGTATGTAAGATGACAGACACTTTAACAGGTATGTACGATATTACGCCGTTTTTTTTAAATTTATAGTTATATGTGCTCTCGTAAACATCAAATTGAAAATTGACCGAATGATATTAAACTGTCAAACAAATATTGCGAGATTAAAAATTGACCGAACGATCTGTCAATTTATAGATATAAATTACTAGACGACCTGTATCTATCATTTTAGGGCGCCTATTGTCTATAGGCCTATAGACATTTTACAGACTAAATTACGCCCATCTTTTTCATTTATAGTTAGGCCTATTATATGTGCTCTCGTAAACATCGAATTGAAAGATCGTTCGGTCAATTTTTAATCTTGCAATATTTGTTTGACAGATTAATATTTAAGAAAATAAAAAAAATCATTCGCTCATGACCGACATGATAAAACATGTCTTTAATGAATATGAATATGTAAAAAAATCATATACTCTGTGACCCTGTTGAATATTTTGCTATGGTTGTCACACATTGACTGGCTATCACTTACACATCCGTTCTACGTGAAGTCGGCCCAGCATCCCGTTAAACTCATTTTTAGATTCCGTTGTCATAAAATATTTACAGGATTCAATTATCTTGTCTACCTTTTGTGATCTGTATAAAAAGGGGAAAACGTTTGAAATGTAACGACCTTAAAAGACCATGAAATTGCATCCTGCGATGAATAGGAAATAATATTGAAACCTTTAAATGTTTGGCACCGTAAATTTCCCTGTGATTCAGAGTGGCATGCTGCACAAAACACACATACTATTAAACACTCCACTTGACAATTTACGATTTGTAAATAGCGCGATGGACGTTTGTCGTATATTTCTTTCCACTAGGTTGTTAATGTGCTTTGAATGAAACATCTGCACCAAAATATTGTTTCAATTAGCGAACAGCCTAGGGGGTATCGAGCAGTGCCGACGTTCTGTCGCAACACAGCCATGTACTTTGAAATCTGTATACGTATACTCGTTTCAACATCGTCGTCTATTAAGTTACAGTCACAAACACCTGTCCGTATAGGAATGAAGGAACATTGACACTGAAGATCTGCTGCAGAACTTTCTCCCTACAGTCACAAACTTTTAATTTTCCCTTTCAATGTTTAATTAGTTTCAGATGCCCTGGCAAGTGATCGCACGCCATGATCTGAAATTGATTTTTTTGTTTAATTGTACCGTATATCAGGAACTATGTCATAATAAAAAGCCAGAAACAGAGAAACATTAATATTTTGCTTGACTCAATATATGGTACTTTTATTCGAGATATTTTCAAAATTAAGCTTAAGAATACTGGTGGAACATATTTGATGTCGTCATCATGGGATAGATAACCTCAGGGTCAAGAATCAGTAACTGAAAATAATGCGAAAAGTTGCAATGAGACTTTTCTGGTAATCTGTCAAACAACCAATTATTGACTATAATTTAAATCTAAAACTTAATAATCAATATACATGTACGTCATGCCTTGTAACGAGTTACTTTGAAAATCACTTTTCACCTTCATACACCCTCACAATATGGGAAGTTTTTCGCCCTGCAGCTAAAATTATAGCGTTAAGCCGTTAAATATGTCCTTCCAGGGCAATATTTGCTGACAATAATAAGTACAGTGCGTATATTTGGAATCATGTGATCACAGGCATATATATGCAGACGAGTATCAATTTCGTCGGGTCAGAGTCGCTGGAAGGAAAAGTATAATGGGTTCCAGGAATCCATAGTTGCTCACATGCATGTTAGTATGTGTCATTTCTTCATGTCTTTTTTATTTTGTTAATGTTTGCATCCGTGGTGCCGTCGCGGTCCTGCGTACTGGACTCAATATCTGCATCAGTCTCATTGTCATCATATTCTTCTTAAACAAACACCCCGTCGTCCTTTCTGTCTGATTCAGAACCGATACATTTAAACCCCACTCTCTTAACAGTCGGTATTAGTATCATTGTGGTGTACAACACTTTATAGACATGGAACCTAAAGGCTCCAAATTTGTAACTGTACAACATTCAAGACACAGCTTCAGTGTACGTCACACAACAGGACAAGGTCTAACTTACTATTGAACTTTTAGCCCTAGATTTTCGATTTTCGAAGTGAAGCTTTCGCTGAAAGTCATGGTACACCTGATTACCTATGACGTGCCAAGAAGTTTTTTGCTGTGCTCCTTGTCGATGTCATGTCATTATTCAGTGTGGACGCAATTTCAATTAGCCCTGAACTATTCTTTCATCAAAAGTTTAGGACAGGGGGCACAGCAATTAGTAAGATGAATGGCATATGTACAGTTTATAACATTTAATTCATGTCAACAGTCAGAAAGCTGTCAGTTTATTTATATTACACTGTACGATGTAATCAATTAAAATTAATTGCATCATTTCGTAATCTATTTTACTCGATTTTCATTAACCATTGTGAGAACATATTTCATATATGCCATGTTTCCAAAATCCCTTTTCGATCAAAATTCTTGTTATTTTATTTTATTTAGAGTTTCCTTCATCCATCTGTCTCTGTCTCTCTCATTGGTGTTTCTGAAATATTCCAAAAAGTTCGACTCCGGAGATAAACAAAATTTGAGTTAAAGCTGACCCACAAAGTTACCACATTGTACTCTTGACAAAGCGGATGCGGTGATTAAAGAGACGAGGGTAGCCGTCTTTGTCGGATTTGATGTTGCTACTCGTAAATTGCTGAATAATAATTAATTATTTCCAAACATGATATTTTGCATCAGAATATGATAGATAAACAAATCGACTTTGTTGGTGTAAGAAGTTGTGTAACACAGCGACATCTCGTCAAAGTATGCTTATAATAAATCAGAAATGATCTTTAAGGAGCAATTTGATGAATGGATTAACATTATGTAAACCTGACGGCTGCCCAGGAGTAACATTTGTACGAGCTTCTACACCAACGCCGCCGGAATAACGTGTCACTCATTGAATGTTTCAACCAGTGTTTTACAAAGGTAAGGAAATTCGGAAAGAAGGTCGATCGAAACTTGACTGACGATAAATGGCGCGGAGTCTATTTAATTGTCTTTTAATAAGCAACAAGGTTGAATAACTAAGTTACCATGGAGTAGGTGGCAGGGTATAGAGTGAAAAACTAGAACGGTATTTTCAGTTTTTTGTTTCGAACCACCCGACACAACTGAATAGAAATGCATGCACTTTTTATGGGCAAGGCATGAAGGACTCTGACGCAAATAATAAACTTTTATTCTCAGGTGTAATAATAAAATTGAGAAAACAAATAAACGAACTCTCCCCAACCCTGCAAAACCAATGTGACACCCTTGAAACGTATCGATCATGGTGGGACCATCATTCGCAACTGAATTGTGTGTAACATGATCAGCGACCCAAAATTTGATCGATAATACGCCATCCATCATGAATATCCGCTGTGCGTGATAAATTAGCAAACGACGAAAGGGTATCGGACAATCTAGAAATACAGGATGCATTCAACCGCCCGATATCATTCACGCCTGTGTTTCTTTTTTCAGGGTTTATTTTCCATAAGACAACGCCTAAGTATGTCTTTGTTTTTCAGGGTATATTTGGCATGAGATAACGTATGTTCCCATGCTCAACAAATGCGGGTTTTCACAATTGCGTATCAAACCGGTATTTAATAATAGCCAACGGCTTTTTACGAAAGAAGTGACGAGTAAGACCAGCCATTTTCTTACCATCATGGTTCTATTGTGATATACTTTTGGATATTTTGGGGGATTTTCAAAGGGTTTGTGGACCATACGTTTTCAAAATTTGCTGCCCGACCGACGGCGTGACATCTTTACTGTAAAAATATACCTTACAGGTGTGAAGAATTTAAAACGGGAAGGAAAATTAAACTATTTTTGGATGTTGTCCACAACGGTATCGTATAGCAGCCATAGTTTCACTGTTATTTGGCGTATATTTAGGCGCGCCGAACAGCACAACCGAAAACCTCTCAAAACGTGCGCATAAAAATCATAGACCCTCGAGCGAGGGTCTATGCTTAAATTAAATTCGTTGAATGTGTATTCGCACTATTAGATGCGTCTGCGTGTCCTATATTAAGAAATTTCTTTTTTACAATGATTCCCACTTCGCAGATGCATGCGTGTCGCCAATGTTGAATTGTAATGATGCGTCATTTTGAATTCATGGCATGCTGCTTTATGAGTAATATGGGATTGTGAGCCACGACGTTCGTGATATTTGAAATACATCACAAATTTATGTATTTGTTACATCGTGGAGGGACAAATGGGTATTTGTCGTCGTATATTTGTTAATTTAAACTTTGAAAGATCGAAGTATATGGCTTTGCTACAGCGACCTAATATTCATTGTTTTTCAGTTTGTGGAGAATGAATGGTATTTCAGCGTTCTTGACTGCTTTCTATAGCTGCTCCCTCTCACGTGATTTAGCGCTTGGTAACATCAGAGCTACAATGCTGATTTGTTTCAAATACTGGTGAAGGCAGCAGTTTTGTAGATTGGGTTTGCCAGGTTGCTTTCGCCTCTTTTTCGCGGGAGGCATATTCAGTTTCAAAGACTGTCATATAGTGGAGGTATCATATCTCACTGCGTTTGGTGCCAGACTCACGGTCGAGATTGAGCGAGAGTTTGAAACCCGGCCTGGGTGTGGTCAGAAGTCACAGGCTGTCATAGGATGTTGAATTCGAGATTTGAGCATAGTGTCATGTTCTGAAATAGCCCTTTACTTCCATTATTGCTCCAGTGAGTTATTGTGTAATGGGTACCTCATCATGTAAACGGACTTCTCGCCAATTGGATGATGGGACAATATGAAAAATGCCAGTCCTGATTAACCTTGGCAACTACCTTGGAAAAATATTATTGGATTAAATCGATTGAATAAAAGATGAGCAACAGACGCCTTAGAAAGTCATAGAATCATTTGTGAGCAAGGTTGTGCGTAACACTACATATAAGGTGTCCCTTGAGGGTTACTAAGTTATCTCCAGAGATTATTTTCAAGTCAAGTAGCTTTACGTATGATTTTAAAATATTTAAATAGGTCGCCGGAAAAAAATAACATGAGCACAAGTAGGACGGTCAAACTAACCTTTGTACACCATTATAATTGAAAGAGTAGTATAGAAAATAATCATGTGCGAAAAGCATAACTTCATAAAAGAGATTGAAAGTGAGTGATTTGTATGTAATGTTATGCAGCTCAGTACGAGAGAATAGAATAGCCTACCATTTTCGAATGTGAAATGAAGAGTTCCCAGAATTCCTTTCGCTTGCAACTATGAGGTGAATATTGATTTAATCATTTAAGTGGGCATTTTGTTACCCACCTGCCTTGCATTTATCGCTTTATGTGCATTTCAGTTCATCAGTATTTTACGACTCCTGATCCATCTGAACTCCCTGAAAGATTTGTCCATTTCAGTGACGTTACAAGCGATGTCAAAGTTGAGTGACCTGTACTGGCAAATTGTCGGGATCTAGATCTTAACCTTAAGCTTGTAAAACATGGTGTCGGCAACCAGAACAAAAACACCTAGAGGTTGATATCTATCTATCTATCTATCTATCTATCTATCTATCTATCTATCTATCTATCTATCTATCTATCTATCTATCTACCTACCTACCTACCTACCTACCTACCTATCTATCTATCTATCTATCTATCTATCTATCTATCTATCTATCTATCTATCTATCTATCTATCTATCTATCTATCTATCTATCTATCTATCTATCTATCTATCTATCTATCTATCTATCTATCTACATATACATGAAATTCTCCACATGAAACACCTGACGTCATTGGCTGGTAACCTGTTTTTCTATTCTCTTACTGATTTTAACCCTATTTGTGTTTTAAGTATCAGAGCTTGAAATGTCGACTTATTGTTGTATTATTGAATGTGTGGTCTTTTGAGTTGCGTCTTTGTTTGGCGAAAGGACTGTATGTAGCTACTGACAGAAATACCGCACTGCTACATTATATACCAAGGAAAATAGGAAAGATCAACCTTAACACGAAGTTACACGAACACTGGTATTGTTATTCAGCATATGTACCGCAGATCTAATATTATCTTCCATGGTTTGAGGAAAACGTTCATGGCCTCTTCAGTTGGCCTCTTTTAACGGCAATTTTCACCGGCAATCGATTACAATGTCCCGGATTTCATGTAATTGGATGGTTTCCATCCATGCTCAAACATGGTACAGTACGTGCACTTTGTCGTGTATTACATAAAATATGTAATACATTAAGAGTAATCTCCCTTCTGGTTTATTCATAACAATCTCTTATCATGATTATTTTTCTCTCTTCGCATCAGTACTCATCATATTACTCAAGATTCCTTGTATTAGTACTGTATTAGATGTATTTGCTTCGTTCACAAATGAAACGACGAAACATGACGTAGGCATTTCGTCTTACAGAGGGAAACACACAAACTCAAACACCTATTAAGATTGCGGATAGCGTTGGCTGACCAAAAAGCTTTTATGGTTTTGATCAACTTTCTCATTAGAACTATATGCGATAAGGTTAACGTTCTAGACACATCCTGCCATCGCGAGATCTTTCCTTCTCGTTCAAGACCGTGATCGAGACAACATCGATCACCTCTTTAATCAGCCACTTTGCGACAGCACACGCGCATGAGCATTGGCGAGGACGCTGATGTAACGGCATGGATCGCAGAATCAAGGCTTCAACAAGTTTGTGATGTTTATACGTATATTATAGATCAAAATGAATAAAAGTACGAGAAAGTTTGGAATAACATCTGATTAACTTTACGTGTAAACTTGAAAAAAATGACTATATCGAACTACTACAAAAGGACGGTAGCTATATGATCGAACATATTGTTCCCGATTCGATCCATCAAGAACGCGATTAGAACTAATTTGGGAGAATTGGATAGTGAAGTAATGTCGGTTTAATCTGCAAATGTAAGCTCATCATTCTGCTTTTCCTTTTAAGTTATACACTTATGCACTTGGTAATATTGCAACATTCAGCTATAGGGCACCTAACACTTTTGAGAAATTTGAACAATATGAAAATCCAATTATCCCAAATTAGTTCATATCATGTGACATTTATCATATCTAAGAACACATGAATCGAAGAAGATAGCAGAATATAAAACGAAAATTCAAATTACAGCGTTTGACTTTGTTAAAAGTTGCTTCTAACTATTTTTTGTAAAATAATGTACATTCTTTCTGTTTACAAGACAAAGTCTTGGGGGAAAAGTAAAATCTCGAACCCGCAGAGCATATCGACACTTACCCTGATCACTGTGCCCAAAGCTGTGCGTCACAGTCAGGTTTGCTTTCCAATGGGAATCCACGGTAAAGATGTTATCGCGACAATTAATTTGTCGTGCTAATAGACAAAGTCAGCTGTGGAGGGTTAGGAATCGGAATGCGATCTTGTGAACTTCAGATAAGGCTGCAGGTAGCCATCTGGACATCCATTAGGCTTATTGGCGATATGGCACTCCCTTCCCACGCCGACAAAAGCGAGGGATTAAACAAGGGTCTACAGAAGTACAGCGGTTGTTCCTTTGCCGAAAACTGAGTGATGTACTTTTTGGGAATGACTCCAATGTCACTGTCAAAAGGATACGCGGCATAAACATGAAACACAGCAAAACGAAGTATAGACTCTGCAGGGGCACATAAATATCATTGAGCTCTGTGCAGAATTCTGATAAACTGCATCGATTGGAAGTCACTCTGTGATGCAATGCATTAACACGATGAACCGACCATGCACACGTGTAAAGTGGTGTCCGTGTTGACAGACACCAAAGTAATCACATGTACTTGGCGGCAAAAAGGTATGACATTTTTATGTAACGCGATACTTTCGTAACAGTCGTTATTTAATTTTAGCTATACCGACAAAGAAATGATTCCGAATTCAATCAACGTTTTCCGGGAATCTAAAACTCAAAGGGGAGATAAATCCAGGGCTAGGCTTCGGTTTGAAAATGCAACATGCATTAGAACTGTTCTCAGCTCACGTTTTGATATTGCGATCCCACGCCCGAACACAGATATGGTATTTCACAAGATTTGTACTTCTCGTCAAATCTCGCGCGACTATAAGAGAAATAACCTTAACATTTTGGCAGTAAGAACCTTCAACAGCTCGAGTCTTTAATTTTGTTTGAAGTTATTTGCAAGCTGAAGGTGATAATTCAGCTTCGACCCACTTTTCTCCCATGACATGAATATACCCTCAGTCGGCAGTGACAGTCGCTGTGAGTGCTCAATACACAGTTAAGGTATATAGAATGCGCCTATAGGGCACAGATATTCGGATTCTCAAACTTTTACCATTCTTTTCTGATCTACCACTTGTGAGGGCTCATTTTAAAGCTCTTTGTAAGAGAAAAAAAATTCACCGGCTTGTTTTTATTCTCGATTTTGAAAGAGATTAGTTGAAAGATTCCTTGTGGAAAGTTTGAGCAAATGTTTAAGTCTTTCACTTTGGAGGCGCATACTACCTTAATAACATCGACAGAAAAGTTGAAATTGTTTTCCAATATTGCATTTACACACATGAAATAACTGACAGTTATACATTGTCAACTAACTCTTGATCGACCCCCACGTATCTAAATATGGATTCTGTCAACACCCATGATACAAGAGATGGTCTCAATGCCCCGCACGTTCCTCTATACGTGGTATTATTTCTTTCAATCTATGTGAAATTTCCTTTCATTGAAAAGTGCACGACGTGACTACCTTTCAATGGGTCGTATACAAGGAGAACCATATGTATCGCATGAATGTCAAAAGAACTCAAAGTCAAAGAAAATTCAAACAAAAGGAAAATTCCATTCCAAAAAGAAATTGACGGAAATAAACAGGCAGCGCAGCACTTAATACCAAAAGTGCAAAACTCGAAGCAATTTAGCTGAAAAAGTGACCAACGGTAAAAAGTGACGAAAAGTGAAGTTAGTTTAAAATTTAGTTCTCAACATTATTTCAATCTCCGGTGTATATGCTTCTATTAAGCTGTAGCATTTCTAGAATAAAGGATTGTCGTTCTTCGTGAAAATCTCGACAGTCCTGAAATCTCGCATACCATGCCGTGCAACATGTTGCAACTGAGAGCTTATATCATGTCAACACAAACCTTGCTAAAAAGCCACAGCAGGCTTGAGGCGTAAATGTATAAGTTGAAAGGAGTTTACAGTGATATGTTCGCGTTGGCCTAGGGGACGTCAAGATGAAAAGGATGTGTACAGGTGTGAAATGATATACCCAAGGTTTCAGGTTTAATTATATCATTCAGCTTTTGCAGTTCTAAAAGATCTGAAGAGACTGTTCAACTTGCAAGGTCAATAAAGAAGACATCTTGAACTTACAAACAAGTCCTAAATGCCCATTGCAACATATGTCTTTTAAAACTGCAGTCGCATTTCCAATGCTCTGATAGAGATACACTGTTTTGATGGAGGTCGTAAGAATGCGTTATGATAGAAACCATCCGGTCGCCACGTTGTTAACTCTCAGAGGTTGGAAAATCTCTCATTCAGGGCCCATCAAAGGATGAGCACAAATGGATACTTGTTACACGCCATTACCACCGGATTCAATTTGTAGGCCTGTAATTACCACACGGAGATTAACCTTTGCCGTTATGGCGTTGATTATCTCAACAAAAGATAATGGTCTCGCGACGAAGCCCATGCAAGGCCAGGCGCACAATTTAGCAATTTCTTTCCTCCCTCAGCTTGGTTCGTAACCCTGAGGTTTACATTTAACAGAAGGTCGGTCATAAAACATAAATTGGGAATCCCCCGGGGGTAGCTTGATTAAATTACGAAGTACATCAAAGTGGCAAGTAAAATGATATAACACATACACCTGAATCCTTATCTAATGTCCATATACTGATTACGCATTGCACATTTCCATGACTTTTTGAAATCCCATTCCTCCAAGAACATCCATAGGGATAGCTTATCTGTAAAAGATCGGCAATTTAACTAGACAAAAGAATAGGTTAACGAGATGACTGTTAGTCTGAAATACTTCTATAACCTTCCCTTTTCACTCACTGATGTGTCGCCTTCAAGATAGATATTGTTTGTGTTCATATTTATCCTATATTCTTTCTGTTAAGTTTTTAATATATTAACTTACTTTGTTTTCGTCTTATGTAGTGTCACCCCTTCTAAAGGTCTATTGGTGTTTTCTTCGTTGGCCAATTGGGCGCCATGGGCTCATTTCCAATTATTTAAAAGTCATATACTGCAGCGCATACGATTATTATGGCCTTATTGTAATAGCCTTTTGGCTTGATGGCGACACACCTTTAGTAGCAATGTCATGACCTGTCATGGACATTTCTTGGTACCATCTTAAACGTTGATATTGTAATGATCTCCTTGAGATGATTCGGCGGTCTTTAATGATTTGCTTCCTGCAAAAACGTAGCAAGGTTTCGTGTGTTGACCACGTATTATCAAAACTGTGCCGATTTCTGAATATTTGCCGATATATTTTAACGTGTAGAATGCATCGAACAAACACAAGTCGTGCTTTTAAAATGTGAATTTTCATCATTTTTATACACGCAGCCTCTCAGACGATCGAAATAATCATGAAACAAAATTTAATGTCGTTCCATATTTTCTGTAAGGTTGGTGTAATCTTGTGCTTGTTCAGCCATAATGCTACAATTAACCTAACAAACTTTTCAGAAAATTTTGAATTGTGAATTGCAGTTTTATAGATGGCGCATTTGAGCGACAATGTGTCGGAAAGCCGTGTCCATGTCGAAATAGTTCTATGATGTGTCATGTATGCGACTGATTTATTTGTGTGCTAGAATTTGGCCACAAGCTTTTGTGGAGAAAACTAAAGAGAAAACAATTGTTGACACCAACTTTGAAATAAGTGTGTCAACGACACAGTGTTCATATTTTGATCGTGGTTTACTCATGCAAATGTGATTTTATCTCATACTGCTTCATTTGGATAGAACCCTGAGCTCTTCAAAGTGCACTGACACCGCAAGCGATAATTAATGGCGAGTCTAATGTTTGTATCTAACAGAATAAGCAACTTTGATGCTCTTCTGAGAAATCAGATTAACAGCCTGAGACAAAGACTTTTGAAAAGTAGCAATGCAATTGTACGAAATGTATGTAAATCATTGTATTTCAACTCAGAGACGGTAAAACACTGGAATAAGTTACTCTTTGTTTAAATGTCTGTTTAAAAAGAAACCCATTGGATTATGTATGTAGATATAATCAATTTTTCTATCTTTTCAACCATAATTTAATTTTGTAACTGAATTTTCATACTATTGCCTTATTTGACTTTTATATGGACGCTCAAGTCCGAAATAAAGATACAATAACGATAATTAATGGGCGGAAGGAGAAAATATCTGCAGTTTTAGTACAATTTGAAAAAGCCTTACCAGCAACATTCTTGGAACTTGCATACTAAATTTTAAACCAATGTCTGACCTGATATTCGACGAAAATATCCTAAAAGTTTACTTTCGCGTATGATTGAAACAACCTGCGAAGCATACTTCAACATCGAAAATTCTCTAAAACATTTGTTTTACCAAACCAAACCAAAGCCAAAGCATAATATCTATTCTCGAAGTTATCCTAAAAAGGGCTCATTTGATATTTTCACAAACTGCAATTAATGAGAGCATCGCCAAGATCTTAAGAAAGTACATTCTAATATAGATTTCAGACATGTCAAGACGTTCAAGCAAGAGGTATATGATCTTTTTACCAAAAATGACGACAAGCGGCCTATATTATATATTATTGCCTGAATACAGGGGTTTATGTGCCCGAGAGCAGGTGACAATTTGCCCGACGCCTAGAGGGCAAATTGTCTCCTGCTGCGAGGGCACAGAAACCCATGTTTCAGGCGATAATATTTTTATTACATGCCTCTTCAGTCAATGCTACATGATATTTAGTTACATACAGGGCATTTTTCAAACAATTTTACCATAATCGACCAGCATCAAACAGATTTTAACGAAAGTCAAAATGGCAGTGCGCTCATGGATATTTTACATCTAGCGTTAAACGTCTACTTTGGCGTCGAAAACGTCGAAGGGCTCCACTGGACCGGGTAACCATGGAAACCGGTCAGTACATCGTTCACCGACCCGCTAACTCCCCGGATGTTCCTATTTAAATCAATGCACTGATTTGCACTCACATCGGAGGCATGTAATAAAACCTCGCTGTTAGTTTTTGCAATATAGTCTCTGCATAGCACTCCAAAATTCAATTCAAAGAATGCTGACATGGCTGGAGAACATTGCAATTTCTTCTTATTGACAAATTCAGTAAATTCTCCATAGGATTCGAACTCACAACGTACGGCACCCAGTCACCTAGCGAAGACATCAGAAAACCGCTTGGATGAATCCCCATCCTTGGTGGTTCAATAACCATATAATAGTTGTTACAATTTTTTTCTGACTGCGACCCCTCCACACGCTGTAGAGTTCGTAAAACACACACATCACTCACAAACTTTATCAAATCAATGAATACATCACTTAACTGGGCGGAAAAGGTTTGTATGATGGTTTGTCCTCCCATTGTATGTGAAGATTAAGCTATTTCCAGATAAGCATTCTGCAGACAACAAATTGTGGTATTCACTTACAGCAAAATGAGCATCGCACAGAATGATGCACCAATTTGTAATTTCTAATGCCAAATGATAAGTTAGAGATTATGACCATATCATTAATGAGAATATCCCTAAGAACTAAATGGTGAATTTCAAAGCTCTGAGATATTAGAAACAATATTTTGACCACAATGAGAAAATTGGACTAAAAAACTTTGCATATGCAAATCTCATTTAATCTCATCTCAGTTTAATTACCTTTGGACAAAAAGTTTTAAAGGATTTGAAAATTATGTAAAGAAGTGTACTGGAAGAGAGACTCGGCAAATGCTATAACAACAATGCAAATACCATTGCAATGTGATGAGTTTAAATTTTCACATTTTAAAGCAAATGAATGTTTAACTCATTTTCTGTTTTCATGTTGCTTCAACATTCATCTGAGAATATTCACGGACTTACGTAGGGAACAGACATGCGCAAGATATAGACACTTGAATGGTATTCAAAGGTAAACATTATCAGTATATCCAGTATGATATATTTTTATGTCTGTATATATATATATATATATATATATATATATATATATATATATATATATATATATATATAATTGCCATATACTCATAAAATTGACAGTGTAAACATAAAGCTGAAATGGGGAATGCCTTTGTGAAAAGTAAGAATTGCAACAGTTCCTTTCCATTAACGATGCAAGTACATCTGCAACCAAGCAACACTGTCAAGCCATTCACAGCTAACACAGCAGTATATGATGTGTAAATGTCATAATACTGTTTTTTTTCCAATGTATTGAAATATTAATGCTGAAGCTAGTGTGCCCTGATTATCTTTGATAAGGATGAGTGATTTTTATCGGATAAGTCTGCTATTCAATTATTTAACATAGGAAAAAAAAATTATGTAAAAACATCCTGCAAGTTTTGCCTTACTGCCAACAGTTGCACTGGAAGGGAGCAGTATACATTTCAGTTTTATTGGTCATTTTTATTGATCATTTGCATATTTTTGTTCTACTCCCAACGGTACATTGAAATACCTGGTATTCAGTTTATCAAGACAGTCTGCCAGTGTGCATCGAACACACACATAGGCCCGTGCTTGCACGCTGTGGAAGCTATCTGTAGTGAATGCTGGACATTGAACCTGCTCTAGGGACGACGGCCAGAATCAAACAAACACTGAAAACGTTATCAAAAGTTTTAACTAATGTCACTCAAAGGTAACTTTTAACAGCTGACTGAGTTAATTAAGAGACCACTAAACAAAGACTGCTGTGATTTTATATAACATCCTTTATTTACATGTAAAAAGTAGCATGAGGTAATGAACTATAACACAACTGCATATTTCTGAACAAATTCATAAAAGCCCCTATTAAGCATACACTTTGGTCTAGTCTTATTGTCTGAGTGGTGTCTTAGGCTTACGTTTTTCAAAATGGGGGTGAAAGGGTGGGATACTTTTTTTGAAATCAAGACAGTGATCTACTTGCTTGAAGTGGACGGAATAAACATCAAGTTGGCAATCATAATTGCACATCCATATTGGGAACACATATAAATTGTGGAAAAAATCAGACAAGTGAAGCATACAAGTGACCGTTTCCGGATGCGCTCATTTGAGAGGGAAAGATTCCTTGGAATTCAAGTTGTACTTTAACAATCACACTGAGCCAGACGATGGCCGATGCAAATGTGAATAGATGGAGTGCAAAGAAAGCTGTCCAAAAAATTTCCAAGTGAGTGACGTCTCAGAAGGGATGACTCATTGGCTGTTCAGGATTTATCAAATATTGATACGGATTACTTAGTCACGGTGTGGGGCAAATGACAGAAACGCAAGAGGAGGTGGCAAAATATGTGAATCGTAAAAGAGCACTGGGAAACGAAATCTGAATTGTAAACAGTTCACGGATCATATGCATCGTACAGTTACCATAAATAATTCACTTCTGGGATGCTTGAAGATGGTGTAATTGGAATGTTACGACATGTGATGTGGGGAAACTCTACCGCTCTACAGGAAGAAAACTGGAGGAATCTTGAACTAATAAAGCTTGCTTAATGTCCCTTGCGAGTCAGCAGGTCTTGAATAATCTTATTGTAATCGGATAGCATTCCTTTGACGTTCTTCACGATTGGACGGTAGTCACTCTCCATGCTCTTTGTAGCAATAACTGTAGCCAAGGGGGTCAAGGAAAACTTGGATTGAGTTTTAAAAATTTTGTTTGTATGTCAGTGATAGACTAGGTGTGAGCTGGAGAGAGAGAGAGAGAGAGAGAGAGAGAGAGAGAGAGAGAGAGAGAGAGAGTAGGAGTGAGAGGAGAGAGAGAGAGAGAGAGAGAGAGAGAGAGAGAGAATTGTTGTTGAGTTAATGTGTAGCAGAGTCTGTGATCAAATCACAAGTACACTGAATAGCACTGAATACCTTATTGCACTGAATGACATCCTGACAGGTTTAAATTTACCCCCTCGAGTTGACACAGCGACAACTGTGCCATGTTAGGTATATTTAAAGTGCACTACCCTGTGTTTGCACTATGGTGCGCTGACGGCATGTTTCTTGGCAAAGAATTGCTTGATTGTGGGAAGGTCTTATGCAAAAGATAATCTTGGTTGTGCTGTTGTGTATGCACTAAATATTAGCAGAAATCAGCAATGTGAATTTGAAAAAGTTGGTATAAGGTCAGTATGAAATATTCAATTACCTTAATATGTTCAATTATTAGCTACTTTGGCAAATGATTAATTCAATCCAAAAATTGTGGAATATTCGTCATTTACAGTGATCTTTTACATGGCATTGAATATTTATAAAATATGCATAATGACTCAGACAAAATGTTGGTATAAATCATAAATATAAAACCATTTTCTTGGATCTTTTGTTTATTAGGTTCTTTTTAAACTTGAACGGCAATTCAAAAACTGAAAGAGGGCTGCATGTTATTTCTGTTTATTTCACTTAGAATTTTGAGCAATGGTTAGGAAGGGCTAAAACATCAACATATTTTTGTAAGATTGCTAAAACTACCGTAATTACTTGGCAAGCCCCCAGTGTTCGGCTTTCAAAGACATGCTAAAATAATTCTGATGCCTATAAGCAGGAGAGATTGGAGTGTGGAAAAAGAAAAACTTTGTACTGCAGAGTCAATATCGAATACTTGGTGTAATGCGATATTTTAATGTGCATGTACTATTTGGTTCAGAACGTGCCAAATATCGCTGCAGTCAAAATGTGGGGCTGTGTGCCTTGTGAGCAGGTGGCCATTAGCTAGACACTGGCAGAGAATAGGTTGGACTGACACGAGGGCAACCACCTAGTTCAGCATTCAGGCTCTACGGTTTCATTAAATGCCTCTTGATTTATACCATAGTTGTCAGAGTTTTCAAATAATGTTGGCATTATCATTTATCTTTCACAAAGTGCAAGCGCCCCCTGTCATGAACTCTTGTAAGACGCTTGAATAATACATGAAGACTTTTTTTGGCTGTCAAGTCAGTGATTACGAAGTCTTGGCTGTTTATGAACGAGCCTAAGAATGTAATCACGATGGCATACTGTGATCAACTTAAACCCCTTTTTCCGCAGTGGTTTGGCCGAACACCATTGTTATCGACAGTGATTGTGGACCTGTCCACAGGCAATCGGGGAGAACAGGTTAAGAAACGGCAAAACTTTTTTTCATGCCAAATAAATGTCTGGACCTGGTGTTACCTGTGAAGTATGTTGTCATAACAATATTTGTTTTGTTGCCATGGACGACAAAGTGTTTGACATATCAAAACTTGACAAGTCTAATCAATATCCCTTGCAGTGTTCCTATCTGCCTAGGAAAACAGCCGGCAACTTAGACTGATGGTGTATGATGTGCCCTGCTGTTTGCTGAGTGTGTTATCTTTCTTCACTGTCCCTGTACTTCCAATCTACGCAAATGCTATTCAGCTGGGGAGAATAATCTGCAGCGATATATTCACACAGATGTTTACAAATAATAAATTTATAATTGCTATGCAGGATTAGATAAATGAATAACGCACAGCTTCATCATCATAATTGTTTTATTCAGCTAAAATGCATTTGTATGCTGTGGTCGACTGTTATGAGAATGATTTTGTTCACAGAGCAAGGGAAGTGGAGGGAGATCGAGGGAGGATAACACAAGACACACAGTAAACCACCAGTCTGAGTTCCTTGCTGTTTTCCGAGATACGAACATCGTGAGGGATATTGACAGGAATTTGTCATCTGTGTTTAAGTCAAATTTTTGTTGTTCCCTGTAAAACCAAGACAAACTGATATTGCCATCCGCCATTTTTTCAAGGCAAATATTTGACATATTGAGAGTAATGACATGCAGAAGATAACATACATATGTTATAAAAGTTATACATTGGCTCTACTGTGAACAATAGGAAGAACATGAATGATAGATGCTTAGGTATACATATATTTAGTGAATGAATCAGTCAAAATGACAAATCCTTCACAATCGCTTGTTTTCCATCAATGTCGTAACTTCAAATCATGTTTGAACAGTACAGAGAGAGAGAGAGAGAGAGAGAGAGAGAGAGAGAGAGAGAGAGAGAGAGAGAGGGGGGCAAACTCCTAGCCTGCAAATAATTGCTCCATTTTCCAAAGGATACACTCTTTCATGACAAAGTTATTCTGCTCGTGGTGCTGCCATTTGCGTTCAAGATTTCCGAGCTGAGCGTGTGTTTCATTGTCGTTGAGCTGGGCCTTCAGAGCCTCGTACTGTGCTGTCAACTCCTGCATGGCTGTAAGGAGAAAGAAATCAGACAAAGTGATTCTGCCAGCGGGCAAATGAATGGGTTGATGATAGGTGAATACGATTTTCCAGAAAATGTCAAGTACTGGGCATGAAATATACTGCCTTACACTGAACACTGATTTTTTCACAGCCATTGATCAGAACACGCAAGCTTTCAACGCTCTGTGGAAATTTCACCGCTTGGATTCACGATTGTGTTCTAGTATGCCATCATTAAACAAAGTTGTTTTGAATTTGCTGGGGGATGCTAAGAATGACTTTGAAGAGCAGCGAAAGCACTTCTCACGGAAAACTCTGATCTACCTGGTCTGAGTGAAACTTGTTTGCATTTCACTCATATTACGACTTTGTTTTACTGGCTTTATTGATGTTTTCAACCTTACGTTAAATGTCAATTGAAACACAACTACATGCATTTATCTCTGACCTTTCAGAGCAATGATGTGAACCCCCATCACAAAATTACGCCAGCCTCGTCACGCAGATATCAAAGCATCTGTTCACATTATCTGTGAAAATGGGCTTTCAAATTGGCTGGTGCCTGGTAGTTCCTTTCAGGTTAAGCCATTTTCAACAATCACATCGTCTGTGTCATTCTTGTTACACTGTGTATGGTAATTGCCATACACGACAGATAACCAACATTTATTTCCGAGATGATAGTTCTCCATCAGCTCTCACAGTAATTTTTTTTTTCCGAGCGGACGCTGATTTTCTCTGACTAGCACACTGTTGGCTGAAACACGGTTTGGGTTTTTTGTTTGTCGCATGCATGCAACAAAACTTTCATCTAAAGCTCCGAGTGCACTAGTGGGCACCACTGTGTTCAAGCAACTGTGATCGTATCTACACTTGTCTGCGGTTCTCTGATGCTGGGATACATGTTCGAGATAGCTTTATTAGTAAAAGAAACCACAGCCTCTCAAGCTCTTTTGTTAACACATTAAAGTATTCATTCCATGATATATTCTAATATTATGAATCAGAACACACCTTCATATTTTTGAATTCTTAAAAAAAACAGATTGGGTTTTGAATGGTTTCTTTTTCAATTCTTTGCAAAACAAATTTGTGTGTTTTGAGTTCTTTGTGATATTGTTGAGGAGTCTTTCAAGACAGAAATTTGTGGCCGCTAAACACGTCAAACCTTTCTTTAATATGGGAAAATTTGACTACCTCATCAAAAATTTGGCTTTATTATTTATCAAGAACTTAAAGTTGAAAAAAAAATTGATGCCAATATCACCATTAGACTGTAATCGTTACCTATACCTTCCAGCAATGGCTTATTTTTAAATCATCCACGACATAAAAATTTTAACGACTATGAATTTTAACGACATATTCTGACTTGCCACTGTCGAAAAATTATTGGGTTTGGCAAAACAGGAAGGAGTAATTTATGTATACCAAGACACACCCAGCTCCACAGCACATGCATTATGCAAATAACAAGGTTCCATTTTTTTTCCTTTTACTACAGTGTGGTGTCACTGTCCTTGCTAACAAATATTATCTGTGACACTGTCTATTTTGCTTAGATGTTGCATTATGATCTCTGGTTTTTACAGACTGACTGGCGACAATTGAAATGAAGTGAAAGCAACCATCAAACAGAAAATGCCCCCAGTCGCAACTTTTGATCTGAAATGAAGAAATAAACGGCAAAAGTGTATAGCTGCCGAAACAACGTACGTGTGATTTGAAAATGAATTTTGTCTTTTAACTATCATGATTTTTGTGATACGAGCAAAATTTAAGCCTCTTGGATGCTGTAGTATGATGCAGAAATGAGAAAAAACCTGACAGCTCAAAACTGTCTGTTTATTGACTAACAAAACTGCGACAAACCCTACTTTGCCTTGTTTCAGCACCATGCTCCTTTCCACTAAATCAAGGCAAGCTATTCAGCTATTATAATCTATGGTGCTACCATCACAATGAATAACTGTATGCCCTGAAAATAATTCAAAAAGCACATATGGCTTTAAAACACCATTCTAGTGACTACTGCTATTTTTCGGTATTTCCTAACTGTACGCCCAGCTCTCCTAAAATTACGGTAACCTCTGATATTTTACTACTGCATATTGGCTGTTGTTATTCTTCCCTTGTAAAACAGGAAATCATAAAACATCAGAATGACACTCAAAAGTCAAGTTGGATTAGTGTTGACATAAGAATGGAGCACCTTGACCGTTTTCAAGGCCAGACCTTGGGATTTTATGGCTGGTTATCTTGCTCTCAATCTCGGAAGTACTTGGCAGTGATACATTTCAATATTCCCCTTGCCGGTCTGTCATTATCTTTTTTTAATCAACATGCTGAAATGAGCTTACATCGGATATTGAGTAATCTTCTCATGGTGTCTGTCACACCTGCAGTGTGAGTGGTACAAACCTTCAAGACCACACATAGCATACTTGACTTACTTCATTGCATGTGGGTCGATACAGTAGCGTCAAAAACCTGCCGCAGGGAATGTTGACACACAGTGGTGATAAACACTGCTGTTTCGAACTGTTTTATTCCACACACCCTAAATCAAAGGCTAGTTGTGGTGCATATCCCTTGCCTCTCACAGCTTAAGTACTAAAAGCATGTTATATTAACAGTATGACATACAGACTGATATACTGCAGGGCTTGAAACTTGCTATCAGAGCCTACAGCAGGTTCTGATACACGGAATACTTTAATGAAATATTATTTTAATGTCAAGTGCTTCCTTTTTAAACGGGAGGAAAGTAGATCATGTGATAAAGTTTGTGGTTAGAGAGAGACCATTTTTTCCCTTGCATTTCAACATTTATGACATTTTTCCATCATATTCAATGAATCCACAGTCTTTCACAACTAAAGGTCCCATCTCATTACACATTACATACTGGACTCCCTACATCTCAAACAACACTCTCTACCTAAGAACCGAGTTTCCTAGTGTGAAATTTTCAAGTTTATACATTCGTGAGATTAGTGACGATGATCCTGCTATATCATTCAATGAGCAGGAGTGATCATAATGCATGACATGCACACTCTGACAGCTTGCTGAAGATAGAGACGATTTATAAACCTGACATCCCTCAAAAAAACAATGCACCTTTTCGACATTGCAGTTGACAGATGTTCATATAGTATAGCAGTTGTTAACAAGCTATCTCTAGATGCAATGAATACAACAAAGAGATTGGCCATAAAAATGTTCACACCTCGCATATCAGGCATATCGACTGTGGTGAAATGTGATGCATTGGAAGATGGACAAGCCACGTTTATTTACAAAAGGATAGATTGATATGAACAATCAGGAGACAGTTTGTCACCTTAATTTAGTCGATATCAGTGACTGTCACCGGGGGTGATTCATAGAGCCATCTCCTCAGTCTGCATATCGGCATCTTTTATTACTATGGTTGGGTTATTGAGCTGTGAATAGACCTGAATCAGTGGGCGAGAAATTTACACTGTGCGTTTGAAAAATCTGAGGGCAATAAAAATCGTAATTTTCTGGCGGACTCACAGGTGTATAGCTCTGTCAATCAGGGACCGGGCAGTCAATCAATGCAAGTTGAAGAGTTTATCTGTGATCCATTCACCCCTATGTCATCGTGTAAATGTCCAACAATACCATTTGTACACGCAGTAGGATTGCGCCACAGTAAGGTCCTGAGGGGGTTATAAATAGAATTCACCTCCACAAGATGGATTACTTTCAAATAAAAAGAAAAAAGTGGGATGGGGTAACATTTTGTTCAAATAGAATAATTTATTATGTTATCATCAAACGCTGATAAAAAGGTTTTAAACATTTTTCAATTATTTTTATCTTGTTTTGTATAAAAAAGAATATTCAGTATTCTACACATCAGCCGGTAACAAGAAATTCTAGTGCAGAGATTGGTCATGCACTGTTTTGAAGAAAATGTTCAAGTTGACGTTGATGAATTCCGGTTCCCTGAACACAGACAGGAAATCTTTAAAGCTTTGCAGCATGGCTGTTAAAACTCCTAGGAATCGATTTAAGACTGATATTTTGTTCCATAAAACAGCAGTATCAGATTTCTATTACTCGCAGCTGGCAAATGCGTATAGCTGGCAAATGCATATATTGGGGAATCAGCCGACTTTCCAGTATGTGTGTAGGTTGTACCCTAGCAATGAAAGCTTGGGTATCTCGTTTTTCCCTACAGTTTGAAAGCTGATGCGAGTACTACTGGCTCTGTTGGATTTCTTCAGAAAAATCAATGACAAATTTCTTTATTACAGGTGTGAATCTTTTTGATAAAAAAGTACTTCTAACATTTATTCAAGTATGTAGTGGAGGATTTACAAGCATAGGAAATGTTTCAGAAAGCACAGTAAAATTATGTAAGCTTTGATAAACCTATAGAAACAGCAACAGCAGAGCCATCCATATCTTACTTCGTATTGAGAAGATAATGATTGCCAATAAAATTCAGGATTATTGCAGAGATGCATTTCACTAATGTAAAGAAACATATTAACTATCATCTGTAAATTGCCCTCCTAATTACACTTTTGTTCTAAGAGGAATTCGTGCAATTATTTCAAAACGAAAAATATCCATCAAGCACGACCCAAATTAACAATCATGCCTCAAGATACATTTAGTAATTTGCATCTTCATCAGTTATAATTGCCATTAAAACAATTTAACTGAAAATAGCAGTTATTAGGTGTGATAGCCGGTTACAATTAAAACCTGCTTTTTTAAATTGTTTCTGGCAAACTTTCAATGCTACATTTGCGATGATTGCAAAAGCTGTTGTGGTCTAGTCTAGCTGACACAGTGATGATGGTTGTACTTATTAGACTGCAAATGATACAATTACACCATCCCATCCTCTTCTATTTAATTTCAACCGTCTGAGAGAGAGAGTTAATTCACCCCTTCTGGCTGGATGCATTATTGTATTCCACAGAGAGTCTGTGTACCAAACACCTTCATATAGGTGTACCTTCCACCCCTATGGCCCAGTAAATGGGTCCAAAGCCATCATTAAAGCTGCACTTTTCAATCCCAGGTTCTCGCATTAATGTAGTTCTCCTCCTAGTTAAACACCTGGCCAGTACGATGTTTGATTTCTATAAAATTAATTACACAAACTGATCTCAACCTTTTGTCACATTTTGCTAATTCTGCAAACAGAGTTTATGCAAGCTTTTGATTGACGGTCGGTTCAAATCGCCAACGGTCGTTGATTCCCCACCACAAACGCTTGAATTTCCTAAAAAATTGTCTTCCAGTCGCGTGAGACTTTGAATATAACCAATGAGTTCGATCGGCAGCAACTTTGCACTGGACGGCCTGTGTTTTTGCTGCCGGGAAAAACTAAAAAGTGGCATTTTCTGGAGCGTGTGCCCCTGTTTCCTATTTGGTGTCCACTTACACAATGAACGCAGCCATAGCTTGGCGTCCTTTTAAAGGGAGGCTCCGCCTTTAAAAAGCAATGAGGTTCAACCATACTAGTGAAGCAGTGTTCAGGAGGGGTTGTTTCAGGTCTATTAAACTCCTGACAGGCTGTTCATCATCCGTTCTGTAAATTGCACCTTAAAGTGATCTGGATGAGGGACAGGTCACTGAACAGAGAAACTCACCGACTCAAATAATGAACTGACGCGGAGGAGAAGTGTCGGCCTTTCACGTCAATTATAATTAGCAACACCGATATGGATACGTCTATTTTGATACCGAATTCAGTGCCTGTTATTGATTAAAGAATTATGATCCGAGAGTAATTAAGAGCAATATGACAGATAATCTGAATAAATCGAGGAGCTGTCAGGCTGTGTGTGCACATCAGAACTTAAATGAGTTGATGTAGCCCCCGGCAAGGTGATATGTTTCTTTCAAAAAGACACTTAAAAGTTCCCCAAGGCATGTGATTATTTAACACTTTGTTGATGTGATTAACTTTTTAGCAGATTTAGTTTCACATATGTTTCTCCAACACTTAGTAATATTAAAATTCCATTTTTAAAAGGGACACAGTAATTATTTCAATGTCTTTTTTGAATGACAGGAAAGTGTGAAATATGAATACCACTGATCTTCAATTCCAATAATGTTGAAGCATGATATTACAAGTATTAACTTCACTATGCTGTACATAGTCTTTAGTATGCTTAGAACAGCAGTAAAACTCATTGTAATGTATTTCTGTGGAGTTACCGGGAATTATGTCATTGCATCTCAGTATGGTGGGAAGAAGGCACATGACTGTCTTGTCGACACCACATTACGTGTTTCTAGATGAAAATCAGTATAAAATCAGTTCAAGCTCTCCAATACATTGTAACACAACACTTACAGAAATGAAACTTTCACAATCTCCTCACTGTGAAAAATCAAAAATTCAATTTCACACATTGAGTTAATATAGGGTATAGCGGCCATTTTGAATATCTTGAATCTTGGCAGAGTTTCATCAATTTGTTTCTCTGATCCTTAACTTTGCAAGGTGAAACCCTGATTTTTATTGTTGATTTTGAAAGAGAGGTGTTTAAAGTTTTCTTTGGGAAAAGTTTAAATTTCTGTGTCAGGGTGTGTGTTACCTTTACCATATATTAAAACTGATACCTGGCACTGTCTTCATCCTTGCCGTATTGCTTGGACCGTGACATTATGATGATTAGAAGTTGGATAGTTCAATTATTGATTGATTAATAAATTGATTGATTGATTGATTGATTAAATAAACTATTGATTTATCATTATTTATAATTAATTAATTGATTGATTGATTGATTAGAATAACTGATTGACCGTTTACTTCAGTTTTCCTCAGAAGATACACTTACATGTATGAGTTGGTGTGGAACTTTTGTGAAGCAAGTGTATCAGTGTGTGTGTGTGTGAGTTGCTCCAGTTTACAAGAGTGATGAACACAAGACAATGCTGTGTGGAGATTGTGACATGAAGTGAGTGTACGGCAACAGTTGATGGTGAAATACCAAGACTGCATTCCAATAATTGTTGAGTTTATCAGCCGATATCAAAACGAAGATGACAGATATCTGGCTAATCTAATGTACGGTAAGATGGAAAATGCACAAAAATCTAGGCTGCTCATGTTTGCAGAGTCATTTCAAATGTAATACTTTTGATTTGATATATTTGTGATTACTATCAACACAATTAGATGATTTGTTTTATTTTTGAACATAATTGTATTTTCTAAGTTTTTTGAAAATATGCTTAGTCTACATGACCAGTCAACAAAATGAGTAATTAAGTATGGAACCTGTAGTATTCATTTTATCATCATAACATTTAATTTCCTTTCTGCTTGAGAAAGCAGAGCTTTCTGTTTTTTCAGCCAAAACAGTCACTAGTATTTATGGATTTTGTTGATGTGGATAGATAAAGTGCACGATCCGAGTCTGGAATTGACTTTTGTATTGTATTTCATCTCCCTTATGGAGGCAACGGAGCTCTGCCGGCTGTAGCATTAGTGACTGGCATTGCCATACCAATTACCAAGTCATGAAGTTTTGTAATGACATTCCATCACAGCACTTACTGTGTTCCTACTGACTTTTGTACAATATTACAACTTGTTCTAGGTCAGATAAAGAGTGTTATATTATAAATTAACTTCCCACAAATATACACTTATATATCAACGTGACATATCAAAACTTGTCCAATAATCATATTCATTCAAGGTAAAACACTACCTGGTCCGTGAGACATTTCTCATTTCCAATATTTAGTTGGACCACCTTGAACTACTAATAGTAATTGTTAGTACCAGGTATCTATTAATGTCATGTACTTAAATTGTGTGTTTTATCAACACTTTTTTCAATTTTTCAAAGATGAATGTGATGATCCGTGCATTTTGATGAAATTTTGAAACTGCTGAATCTCTATGGCTAATCTTGAGAGAAATAACGGAGACAACATTGACTTACAGGGACATCAGGAAATCGGTCATTGAATATTTGAAATGCTTTTGAATTTCACCAGATTGTGTCGCTCCACTATCATGGAAGAGAAAACTCCAGGTGTTGAGTGCTCTCCCGGCAACGGACCGGCTAATCAACATGTAATATACTGGGTACTTGAAAGGCATGTATAAATCCCCATGTTTCCCATTGCTGAGATTTCATCGTAATCTCTGAATCAAACCGGCGCACTGCTAGCTCTGCTTATTAACGCCCGCCCTGGCACTGTGAATTCACACTGACTCAATAAATTGTGGTGACTTTCTGCAGACGTGGAGAGCTCATAACAAATGTCAAATGGCTCTGTAATGTGAGAGTGTCATGACACATGCATGTTCTCAGAAGAATGACTTTCTTCGGTGTCCAGAAATTAACGGTTGAAAACTTCTGGTCTTTTGAATATATCCTAACACTGTTTTACATTGATAAAGCAAGAAATTTTCTTCAGTTCAAAAAATCCTGCTTTCTTAATCGTATAAAGTAGATTGTATTAGATTCAAGATAGTGTTCAATGTGAACCAAAACACTTTTTAATTGTTCCTGTAATCTTCCTAATGGAAAATTTAAACAGTTCTCTTTCATGAGAGTTAATAAAGATAAGGTTCGCTGTGCAAATTTTAGGAATAAGAGAAATATATTGCATAAATTTTGTGGATAATGACCACTATACCCTTTGTTAACTCAACAGAGAAAAATCAAATTCTCAATTTTTCACAAAAACCAAGACACTGTGAAAACTTCATTTACATGACAGACTTCAAAGCAAGTCCCGAAAACCAACATACCGGCAAAGTATCGTAAAATTGAGACCAAAAATCTGTCTCTGAAAGTTTTTTTAGAGAGGGCATACTGAAGCCAATGAACCACTGTAACGACACTTTGAACGATCACTGGCAGCACACCAAGTATTTTACAGCATGGCAGAATACCAAAAAAGCTTTTTAGAGCATGCAGTCAGATTGATTGTGACACTGAGTGAGGGGATTATTTTGCACAGCTGCTAATGCAAAATGATTCAATACTTATGAACTAATGCTTCTATTCTTGAGCTGATAAAATTTATCTGACCTTTCTTTTTTTGATTTTGGGCTTTGATGAGAGATTAATCTTAACCTGGAGCTGTGAAGTCGATTCATGACTGACTTGACAGGAAATGTAATTTTAAATCAATTATGTCTGACCGCAAGTAGCAACAACAGTGTAATGGATCAACGGAACTGTGCATTTTACACATAACAATGTATTTTCTTTAACTGATTCACGTCTTCTTCTATTTACTGATAACTATTACAAACGTGATGATCGTTCAAGAAAAGAGATAATTTTTGTATTATTATAATTGTTGACTTGAAAAAAAATAATATCGAATCTTCTTTGTCACTTTCAAAATCACTTGCATTCAATTTTAAATTCTAATTGATTGATCCCCTGTCCTGGAATTTTACATGTTCTAAAGTTCATTACCATTGAAACCTTTTGTTGTTCCATAAGATAATATTGTGTGTTTTTATTTCAAAAGGAAACATCACCAAGGAATAATTTGGGGTTTCTTGTCTGTTTCACTTAAATCATGCCTGTTCAAAGTTCTGAAAAATTGTAAATGCTTGCATATTCTCTAGGTATTCTGTTGACCGTGGCTGTCGAGTCTGGGCAGGGTCTTTGTGAAGCAAACCTTCATACATATGGATGTTTGAAGATTATCGACAGAAGTTTATAGTAGCGCAGGGATTATACAGTGTAGCTATGTCATGGCGGCAGACCTCTGCCTGTCTCCCTCTGGGTGTACATAGCTACGCAATATGATATTTGATACTGCTTGACTTCGAAGACACTGCCATGAATTTGCTTTCTTGTATATTTGCTAATCCCCTCCCATGGGTTGGCTTCCAAAAGATGATATGGCCGGCATGACTTTTCCTAAAATCGGTTTCACTTCAAAATTTGCATAAAGGTCAAAGTTCATGTTTGACACTTCATCCCAGTGGTATGGTCACAATCCCATTCAAATCAAAGATATTACTTTTTTTTCAAAAATTTGCATTTCAGGAGATATTGCTCGGGATCTATGGTAGCATCTCCGTGACTGTATAGCCTTAAAAAGTTAGGGTATCATGGGAGAATATGGTAAAAATTACTTTGTAACCCTGTTCTACTTTCATGCACTTTACAATCCCACCGCTATTGAATCACAAGTACACATGTAATGTGTATTGCTGAGTAGCTAACACACTTCTAATAAATACAATATCTGGTGCAGATGCTGGTATCACTACTTGGTATACAATGGCAAAGGTATAGCCACTGTTCTAAAAGATCAGCAGTATCGTTTTGACTTGAGAAACTAAGCAGTTCATATCTTCTGAAAATTGTAGATACGGCATTCATAGTTCCACATCATTGAGAATTGTGTCACAGCGCATAACAAAACCGATCCATACAAAAGGTGGCAATTTTTTTAATGTACATAATGATGGACTATCATTTGATCAGAATGTGACAGTTTCAATGCTGGCATGCTTTTGAAGTCATTAGATGTATGAAGTCAGTGTGACTCTGATAATCAGGCATGATTATAATAATATACAGTATACAATGCATTGCCTTGCTCTGGACAGAGTCTACCTCCATGTTGATGCAGAATAATATGGATGTAATTTATCATTTCCATTTTCAAATTCATATTCTCTTCAAAAAAAAAATTTCAAAATTTTGAAAAAACTGGGAATATTGCAATTTATGGAGCTTTGATCCGTTTGCCCAGAAACTGTTAGTCTAAATCTCAACGTCTTTCGGTGTTCATCCAGAGTATGGACGAAGGCCGAAATATGTCGAGATCTACACTAAAAGTGGTGTACTGATGGGTGAAATCAATGACAGCTTGCAGCTATGTGTGTATGTGCATGTGTGACATTGACCGAGTGATCAAACAAGTTCAACATCTTCCTGCTGCATCCATTTCAGGACTTCGACAACCTGAATGACACAGTCTCCTTGTACAAGACTTTTTCCCCCTTCTTACTTATAACTCATCATTGTTTGCTTTTATCAGTCTACTTTATCAGAGCGAGGGCCATACAGCTCATTACCCTTGTGTTTCCAATAGAAATCAAATCATTCAGGTTTTTGTGGCTTTTTTTTGTCCAGTGATTACTTGGGCTAAACATCCCTTAAGTTATGATTGAAAACCACTTGTGGTATTTACAGCTCTAGGCTTTCACCTGCGCCCACATACTCTCACAGTTGTGCCGATCTTTGCACAGTAATATGACTTCAAATATCATAATCATTACTAGCTTTGACATATCTGATCACATGCATTTATGTCAGTAGACTTTCATTTTTTTCATGATTGATATGACAATAAAAGGAAATATACAGAGCACGAAAACTGGAAAAAGCTATACCAGTAGGCCAAGTTTTGATTCTAAATATCGGCTGTAAAGAATCTCATGATATTATGCATGCTGGGAATATTATGTGTCGTACAAGACTTTATGCAATTGAAGTTACATGTATGTCCTTATTATCAGATTCAACAATATTATTTGTTTTTCATCATTAAACTAGCTCTTCATATTACTGATACCCTTTGCACTTATAAATTACCTGTCTGGCATTGATGAATTTGCGCACGATACATATAACATAGGTACTCAAATTCACACATTAAGCCAAGTAAGTTGTCTTTCCTCCACTAGGGAGCTTTGCTTATCTCACATCCATGGATATCAAAATAATTGCTTCCCTTCCCAAAGGCAGCTACACCGAGCCCTGCCGTGTTTTCAGTTTTTTGTTCAGCATCGTTTAGTTGAATCAAGATCAGTTATTGAATCTTTCCATAGCAGGGATAGATGCAAACGGCTGCTCATTACCAGTGTACGCTAACGAGACAGGAAAAGCTCATTTGATATTTTGATTTTGATCTCAGCTGTCTTAAAACTAAACCCGACTCACAAAAGTACGTCTAACTCAGCTGTCTGTTTCAACAATGTCACCCCAGTCTCTTTGGGTCTAATGACACAACCACAAATCACAAGGTTTTACAATACATGTAGCTTGTCGACCAACAGTCGGCACATTTTTACTTTTTTGCCAATGAACTGAAATACAAATCTCCTACATACATCCCTAGCTGTCCCTAACAATGATGTATTGCTGACTTGTAGTGCTGCTGTTTTCTGTGTTGAAAGATATATAGATTCATGACAGATCTGGTAAATTTTTTGGACAAGTAATGTACCTCTGGTTTACTGGTATAGACTGTGGATGCCGTCAGGCTTCTAAAAAATAAGTTTCTGATGTTGAGCAGATGGAGTAATGCCAACTCAAGAATGATAACAAGGTAATCAATCTTCGTACCATTTACATAACAAATATTTATCAAATCTCCAGAGAGTAGTAATATGCATCTATTTTCTAAGTAAAAAAAATTGTAACATTTAAAATGGCACAAAAGTGTCGGAAACAAACATCGTCTGGGGACTTCTCTGTAGTAGCTATGCAAGAGCATTTCCTGAATGGACCTGCCTAACATCCAAATCTTATAATTGCACAGTTTGTGAAGAAATCGATGTCCAGTAATTGACACCTTTCAAAGAGGTAATTGATGACACCAGACCAATGGTACGAGCATTGATGGACATGCTTACTCGAGCACAATGGCACTGAACATGATTTCCGTGTTTGCTTGCCAGACACATTAGTTGTGGACCATTGGATTGGAAATTTCCGTTCCACTTTGCAGTTACTTCCCAGCAGATGAAGTGTGAACTTCAGCATATGTCAAAACATATTCAATCATTGCCCCTCCCTACAATCCCACATCCTTCTACACTTCTCAAACACATCTGATTTGCGACAGGAAACTACGTGTATAATGTATACGTGTACAATGTACATAATCTGTACATGCAACTCTACTCAACTTCCATGTATGTCTCACGTACCCTGCCTATCCAGTCCTACTGGTAATTAGACACTTTCATATCACGACAAAACTCTATAGCATAGATTTACCAACTTAGTTGGCCTCATAAGAGCTTCAGTTATGGTACATGTACATATTATTCAATGCACGCTATCATTGCCAAACTTAAGCCTTTAAATGTGAGATCTTCATCCTTCATAGACTCTGGTATATGTTATTCTCTCCCGGTAAAGACCTATGAGTATCATGGCTTATTTACTGGCAGAAGTCTCTGCAGATCTTAACACGGTACATTTGCTAAGAGAGTATCACTTTGATGCCTGGATAGGTCAAATTGATTTCTGTCAGTTTCAAATCTATCTCTCGCTCGCTATCTTCCTCATCCAAATCCCATATGATGATAATGACAACTGATGCATTAAAAAAAACTGATGAAACAGAACTTTTGCATGTTGCACTCTACAACATTATGACCAAATTTATTGTGCTTCCGTACCCCAAGAAATATTTTCTTTTAACTTTTTCAGATTTTCAATCATAGGACTAAAACCCATGGCTATTGTCATTGTGGCTACCAACACTAAACAGGGCTTTCTTTCTGTTTTACTCACAAATAAAGAAGCCATAACCATCCTGAAAGCTACGACGTGCATGCACAAGAATACATCCGACAGGAGGAATATTTAGTGTGGTTCTACAAAACTGACGGGCCATTAAACTGACGGGTAATATACAGCCATGGAGTTCACATTATGCACTAATATTTGTTTGCCAATAGCTGAGGCAGAAAGATGAGTTCGGTGTGCTTGTGTGTTTTCAATCAGTGACCTCTGGATATCTGCTGTCTCATTCATCATTGGAGAACACGACCAGCAGACAACGGAGGCAGTCTACAAAAGCACGTCACCTGGAGACACCAACAGTTTACGATAAAGAATTCCTGGTCACGAATTGAACAGGCAACCTCTACAGAGAGTATGCATCTTGTTAAGGAACAGATTCAACGTGCCAGATATTACCATGATTTTTCAGTTGTGTAATGTTTTAGATGTAGAAGAGAGTTCAGAAAATAATGCACTTTAAAGAACAGTAGAAAATAGTGGACCATATTTTGACAATTTTTCGATTTCATTTTGCTAGTTTTTGTAACTTTGGCATTCAATGACTGATCATTGTTTCATAATTGTTCATTCAATGGGGTCATTCACTTTTGGGAAAAATTTACCCTGTAGGTTTTCAGACTCCCCTGAGTCAAAGCCATGATCGATTAGGCCATATGATAAACATCTGCCATGTGATGGGATCGACAATTAATGAACTTGACACAACTCTGTTACAGTGTGTACGATCTGAAAGCGATGCACTGCAGTTTTTGCTCTATTGTTGTGGAAGCTTTTGAGTCCCAAAACGTTCTGTTGAATTTTGAATGAGTAACCATGACAACGATGCGAGTCGTGCACGCACACAGAACAAAAGAGTCAGCCAGTCTTTTCAGTTGTATACACTTTGACAGCCGGTAAAGACAGAGATAAACACAGCATCCACTTCTCATCTTATACATAGAACAGCGACATCATTTCAAAAAAAATTTATAAGTAAACTGGTACAGTTGCTGGATGAGCACACCGTGTGCTTTGTTTTGTGATAAGGTAACAAACAGTACTAACCAATATCAATGTCATGCAGTAATAAAGATGACACAATATATGTGATGGAAACTTCTCATGATACTGTTTTGTTTTGTTTTAGTGCTTTGTTCCAGATAACTAGCACATTTCCTCCATCTTGGATGAGTTGAAATACACAGTATTTGCCTTGTCAACACGGCACAATGTACACAATCACAATTCTCTCGTGTCACACTGTTTCACCTTTCTGTATATATTTGTTCGACTGCCTCACTGAAAACAACAGGGTTGTTGTCGTTGAGGAGGACAAATGACAGCAGTATCTGTGAACTGGTTCTTTATCTCTGTCACCTCTATGGGTTGGCCTATACCCAATTTTACAAATGGTGAGTGTTCACCAGTGATGTATTTCTGCATTTATTTCTAACTGCACTTATCTTGAGTTTCGAAACCATTAGAAGAACAGTTTATTACACTGAGAGGTGGAGGGTACCTGATGATACCAACCAATATCTTGGAATCATAACATATTGTAGCTGGCAAGATTTTAATTTTTATCAATTTACTTATACGTGCCAATTTACTTCCACCGTCAGGCCACGAGCTAATAGGCTGGTGCTGAGAAACATATGATTATGAAAACCACCGAGACAGAAAAATGCGATCCACATATACAGTTATCTCTGTCAGAAAAAAGATGTTGTCACAAGGGAACTATCAGACACGTTGTGTTGCTGCAACCACACACACACACACACTCACACGTACACGGCTGACATTTCCAATTCCCATGAATTGTTGAACTCCTGCAGGCAGGGCATTCAACTGTTGTGCTGCATCGGCAGAGAATTAGAGATAAGAGTTGAGTCGCCAGGCAATTCCACTCCCCCCATCATACAAGGTATCTCTACAAAGCAAATCAAATTGCTGAGGTAAATATGCCTCATTAGCATTCTCGTTGTGGTTCTTAGAAGAAGGGAAAAAAAGGGTCTAGTTAAAGGGCATATTGTTTGAGACACAAATAAATACTGATGATGGATGGATGGGAAGTGATCAGGGATCTTTATTTTTCTCTGATAGAGATTTGAGATCAGGATGCTTTTAAGATAAAATGATGAATTCATTGGTTTTAACTGGAATCATCTTATAATGCTATCACTTATTAGGCAGGGGGCATCACGGAAAAACAAGACAGAAAGGGAAAAAAACAAACATCGGTGACACTGATATAATTGTGGTATGGGCATTAATTACGCTATGACATATTGGCAGCTGCTATATAGCTATTTGTACATTGTGCTTTTAAAAAACATGCAAACAACACAATGGTTTACTACTGTTATCTATACGCAAAGTACGAAAGAGTACAGAAAATCAGGGTAGCTTTGAAAACAACTGTGACAAATCAAGAAAATAGTAGAACAGCAACTTATGTACCCTAGTACAATTTTGGTCCAGTTGTATCAATGGAAAACAGTGGGTTAGAAACTTTCAATTGCATTTCTCAGTACCATGGGTGCAATGGTGCTATGAAAACAGATATGATTGTATCGCAGTGCAGTGATGAAAAGGCTCTACCGTGGACATAATAACAGTAGTAAAAGGCAAATTTGAACCTGACTCAAAATTTTGGTTTGATGTGTATATGATTAATACTTTAAAGATGAAATGTGACAAGAATATTCCTGTAAGTTTCAATGTAATTCTTTCTTCCTGTCGATCTGTATGTTGAAAAAAGCTCTCAGACTGGTAAACAAAAATGACATAATATACACACAGCTTGAGACAAAATTTGAATATAAAATGTCACAGAGGCTGTCCACGCTGCTCAACTGAAATTCAACCAAATCATTTCAACATATGTGCCTTGGCTTCTTTTCATACTTTGGACACAAAAGTTTTCACATTAAGAAGTAGATCCATGGAATCAGATCCTATGGAAAACAAGTCAAAGCTCAAAATTGATTGGCTTGTACTTCGTCTTTGATGTTTACGATGGTCAGATTACAGAACATAAAGATTATCAGTTGACCCTGATGGGTCCATTTGAAATATGGACCTTGAAAGTATTGAATTATCAATATCGCACAGAATCAACTGCTCCCACACAATAAGCCTACACAATGGAGCCCACACAGTGACTGTTGCTTGTACGTGTAAGCACAAACGCATGTGCTGAAACTTATTTTCACTGTGCCAGTGCTGACTAGAAACCAGTCCACACTGGGATATACCCACAGCTCTGCTTGCCAGTAATGTGATACCTTGTTAAAACAAGACCTCTCTATTAAAGGCTGAGCCTCCCTTTAAAAGGACGCCAAGTTATGGCGGCGTTCATTGTGTAAGTGGACACCAAACAGGCAACACGCAGGCACACGCTCCAGAAAATGCAACTTTTTAGTTTTCCCCGGCCGCAAAAACACAGACAGACTGCCAAGCGGTCAGCGCGAAGTTGCTGCCGATCGAACTCTGTGGTTATATTCAAAGTCTAACACGACTGGAAGACAATTTTTTAGGAAATTCAAGCGTTTGTGGTGGGGAATCAATGACCGTTGGCGATTTGAACCGACCGTCAATCAAAAGCTTGCATAAACTATGTTTGCAGGATTAACAAAATGTGACAAAAGGTTGAGATCAGTTTGTGTAATCAATGTTATAGAAATCAAACATCGTACTGGCCAAGCGTTTGACTGGGAGGAGAACTCCACTAATGCGAGAACCTGGGATTGAAAAGTTCGCTATTAAAATCAAACAACTGTGATACAGGAATATTGTCAAGGCCCCCTTCAAGTCTGGTTTAAGGTAGAATGTGCCTCGGTGACGGATACTCGGGCTCTCAATTTTTTTTCAGTGTTTTTCTGGTATACAACTTGTGGGGGCTCATTTTAAAGCTCTTGGTGTAAAAAAAAAATTTACTTTCTTAATTTTTGGAAAATCAAAAATGTTATTAACTGCCACAGAATTAACAAAGGAATGATGGCCATTTTGAATTCCAAATATTGTAAATGTTTGGTAATTTGTTTCTCTAGTACCAAATATTTTGCTCCATGACCTCTGATAATAATAAGAGAATAGTTGAAAGTTTCATTGAGGAAAGTTTGAGCAAAAGTTTAAGTCTTTCAGGCTTTCAAGGTGCATAATAAAAAAGCTCCAATGCTGCTGAGAGCTTATGTCAGAGCGCTTTTTTGTCCCAGATGAGGAAAGGAAAATATGGGTTAATGAGACAGAATGGATGGCAAAGACAGGACTCTTATGGTTTTCTATGAAGGATTGGCCTTATCCTGGGGGCTTTGGTAAAATGATTAGGGATCCACTGATAACATTTACCGGCTTTACTGGCTTTAAGAAAACACTATGCTTCAAGATAATGCCGGGATATTGTGCAATTTGGGACAAGCTTGAGACATGGAATCCACCAGCTTCAAATGGGTGCACTCACGCATGGATATTTATTGATATGCAATATTGACAGCCGTTTCCTAGAAAGGAATCAGTTCAAATTTTTCCAGAATTTTTGCCTTAGCTTGGAGGGTTTACTCATGATGTTCTCTTCCCCGAAATGTCAAAGGGTCAGAAATTTTTGTGATTATTTGATTGCTGTCACTGTCAAACACGAGGCAAGTATCGGGACAAATTTAAGGTCAAGAAAAGTTCAAGAGTTTTGTCTTTATTATAAAATAATCTCAGGAAAGAGCAGATTGTTTGACAAATGTTGTGTAATCATGCCCTAATGAGTAATAAAAGTAAAATTGTCTTGGATCATTAAGTCCTGTATTTTCTCCTTTAATGGGAAATCCTTTCTGTAAGTGGGCTATCAACTTTTCAAGGTGACATTCAGAGCAACGTTCAATGTTTAAAAGCCAGCTCAGGTAAATACCTTTGGAGATGTTTGACTAATTGATTGATAAATTTTATACACATATCTATCATTATGAAGTATTACGATACATGTGTACATCAAACGTACCATACATATTGGAGTTATTAGCTGTCTTATCAACTTTTGAACTCATTTCAAGCAATGTTATATACACTGTTTAACTAGTCTACATGGACACCTTGCTAAATCAGAACACTATCTCTATCTATGGTGAATTTTTCCTGCCAAGTATAAATAAACCCAACACCATTTTCCTCCCTATTGTGAACCTCTGTCTACTACGGACAATTCTAGTGCATGACAAGACATGCCCCATGAAAACGATTTCACTCAATACCAGGCTATAAGATTGAGCATCGTGGAGCGATCAGCAGTGGAGCAGTCACTCTGTGCTTTTGCAAATTGCTACAACTCTTAGTGAGCACGGTATGTCCATCAACCTGTCTTTAAAACTCTTAAACATTTGGCTTTGAGGTGTGATATATTTTATTTTATATTCAGCTTTGTGTCTCATTAAGATCAGACAGACAATATACCTCGCATAATGCATAACATTCGCCTGAAATTCCAGGCTGATCTCTCTGTAGAAACCGATCATGAGTCATAACTCTGGAGCATGTCAGTACATGTTATTGCCTTGTATCGAGTCAAAAGGATTCACATGCCCAGAATTAATTAAACGCCACCATTGGAAAGAAAATTAAATTTTGACTGTCTAGACTCATCATCAGCTCCCATTCCTGTTTCAGCCTAATCAAATATAGAAACACTATGTTTCTGATTGAAACGAGTATGGTTTTACTCAGAGATGGCTAATGAGCCATTGTTTTAAAATGATCAGGTACTGTGTAAACATCATGACAAGAGAAGTTGGTCATTGAGAACCTTGATTAGATGCTTGTGATCTGAGTAATTTAGCGATGGAATCATCAAATGCTTGTGATAACCTATAAAGTACAATCAATTTTTCCTGAAAAGATAAGAGACTCTTTGCATAGCAGGGTATTTTGATGTATGTGCTCATAAAATTCAAGTAATTTCTTAATTTTCCTTCTTTTTTTCAAATCTCTCAGAATGGACGAGAAGGAACAAAATATCTTTGATTACTAATTTTACTATTTAATGGAAAATTAAAAGTTTCTGACCTGCAGACTTCAATTAGAAAACCATTGCCAGTTTTCCTGCCGATCGATATTTCTGTCTTTCATCAACAGAGGGCAGTCTGCATGCTGGTGTGTGCTTTGTTTACAGCACATGCACACATAAGTGTGACATACACCCGAAACTATTTCACTAATCACATCATGAATGATTTTACTGTATGGGAATCGATTCCGTAATTTCTTTATCTGACCCTTTTGCTTAAATACTGTAAGGAAAGAAATCTTACCTCTTTTGAATGTGTCTCGTCTTTTAGTGAGGTTAATTTTGTCCTCGTGGAGTTTCTGTACAAAAGAATGTGACAAAGAAAAGTCTTCATTAAAGAAAAGACCTACATGATCCTTTGAACTGGTTTCTTGTCTATTATATTTAATACAGTCATGTAGCTTTTTATCATGAAAGGGAAGAATCTTACACCTGGTGTCACATTTCTAGGTTACTCAGATATTTTAGAGCACCAATCATTATTGCCAATTAAACAAAAATTGAAATGAAAACCAAAGCATTAATGTTTCTTAAAGGAGTAGTACCTGTGAAAAATTTTCAGTTTTTTGTTTGTTTTTTTTGTCAACAACAGTTTCTTGTTCTACTCCCCAAAGCGCGTTGAGATACACAGTATTCAGCTTGTCAACACAGCCTGTATGTCTATAGACTGCATTGTTATTGTTGACAAGTGAACTTTGATACAGGCTAGAATTCAAAGTGTAAACAAAAACAAGACATTCAACGGGTTTAGACTCTGCATTGACTGGCTGGATAGTTGGTGTTACAACTTACTTTTGGGAAGTAGAAAAAGAACTTTCAATTAATTTACAAAACAAAAATAGTAATAAAATCATATCGTATCAAAATGATACTGTTTATATTTCCTACGTTGGTGCTATTTGCTGGTTTTGAAAGCAAAACACTGGATACATCAATATGACTGTAGTGTATAAAATACGACAGCAATGCTGATTTCTAGATTTTTTCCCTTGCAGTTACTTACCCTCTTCTTCTCGTCCCCTTGTTTCTTCAAGGCGTCCAAATCACCGTAGGTGATCAACTCTTCCTCCATTTGTCTGATCTTCTCTTTCAAAGTATCCAGCTCTGCATTTATCTTGGTCTCTAACTGCTCCACTTTCTGGAAGTCCATCTGTAACCTGTGGCTCTCTGTCAAGTAAAATGAAAAAAGAGATGAACTCTACCATCCTCCATGGTGACCTCCCCTACCCCTTGCACTTGTATCACAGTCCACATTCAGAAAAGATGACACCAGTAAGTACATGTACTCTTTCTAAAGTAGATTACAACTGTAAGAAAAGGTTTGTTATGTTAATACACTTTGTGAATTATACTTAATCATGTTACTTATAATATGACACAAATACGTTATATTCCTGAACAACTAAGTGACTCACAGTCAATGAGCTGTTCATCAAAACATCACATCTGTTACACACACCTTGTATTACAGTATCAGGCGTGATAGATGATTTTGTTAATCCTACATCAAATACTTATCCCATCTGTTCTTCTCTTTCACTGTGACAATCATGATGTCTTGATTTTTAACCCACAGAAGTATACTCTTTCCATGAAAGAAATCATCAGATCCAGATGAATTGAATGATCCAGGATACAATGACACAGTGGTTTGTGTTGAACCGGTGACAATAGGGGAACGAGACATCCCGTCTGAATTGAGGAGTTGCCAACAATGTCAGGCATAATAATTATCTCAGCGGTAATGTCAGTCAATAACAAAGAAGTCAACTCCTGTGAAAGTTGAACATTGTCTGGAAAGAGGTCATGAGTAGTCAGACAAACACCAGACATCCATATACATCCCGCTCAGTATGTAACTTTTGCCAGGGTAGTTTGTGCATATTTGATGATGTCGTTTACTGCTAGACGATAGTTACGCCTGACAGTGTTGGCAACTCCCCAATGCAGACAGTATGTCTAGTTCCCATACTGCCAATGGTTCAGCGCAAACCACTGTAACAGCCCGAAGACATACATTTATAGCAGCATCAACTTACCTGAAGCCAGGCCTGAGGCGGTGGCTTGGGACTTGTGCATTTCATTTTCCTTAAAACTCAGATCTTCCTGCATCCTGGCTAGTTCTTGTGGAGTGGGCATATGCTTGGACCTTGAAAGATTCTGGAATTACATGACCACGTACGGATGATTATTTTGACAGATTTGACACCTGATATACCACTTCCTGATCACAGGGATCAAAGAACATACTGGACCAATGGGATGGATAAACACTTGGTAGTGACACGATGAAGACTCTGGCACTTCAGGATCACGTACTGGAAGTTTTTGAGCTCTACACACTATAGATCTCCACATATGTATAAATGTACGACATAATAAACTGGGAAATCTCTTTGACTTCTCTTCATGCTTATGATGTGTTGATACCAGGAGTGCCTGGCTAAATGCATACAAGATGTACAAGACGGTTTTTACACAGGCTTGTACACATTTTCACTCACCCTGCTCATGTGTTCCAACAGTGCTACTACGTTTCCTTCGATGGCAACTTTTCGTTCCTGTGGAAAAGAAACAGTTTATACCTCAATGACTGTATCAGGAGGAAATGATGTTTCTCACACAACATATTGCATAGATATTTCACAGATTCCTAATGACATGCCACTTGGATCTGAAGTATGTGACACATATTTATGAAACAAACCATCAAAAGTGACAGGTACACTTCATGATATGCACAAGTGATAGCAAAGCCACATAGATAACATGGCGTGAATTGGTCAAAACCAAGCGATATACTCACTGCTGAGGCAGTTTATTGCCATTTTATTACCAGTATAACATCTTATTGAAATTCCTGCATGAAACGTTAAAAATGGGATTTTTCTCAAATTTACAGCTTGCATATGTTCAAACTACATGTACAGGTATGCTATATTTTCAAGTCTCGCCAAAACAGATCATTGTATTTTTGCCATCAATATGGTATGGTATGACACAATAAGCATCATCATCACCAATATTAAAGACAGGTACATCCATGGAAACACTGACAATTTCACAGCGCAATAATGATGGAAACACCTACCAACTCAGTAGCCTTTGTGACTTCAAAACTTTCAAGAAATTCTGTTGAATGAAAATGAAAGAAAAAAGTCATCGTTGATGACACAGTCCCCGCTTGTCCATTTTGTTGTAATCTTTGGTGTCTAGGTAGCTTTGGTCTAGGTAGCTGTGGAATGACATTGATGCAACGGGTGTATCAGGCCTGTGACTTGCATAATAAAGTAATCTGAGGAACGTTCAATAAATGACTCATCTCTGCAGTAATGACCAGAGAAGGAACTTTTGATTACATCACACATAACGATGCCCTCACTGCCTCTAGTGTAATGACGGCACATACTATACACATGGTTTGGTGGAATTTTCAAAATGGTATGGGATCGGGTATGTTGTTGTAATCAGCCGTTTCAGATCATATAATGAAACAAATTAATGTGCACAAGAATGCAGCCATAGTATTTTATCTTCGTATCACGTTTGAACAAAATCAGTCCATCGAGGGACAGTGACCTATGTTTATGTTTCAAAGACATAAAAAATCACACCAAACTTGAAATCAAATGGCTGTCTATTGACCATATGGATCATAGCACAAAATTAGTAGACATGCATATGTATGCCATAGTACTTTATCTTTGTACCAAGTCTCAACAACATTGGTTAAGGAATATTTGCATATGATTAAGCCTCAAAGACATGAAAGAATCCAAAAATGACCATCTGGCAGCGATATCGGAAAAAAAATGACAATCTGGCAGCCATATTGGAACATGTCACGAAGTAAATTGACATGTATATGTATGCCATAGCGCTTGATCTTTGTGCCAAGTTTGGACAAAATGGGTGTAATGACCTTTGAATTACGCTTCAGACATGCAAAATTCCAACAAAATGGCAGTTCTGCAGCCATATTGGATCCCATCGCAAGGTTAATTGATACATGCATATGTATGCCATAGTGCTTTGCCTTTGTGCCAAGTTTGAACAAAATCGGTTCAAGGATGTTTGAGTTATTGGTTCAAAGACATGAAAAAATCACAACAAAATGGCCTCCTCACGCCCATATTGGATCGTATTGCAATATAATTCAACATGCATATGTAGGCCATAGTGTTATGCCTTTGTGCCAAGTTTGAACAGAATCGGTTCAAGGATGTTTGAGTTATGGTTCAAAGACACGAAAAATCACAAACAAAATGGCCGCCTCGCGGCCATATTGGATCGTATCGCGATATAATTTGACATGCATATGTAGGCCATAGTGTTATGCCTTTGTGCCAAGTTTGAACAGAATCTGTTCAAGGATGTCTGAGTTATGGTCCAAAGACATGAAAAATCGCAACAAAATGGCCGCCTCGCGCCCATATTGGATCGTATCACAAAATAAATCGATGTGCATCTGTAGGTCATAGTGCTATGCCTTTGTGCCAAGTTTGAACAAAATTGGTTCAGCAGGTCTGAGAAACTGTTGATGACGGACGGACGGACGGACGGACGGACGCACAGACGGGACCCAATCTATAAGTCCCCGCCGGACTTCGTCCGCGGGGACTAAAAAGTATGACACAGCTGGGAGGCAAACACAGGGATGTAGAAAATTTTGGTTACAGGTGGCAAAAATAAAAGTACAGGTGGTTACAAGTAGTGTATATACACATAAACTTTGTGCAAAATGTCCTGATTTTTAACTAAAAGTAAATTATCACAGCCAGCAAATTTTAGCTGACAGCCTAGCCGGTGGTTTTGCTGGCTGCCAGCTATTTTCTACATCCCTGAAACACATTGGCAAGAAATACATACAGTTTACTCTAATATAAATCTATCTATGGGAGGTGAGCGACAGACAGAGAGAAACAGAGACAGAGAGAGCTTGCAGGTAGGAGAGGGAGAGAGCGAGAACTTAATATGGAGACAGACTGACAGTGAGAGAGAGAGAGAGAGAGAGAGAGAGAGAGAGAGAGAGAGAGAGAGAGAGAGAGAAAGAAGGAGAGAGAGAGAGAGAGAAAGAGAGAGAGAGAGAGAGAGAGAGAGAGAGAGAGAGAGAGAGAGGGGTGAGGAGGAAGACGGAGAGTGTGAGAACTTACCATTCATTGTTTCTTCTCGTTTTTTCAATTCCTTGTACTTGACATTTCTTTCACCTGTACCAAACAGAACAACATATAAAAACATGTTTCCTGTTGCCTTTGTAACATCTTATATTTAACGAAATATAAACATTTTGATCAGGAATCAATTTCAAATGAGTAAAACAGCATACTGAATGAACCCAAGGGTAAGTTCGTGTCATGTTCAATATATTGGTTATGATGACTATGACAATGTTTTGCAAGACTGCTGCATCTGATAATGAACCATTACTTGATGAAAATGTTGCTGGTGATCCTATAAAGATAAATTACAAGTCAGTGATTTGTAGAGTTAACTCGAATTTAACCGTTTAGGTAATATATACTTGGGGGACAGATGTTCCAACTCTCACTTTCACATTACATTTTTGGTCTACCAATGGTACCTCACTGAGTAACAAAAGTTTTCAACAGCTTACTTTTGTGAATATTGAATATGGGATGTGGCCATTTTGAATATCAAGTATCAGTAAATGTTGAGTGCTTTGTTTCTCAAGAACCAAATTTGCAGTGATCCCTGACTTTTATTCTTAATTTCAAAAGGGAATGATTTCAATCATCCTTACTGAGTTTGAGCAAAAGCTATTAGTCGTTCAATTTTGAGACCTGAACTACCTTAATCACTCAGATGTGACAAATGAAGATAAACATTACAACAGTATTTTGGCTGTCACACATAAAAGTAGCTCTCATGCAGAGCTGGTTATGGTTTAATCATGAATTTCATGACAAGTTACTAGGAAGATGACATGTTACTGACAGTAATGCTGGTACTGGTACTGACCTTGGTGTTCTTCTAAGTCCATGTCAAGTTGATGGATTTCATCTCGTAGATTATTCAACTCTTCTTTTAATTCCTGTGTCCTGTTGGAAAAACAAGACCATTGTACAACCATCAGTATGACTGAACACATTGCATGCCATAAAGTCTGTTATTACATGCTTCATTCATAGAACATCAAACGCTCCATAGGATTCAATGGTAACTTGTTGATGACATTGTGGGCCGCACGGTAATCATGTGGTTGGAACTCACCTGGAACTATTTTCAAATTGACAACTTCAGGACCAAAAATTGATCAAATTACACCATTTACCTTCAAAGGAGGCTATTTGCCGTCCTGACATTGAGCAAATATCATGTCCTCAGGCGTTTAGTCCCTTGTCCAGATCATAATATATAATCTCATTGCCCCTTTCCTTTGTTTATCAATAACAGGATTCCATATTTTACCCTTTTACCACAAAATCTTTGTACAATAACATTGCTGTCAGTGGAAAAATCAGACCTGTGACGAGGGGCATGGGATGTGCAACATTTAGTAGTGCTGATTATCATTGTAGGTTTGTTACTAAATATCGCACCATGTGCTTAACATTTACATCGGATACATTCTGACAAATTTTGTCAAAAGACACCTGTCTTTATTACCGTTTCCTATGATCGAATCCTTTGGCATATAATTTTTACAGTTTCATTCAGAACATCTATAGTGACAAAGTACCTTTTTTGTGATTCCTGTAAGACTCCTTATCAAAGTCTTATCAAAATTTTGAGACTGATAGTCATTTTGCAAAGTAATGATGGAACTCTCACATAAACATAAATCAGGCCTACAACAACGGTGTTGAAAAAAAAAGCAATGATGGGAAATGGATTAAACTAGCACCTACAGGGAATCTTACAATCCATTATTATAACTTGACAAAAAATATTCAACATAGTATTTGGAGAAGACAGTGCAGGCAGAACTTACTTTCTTTCCATGCCAGCAATTTCCTGGTTGTCTTCTTTCACTTGCTTCAGTAACTTTTCCCTCTCCTCGGCTGGAGAGCCCTTCTGTTGCTCCTCTTCCATGATACTTGCCTTCTTCGCCTCAAGCTCATTCAGTTGTTCATAGAGCCTCACGGCTTCCTGTTTCACCTGTGAATGTTGAAGCTCCTACACCGACAAACAAATGCATAAATCCGTTATTCAATAAATCAAATAATTTCATTACTTCCTTCAAGATTTGTCTTGTTTGTTTCTTTATGTTGGATTTATAGAAAAATTCTACAGTTTAAGAATCACATCATAGTTTTAAAAACTTTGATATCAAGCAATGTTACAAATTTTGGTCCCTGGATGTACATGGTGTTTACATCTTGGGAATAAAGGTATTATGTGAAAATACATTAAAGGGCAGGCAGTGCAAATATCTGCCTCTCATACTGACGCTCTTGCAGTCTTCATGGCGTCTTTTCAATCACCAGACTGCTCCATTGGTCACAAGCATTGTATACTAAAAACAACAACACACCGCGCATAACTGTTTTTGTTGACGAGCACCACGTCAGGTCGTTGACCTGTACCCCAAGGGAGTTGATGTTGACGTTGAAGGTTGGTACACATATGTGAAGTACACTGGCACATCTTGAAAGCAGCCACTGAAAGGCATAAATCACTGTTGAGTACTCACATCTTCCAGATTATCCCGTTTTGTATTCAGTGCATCCAGAGTTTGTTGCTTAGCTTCCAAGTCTCGCTGCACAGCTTCATTAGTCTGCTTAAGTTGCACGTACTTTTGCTTCATATTTGGATTCTGAAACCATGACCAAAACACAAAAAAAGATCAAGGAAAAAAGAAAAAGAAGTCATTCATTTATTATCTGATAAGTCAGTTCCTGTCTCTTCATTTATTATCTGTAAAGTAGAAAATTACCAAATACATCTGCTAAGCAGTGGGGAGATTACCATCTCATGTGGTATGACAGCCATGCCATTTCAAACAGCCATGCTTTGAATGTTGTGATTAATTGCCGACGCAGAGGGTAACACTTCATGGCGTGGTGTGATCTGCATACTAATGACCAAATGAGAATTGGTATCTGCAGCGATGCAGTGACACTGTCGGCTTGAACGTCAGCAGAGGTGCACTTATGTACATACATATCGTACCTAACACAGGTGCACTTAAATACACATACATATACTACCTAATCAGGATATATATATATATATATATATATATATATATATATATATATATATATATATATATATATATATATATATATATATATATATATATATATATATAATATACACACACACACACATATATTATATATATATATATATATATATATATATATATATATATATATATATATATATATAATATATATATTATATATATATATATATATATATATATATATATATATATATATATATATATATATACACACCCACACACACACCCACACACATATATATTATTTAATATTTAGTAGGGGCAAACAACTGTTGATTCTGTATCCTGAAGGAAAAAAGTGAATTTCTCTGCTTGCGATACAAATTTAAAAAATACATTAATCAGGACACTGCACCCAAACACAGCCTGATTTATTTGCAAACTTTAATGTGTCTTTAGATTCAACAAACTACAGGCAATTTTCTTTTTACCGATCACTTGGGGCAGATAACTTTCCAGACAAGAAACGAGTCAGACATTATGGGACTGACAAAGTGCATCTAGTTAGCTGTGTGGGTGTTAGGCATGATCAAAGGGAATGCCATTAAACCTGCTGATGTAAACAAGTAATCCATCAAAAGTTTGCTCTCATACTTCATAGAGATCTGTACTGATCTACAGTCATGCTAGTGGCATGACAGTAGTGAGATTTTTTTACAGTTGGAAAGAACGTTGTGATCAGGGTTGTGTCTTACCATGTCTTGCACTAAACTATCTGCCATCCTCTTTAACTGATCAATTTCTACTTCCACAAGCTGGATTTGCTGCTCTTTCCTGAAAAAGTACACAAAATGGCAGATTTTGAAAAAAGTTTCTACTCAGAGGAAAGCCACAAAGTCTCAGTAGCAGAGGTAAAGGAACACAACTCAAACAAAACTGGCTGTAGAGTTTTGACACAAACAACACCCTCAGTTGAAATATTGGCTGAAATTGTCTTCTGTACGGACATCTAAACTTGGTATACAATCATAAAGCCTTGTTTTGCATTGAATGCTTGTACACACATAAACATTTACTGATGTCTGAATTCAAAACAGCATCTGTCCATACATAAACATGATAATCCAGGAAAACATACATCTATGCATGTGTGTACTCTTACAGTACTTTAATGCATTTATATGTGTGTCCATGTGTTTGTGTTTATACAGCCATATCTTCATGTGCTTTTGATAAATGTCTATAGTTCAGTGAGCATATGAGAATATTTATCTGTTTTCTTCTGATTTTGAAGTGTACATTGTATTTCTCAGCATGAAATTACCCTGCATTCATGAAGTCTCTTTCACACGAATTTGTACATCTTAGACTCACAAACTGTTTTTAGTTGATACAATGAAGTGGCTATAAATTAAACCATGTTCATAAAGTCTACATTTTTTTAGATATTTTTATGGGCTTGCATGTTACTTTGACACACCATAATAAATACTTACTCTTGTCTCTCTGTAAATATTGTATCGATGCTCTTGGCTTCCATGTCATTTTGCACTTTAACCTGTTCAGAACATAAAAAGGGTAACAGACATTAGATTGACAACATAGCAGAGCTTCATTGACACAGGGGACAGTGAGACCCCATAACAAACAATCTACATTCATGTGTCTCGGAAATCCTATTTCCTGTTAAGAAGAAGAAGCTGAGGGTTTACGGATTAGGTTGTGTAGCCAAAATAAAATCCATGGTGTCCCTTAACAATTTGGTAGGCTCATGGGAGCCATTGCAATGTTTTCTGGCTTAAAGATCTCCACACAAAACACTATTAAAGAAGCTGACACGGTGATACTGACCTACATCTCTTAAATAACAAAAGATTTAAGATATTCTTAGTTTGAGGGCGCTATTGCACTCTGCAGTCAAGAAGGCGTTCAGCTGTCCTGGATCAAAGATTCGTAGTGCACAGTGTTCAAAAAGGTCACACAATATTCACATTTCTCATTAGATTGGTATTAAAACTGGCCATGATTCCCAAATTTGCCAGCTTTATTGGCAGAGTGTTCATATTAAATACTCACCTGATTGTAATCTTCCAATACCTCGTCCATTTCTGTGTCAGTATTCAGTTTATCCACCAACTGAAATACAATAACGTACAAGAATGTTGCAGGAAATTGATGGAGAATGTTGAATTAAATTTATTACTGCAATTAATATCTATAAAAGGAAATTCACTTTCCAGGACTTTTAAATTTCACTGCTAGTGACTGTAAACACCATTAACACTCAAGTAGATGTACCTAGAAACTGAGATATTTATTTGTAAATGCAATTTCTTGTTTTTATATCCAAAATCAAGACAAAATCCCAAATGTTCAACTTGGCAACACGCCTTCATGTGTTTATTGTCCAATGCTATCGTTGACATCTGAGTATTAGTCTGGGTGAGAATTCATTTATCAATGATAATAATGCACATTATACACAAGGCATTGCGTTTACAAGTCTAATACTTGGTATTTCAAAGACAATAGGGAGCAGGAGAATAAAAAATATGTACTTGTTTCTTCTGGCAAAAATTATTTGAAGATATTATCAAAGGTTTAATAAAGCTTTTGTCCCTTTAGCCATTCTATAGCTTGATATTGTTCAGCATACATGTAGTACCAATGGACTTTTTCTCATAGCCTATACATTGATATGATTTATTATCAATTGACAATTACATGATGTAAATGTGGTAATTGGGTAAATTCCTGCAGGACTAACTGATCAATGGTAATAAAAAGAGAAAAAGACGAACTCAACTCAACACTGTATATGTTGCTCTATCAAAATGCAAACTTCTTGCAGATTTGTTCACATCTGCCAATGTAGTTTTAATCTTGGCTTTGTACATGAGTCTACTTTGTACATGAGTCTATTACTACATTCTACTGAAAACAATGGCAGTAAACAATCTTCATAACCCCTGCGTGACCTTACATCTTGGCATTTTTCAGTGGTATGGTTTGTCAACATTGGTGAAAGGAACATGAAACAGTGTTGATCAAAACTGAGTAACAATGACCATTTCGAGCTAGACTCTGTGAATCAAGCTGAGGGTATAGAGTATTTTACTAAAATGAATTCATACAAATGGAGATACTAGGATGCAAGGTCATGTAGAGGTCACAAAAAACAGCCAATGGGTCAAACTAAAGGAAACGCAAAGACAGATACATTAAAATCACAATACATCAACTTACAGTATTGTAGTCACCGAGTTGGCCTTGAAGTTCTCTTAGTTCAGAAGCCAACACTTCTGCCCTGTGTACAAAATAAATAATTTTATGAATCCCAAGTTCAATGTCTGACTGTGAATCTGGACAAGAACATTAACCTTTTTCTTCATGGGTGTCACATTTCATCACTAGACCAGACTGAATTTAATTCGAAAGCAGTTCCAATTCTCAAGAAGTTGCATTTTAACTAACTAAGTTTCTTTCAACAACATCCAAAAAGATGGAAAGACAGCAATCACCATCGAGTGCGAGACATTCCGTTCTGGACCATCTGTGTGGGGGATTATTTTCTGCTTTTAAATTTTTTACAAAATAATGCACTTTGAATTGCATTTACGGTAAAAGTAACTGTTAGGTATATAATATAATGCTTTGGTTTATAATTTATATATTTGTCACTGATGAGGGAGTCCATACACCCTTTTCTTTCTCAAGCTTGTTGACTATCTGTGTGCAATCCAATTCTTCAATTTATATGAACATAACAGACAATGGGACAGTGAATGACCAATGAACATTTATAGAGCAAAATATTTTGCTTGCATGATAATACAGAGTGTGAGAACGAATTAATCCAACACTGGTGTTTTCACGTTCCTGGCATGCTACGGACTGGAGAAAAGAAAATCTATGAGGTTTTACTCACGTTTTCTCATATGAAAGGTACTGGGCATTCTCTTGATTGAAATGGTCGATTTCTTTCTGCAGTTTGTTATTTTCTGATTCTAGTTCGTGTATCTTGGTCCGGAGGTGACCCATGTAGTATGACTCATCTCGCACAATTCTGGAAGGTCCTGCAAATGTTGGAATTATAAAAAAATACTAGGCACTGTCTTCTGTGACAAAACACTGACAACTGCTCTGAAATATCATGTGAGATGAGATATCTTGTTTTATCAAATTATTGGAACATTAAGCTCGTATGGATACATATGTACAGTACATAGCTAGGTGAACAAGTTTTGTAAAATAATGCGATCACAGTTGTTATTGGTCTTTTCAGATAATTTTCCAGTCGATTTGTGTTTTTTTGGAAGATCATGTCCAACATTTGAATAAATGAAGGTTACATTTCAGCCATTGAAGATACATAGTACGGAGAATAAGAGTTCTTCACTATAGAGCAATTTGCAGAATGTATATTGTCTAGTAACTACGACAAAAAGAATTGTTGAACTAACTTGTCATTGTATGGAAGTAATGAAACATTTTTTGAAACCCACAATGTCTTCTAAGTAATAAAACCGTTACACTGTCATGGTAATGTACCGATGGATTTGAAATACATCTTTGCCCAATCATGCCATACTTGGTAGTAATAATTGATGATTTGAAGTCTTTCCTATAATGGCATGTGTTCAACCTGAGTGATAGACTGTATGAGTTAAACCTTGGCATGGGTTGTTGAATCACAGGCATTGACAAAACTTTGACAAAACTACAGTAGACTTTGACTTTCACTCACCCTTGGGTCCAGTTTTCATTCCACCCAAACCTTGCTGGGTCATAGGTCGGTCTGAAATGTTTATCCTGGCATCAAGAACTGATAAACGGAAAGGGAGGAAATAAAAATCATGAATTTCATTTTGTTTTCAACCAAGGTCTGATGATCTTGAGATACTGGTATGTTTAAAAACTCTCATTCACAAAGTCAAGTTATTCTATCTCCTTCACTGTGAAACACATTTTCTTACATTATAGACATAGCAATGTTACCCACTAGTAACTTGACAAGATATTGTATCAAATAACATGCACTTATGATGTAAGTACATCTGCATATATTCCAACCATCAAATGAAGTGAAGTGGATTTTATTTACCCAGAAATATGTAGACTAGTAATATAGACATGAGAAAAGAGAAGACAAGAGTAATTTCAGATCTGGTGAGGGTCACCAAAATAGTTCTCAGTGAACTTGTCGGGTCCATGTCCAATTGTTGCCCAACAAAATTATTCATATCATAATCTGTTTAATTAATTCAGCTTTGCGATGACACGGTAGAAAATGATACTGAGCCTGTTTTCCTACAGATAAGGTGATGATTAAATGATGGAAGTACAAAAATGATGTGGAAAAAAATACCTCCACCAGCGGCTGCTGCAGCTCCTCCTCTTGTGCCTGGCCTTGCTGTGCCTGGATTCTACAAAGTGAATTAATGTTATACTTTACTGTGGAATAAATTGAACCTGTGACGAAATCTAAGGATTCTGTTTGTCGGGTTACAATATGGTATGCTGAAACAACTGCACTTGTGGAGATAACTGTTGGAAATAAAGTCTTTGTTTCACCATAACTTAATTCAGCAAATTTCAATTTGCTGTGGTGGAGCTGAATTGATTTCGATTGAATTTGATTGTTATTGTATGAAATTTAGAGATGAGTATACTTTCTGGCATGGTCTTATGTAAATGTACATTTTGGGCACTTCAAACAATTCTGCATACAATGAAATACGAGACTATCACATCATTCAGTGGAGTCGTATACTTATTGGTTGATATTGCACTCCTCAGAAGACGATGTGATTCTTTGCATATCAAACATACATGTACAAATTGTCACAATACAGTCACACAACTTAATATTTAGCAGAATTTATTACAATAGAAGTACATGTGAGAAAGATGATCAGGGTCGTAGCCTGACCAAATATATTGCCAAGGAAGGCAGAACCCAGCTTAGCTAGGATTTGGGTAATGTACAATCTACATATTGACAGTTTGTAAAACTCCAGGGGGCACTTGTCTCACTAGCCCACCCTGCAGGCTACGGCCTAGTCTCGTTTTACCAGACCTCGTCGCTTCGCCACTACAAAGTGCGCCGCTGGCGGTAGGACATGGCGAGTCGCGGAGCGACGAGCGCCGAGTCGCGAAGCGACGAGGGTCTGGTGACTACCACTGCATTCCACTGTGATGACGCATCAGGACAGGCGGAGAACCAAATTTAAATATGACCCTTGACCTACTTGAATATTCATTCCGAAAAACCAAGACAAATGCATGTGTTTTCAATATGCGATAGTCAACATTGAGCTCGTCGCAAATGTCCGGGGCAAATGTACTCTGTAGACAGTGACCATGCTGAAACTCCCGTGAAAATATACGGAGAGCATGTGAAGACAACAGCCAACAGACTTCCCGTACCCAGTTGGCAAGTTTACGAAGACGTCATCTCCCCCCCCCCCCCCCCCCCCCCCCCCCCCCGTAGAAAAGCTGCGATTGCTTCAATTTGCTCGTCTTTCAGGCATTCTATGGCTAATTTTTCTTTGCCACAATCGATTGCTTTCCTAAGTTCAGCTGTCAGCCCCATTTTCGCCAGTTGAATTTACGCACGTCCGCGTACTGTGAATGCCCAGTGCGCTCTTTATCAGCGGCGCGGACGCGTCGTTTGGGGAATCCGAGGGATTCCTTTTATGTATGTCATATCATTGCGTAGTCACTTGTGAGGAGCTTATTGACGTTGTCAGTCACAGAAGTTCCTCATAGTTGTTGGTAGATATTTTTACAAGCCCCTCCTTCTATTGAATATGCATCAAAGTTTGCCTGTTGTCGTGGTTGTCGATTGAGCAATGTGATTGGTGGGTATAAATATCTTGGAATGCGGAAGTCAGTAGTCTCCAGACCCCGTCGCCCAGCCAGTGGAAAAATCACTTCATGTTCCTACCGCCAGCGGCGCACTTTGCACTGGCGAAGCGACGAGGTCTGGAAGCGAGACTAGCTACGGCCCTGATGATGGTGTTATTTTGGCTGGCGATATGTCCTTACTTTAAAAAGATATTTTATTATTTCCTTATTTGACTCATGTGTAACTTATATTATTGGTAATAAACTTTTAATCTATGCCTGAATAATAGTTGGTACTCAGCAGATCTCAACCTTGCGGAGAAACCTTCCAATAAGTGCAAGTAGACAGTACAAAATAGGTTTTGCTTTTCATGTATGTTGTGGAAACAGATATTTGCATTTTCCTCAAAGGTCAGTGGAGACGCAACACTAACCTCACTTTGGATAAAGTTGAATGAGAACAGACTCTGTGTCAACAAGTTAAAACTAATTATGAACTTACAACAGCAGCAGCTGCGCCAGCCCTTGATGTACCTGGTGGTGGTTGTCTCATGCTTGACATTGGCCGACTTGTTGTCGGTCGACGACCTCCTCCGCTAGTTGGTGGTCTACTCCTGGTATCAAGAGAGGGGCAGAAGGGAGTGAAACGCAGGCACATCTGCTAAGTCAGTAAAATGCACTGCAGCTAGCGCCGTGAAATTGTGAGTATAAATAGTATTAATACACAAGTTACCATGCCCATACAAAATTGTCCAGTATAATTAATTTAAAAATAACACGGGAAAGAAAATGGGTTTTCACAAAATGGTGCTGCAGCCGAGCACTATTGGCAGTTAATATGACGTTGTTTTGATGATTTTAAATTTACACGCAAAATCATCGTAGACATGACAACGTTTACTGTTTCCATGTTGTTTTGAAGCACCATGACTATTGTATCGACACGATACGCCGGGAACAGGCACGACAGAAATCTACTGCGTGCAATGACAACAGCGCCCTACCATTGTCGTAGAATATACTTACATGATTTCGACGTCTATTCCTCGTCAAAAAACTAAGCTTTACTTGAAAATGCAGTTTGAATAATGTTAAATATTCAGTGTTTGTCGACGTTCTTCGCTGTCAGAGCCCGCTGCTTTTCATGTGCAGAAGAATTTATCGCACTGCATTCTGGGGACATGGCAAAGGTCAAGGGTTGTTAGGTCGATCGTACCCAAGATGCCATGCGACCATGAGCGCGTTCGATCAAAAAATACTCTGCACGTTGGTCATGTTGGTTGCTCTATGATATTAATGATGGTAGACCCTATGACGGTTGTAACTGCTTAAGAGAAACAAAACTTGCACACTTTAATTACAACGACAGAACCAATTTCACATTTTTGAGCGAAAATAATGCCATTGGAGAAACTCAAACAGCTGTTCATCGGAGACACTACTCTCCTCATGATGGTTCCGTTACTTGGAAACGATTATTTTGCAGAGAACGTTCTTTCTCTTCATTGTCACAAGGAGGAAGGATAAAGCCATCAAATATGGTTACTAAATTCGCTCAAAATTCCGTTTAATGCACGTAATGTGTGACTTAAACCATGGCCGACCGATAGACATTTATTTCGAAACTTGTCAAAAGATATGCTGGGAGGAAAAGAACTTGAAGAGCTGAGTGACGCCTTTCAACTTTCCCAATTGAACTGTGAATGAAAAACAGTGTCAACTGAATCGCACAAATTCCTTCTGTTAACCATATTAATTAATGATGGGAGTCGCAGTTTCAAAAGAAGGTATGCAGAAACAAGTAACGGATATTGGGCGGGCAAAAATTGCTGTCGAGAAAATGAAGGAAAAGGCCGCCGCGTCTTCTCCGCCGTCTGCGAAGGCCAACGATGAAGCCGAGAATCAAAATACATCACAAGAACTCTTGGTTAAGCCAGCGAAGCAGGAAGTCGAAGTGGACCCATCGAGTGCTGCCTGGGTGAAAATTTCTGTTTGGCAAAAGTTCACAAGAAAATTTCAGTGAGTAGGCCTACAGTTACATTCAATCTGTCACTATCCATGCAAGCTAGCGCTATCTCGAGACTAAATTAAAATGTAGCCTACCAGTAGGCTAATATGAAATTCGAGATTCAAGGTAATAGTGCTACTCGGAGGTCAAAATTTCGTTGAAACTCGCAACAACACGGGACGGGATGGGTTGACAAAAAAAAGTTGAAAACGGAGCTCAAAAATTTACATTTTTCTATTTTGATCTCGTTTCACAATTCTAGGCGAAGTGAACACAAAAAGCGGACTGTTGCTACTAAAGTTACAGAGGCCGAAGATGAAGAAGCGACCAGAAGATTTCGTAATAAGGCTTTATTCCGACCCACAGGCCCTGATTTTGGACAAATTAACCCTCTGTCGCCATTGCGTTACGACTACTTCCTGCCGGTAAGATGTTTTCCTACGGTTTCAAGTCAACTTTTGGTTCTAAGAGTAATAAATGAGGAAGGCCTAAGCCTCGGAGACAACCATTGACTAAGTTACTGTCAGTTGAATCGCTCGTGTCAGATTTGTGCCTCTCTACATGCATAGACACACATTATGACACATAAATGTGTACACACATATGAATGTATGTGTGTGTATATATACCCATATATATGCCTATAGATGCCTACATTATACATATATATATATATATATATATATATATATATATATATATATATATATATATATATATATATATATATATATATATCTATACATGTGTGGCCATAAACTCGCTTTCTTTTTATAGAATACGGCGTAACATCATGTCGTCACTTCTCATTCTTTCAACAGCCCCCAACTGAGGAGGAAGAGGAATGTAGTTTCTGTCACATGTTACTCTATGACACGTTGCATAGATGTCGAGTTTGTGCGAAATACTACCACAGCAAGTGCCTTTACACCCACACAGGTGTTGGTCAGGACTCCGCTAGTAAAGCCGCCCTGGCGTTGTCAGACGGTGACATAGGTTGGAGCTGTCCATCTTGTGTAAGCATGACATTTGTCTGACCTACATCACCTAGATGAGTGCCATTACTGGACAACTTACCATTTTTTGTGCGTCAGGCTGTATTGGTGCTCATTCACACTTTTCTTGTTGAGGGCGTCCTTCCCAACAGCAGTCCGGCAACAACCATTCTGAACAAAACGACATGACTGCCGCTCGCATTGGATTGATGAAGACTTGCGTGACATGGAAACTTGTCGAGCCTATATTGTATATCTATGATTTAAATCCATTTTCTTTATCGTTACACTTAGGCGAGTCTGAATTTGAAAGACTAACCGTGTCAAATCCACAATAATTTAAATCTCCAGTTTAGGAAATTTGTTCTTTTGATTTTGTATACATTGCAGTTTCACCATTTTTTGGCTTTTATTTACTTGAGCAGCGCTTGCGCTTTAATTCCAGTTTAAGGCAAACAATTGTAATCTTTCCATTCACTCTGGCTCTCCGTTTTTCCCTTGTCAGGAAAACCTAGGTGATCTTCTGACAGAAGATGAAATGATGCTAATTATGGATAAATTCGAAAGTCTCGATGTCGACCAAGGTTAGGAAACAGATAAGATTATGTCACCATCACAGTTTGGAAAAATTAAAACTTCTTAACGCATTACGACTACTCGCTTAAAATCTTGATATATCAGAGAGGAGAAAGTCGCTAAAGAGGGGAGGGGGGGATAAAGTGAACCGGATAGTGTCAGGGGAGTTAAATTAAGAATTGAGGAAAGGAAAAGTTATTGGGCATACATTGCGTATAGTGGATTAGTGAAACCACAGAGAAACATCTATGTTCCTCTGTGGTGAAACCTAAAAGAGCATGGAGGAAAGAAAAGGGCACTGCAAACACAACTGAAAGCCACAAATACTAAAACTACATTGGTGAGAAGGGCTCCATCAAGGCATGAACAGTTTTAAGCGTTTCAACTTTTACAGATACCACGATTTCTGAGGATGAATACGTCTCATACCACAAGAAAAAGCACAGAGAAATGTTTGGTGAAGATTTACCGCCTAAGGAAGAAGCTACCTGTTGTGAACGGGTAAGTTTTTATGTAACTTTCATGAAAAAAACTTGAAGCACCATTGTGAACTTCTCTGTGTAAATAGCTACTGTCTGTATCAAAGATACGGAAAAATGTTGAGAGCCTTGATGGTACAATTGTCATGAATGCATGCAATACAAAAGTTAATGGTGACTGTATTTTAGTCTAACTTGTACAGTTCGTCGTGACGACAGATGCGAGAAACAATCGTTTCCAGCGATTACATGTTCACAGTATGATTGGAAAGATAATTTGATGACGTAGGGTACGCAGATCATTAAACGCTACCCAACAAGTATTGAAAATAAGAGGAAATTCAACAAAGACAAACAAGCGAACAGTAAACATGATCTACAGAGCAAAGTGTAAATGCACTGTTTCATATAGTCACGAGCTAGGAAGGAAAATTATAGGGGGATCGTTTGACGTTTCTCGCATAAATTGCTCACTTTTTGCTGATTAGATATCAGTTTCGTAAAGGACTCTACAATATCAAAACGTCTGTTTTTTACGTCAGTTCAATATAATGGACAAAAATAATGATGGCAGCATCTCGTGGTCGGAGTTTATCAACACTGAAGCCTTAGAATACCTTTTCAGAAGGAGATCACAGGTATGAAGAAATGAATAATTTAAAAATTGATGAAACGAATGTTTCATGCAGGAAGAGAATGGTTCATTATTATTGTGCCGTCATTGTGCATATCATTAAGTTTGCTTAATATGAATATACATCCCCAAGTATGTCACGTAAAGTACTAGCATATATTATAGCCCAAACGAGAGACTATGCGTCTAAGGCCGGAGGGACCGGTAGGTGACCATTTGCCCGACGTAAGGGGGCAAATGGTCTCCTGCCCCGAGGGTACCAATCCCTTGTTTGCGCTGCTCTGTTTTTATTTCATGCCCATCTTAAATAGTTTCTATTGCATAATTTTCTGAAAAAGGATTTCCTGTGTGTAACAAGTAATTTGAACATTTTTAAATACCAAAGTTTGTCTAGTTGAAAAGAGTCCCGGGTCATTTTCAGTCAATGGTTACTATGCGGCCCGCTTCGCCATTACCACCGAATGTTATGGGGCTCACGACGTCGGATTGCACAGAGTTGCCGGAGGGGGGGGGGAGCAGGTGATTCACCCGCAGTTTATCATTATTGTTGACTCATGCTAATGATTCTTCCAAATGTACGTACAAGCACAGTCGGACCCTCAGGTTGTTTGGTGTTACGGCACAATTTGGGGGATTGTAAAACTTCCTGTATGTTCAATCAGACAAAGGAATACTGAGAAAAATTGACAATCTGAAAGATGATAAATTGAAGAATAAAATCATGAACGAATAAGCAAAAAAAATTAACAAGGCTATCGCAATACTGTTAGATTGGTTATTTTTTTCAATTTTTCGAAGCACACTACCTGTCATATTATCGTAAAATCCTCACCCGCGGTTTCCGATTAAATTCCGCTCATTGTTCAGCCTTGAACCTCGAACTTTTTGATTTGTTACCGACCGTTTTGCAGAACCAATTAGTTCAAATGCTGACGCCGTTGGAAATCGACCGAATCAGGATGATATTCTGTCGTTTTGATGAGGGCAGCCGAGGGGTTATCACTATAGATGAGTCTCAAGAGGTACTAGAAGAATGGCGAGGACGCCTCGGGTACAGTACACCTTTTTAAACCCTTTAATAATCATTCTCTCACGATGCCTCGGGTACAGTACACCTTTTTAAACCTTTAATAATCATTCTCTCACGACGCCTCGGGTACAGTACACCTTTTTAAACCCCTTTACAACCAATCTCTGACGTCGCCTCGGGTACAGTACACCTTGTTAAACCCTCTTACAACCAATCTTTGACGTGGTGGATATACTTATAAGGCATGCATTGGGGCAAAAGTATTGAAATTGTGGTTTACAGTCGTCTGGAACGATCATACAGAAGTTTGATGTTTTACAGTAAAAGCATCATGGATGTGATTCACCTGGTCTCTTCTCTGTCAATCTGAAACATGTAGTTCTGTTTTTATGCAATATTTCGGTTTTACCTTCCCTGACAGGAGAAGCCGATGGGAATTCAAATTATAAAGTAATACTAATGAATCGATTGTGATGAAATAAACTTTGATCATAAAGTGCATCTCTGTAAGCTGCTATGTTACATATCTTGTTACTTGCAACGACAGGTATGTATTATATGAATAAAATTGTGTGAAGCCTAAATGCCTTCATGGATTAAACCATCATGCTTTCGATAGCATCGAGACGTTGTTTAACATTAAATAGGACACTTTCATCTCGAAACTTTGCCTAAATGAGCGAACGATTACCTTTCCTTCCAGGTTTGGTAAATCATCGGCAGCCGTATCAGACTTCGTAAAAACTCATAAAATCAATCTGGAATGTGAAAGGTAAGGGAACTACATTAATCTACTGGTTCCTAACATACATACTATATACACCTAATCACACTCCTAGAGGTCAAAACCAATTGATATATATACCCTTAAAAACCGTCCGTGCATGTCCTTTGTGTTCCTGTTCATTTAATCTAGCCGGTTTTGTCTCTCTGTTATTTTCTGCCAGGCTAGTCAGCTGGGAAGTGTTCATCAGAGAAAATGCCCTGACTTTCATCAGTGCACGGCCAAATACCGTGGACATGAAGCCCTTTGTAGTCACAGAAGAATCCCTGCATCGATTACATCTAAAACAATGCGATGACATAAGAAACGATGAGGCGAACGGAAACAGAGGGAGGAAGGTCTCTACCTTCCGTTGGTAGATAATTCTGTAAATGTGTACCTTAGAGTGTTCCCTATTAAATATAAGAAGCAAATAATCATAATACACGTCATGCATTTATTATAATTTGGCTATTACTGAATCCAATCATATGTTGAATCCTTTCATTCCATGCAAATACTCAGAATAGCTCTGATTGAACTAGATCGAATAGAACTAGCACTCACTGTGTCTTCGCAAATCGACACATGCGCAGTACCTTATTACACCATGGCATGCTCCGCTGCCAACTCTCAGGTGAGCTACATTTGAAATGTTTAGTAGCCTACCAAACAACATTTCTCTGCATAGAATAAGGCAAATTGTGTTTATAAATGCGCGAGAATGAATCGACAATTTCAAGATAAATACTTCGAAACCAGTTTTAGAGGCCGGAGAGGCAATGACTTTCGATACACTCGTAAAAGATAAAATACATAAAATACAGCCAATCTAGTGATTTATATTCATCCGTCGGTCCGTCTATCTATCTATCTATCTATCTATCTATCTATCTATCTATCTATCTATCCATCCATCCATCCATCCATCCATCCATCCATCCATCTATCTATCTATCTATCTATCTATCTATCTATCTATCTATCTATCTTAAGTTTCATGCATCTAGCAATCAGCAGACTACCTCTACCCTTTGGACGTCGGCCTTTATAATTATAGAGTTGGTACATACCACTGTGCTATAGGTTCTACGTGGTGTCGAAATTTGATACATAATATTAGTTTTGGTGACGACATTTTGAGACTAACTGAGATCGTATTTTTAACAGCGTAGATTTGTCAGTATCGATAATGTGTAGCTTTTCTGAAATACAAGGATTACATCGCTCGCTTATGTTAGCTACACATTATCAATGCTGACAAATCTACGCTGTTAAACAAACGATCTGCAGTTGGTCTCAAAGTGTCTTTACCAAAACAAATATTATTTATCAAATTTCAACGCCACCTATAGAAAAACAACATAATGGTACGTCCCAACCATATAAAAGAGAGTGTTGGGTAAAGGACATTTTAGTTCCGTCTGAAGATTGCAGGATGCATGAAACTTAACAGATATTATTACTTTGTACTTGAAGTAATGTGTGTTATATATATATATATATATATATATATATATATATATATATATATATATATATATATATATATATATATTAGTAAGAGCACTCTGAGATTGTTGGGCAGCCTCTTGCGTAATATAAGGAGCGTTCACAGTTGGCACTATGCTTCGCTCATGGTACGTATTGCCGTTAGAGCACTCTGGTGAGTCCATATTTTCAATCCTCAACAATGTGAACCGTACTCTCTGTGCCCAAGTTCAGAGGTTGCCATAAAGCCATTATGGTGATAACCGGGAGGGCACATTGTATACATTTTGTGTGTGTGTGTATATATATATATATATATATATATATATATATATATATATATATATATATATATATATATATATATATATATATATATATATATATATATATATATATATAACGTTGCTTTAGCGAATACATTGTTGCTCTGTACCGTTGCCCTTTGAAAGTAATGACGCTTACAGAAATAAATTGTCCTATTATTGTGAATTTACAGGAAATGAAGATTGCCATCTCAATTTAATTAATAAATGACAATATATTAAGTAGGCCATTCATCTCCCGGAATTACCGCTGTCAAGCCTTTTGCATGCTGTCTTATCTGGCAATATAATTGCCTTTATTAAACGACAATTATTTCAGGGATTTCTTGCTCCACGGGTAGTACATTATACACATATTGACTGGCCATGAGGGCAACAGCATACGTCTGTACCCCGAGGGACTGTGAGTCACCCCCAAAAACACACTGTTTCCCGAGGCCGTAGGCCGAGGGAAACAGTCTGTTTTTGGGAGTGACTCACAGGCCCGAGGGGTTAAAGACGTATGCTGTTGCCCTCATGGCCAGTCAATATGTGTTTTGTAACACATCTCATCCGTAGCCATGCATAAGAACGTACTATACACAAAACTTGTCTCATGTAGGCCTATGATGTAATATGTTGGAGTGGTTCAGTAAGAAAACGTTTTTCCTCACAGGATCGCAATACTTCTGCAAAACGTTCAATGCACCTTTGATAATAGTTTTCGTCCGTTTCGAGTTCTTGTTGGAAACCAAAGCATTCAATTCTTCTTCAGGAAGTAGGATAAACCAAAAATTCTCGACTATCGTTTCGATCGGCCGCAGACGACATCTTTGTTTACATTCCGGTCCGCGCACGCGTCAATGTCGTTTTTGACGTCAGCGGGCATCATTTTTCGGAACTGATGCCTGGCAGGCAACAGTTCCAACAAATGATGCCTGATGACGTCGTTTACGTGGATCAGCACAAAAAGAATGCATCCCACGTGACTATCAACTGGCGAATTAGAATACAGACTGCGGATGAGGTGTGTTACAATGACCTTATGAACGCGAACAAAAGCACAGACCATGGGGGGAAGAGTTACTCCAAGATGCCTGACTATTCATTCCGCCATCAGATAGCTACCGCACTTTTATAACACGCCACATGCTCATTCCGTGTCGCGATTCGCCATAATACGTCACGTGACGAGAAAATAGATACGTCTAGTCCCCACCAAATCGACAAAAGTGACGTCAGAGGGTATTTTTTGAAACACTATTTCCCTAGGGAAATAGTTCTGACCAAATTTGGAAAAGCGCTGTTCACGGTTACAGGTTTGTTACTAAATATAGCTGTACGCGCGCGACATCGGACACGCAGCTTGAAATGCGGACAAATTTTATAAATGTTGCATGCGTGGCTGTTTTTGCAGCTTGTACTCTGAGTCGTGAATATGTTTTTTAGTATTCACTGTTACACTAGCAGTCGCCCACTGAGATGTATTTTCGTCGTTCTTGCATGCGTAATTTTCAAAAGCGTAATCTAAAAATGCGGACAAATATTTATTTTTGCATATTAATGAGAGAACAGTGACGTAAACTGTGAACGACCCTATTTGGAAAAGTGCCCGGTCACGTGACCGTAGTGTCGTCTGCAGCTTTGCAACAATGGCGGGTGACTGGAACGTGATGTGCGTCCGGGATAGGTGACGACACATTCTCTATAACAGATTTTCCAACATTTTCCAACATTCCAAGAGCGTAGGAACTTGAATAGCTCATCGACGGAAAAGATTAAGGTGCAACTAAGGATGTCGCTAAGTATGCTTAGAATATTTTTTGAAAGAAAGTGGTACCACGTACAACTGAAAGCGCTGTGTAAACATCGCCCAGTAAACTTGTCACAGTGGATTGTTGCGGTGAAAAATATCAAAACACATTAAAAACTATATAACAATACAACATGAGAATGTGGTGTGTTATAAAATACCTATAGCCTGGTCTTTATTCGGGCTATAGCGCTCGTCTATTACCCCTCGTGGCCGTGTGTTACCAGAAACACATCGCTATACCCCTCGGCCTACGGCCTCGGGGAATAGCGATGTGTTTCTGGTAACACACGGCCCCTCGGGGTAATAGACGGTCGCTATAGCCCTCATGACCAGGCAATAGGTGTTTACTAAAGCTACCTGCACAAAATTTAGGAATACAGATGAGAGTAAAGGCATGTGGTAATGTATTTCAAAAGAATCCGTTCGCAGTCGAGCTACCGTCACCGGTAACATTGTAGTTTGGTACGACTTGTATCACCCCAATATGTAATAATTAACCCAATATGTAATACTAACCCAATATGTAATAACACTTAACCCAATATGTAATACTAACCCAATATGTAATAACACTTAACCCAATATGTAATACTAACCCAATATGTAATAACACTTAAAGCCCCAACTCCCGTATAAAAGCGCGAGAACCTACGAGAGTGGTCATAATGGTGGGATATTCAAACGTACTCGGTACGCTCTGGACGTCGTCGATAAAAACCTTTAATTTAGAAATCTACCGATTAATTTTTTTCTTGGAAATTGAGGGATAGGTGTATAAGTATTTGGAGCACAATATACTTGGTTTCTGACGAAATTAAATTTGAAATGACGTCTGGAACCAGACAAAGAATAAAACATTTGCCGGTAATATCGCCGGTATATAACGTTCTATGTTCAGTTTGAATCTGCATGATTGACATGATATGCAAATTGCATCGTTTACTTTTTACGTACGTAGCGTTGATTGTTCAATGCGGGGAAAAAACACCAAATACTCGGAGCGTACCGAAAGATACAAACGCACACACACTGTGTATAATAAATACATGCAAACACATTTGATTCGGTAGTTCTCTTTTTGGAAAATTTGTTGGTCCTGAAAAGGACCGTTTTCATTTATGTTGGCCTACCTGAGCCGTACATTTTACAGACAGGAAGGCCTATACTGCCATTTCTGCCAGACATAAGTACGTCTGGTATGTTCGGGTTGAGACCACGGACAAGTACCAGCACGAATTCTGGCATGATCTCTCACTTTGTCTACACTGTCTGTATATCTTCTGTCTTCTTTTCAAATTTCAAGTTTTACCCTCTAGTCAACGTACTGTTGAAAGCGCAATCATCGCAATGCGATATGCGTAACTATCGTTTAGCTGTTTCCAAAAGTGATATACATTTTCTTGCCCGACCTAAGCCGTGCATGCCTATGTAACACAAAGCGAACAAAGTCAAAATTCAAAAAACAAGTAGCCTCCAGAATCCAATGTGCTGACAAAACCGGGATTTTTTGACGCCTGCTATCGCCTTCGGCATGTTCGGTCGTCACTGCTGGGTCACTTATCCTGATCAGACGTCGAGTTGACAAACGTCGCCGGCGCGGCGGCAGCTGAGGTCACCGTACTATGTCCCATAAGTTGCACTCAAATGTCCGCGCTCGATCCCCATCACAGCTAACTCCAATTCATTCCTGGCAAAGAAAATTCCCGAGGCTACCTCTAGTGCTCATCAGTGACCGCTATCTTCATAAAGCCAGCTGACATAGTGTGATTAGCAGTCTGACTCTGACTACCACGCGTTTGTAATGAACTAGTATCGCCACTGCGTGGAGAACGTAGAAGTGCAAGTGCACTCGATTTTGGCGGGATCGTTCGAAGTAGCGAAATACTAGAACTCACCATTTTATAAGGAGGGATGAACATTGAAACGAATGCTCCGAGAATTCATGCGATCACTTTATTCTGATTTTATTTTTGGTGATTAAATATTAACAGGTTTGATTTCTAAAATAAGTATTTTTCAGAAGCTTTTTGAAATAATCATAAGACAACAAATCGACACCATATTTCATTTCGGTCACCATAAAACTTGTAATCGAAGCCGGGGAACAGTCGTCTGTACCCTCCCATGCGACAGCGCCGAGTTCATGAGACTACGAAATTTTTGAAAAGGAAGCTACAACTACCATCCAAGAACTGTGGAAAACTACATTTTATAATGGAAACACAGCCCTGCCTCGCTAAACTATAAAGGTCGAATGAGGAAAGGATTGTTTTGACAAAAGCTCTACAAAATTTGGTAGACGACTTGGCCGTTGAGCATTGTGGTAAATGTCCAACGTCGTCCATTGAAATAACCACACTCGATAAATTTGGACATGTACTATAGGCGAATTTGCTGTTCTTTTAGAACTGTTTTGATTTTTTCCCGTTCTTTCCTGAAATGCGGCATTTCTAGGACGGCGTTCGGACTATGCAATCAAGACTCCCTGCAAGAGTGATGTACACTATGACTGAGCCGAGGAAAACCCCGATAATAGATCCCGTGGCAGAAAAACTACATTTCTACGATTTCTGCATCGTTTACCCGTATACAAAGATGCGGATAGCTATTGCCACTGTCATGATACGCATTATGTTGAATCATTCAAAAACGCGCTGAATACAATGACAAACGCTTCGTTTTCGGACGAGAAACGTATACCATGACGCATGAGAACTAAGGAGTGTCGATCGATCGCCTGGCAACGTCATCACGGTTTGTACAAATCCGAGGCGACGCCGCGCCGAACCTCTGCTCCAGTAAGACTTCGAAAAAGTCTATGTTCAAGACAAACCTATTGGGGAAATGAGTGGATGTATCGTATGGAAAGTAAACCGTAAAATTGGGTGAAAATAGTATACGTAAAGTCACCGTGCAGTCAATGTTTACATTATGTGGCGTGCACGTTCTATTTTTGGAGGTGTTCAACCAGCTGTTTTAATTTGCTACTTTTTGTTCACAAAGAAACCATATTAGTTATGTTTTGCTCCGCCCATTTTTATCGTTTTTCTCGGTAGGGCCCTACCGAGAGTTACCGGTTTAACCCAATATGTAATACTAACCCAATATGTAATAACACTAACTTAACCCAATATGTAATAAAAATGAATTTGGGATATAATACTGACCAAAATAAGACTAAAATATGCATAGCAACCATGATCGAGCCCCTTCACAACCTGCAGCATTTCTAAAATTTGATAATTTTTCAAAGGTTTTTCGAGTTTTTTTTTTACCCAATATGTAATGCTAACCCAATATGTAAGATATAAAGGAAAATGAGGGCAACTCCACACATCGGCTCTACCAAGATTGTTTATTATGACGTTATGATGAATAAAAGGATCATTGCATTTATTTTGTGTGGAATACATGGCGAGACACCGGTGAATCGATAGTGCTTTGATCCTAGTCATGTGATCTGGGTCCCCGGTAAACCGGTTTGTTGATTGAGTGATTCGTCTTAACGGTGTTTCGGAACCAAAAATGGGGTTCCTTCATCAGTCGCTCTCTTGTTTTGTGTCCCATCCGCTTGTTGCGTAATGAAGTCATCCTCGTCCTCGAGGAGGAGAAGCCAGATTCGTTATTGAGAGAGTTAGCCACTATTGACTGACTCTATAGTGAGCGATCCGGTGTGTGGTGTCATATTATAATTTACATGACCCAGCATCGACCGGAGTTTCTGGACGCTTATAAGGATTTTTGTTTTAGGGCATACTTTGAGCGTTGCTAGTGCTCGTTATGTTAACAGTAAATGTTGTACTAATCTGTCAACGATTAGTTTGTTTTAGGCATCCGAACTTTTAGTTTTGTGTCAATTTTTCGTGGACTTTGTAATAGATTTCGGGTCGATATTGGTGCCTGCTTTCCGGTGTTTGAAAAGCATATTGTGAAGGGCTGTTTCGAGAAATAAATCTTGTTTCTCTGTGTTTAGCCATTCCCAGGTTTCATGGTTTTGTTAACAATATTTGCTGTAAACGGCCTTTGAAATCGGTTTGGTCTGAGGAGAGTAATGGTTTATTTAATTCATGCCGCCAACTTTGATTACTTATATGGCAGCTCTCTCAGATTTTGATTTTCTTTGCCAGATGATGTTTCCTGTATTGCTCAGCAATCTTTTCAGTTCCGTTGATTGTAGTACCAATTCGATGACAGATTGCATCTTGGTTTTATACGATAAAGTGGTATAAAATGGAGACAAAAAAAAATTCAGTTTCCCCGTTGTTAAAACTGCTATCGTGAAACCTTTTAACTATTTAAGCGATATGGGCAAAGTGTATTTGCATTATCACACCGGACTTTTCGGTTGTTGTTCCGGATATCGACGGAATGCTTACTCCTTCACATGCATATGTAATACTAACCCAATATGTAATAACTCTTAACCCAATATGTAATACTAACCCAATATGTAATAACTTTTAACCCAATATGTAATACTAACCCAATATGTAATAACACTTAACCCAATATGTAATACTAACCCAATATGTAATAACACTTAACCCTATATGTAATAAAAATGAATTTGGGATATAATACTGACCAAAATAAGACTAAAATATGCATAGCAACCATGATCAAGCCCCTTCACAACCTGCAGCATTTCTAAAATTTGATAATTTTTCAAAGGTTTTTCGAGTTTTTTTTACCCAATATGTAATGCTAACCCAATATGTAAGAACATTTCACCTACTAAGTAATAATGTTCGACCCAATTTTGTAATACTAAACGAATATGTAATAACATTCTAACCAATATATAATCCTAACCCAATACGTAATAACATTTAGCCCAATACATACATTCGCATACAAAATCACTTCTAACATCCAATCCTCGGGACATTTCTTCATTATCTTCAAATTAAATTCTCAATCTTCAAGTGCTTGTGACATAGCAATGGACTATGTTTTCAAGTACATAACATTAATTAATGAGGTACTATGGAATCGATAGAGACCGTGAAGTTGATATACTGAAGATACACTGTGGTAAGCTTAATTCTAGCTGTTTCGCGCCTGAGAGACTACAATAATTTTGGCATGCGAAAGCCAACAAATGTGTCTGCAAACAATGAGTACAATACGAAAAAATGAAACGTTCTGCAGAACATAGAATAACCAATGAACATAGAGTACTAGTGGCAATAATAAAAATGCCAGCTTTTATATTTCCATTTTATTTGTTGAGTTTAATTTTTATATAACATTTGAAGAGCTGTAACATTTGCAACAGTAAGTGCAACTTCAAAACTTTATTGTGAACCAAGTAAACTTGGTTTCATTCCATCGATAAAAAATCCAGTGGCCAGTCATCCGCCAGACTCTGTAGTGTTTTACGTAAACACTTTGTCATCTGTATTATGCATGGTGATCACTTCAAGTCTAATGCAATGCAGTCTTTCTTCATGAAATGAAATTAGGAAATCGTGAACCACATCGATTTTACAGATGTCCTCATTTGTTTTTCGATACACTAAAATTCAAATAGCTGTAACATCACATTCACAAGTCAATTAAAACAACAGCGTCTGCTATTGTTTGTGTTTGCAAGAAGGAAAAAATCCCTTTAGAGATCGGTGATTGACTAAGTTACCACTATTTGAGTTTTGATTACTGATACTGGGTCGTGTTTGACACACAGTGCACACGCCGGCCGGTCTTGTAGAGAGACCGTTTTGACACGTACAACTTCAAAACGTGATCCTGAGTCTGTAGTTTTCTGGTCAAGTGGCAAGTATAATTTCATTGATACAATTTTACCAGGTCGTTAATATTTGGTAGCAGTGTATTTAAACAGCAGGGTGTTTACTGATCTGATCGTCAAGAAGTTCGAAAGACAACAACTCAAGCAACAAATATGCTGCGCCTGTTGATTCTAGTTCTCTGCATATATGCTGCTACTGGTGGAAAGCGACAAACTCAAATGTCGGCGGTGGACGATGCCGTCTACGATACCTTGTTTAAGCTTACAATGGGAGAATTTGACGTTCCTGTCGCCGACAGGACCGCACAACAGAAAGCAGCATGTGTGCGATTTTGGAGAAATAAACATAAGTTTCGTATCAAAGAGATACAGGGAGAGCAACAGCTCCTCTTCAATGGAAAAGCAGTATTAATGAAATCAGACTTAGGAAAGGTGGTTGCAACTGAATTCAGGCACTGCAAAGGAATAGGATCTAGGAAACTGAAGTTTCGCCTGCTGACTAGGTACCATGGTGTTACAGAGAGGGATATTCAAAAGATTTTATCGAGCAGTAAGCTAAATCAAAGGCTAAATGCTCGATTCTCCAACAAGGCAATCACTCGTCCTATCCGTGCTCGGGCTGTTCAGGTAGGTAAATTCAAAAATGGAAGCTTAATTGTGTATTGTAATAAATAGACTAGAAAATAAATTATCACGTGATTGCAGAATCCCGTACGAAAGTTGTCAGGTTCTCCCAGCATTGCTGCAAAACCTGCCTTATACTGACTTTGAGGTTGCTAATCTTTGCAGTAATCTTCAGGCCAATCTCCAAGGCCTTGGCTACCTTGTATAGTCCTTGTTCAAAGTCTAGCTTGCTTGTATGATATTAAGGCAAGGCGTACATGATTATGTAAGAAAGTGTGAGCCTTGTACAAAGTCTATACTACAAGATTACAGTGAGCTGGTGAAATGTTATATCATGATGACATAGATACTGACAGATGTCACTTGGAAAAAATGTTGAAAGACATTTTTCGGTATCTTGTTTAATCATAAATTATTTTCATATTCAATAAATGCATTATATTATATTATATTATATTATATTATATTATATTATATTATATTATATTATATTATATTATATTATATTATATTATATTATATTATATTATATTTTATTTTATTATATTATATTACATTTCTGACCTCAGGTGCGGCATCAAGTTGATCTGGTTGATATGCAACGTTCTCCTGTCAGTGTAAAGGGCGAAATTTTCAAATATATTTTAAGCGTGCAAGATGTTCTGAGTAGATACATATGGCTACGACCTCTGACAAGAAAATCAAGCGAACATGTCTCACGGGAACTTTACTCTCTATACTGTGAAGTCGGCCCTCCAAGAGTATTACAGTGTGACAATGGTGGAGAGTTTAAAAAAGCTGTCGAACGTTTATGCAAAAAAATGGAAATAAAGATCATAAGAGGCTCTCCATACCATCCCCAGTCTCAAGGAAAGGTTGAGAGGTCCCATCGTTCTCTCCACAAGAAGATGATGTACGACTTTATGCAAATGTCTAGGAGGGGGATTAATTGGGCCAAGAGGCTTAAAGAGTACCAGAAACTTCAAAACGAAGAACCAATGGAGGTTCTCGGTAATCGTTCCCCCTTCGAGGTATTTTATGGCAGAGTTTCGAATGCAGTGACAGAAAGACATCCCAATGGTTTGATGTGTAGGGAAAGTCGTACAAGGAAAGACATCGACATCGCTCCGAGAGAAAGTGATATTGAAAAAAGTCAAGCACGTACTTTAAAAATAAGAGCCAGAACAAAGACAGTGGAGAAACAATGGGCTGAACGGTACATTCACAGAAAAATGAAGAATAATCCAACGTCGATCTAGGTAGTAAAGGGAAAGCAACTCCACACATCGTTCATATTTGGGTTGTTTGCGTTTTATGTATGATATCGTGTATAATATAAGTGTATATCCTGTTTGGCTGTTTCATGTAAATTGTTGTTTTAGCCATGGCGAGACGTACCCGTAATCTACGTGTCTTGTGTTACTCCGGGTTGGGGCGGAGAGATTACTGTGACACTACGATCCTTTGGCGCTACGTTTCGAAAACAGAGTTTTCTTCATCAGTCGCTTAAAATTCAGTTTTGTTCGGTGAGACGTGTTGAATGGTTGATTGTTTTTATTTTGTAATATGTTGTTCCATTTGAGTTTGTTGTTCATATAAGGAAGCTAAAATATCTACTGTTTGATCTCGTTGTGTTTGTATAGGTTCTTGTGAACCTGAGTTTGAGCTATTGTAGTTTTTGTGAAGTCTGGCGCTTATAAGTGTGTCGCCTATATTTCTGTTCCTTCTGTATGCGATTATTGGTTTGCTTTGGAACAGTTTTTTTAGTGTTTCGTCTTTTTCAAGTTCATGCCAGTTTTCTGTCAGGGCTTGCTTGATTTTGTTGTTTCTATGTACGGGCTGTATGTTGTTATGAAGACTATTGTATTATTGGTGGCGTTATTTTTGTTTTTTGTTGTTCAAGTAGTTGTTTTCTTTTTTTATGATTTGTCTCTCTGATAATGCGTTCTATTTCATTTTTCTTGTATTGTCGGTCCTGTAATTTTTCACTAAATTGTGTGACTTTCTGTGTAAAATCGGTTTCGTTGTTGCATGTTCTGATGTATCGTAATGTTTCATCTTTGATCAGACCATTGAATGTTGCTGCCGGATGGCATGAGTTTCTTTGTAAGAATTGGAATGTATCTGTTGGCTTTGTGTGTGTCTTGATGTCGAGAATATTCTCTTTGTTGTACCGATGACCTTTGTAGATAGTCAGGTCTAGGTATGTGATTTCTTGAGGGGAGCTTTCAAACGAAAATTTGAACGTGGGATGCATTTTGTTTATGTTTGATATGAATTCATTGAGTTCGTGTTGTGTTCCGATGAAAATCAGAAAGACATCATCCCTGAACCTCAGCCAGGTCGATATTTGTTGTTTGTGTTTATGTATTATTCTCATTTCTGTCTCGTGGAATGTGAGGTCAGCCAGCTCTGGCGACGTTGGCGAACCCATTGCTACCCCGTAATCTGCCTGTAGAATTCATCATTGAATTCAAATGTGTTGTTTTTTAAGATTATTTCTAGCAGAGCTATCATGTATTTCGTTGGTGGTTGCTTGATTATGTAATTGTTTGATGATCTTTCCTGATTTAATGCTCTGCCGACTGATTCAATTGCCTCATCATGAGGTGTATTCGTGTACATGGAATTTACATCCAGTGTTACTAGTGTCGCATTGGTCGGAACTTTGATTGTCTCAATTTTCCGTATAAAGTCTGTTGTGTCTTTGATGTATGTCGGTTGTTTCTTGACGATTTGTTTGAGAAAATGGTCAATGAACTCTGATATGTGAAATGTTGGACTGGAGCATCCACTTATGATTGGCCGTCCTATGAATATAGCTCCTGGTGGCGGCACTTTGTGAATTTTTGGTAGAAGGTACCAAAGTGGTGTTCTTATTTTTCTATTGATTGGATTCAGATATTCATATGTGTGATGGTCAATGTGTTTTTCATTGTACATTTCTGTTATGAGATTGTGTATGACTTCTATTGTGTTTCGAGTGTCATCTGCTGCCAATTTTGTGTAGTATCGTTGGTCGTTAAGTTGACGTTGACATTCTTTTATGTAATCATTAGTGTTTAAAATTGCTGTCCCCCGACCTTTATCAAACGGTTTGATGGTTATCTGTTTGTTCTTTGATAGCGTTATTAACGCTATTTTTTCTGCACGTGTCATGTTGTTTTTTGTGTTCCGAAAAGGTGTGTTAACAATAGCCAATTTTGTCGCTTCCAAATAATTCTCTAGTTTTGTGTTCTCGGTTGTATGTGGGATCCATTTCGAGTTTACTTTGAATGGGTGTTTTACGGTCTGTTTGTGTCTCATGATATACACAAGACAGTGAAACAAAAAAATACACACTACTATACATTAAACGCAAATCACTAATATATGAACGATGTGTGGAGTTGCTTTCCCTTTACTAAAAATAGATATGCACTTCAAAATGTGTGCACAATGTGTTGACGGTCGAGAGCGTCATTAATGTTTTAACTTAGTAAATAGAGTAAAATAAGAAAATAAAGATTGAAAATAAAATTGAGGTTTTGGGTTCTAACCCCATTGGAAACAACGTATAATAATTTTTACAATATGTAAACAAGTTTTCTAAGACAATGTGTTAAAATTTTATTAAATATTGGGTTAACCCAATATGTAATAAAACGTCCATGCATTCTCTATGGGGACTTCATTACATATTGGGTTAACCCAATATGTAATAAAACTTCCATGCATTCTCTATGGGGACATTATTACATATTGGGTTAAAATAAAACGTCCATGCATTCTCTATGGGGACTTTATTACATATTGGGTTAACCCTATATGTAATAAAACTTCCATGCATTCTCTATGGGGACATTATTACATATTGGGTTAACCCAATATGTAATAAAACGTCCATGCATTCTCTATGGGGACTTTATTACATATTGGGTTAACCCAATATGTAATAAAACGTCCATGCATTCTCTATGGGGACTTTATTACATATTGGGTTAACCCAATATGTAATAAACGTCCATGCATTCTCTATGGGGACTTTATTACATATTGGGTTAACCCAATATGTAATAAAACGTAGATGCATTCTCTATGGGGACTTTATTACATATTGGGTTAACCCAATATGTAATAAAACGTCCATGCATTCTCTATTGGGACTTTATTACATATTGGGTTAACCCAATATGTAATAAAACGTCCATGCATTCTCTATGGGGACTTTATTACATATTGGGTTAACCCAATATGTAATAAAACGTCCATGCATTCTCTATGGGGACTTTATTACATATTGGGTTAACCCAATATGTAATAAAACGTCCATGCATTCTCTATGGGGACTTTATTACATATTGGGTTAACCCAATATGTAATAAAACGTCCATGCATTCTCTATGGGGACTTTATTACATATTGGGTTAACCCAATATGTAATAAAACGTCCATGCATTCTCTATGGGGACTTTATTACATATTGGGTTAACCCAATATGTAATAAAACGTCCATGCATTCTCTATGGGGACTTTATTACATATTGGGTCAACCCAATATGTAATAAAACGTCCATGCATTCTCTATGGGGACTTTATTACATATTGGGTTAACCCAATATGTAATAAAACGTCCATGCATTCTCTATGGGGACATTATTACTTATTGGGTTAACCCAATATGTAATAACACTTCCATGCATTCTCTATTGGGACTTTATTACATATTGGAGAATACCAAAAATAGTTCAATTAATTTTTCTTTTTATCCAATAAAGTAAGACTTATATACGAAAGGCCGGTATTATCATTCAATCGAAGTTGGTCACTTCAGCCTTTCAGAGCTACCATGTATAGTTTCTTCTCTTTATTAATCCGTGGAAACATTTCTGTCAGGATAATATTCCCGTTAATTTGCCCATAATGTTGTGATATTACACATCATATTAATATATCGGTAGTCGCTTTCATATTTACCATAAATTGTGTTTGGTTTTATGAATGTTGACAGCCATATGCGTTCCGCATGTAAACAAACAAGTAAAAATTTTGAACCATTGCTGTTATTTTCTGATTGTCGTGTGGTCAGGAACAAGCAATATTGGTGAAACTTTTCATTCCGTCATGAAATTATTGCTAAATGATTATAAGAAATGTGTGTGTTTTCAGGTATTTTCCGCTGTATGAAATTAAGGAACAATTAAAATTAAATTTAAATGCTCGCCGACGGCTTGATTATGGTACGTGGGCGTTCCTAGTTTTTAGCAAGTTTACTGATCTCAATAATAGTCGCCGCTTTCATCTACAGTTTTGAAGTGTTTTGGCCACACAGGGATGTGTTGATGGTTGTTAGGCATTTTTTTGTGTTGTTATGCTTAGTATTATATCCCAAGTTAATTTTATTACATATTGGGTTAAGTGTTATTACATATTGGGTTAGTATTACATATTGGGTTAAGTGTTATTACATATTGGGTTAGTATTACATATTGGGTTAAGCGTTATTACATATTGGGTTAGTATTACATATTGGGTTAATTATTACATATTGGGGTGATACACGACTCTGAGTACAGTTACAAAATTGCTTGTACTTTCTCCATGGCGTGATGGTTTACTTCCCTTTTGTTAATTGATTTTTGAACTTGATTCTTGGCAACCCCAGACTTTGGTATGCATAATCGTTTTCAAAGGGTTGAAGATGCCTTTACGAATCGGTCACCGTGAGACTCTAATGTTTAGCTTTTTAGACGGGATTAATGTGCATCGGGGACACAAAGTCGGACTCTCAAACTTTTTGCAATAATTTAGTCCACCACTTGTGGGCTCGTTTTGAAACTCACAACTATATTTGGGCCGACTCGCAGCGATTTCGAAGCTGTTATCCAATTGGTCGGCAGAATCGTACCGTTATAATGAAATAATACAAATAAACTCCCTAAGTTGCTGTGAATAGTGACAATCGACCAATCAGATATAACCTTGCAAACACGCTGCGAGTCAGCCGCTATATTTACTTGCTTACATTTGCATTTCTGGGTAGGCAACCTCCTTAAGCACGTGAAAAATTCCCACGTTTCGGCTTGTCAACACAGACCGTGGAACCATGTGTAATTACATTTTTGGACATGGTTGAATTCAGGTCTGGATATGAATTCACGTGTCATATCGCTGTGCATATATAGGTCGTGTTGAAAAGCTGGATACTAGATACTTTAACTAACGCTCTAGGGAACTGATCGACAATATAACTTTATTAAACCTAGATCTCACCTGTACGTACACGGTTAGCCCGCAGTTCCTCCATCTACATGTGTGGTGTGGGCAAGGTGAAACACAAGCCCAGATCATGAAACATCTCCATGCCTGAACGATACAGTCGTTACTCGTAAGAATATTTAGGTGAAACAGCTGATTTCAGTTTGTGCAGCCATAGGTAACTGGCTATACTTACTCTTTCTTCGGCAACGAGCTTCCACCCTCGCTGATATATACCAAATGATTCAAGCAGACGACGACCAAACGTATCAAAATCACTGAATAGAAGTAAAGTTTATATTTAAAAGATGACTGCTCGCAAAAGTTAAAATATCGTCATTTCATTTGCATATGTTGTTGAATAGTAAGGAGAAGATAAGAAATGTGATGAATAAGAGAAATGTTTCCATCGAATTGCTTTTAAATACATCCTATGGAAATACGGTGTGTACTCTTTTATTTCACCTGCATGCATTTGACATCGTTTTATGACAAATTTCAGCCCTCAAGGATTGGGGAGTGGGGTGGGTGGGAGTGGGGATGGGGCTTGATTATGACTAACATAGATTTCTAAAACTTTTGTTTACAAATGAGTTTACGGTTTTATGAAGCAACATGTTGGTTGCTGAGCACAGCATAGTATTACACTGATATAGTCATCAAAAGTACCAAGGATTTTTCAAGGGTTCTTTCGTGGAAAAAATACAAACAATCTAGAAATTTCTCTTGAAATGCAGCATGTCTTCTCGTACCATTTCTTTTGTGTATGATTCAAAAGTGACAATTTTACAAGGGGCGACAGGTGATCTTGATCGCATGCACATCGTTATCGAAGCCCGAGGGTCTATCGGCAGGACTAGGCTGGCGCAACATTTTATCATTGTATCGTAAACCTCCCTTTCAGTTTGGACTAGTTAATTCATTTGGGCTGTCTCAACATCAAAATAAAAATACAACTTGGAATAACTGATAGGTTTTGTAGACTAGTGTACAATGCTTTTTGGAATCAAGCGATGTAAAAAAGGATAGGAGTAAAAAGGAGTATCACGTGACTGACGTGACAACTTGCGAAATTTTCACGAACTCTATGTAAGTTCGATATTTGTTAAATCATGTGTAGATGTACGGCAAAGTGGGATGTCCGTTGTTTGTCCTTGTAAGCTGCAGTTCAATGCCCTTTTTCGGAGTATTTGCGTAGAGGGAAAGCCAGTGACAACGGTCGCACGATACCGGCCGTACATTTGTCAGCAGTGCTTGCTCGATAAACACACCCGTCCGGTATGTTACGATGTAAACCTATCCGCACATGTTTGTTAAAACAGTGTTTCTGGTGTATCGCATGTAACGTCAATTACATTCTTCGCGTAGAGAAAATATCAAAGTTTGCGAACTGCCATTGTTGGAAAACAGCACCTGGCCAATTGTTCTGGTGACCAGTGGTCACTTTCACTGCATGCAGGGGCATGCGCAGAGGGAAACAATGTCGCCATGGTAGCAGCACAAACATGTCAACAACCATGTGTTATTTAAGACCTACAATGTGTCTATCTCAGCTTTGTAACCAATTGACCAACAGTCTTATCTTTCTTTGAGTAGCTCTTGCCTAAGCTTCGAATTCTTTTGAATTATAATCTCCCTCTTTTAATTTTCGTCTGCGCAAATTATCCATAATTACTTGATTCGATTTGAATCTAGGTGAAAGAAAAGTAAAAAATTAGATACTACTCTATAGTAGGGCGAGGTTTATCTCTGACGTTGACCTTTTCCAGGTATATTTCACCACAATTTGAAAAAAAATCTGATGAAGGTCATCCCTGGGGACCTACACTCCAAACATTACAGAAATCGGACCGACGGTTTTGAAGAAGAAGCAGCTGCTTTGAATGTAGAAAGTTGACGGACAACGGGCGACAGGCGACGAATGACTGACAACGGATGACGGTCGCCGCCACGCATCCACCTATTAGATAAGCTTCGCGTCTCTGCTAAAAAGGGGTATTTTCATTCAAAGATATGACGATTGTGGCAAAATAGGTGTTTACATTGAAGAAAAGATTAATGCACTCCAATTGAAGGGACTTATAAAATTATTTGAGAAAAATCCAGATAAGGAGACCCCTAAATGGGCCAGCTTATCAAAGCATTTCATAGCGAATTTTGACAATAAACTGAAAAGTGACTATTACATCTCCATCTCAGTTTCAAAGTCAACAACAACCGAATCCCAATGATGTATGGGAATATGTTGAATTCCTGGAAGTCACTTAGACTTACAAGAGTTAATTTACCAACATCAAAACAATCTTCTTGGTGAATTTCTGTGATACAATGAAAACATAAAGAATGAAGGAAGAAGAGTCATCTTGAATCTTGAAGGTCAAAGAGTATACCTTAAGACTTAAAGATATCTGGGATGATAACAGAAGTGACTGGCTTGAATAATGGGATATAATTGCAGAAATAAGGGGAGGTACAAATAGATATATGCAAGAGGAAATTAAGACAAAGAATGAAACACTCCTCAATTCTATTCCAGATTCCTGTAAATTAATAATCAGTGCAAACATCCGAAATGAAGAAAGCTGTGATATTCCATACTTGGTGAACTATATTGTCTGACAAAGGGAGATGTCAAAACCAAGCCACTCCATTGGAAATTAGTTGTTAAAAAACAGCATGAAGTCAAAGGTCAAATTGGTCAAAACGGGCTGAGAATCGTCTAATTCAACAGGGATTGTCTTTAATACAGTAAATGGTTTAAATTGGAAGATATTTCATAGAGGCCTAATCATAGAAAGCATGGCCAAAGCATGAATTTAAGTGACGGGATATGCCATATTTGTGGCCAAGAAGAAACACTGTAACACATCTTATTTGAGTGTAAATATGTAAAAGAAATCTGGCAGAAATGTATTTCTTTCTTTGTCAGAAAGTACAATTTAGATAACAATACCAATATCAAAAGATAGGCGATTGTAGGAATTGAAATAATAATTATGCAGCGTCAGACATCATATGATGTATCACTTCCATTGTAAAATACACAGGTTGGAATGTTAGAAATTCAGCTACTTTTGATGGGATTAAATTTACCCTCAAATCATATGTTATGCAATTAAAGTGCTATCTTTCTTCACGGATGAATACATGGTATTTCACTTATGAAATGATGAACAAAGCTGATAATTTTAACACAAATTTTTCAAGACTTGTAAGACTTGAAGAAGAAGGGTGCGCCTGAACGCATTTATGTGATGATATGATTTTCTTTGAGATATTTTTATTTTTCTTATCTTTAGTTACATGTCCATTTTTTCTGACATATTCGTTCGCTCAAAACATTTCACAGTTATGTCGATTTGTCTTATTTGCCACTTCGTTGGAATAAAATTATCTTTTTCAAAAAAACAAGGAGAAACATATTGTCCCTGTTGAAACGCACACTCCCAAATATTTGGTGTCCAAATTTAATCGCACTTACTGGTCGGAAACAGATGTCGTTTTCCAAACAATATGGGATGTACGATGAAACCATAAACCGGCAGCAGTCGTAGTCATGCGTGAAACACGTCGATATTTCAGTATTTAGTGTCCTTTTTGCGAGATGCCGGTGTTTTACATGTAATGGCATATTTCCGCTATCGTGTTGACATCTCGTTTAAAAGGACATCACTAACGACGGGCCATATGTTGCTTTTGATAATATAATGGTAAATTGTACAGAACGTATGCATTCCGTTCGCTGATAAAAACGATGACGGCAATTTACACTTGACGTCACGAAAGCAAGCAATCACTGACGTCAAGAAAGCAAACACAGAATTCTACCTGAAAAAACGGCAATATTTACATCGGTTTCGGACTGAGAGAGCATGATCTTACATAGCAAGCAAACCATCTGTTTTAAAACAATTATATCCATCTTAATACGCAAAGGCCGGGATGGTTTTATGACCAAACTTACTTGACATATATACCTAGAATTTCGATGAACCCTGCCGCCATACATGATGACGAAAACAGAAAAGCTAACAAAATTTAAGAGCTCGATTTCTGCATTAATAAATGACCCCCATACACAAAATAAACACAGACATTTTACAGGTTCCTCAGCTCATTCTCAGGTTATGTCGGTTAAAAATAAAATTTTAAATTTACACGACTAGCAATTATAAACCTTGAAATCGTTCATTCAATCTTAAATTTCTTTCCCGGATAAACATTAAAGGCAGGATTAAGATTGAGACAAACCGAAATTAGAAGTACTTGTGATTTCTTTCCGTTTGATAACTGAGCAATATATTTGGAATATTAAAGTGAACCAGGTTTGTTTGCCTCCTGTTTCTGATTTGATGTTAAATGCAATCCTCGGTTTTCACAATCTTGTTTATTGATCATGATGTAATTGTTTTATTGTTTTGAATTTTTCTTTTATCAAAACGTTCCATAAAATAACTGAGCAATATATATATATATATATATATATATATATATATATATATATATATAATATATATAACATATATAATATATATATATATTATTGGTAAAACTGTGTAGACAAGAGGGAAAAGCCGCGAGATTAGTGACGCTGAATCCTTTTGGACCCACAAGCCATACATACCCCTCTCTTGTTTTCATTGACGCGAATCGGATAAAATTCAACAGTCAAAGAATTCGAGGCGTGGGTTCAAGGTTATGGTAGTCTTGGTAAAGTTGTTGAACACTTAAGAAGTAGACCTCGAAATATTTTGCTTTATTTTGTTGATAACTCCCAAATATGAGGCAGCAAACGTGTGTGAAGACCTCTAAGTGGTCCCTGACTTCAAAGTGGTCCCCGTAGTTGTAATTGAACTGAAATTTACGCAGTCCAGGGATTTTTCCATTCCTATATTTGCATAAAGTTGTTAAACTTTGTAACATTGCCAATACTAATCTGTTATTTTGGTCCTTTTGATATATGCGCTCACTTTTATTACTTTTTCAAAATTCCGATGCATTTTACATGCCAAACCAGCCCAAACTGCGTGTCCAATTTTTTCACCTGGTTAGGGTGTCTCATATTAGCATCATGGGAGATCGATTGCGCTGCATACGACACGAGACCAGCGACCGCGACCCACCGATCACTGTACGGATATGCGGTCCATATGGCCTAGCAGTTTACTGAGTGAGTACCAGCTCAAACAGTCATTAATTTCAATCTTGTTGCTTGACGTTATATTTCATACTCGCATACAGGCGTTCTGTTTACTGGGTAGCTCTGCATGGCAGGGCTGTGTGTTACCGGCGTTATACGGCCTCCCACCACATGTGTTGGGAGGTCGTATAACGCCGCGCCGCTAACACACAGCCCTGCCATGGCCATGCAGCAGAGCTATACTGGGTAGTTTGTTTTATGCTACGTTCCGACCATGGTTCCGACGTTCTGTTCCGTAGACTTTTACGGAACAGAACATCGGAACGTAACATAAACTACACTTATACAAACTATCCAGTAAACAGAACGCCTGTGTGCGAGTGCTGATTGTCTTCGTCCAAAATCAAATTACACTGTGAACTTACAGTACACAGAAACATCGCACAATGAATGATGGCCCTGCGTACGATGCTGTGTGTTTCCGCAGAGCTAAAACTGCTGTACCTCTCTCGGGGGAGGGGGAGTACTTGTTCAGAGAAGTGGTAGGGGTGTGCGGCCGCAGGTATAAAACCCAGGGCCCATTTTAGACCTAAAATCTCGTGGTTTTAGGACCCCATTTTAGACCTTTTTGACCTTTGACCCAGGTCAACAGTCGTAACGTCAACATTTTTAAAACGGAAAAAGCAAGTATTTGCCCCGGCAAAGCCTACCACTGTAAGCTTATACTGCGTTTAGAGCTATTTTGTTGCTGGCCAAGCCATAATTCCGAAAAATCATGAGGAAATACTAACAAATTTTGTGAAAGAAAATGCCTTTCACTCTCACCAAATTTTGGTCCAGCTTCTGCAAATTATCAGTCATCTGCAGTTACAGTGTGAGTGGTGTTTTTTTTTTAAAATTACAATTCACAACAAACCTCGCTGTTTGTCTGTAAAGCAATACTACTTCATATGGCCATGGTCGACCTGAATAATACTAGGAGCAGTAGAGCCACTTTGTTTGGGTGTGGGCAAAAATCTGCCATATGTAGAGTTCTGACAAATCAGTGACAATGTTTTAAAACAAAGTCCATATTTACTTTCAGCCAGGGGGTCTCTGTAATGGTTCCCCTGCCACAGAAAAGATATCCATGCTTATTGAGTGCAGCTCAGAACCCTGCTAGCGAGATAGGAACAGACTGTTGAAATTTGTTCTTGTGTGGCACTCAAACTTCAACCCCATTTTAGACCATGGTTTACAGTGGAATTGACCCCCCCACCCCCCATTTGGACCAAATTGCTGAAATACCCACCCCATTGGGCGGCGCATATACATATTGGCAAGTAATAGAAGTGACCCCCCCCCCCCCCCCCCCCCCCGACTGCTCTTTGCCAACTTAGATTTTTTTACCTGTCCGTGGTATTTTGGGGAAAGGGTTTTAAACAGAGTTTGTCAGGAATTTATGATGATACTTGAAAGAATAGAAATATACTCCAACACCCGACCCTGGCCCACTAAGCCCCAAGGCTGTATCATGCACGCACAGGAAAGCAAATTTAGCACTTTGAGGCAGCCATATTGTCTAGTTTCTATGTGTTGAGTTCGTACTCTACATGCCTTGACATTGTTTTCATTGTAACTTAGGTCATTTCACATCATTGGTACAATGTACATTTCAGTGACTTTGAATGACAAAGTTCTTTTACGTCAAGGACTGTGTCATCAGTCTTAACTGATGTCTAGCTGTAAATTCAAGCTGTCAATCTAAACTGAATACAATATGATTGTGCTCATGGAATTTGTGTCCCTACACTTTTGTAATATATTGTTGTTTCAGTCGGATTTGAACTCACAACGTATAGCACCAGTCACCTTGCGCAGAAGCCATAGATAAAACAGCTGAGCCAAATCCCCAATCTCAGCCTCATGTGTGTTCAGCACACAATTTGAGTCTTTACGGTTACACCTATAGTGTACTCATTTATGTATTTTGTTATGTCTCCATTTCAATACTTACCGTAGTCATAATTTTACATATGTGCTTATAATGAACAGACCTGCTTTGAGTCAGTTTTTAGCTCATATTTGGTGTGTATATAAATACCAAAAAGAGATTATATTTAATTTGCATACATTTTATCTTCTGATAATGATGACTGGATTGATTTGCTTACTGGTAATAAATTTTTCAATTTTAATCTCTCCAGATAACAGAGTTCTTGGAAATGATGTGGAAAGATCAGAGTTATCACTGCTTGCTGATTTGGACCATGCCTACACGTTTTAACAGGCTGAATAATAAACTGGTGACGTACTCAAAAATTGGCGCCCAACAGAAAAGTAAAAAAAAAACAGTATTTCCCCGCACATACACACCATGATCATACCAGAAACAACAGCATGATGCCATTTACTTAATGCACAACACACGAATGCCAACTATTTGTTGTAATTTTTATTTTCCTGTCATATGATTATTAGTCCCCAAGGACACCGTCCAGGGGGACTTATAGGTTTGGTCATGTCCGTGCGTCCATCCGTCCGTGCGTGTGTCCGTCCGTCCATTCACACAGATATCTCAGAGACGCCTGGAGCGATTTTGTTCAAACTTGGTACAAGGATAGTACCCTACCTCATACAGATGCACGTCAATTTGTTTCACAATGTGATCAAATTTGGCCGTCTTAGAGGACTTTTTAGTTTACACCTCCATAGACTCCCATGTATAAGGCAGCTCTCCATAGACTCCCATGTATAAGGCCAAGAAAAATAAAAATTTAGTTTCTCATCGTATTCATATTGCAAAAAGGATGCAGTGACACAGTTTTTAGTCCCCACAGATAAAGTCCAGGGGGCTTATAGATTGGGACATATCCGTCCGTGAGTCCATCCGTTCACCCATCCAATCACGCAGATATCTCAGACTCTTTGACAAAATGTCACCTGACCTTGGTGACCTTTGACGTCAAATATACATATTTGTCCATAACTCAGTAACCACAAGTGCTAAACCTTTCATATATGGTATGATAGGACACCTTATGACGCCACAAATTGTACCCCATTAATTATGTGCATATCTAATTTTGAGCGAGCCAATAGAGCTAGAGGTCTGATTTTTGGTATATAGGGATAACTTAGCAATACAATTTTTTTGACAAAATGTCATGTGACCTCGGTGACCTTTGACCTTGATTATACATATTTGTCCATAACTCAGTAACCACAAGTGCTACACCCTTCATATTTGGTATGATTGGACACCTTATGACACCACATACTGTACCTCATTAATTATGCACATATCTCATTCTGAGCAAGCTAATAGAGCTGGATGTCTGATTTTTGGTATATAGGGATAACTATAGGAGAGAAATTTTTGACCAAATGTCATGTGACCTCGATGACCTTTTACCTAAAATATATGTTTATGTCAATAAATAAGTAACCACAAGTGCTATGTCCTTGTATTTAGTAGGATGGGAGACCTTATGACAACACACACTTTACGTCATTAATTATGCACACATCTAATTCTGGGCAAGCGAATAGAGCTAGGGGTCTGATTTTTTGGCATATAGGGATTAATTAGCAATGTAGTTTTTTTTTCAAAATGTCATGTGACCTCGATGACCTTTGACCTTGATTATACATATATATGCATATCTCAGTAACCACAAGTTCTATACCCTCCAATTTTGATAGGATATTAGACCTTGAGATGTCACATCTTGTACCTCATTTATTATGCGCATATGTAATTCTTGGCTGGCCAATACTGCTAGAGGTCTGATCTTTTTTCCCGGTATAGAACTATAACTTAGACATGCCTCATGTGTTTCAAATTTGGAACAACGACATAGACCTATGTGCCCATAGATCTCAACATATACCGGTACACTCCAGTGATACTTCTTAGTGACCACATTTCCCTGCCCCATCAAGACTAATACTCCTATTACAAGTGGGGACTATGTCATTGTCAATGACTTGTTGAGTTAATGGTTGTATCACAGTATTCGATATTTCTAATTCTGTATTTTTTCCATTTTATATTCTGAATAAATACATTAAACATATTTCACTGTCTCCAGTACATTACATTTAAGTATTTTCACTTCATGCACTTTATCCCTTTCAAACATGTTCAAATATCTGACCAGAGAACAAACACTAAATAGTCCAGGATGGGAGCTACAGTGTCATTGACGCTATTTTTTGTTGACATCGCTTTCTGTATGTAGGATCTGCTTGTCCCGTTGCTATAGAAGATGATATTCCCAAAGACGACCTCCAGAGTACCTAAGTTGCAGACCTTATTTGCTTTTGTCATTCTTGTTTTTCTGGTTTAAATATTTCTTGAATTTACCAATTCAAACCGAATGTGAGCACACTGTCCTTGACAGTATTTTTTGATATTGTTGAAAATATGCAAATTAGCGCCAAAAAGGCATTTTTGGTAAAAAATCTTCGTCATAATCGCTGGTCAGACAGCTTTGTTATTTTGTATATAGGTCCCTTGGGATAACCCAACTTAGATTTGTTCAAATTGTAATGAAATGTGCAAATCTGTACTTTTAAGGAATTTTTTTGTCATTTTTGGTCAAAACTTTATTTCATCAAAACCGCCCATCTGACAGCTTTGATATTTGGTATTGGTATACAGGTTCCTACAGATGAACTAAATATGATTCTTGAATATATGATGAAATCTGCAATTTTGTATTTTGGGGCAATTTTTCCAATTTTTGGTCAAAAAATATTTTTCTCTCAAATTTCTTGTTAGATTGCTTTGAAACTTAATACTCTTGACTCTAGAGTTGTTTTCTATATGATTTCTTAAATTGTGGTGAAATTTTCATCTTTGTGTTTTTGGGGTTTTTTTTGCATTTTGTGGCAATATTTTGGTCAAAAAATAATTTTCTTTGAAGTAAATGTTTTGATTGGTTTGAAATTTGTTTTTAATGTATCTAGAGGCAACCTCAGTTGAGTGTCTTCAAATTTTTGGTGAATATTTTCATATAGGCATTTTTACGCAACTTTTCCCATATTTGGTCAAAAATCATTTTCTCTGAAATCCCTCTTCCAATGGCTATGAAAGTTTGTATGCATGTTGCCAAGGGTAAACATAGTTAAGTGTACACACTGTGGCCTGCCTCATCAAGTCAAATGAGAGCCAAGTGTCATTGATGCTATGTTTTCCATTATTGATCGAAAAATCTCTTTCTCTAAACACTACTCATCTCATACCACTGGTTGATTTGTTCTCAGGGATAATCTTACTGTGATGTTCAAATTATAATAATATTTTCAATTTTGTATTAGTGGTAATGCAGCGTTTTTGACATTTTTTGAAATGTGCTATCAAAGTATCTATCTTCATAAACATATGTGTCACAAAAAGCTATTCTCTACATAGCACAACAGGAATGTATTGGCCTTTAGGTAATTTGCTTTTATTTTTGTGAAATTGATGCCCTTTATCTCATTTTTCCGGTTATTGAAAGTAGTTATTTTACTTTATAGAGAAAAACTGCTCTTGTGCTTTACTCTACTGTTAAAATTTATGTACAGTTAAGTAAAGATTTTTTTGGCTAAATAATGCTCAACGTCCATTTGTATGTGTGTATGAGATTGAGTTAAAGACAGAGTTACTTGTAGGATTATTCTACATTTCTACTGATTTATCACACACAATTTGTATTGTATTGAAAAAATACATATGAAACCAAAATGTCCGTAAAGGTGTCCACGGAAATTCCACTTGATTATACGCTCCATCTGCTATGTTCAGCTTCTTTTAAGGTAAATAAAAAGAATTGTTGACTTGAAAATGTAACATGCCAGCTGTGAAGTATCAGGTATAATAGGCCTATAGTACACTTCCTTGGATTTTTGTCAACTTTTAGTATTGCATATAGAAAATCAGTTCGACTCCAAAAGTGTCCTTTTGACTTCAAAGTGGTCCCCGAAAACTTGGGATGATTTTACGGTCTCTCTGCTGTATTCAACATCGTTTATGTTAAAGAAAGAATGTGTTGACTTGAAAAATGTAACATGCGACCTGTGAAGTATCAAGTATTAATAAAACTATAGTACACTTCTTTTTTTTTGTCCAACTTTTAATATTGCATAAGCAAAATCAGTTTGGCTCCAAAAGTGTCCTTTTGACTTCAAAGTGGTCCCCGGGAAAATCGAATCATTGTACACTCTGTCTGCTTTATTCAACTTCTTTTGCGTAATTGAAGCAATGTTCTAACTTGAAAAACGGAACATGCGACCTGTGAAGTATCAGGTATTAGTAGGACTATAGCACACTTCCTTGGATATTTGTCAACTTTTAGTATTGCATAAAGAAAATCAGTTTGACTCCAAAAGTGTCCTTTTGACTTCAAAGTGGTCCCCGGGAAAATCGAATGATTGTACACTCTGTCTGCTTTATTCAACTTCTTTTGCGTAATTGAAGCAATGTTCTAACTTGAAAATTGTAACATGTGACCTATGAAGTATCAGTTATTAATAGGACTACAGTACACTTCCTTGGATTTTTGTCAACTTTTAGTATTGAATAAAGAAAATCAATTTGACTCCAAAAGTGTCCTTTTGACTTCAAAGTGGTCCCCGGGAAAATCGAATGATTGTACACTCTGTCTGCTTTATTCAACTTCTTTTGCGTAATTGAAGCAATGTTCTAACTTGAAAATTGTAACATGTGACCTATGAAGTATCAGTTATTAATAGGACTATAGTACACTTCCTTGGATTTTTGTCAACTTTTAGTATTGAATAAAGAAAATCAATTTGACTCCAAAAGTGTCCTTTTGACTTCAAAGTGGTCCCCGGGAAAATCGAATGATTGTACACTCTGTCTGCTTTATTCAACTTCTTTTGCGTAATTGAAGCAATGTTCTAACTTGAAAATTGTAACATGTGACCTATGAAGTATCAGTTATTAATAGGACTATAGTACACTTCCTTGGATTTTTGTCAACTTTTAGTATTTAATAAAGAAAATCAATTTGACTCCAAAAGTGTCCTTTTGACTTCAAAGTGGTCCCCGAAAACTTGGGATGATTTTACGGTCTCTCTGCTGTATTCCACATCGTTTAAGTTAAAGACAGAATGTGTTGACTTGAAAAATGTAACATGCGACCTATGAGGTATCAAGTATTAGTAGGACTATAGCACACTTCCTTGGATTTTTGTCAACTTTTAGTATTGCATATAGAAAATCAGTTTGACTCCAAAAGTATCCTTTTGACTTCAAAGTGGTCCCCGAAAACTTGGGATGATTTTACGGTCTCTCTGCTGTATTCAACATCGTTTATGTTAAAGAAAGAATGTGTTGACTTGAAAAATGTAACATGCGACCTGTGAAGTATCAAGTATTAATAAAACTATAGTACACTTCTTTTTTTGTCCAACTTTTAATATTGCATAAGCAAAATCAGTTTGGCTCCAAAAGTGTCCTTTTGACTTCAAAGTGGTCCCCGGGAAAATCGAATGATTGTACACTCTGTCTGCTTTATTCAACTTCTTCTGCGTAATTGAAGCAATGTTCTAACTTGAAAAATGGAACATGCGACCTGTGAAGTATCAGGTATTAGTAGGATTGTAGCACACTTCCTTGGATATTTGTCAACTTTTAGTATTGCATATAGAAAATCAGTTCGACTCCAAAAGTGTCCTTTTGACTTCAAAGTGGTCCCCGAAAACTTGGGATGATTTTACGGTCTCTCTGCTGTATTCAACATCGTTTATGTTAAAGAAAGAATGTGTTGACTTGAAAAATGTAACATGCGACCTGTGAAGTATCAAGTATTAATAAAACTATAGTACACTTCTTTTTTTGTCCAACTTTTAATATTGCATAAGCAAAATCAGTTTGGCTCCAAAAGTGTCCTTTTGACTTCAAAGTGGTCCCCGGGAAAATCGAATCATTGTACACTCTGTCTGCTTTATTCAACTTCTTTTGCGTAATTGAAGCAATGTTCTAACTTGAAAAACGGAACATGCGACCTGTGAAGTATCAGGTATTAGTAGGACTATAGCACACTTCCTTGGATATTTGTCAACTTTTAGTATTGCATAAAGAAAATCAGTTTGACTCCAAAAGTGTCCTTTTGACTTCAAAGTGGTCCCCGGGAAAATCGAATCATTGTACACTCTGTCTGCTTTATTCAACTTCTTTTGCGTAATTGAAGCAATGTTCTAACTTGAAAATTGTAACATGTGACCTATGAAGTATCAGTTATTAATAGGACTATAGTACACTTCCTTGGATTTTTGTCAACTTTTAGTATTGAATAAAGAAAATCAATTTGACTCCAAAAGTGTCCTTTTGACTTCAAAGTGGTCCCCGGGAAAATCGAATGATTGTACACTCTGTCTGCTTTATTCAACTTCTTTTGCGTAATTGAAGCAATGTTCTAACTTGAAAATGTAACATGTGACCTATGAAGTATCAGTTATTAATAGGACTATAGTACACTTCCTTGGATTTTGTCAACTTTTAGTATTGCTTAAAGAAAATCAGTTTGACTCCAAAAGTGTCCTTTTGACTTCAAAGTGGTCCCCGAAAGCTTTTGATGATTTTACGGTCTCTCTGCTGTATTCAACATCGTTTATGTTAAAGAAAGAATGTGTTGACTTGAAAAATGTAACATGCGACCTGTGAAGTATCAGGTATTAATAAAACTATAGTAAGCCTTACACTTCTTTGATTTTGTCCAACTTTTGGTATTGAATAAAGAAAATCAGTTTGACCCCAAAAGTGTCTTTTTGACCTCAAGGTGGTCCCCAAGACTTGTGATGATTTTACGCTCTCTGTCCTGTATTCAATCGTTTATGTTAAAGAAATAATGTTTTGATTTTACAATTGATATGCGACCTGTTAAGTATCAGGTATAAATAAGACAAGAGTACACTTCCTGTTTTTTCAAACTTTTAGTAAAGAATAAAGAAATCAGTTTGACTTCAAAAGCGTCCTCTTAACTTCAAAGGTGTCCCATGAAAATTCGGATAATTTTACGCTCCGCCTGCTGTATTCAACTTCTTTTAGGTAATGTATTACTTCAATCGCGTCACTTTCTATGGTAGGTATTGGATATCTTTGTAAAAAAAATTAAGAAAAATATCCCCCTAAAATATTGGCCTCGAGCCCTATTCTGGTGTATTTTTCATCTGTGCATTCGTAGCATAATGCTGAGGCCTATAGATTGCATTTGTGTCAAGGGATATCGCTTCAGAACCGCTGTTAATCTGTCCATAGACCTTTTCTGTAGTTTACTACGACACCAATCGTTTTTTTATTTACCTCGCAAAATAATGAAATAGCTTAGTCTTTGAATAAATGAACATGTACCTACTTTATCTCTGACTATCTATGACTCATCTCCTACTTCCGTTAATTATGTTGAATGTGGCAACATCTATAATTTCAGCTTTTTTAAGAGCCGTCGACTGTTTCTGCTCGGTTCTGAACTTTTGACAGACCCAAAGTATTCAATTACGCGAGAGGGCAAACGTTGCAGAATTCGTGGACGTCGGCTCACGGGAAAACGGTTGAAAATACATGTTTATATTATTGAGGTAGCTAGCAGAAGTAGACAATGGGTCGTGAACTGACCAGTGTTATAGTACCGGTCGAAGTAAACTACCAAAAATGTCTATGGGCTGGCTTGTGGCGATGAATTTTTGACCCGCAAGTGCGATTGATACGCCACAGCAATGCTGCAAATTGTATTTCATATCCGTTTATGTATTTACGAGCAGCGATTAGAATGACTTCCAAATATCGATATGACTTCAAATGAGTCATTTTATAGATAAGTCATGATTGATGTAGATACTAGCCCTCCCCATTGTTAATTCTGTGCTCAGCCCTTATTTTGTACATTTTCCCAACTCTAAGAATTAAATACTAAAATAGCAGCTGATATTACATCGGAAACGTCCGTGTGACAACAAAGCGTCCATTATGCGGTAGGTGTCGTCAGACTTGAGTTTAACCCCCTATCTTACCGGACATTTAGGATGGGGACCACTTTGAAGTCGGGACCACTTTGAGGTCTTCACAAAAGTGGCTTACTAGTCAAACAAACGGAGGTACGAAACCGTGCCTTAAGAAGAAATTCGACATGACGGAAGATTCTATAATCTATCTTGCATCTGAAAAAATCAGACACAATTGTAACGCTATTTTTAAATATAGTTGTAAAAACACTGTCTAATAATTGACCTTTTTTTAAAGTTTCATGCCAATGTTACCATGTTTGCGTGTACATATTAAAGATCTGTGCGAGAACTACACAGCCTGTTGTTGTCTATAAGTATTACTTACGACTCCAGCAGGTCATAGGGCTTCGTCTCTACAACAACTGCAACAATCTGGAGAAATGTACCGTTTGAGGAGGTAATAGATTCGTATTTGAATCATCCCGATAATTAGATTAAAATAAAAAGTGCCATCGTATGTTTCGTGTGAATTATTGTAGTAGAGAACTTCATCATATATCATGAAAAATATACATGAACGTTCACAGAGCATGACATACAGTCTACTCTATAGTGACAGTATTTTGGGTTTAAAGATACGGCACGAAGAAAACAAAAGACAGGCAAGCAGAAAATGGCTCTGCAGGAAAAAAAGGTGACCGTGATTTCCTGAGTCTTTGCTGCACAAAGTCACACCACCTGCATAAAGAGAACCCTCAATCGTGTCTGCTTCTCCGAATTTGGGAAATGATCATCAACTTATAACAGGATATAGAGTTATTGACAATGTGATTTAATGGAACGTTTTGATGAAAAAAATCAAAACAATTACATCATGATCAATAAATAAGATTGTGCAAGGATTGTATTTCACATCAAATCAGAAACAGGAAGCAAACAAAACTGGCTCACTTGTATGATTTTACATATAATATTCCGAATATAATATTCCCTGTCGTGTTTTGATATAGTTGATTGTTTTACATGTAAATAGCTACTGATATGAGGGAATTTTTAGCTCAGTAATGAAAATATCCCGGTACCTCTTTCTGTGATTATTCTAATATTTTTTAATTCCGAAATACCATTACAAAATGCCGGTACCTGAGACAATCATAAAACGATTGTATTTCAAATTTATATATGACCCTTGAAATTTATTTCAGCGTTCAAATGCACTTTGTCGTCCTGAGTCCATCTTAAGTCTAGGGGTAGCAAACACGCCGATTGTAAGAACTAATTTAATTGCAGGGAATACGTAAACTGTCCTCCAATCGCAATTTGTTTTTTTTCTGCCCATAGTTTCCCAATCTCCTCTTCCCCATCAGGAAAACTCCCTTGGGCCCTCTTCAACACAAAATCTCCTTACTTCCCTCACTCTGCCACACCAGTCCTTCTTCCAGCCCCCCTAATCTTCCCGGCAATCTTCTCTGGAGCAACCGAATCCCATTCCTGGCCCGTCCGCTAAGATTGTTTATCCTGTGAAATGCCCCGGCCACGATAAAATTTTTCACCCTTTCCTCCGGTCACTGTTATAGAAAAAAAAAGCCCGCTCACCCAAAGAGAAGCCACTTGCGATCACTTTTTAGGCAAATATGTTTGTTGGCTGACCCTTAAAGGTATACAGTCACCTGTAATCTAAATATGCCCATATAGTCAAAGGGGCGTTCCTTGTTATTCAAAATGCCCATGTGAGGGCGCTGTTTTTTAAAAAGCGGCCACCCGCTTAAAATTTGTTTTTGGTTAGATTTTCTCTTTCCATGGTAACTGTGGCAAAATTGGAACAGGTGACAGTATACTTTTAAATGTTTCAGTAAACTTTCAACCCTTCTCGACATATCTCCAGTCATTGTAGAAATTCTCGGGGTGGAATTCAGGTACCTTGTCGACGAGGCTCAAGTTCTTTGCATTAAGAGCATCCTCACCCTGAGCGGCCAAATAACCAAGGGTAGCCATCATCGACCTACACGCTGTCAAGTTCTCAACAGCTCTCACGGCACCCAATGACAGCTGAAGTCTCCATTTCTGAGCCTGTTTTCTTGAATTCCGACTGGTTCCGTAACGCCCACCGTCCGGCTTTCGCCCCGATGTGTTTTCCGCAAGCCACTCGCGCACGTTGCCGGGCATGTCAAGTCCAAGATCTCGGTAAAGTTTCTCGGCTGTTTCGAATGGACGTTCGGCCATGTCTTCGTATCGAACGAAAAGATACCTGTCCTTGAAGTAGGTGCTGCTCATACTCCTGCCAATGATGTAACTCTCCAGCCACTTCCGGCAATACGCGTTGGTCGTATCCAGGGCTGAACGGTCGACATCATCCGACCCGTACTTAGCTTTTACTCCTTTCTTCATCTCCAACCAGGATGTCATCCGTCCTCGAGGATCACGGATAACGTGGACGACCTTTGCGTTAATGTTCTCGTCTCGTATCAAGTGAATTGCTTCGTTGATGTGCCTGACGCGAATCGATTTGATAGCCACGTGTTTCCTTCCCCGGCAGAGCTCGCCGAGCAAGTTCGGAGTCAACGGCGTGCAAGCTTGGATGGAGTTTCCGGTACGATTCATCGGACAAAGTTCATCGTTGACGGCAGAGCGAATTTCCCGACGTCGCCCCTTTGTTGACATTAACGAAATTTCGTTGAAGTAGCAATCCATGTTATCGAAACGACACTGGAACATTTTGTCTAACATTTCGACATGTTTGGCCGGAAAGACACTCTCAGGAAGTTTTGACATCGTCATGCATTTTGTCAATAAACGCCCGGGCTCAAACACGTAAAAGAAGTTGTCGTGCTGGTTGAACAGCTCGGCAGTAAAAGTCGACCCTGTTCTGTACCCAGCCATTAACAATATATGCATCCTGCCATTCGTCTTCGATCCATTTGCTGCAAATGGCGTTTTCAGCTCCGCCAAAGCGATGCCCGAAGATTGTCCGTAAGAATTGACTTCTGGTAAAATTTTGACGGTAGTTCTATTTTGATGACCCGGAGTCATTTTCGACTTTATTTCAACGGTCGCCATTCCACCGTCATACGGCTTCGGTCTTCCCTTGGCATCGCTTTTCTCAAAACCGTTTAGAGCTATTATCCCAATCAGAAAGAGGATTGCGACTGCTAAGTATTGTGTACAGTTTCGTATCATTTTTGTCGGGATGATTTTCGAACCCCTGTCCAAATACGCGGGCATGGTTGTCAAAGTTCCCGGAATCGGGAAGGTGATGAGGTCGGAAAAGCGGTTTCTTAGAACGTGACAGATATTGCAAATCAAGTCTGAAGTCCGTCCATGCTTCCCAGTGACATTTCCAGTCTGCGTCGTAGGCTACAGGTGTAAAGTGTTGTATCCTTACGACAGTAGGACCGCTCACCTTTGGTGTGAGCGCACTTCAGTACTGAGCTAACAATATGAATGGTGGGAACGTGGTAAACAGAAACCTTATGTTTCCGCCGGTACTTTCAATACAGCTGCCGTAGGTAACCAAGCGATTGAAATGGCCTTTGAGTATCGACGAGCGAATCCTTACTATGCCCTCACGCCTGCGCACGACTGAGCGATGTCACTGTGGAGGGCAGAAACGCAAATATTACACATTTTTCAACGAGTTCAAATATATTATATTGATTTATAATAAGAGACATATTAACGAAATGACGAACTATGAAATGCTCTGTCTGCAAAACAATTATCCTGAACATAATTCATTTTTCAGACATCGATCACGATCACACTGTAATTTCAGAATATCATTGTGGCGTGCGAGCTTTGTATGCGCACTATAATCGCAGATATTGTTCGAAAATCCAAAACGACTCAAATAAATTTCTTTCTTCACAGATATTTCACAATTTCGCCAGTTTGTAGGTTTCACGGTTGTGGACCTAAACGACAACCGTATTCAGTATATGTTCAACGAGAAAAATAAGCAATTTCAGCGTTGCGCGTGAACTTGTACCGTGTACGATACGCAATACTCAGTATCGGCACAATATGACGAATGACCACGGGAGACATCACGAGAGACCGAATTCGAATCCAATTCACCGATTAATTGTGATACTTCGAACGTGTATGTAGAAAAACGACTTCCATTGCCTCACCACTGTGTACGTTGCTGACTATACTGACAGTATAGGACGACTGAACGACGAGTTGTTAAAGGATAGTCTTGGTTCGTCCCAGTTACCAAGGTTACGGTTTGACACGGATGGAATCTATACTTATTATGCATATTCTTATAAGGTGTGTATTATATACGATAAATAGGATAAAGCATTAGACTTACGTACGTGATACTGACAGTTTCCATGGGACAGGGTTGTCTAACATCCAGTCTTTCGAGAAGGAAGCTTGCCCGTGTCAGTTTGGTCCGCGTACAGATGATGCAGACGTCAAAATGGAGTTAAACACGATCAATACAGCCTCGTACGATTTTGCTGGTAGTACGCGGTTGCTATGCATTATCAACGGTGAAGTGTGCGACAGTATGTTTGTGTACGAGGGTACTTCAATATTATACGCTTATCAGATGGCCAGGACCTCGATTTCAAAACAATATGTGATTAACATCGCATTTGTGAAATTAGAATGGCTGTAGAGTCGTTAATAATTGATGTGAGTGACGTCAGTCATAGGTATTAATTTTCTGAGCCAGACTTCAAAAGACGTCTCTCGGGTAATCATGGATGCGAAGCAGCAAATACAGTGTTTATCAACGGCAGGATGATAACCATCGCCCCTACCCCCTTCCCCCGTCGCGGTTGTCAAGGCACGGAAGCGGATCGATGAAAATAAAGCGGAATGGAATGCTTTCAGTCAAACGATGTCGCCAATATAAGGTTTCCAAACACATGACACGTTTTTAAAGACGTTTTATTGCGATTTTAATGGTTTTGATGTGTCGCCAGAGTTGTCGTCTTGCAATTCAGCGGCGCTTCAGCAGATAGTTATCACTCGTAAACCCGTACAAAAGCGTGACATTCGATGAGCTAAACAAACAACAAATTTGAGTTGAAGTTACGGGTACCATCAAACCTTGCGAAAGCAATGCTCGTATTAGAATGTAACAGGCACGGAAGTCATATATTTAACATTCTTCGTTGTTTTAAAAGATTACACTTCACTTTGGAAATGCATATATAACTCCTAATTCCCTGGCGGGAAATTGTCTTGATGCTGGACTCAATCCGACGTACCGGTAAAGAACATGTAAAGCAAACAGTGTGTCCATCTGTCTCCATGTACTCGTCAAATAGAGTACTCTTGCTCGTTAACTCAACCTCTGCGTGTTCAGAAAGGTAGAATGCGCCTCGGGACAGATATTTGAAATTTTCCAATTCTTTTCTTATATATCACTAGTCGGGGTTCATTTTAAAGCTCTGGGTGCGATAAAAATTTTTACCATCATAGTTTTACGAAAATTGAAAATTTTATTTTTCTCCATAGACTTAGGGAGCCGTCATTATTTACGGCCTGGGAGGAGGGGTCGGAGGAATTTCATCGGAAACTCCGAAATTTCGAGTAACCTGCAACCACGATGAATTTGAGTAACTGCCCCTCTCTAACGAAGAAATTTTAACCGATCCCACCCCTTCCCGCACTTAGAAAAGTTAAATATCAATTCATGTATTAGTAAAATTTACAAAAATACAGCTGTTGGGAATCACGTGTATGGTGTAGCTCCGCCCACCAATTCCTTTACTAATTATGTAGATTATGCATTGGGCGTGTCATTAGTTGGCAAATTATACAGACTTATAAAACACATGTACACCAACACAAATACACATCAAAACGAATAATTTTATCTCGCCCAGCCTGAAAGTTGAAAAAGGAGTAAAACAGGGCTGTGTTCTAAGTCCTAGTCTGTTCAATTTATATGTCAATGACTTGAAAACAAATCTAGACAAAGTAAATACTCAACCACCAGTGTTGAATAATACCCCAGTTAACTCATTATTTTACGCTGATGACCTAGTCTTAATCTCTACTTCAAAAGAAGGTTTGCAAAGGGAGTTAAATACACTACACACATTTTGCTCCAATTGGAAACTTGATGTTAATTTACAGAAAACCCAAGCAGTTAATTTTAGTAAATCTCCTTTGGTAGATAAACACTTATTAACTATGGTAGTACATGCATCAAATCTGTTAAGAGCTATACATACTTAGGACTGACAATTAAATCAAATGGTAGTTTTAGTGACACAATTACAAATTTGGCTGATAAAGCAGCAAAATCTTTGTATAGTTTAAAAAGGGTTTTATTGCACAACAAAAAGATAAAATTTTCCCTACATCTATTCAATGTTTTCATTAAACCTGTTTTACTGTATGGCTCAGAGATTTGGGGACAAGATTTCATGGATTACAAGAAGTGGGATAAATCAGCAATTGAAAAAACTCACCTCAAATTTTGTAAGAACATTTACAGTGTAATAGACAAGCTTGTAATGCCGCTGTGAGGGTGAACTAGGACAATTCCCACTTCTACTGGAGATCAAACTTAATATTGTTAAACACTGTCTTCATATCGTACAACTGCCACATTGTAATCTTGCTAAAAAAGCTTTTCTGGAACAAATGGTAAACAACACTAACAATAGATCCTGGTTTAACTTAAATTAAATAAGACAATGGAATGGACTTTCTCCTTGATAAAGCTCCATCACTTAAACACCACAAAGTTATAACTGGTTTAATGAAAACAAATTTAACAAACAATTATGAAGTCTTTTGGAAAAAGTTGATCACTGATGAAAATAGTAAACTAAGAATGTATGCCAAAATAAAACGTAATTTTAGATTAGAACCCTACTTAACACAGTTGCAAGGTGAGAAAAGAAAATTGCTCACAAAACTTCGCATTAGCAATCATGATCTAGCAATTGAAAAAGGGAGACACACTGTTCCAAAAACCCCATTAAATACTGAAAGACACTGCAATCAGTGTAACACCAACAGTATTGAAGATGAAACACACTTTTTATTAGTCTGTCAGAAATACAAAGTCCAAAGAAAGTACTTTTTCAGTAAAATCATTTCCCAAACGACGATACTGAAAATCAGCTTATTTCTCTACTAACAAAACAAGAGTTATCTTTTAATGAACAACTTGCTGATTATATTTTTACTTTATATAAACAAAGAAATACCTAGTTATATTTATTATTAGCTACTATAATTATTATACTGTAATACTTTATCTTTATTGAAGAAAATTTTAACTTATTTTTGTATCACACTTTTATTGCCACAAATGTGATGTAAATCCTATATTTACAAGCAAGCAATAAAATATTATTGTACTTGGGCCTCAGCCCAAGTACATTTGTTTTCATTCCGTGGGAAAAAACTGTAAGGTATAACCATTTCTGGCTGAGACCAGGGAGGGCAAAATGTATTGGCTTCATCTTTCTTGGCATAATAAATGGCGTAATGATGTTAACTGAATGGAAGTGCTGCTCTCAGCCAGTCTTGAATAAGTGAGATGTGAATATAAATGCTTCTCTATCTGAGTTTTTGCACAAAATCTTCTGAATATAATCAAAATGTGCATCGAAATGCAACAATTAATGCACCCTCCGTTTACTAGGCGATGGCACGACCCTTGCTACACCCACTGGACGAGCCAAAGTGGGAGGGGTAAGTTCGGTTTGGTCGAACAGGAGGGCTCGAGACCAGAATTTAACATTTAAACTTGAAACATGTTTAATCACTGACAAGATGTGGATTAGTGTTAATCAAAGAGAAAGTTTGAAAAGGAAAGGTTTTATATCCCGGACACAATGAAAAACATTACGACTGGAAACTGTACCCCCGGTTGAGAATAGTAATGCCCACAGCGATGGAGAACACTTATCCTTGAGCTGAGAAAACCAGACCATCATTTCGAATAGAGCTGCAGATTCGAGAAGCTCGTTAAAAATAGCTAGGTACACCCCATAAAGGGGTGGTTTCGAGTCTTGAGGGCAAATTTCGCCTCCTTCATTTAGAAATCGTACGTTTGTTTTTCCAGGGGAACACATCATTTGACACAAAATTTGCATGAAAAGGGGTCGCCAGTAAGCACGTGGTCAAATCTGGCATAAGAAACAATATGAAATGTTGGGTAAAGCCAGTCCAAAAATAAACTGATTTGAACTTTTGTCTTTTGTAATTTATACCACTGCAGTAACATGACTTTTTTTGACAACATCACACAATGTAATACGTTTTGAAACTGAATACTCCGACGTATTCTGTGTCCCCTTTGCTAAAAAATACGGTATGCCGATTACCATGTAAGGAGATGATGACGTCAAGACAGATTTGTAGTGCGTTTGGTCTTGGATGGTGCACGAAGTTTTGTCGAGGTAGCTTGTGTATTTATTTCCTAAATGGGAGATATTAGGGTCGATCTAAAAGAAGGCCGAAAAATGTTATGATACTCTAAGCGAGCTGAACTCCAATGCGAATGGTTGGATAATTTGGAGGATGTCTAGACTGATCTCGTCTCATTACTAAGATTATTTGGCGGTCAGTATTGAATTTCAACTGCGTCACAAGTTTGCGTCGAACGGTCAACGAACGATATTTTAGAAATCTGGAGACATGGCACATCGCAGTTTTATTTTAGTATTTTATATTTTACAAAAGATGTAAGAAGCAATGATTTTGTTGAAAATTCTGAAAAAAATATAGGAAGATTTGATCGCGAACACATTTTCACTTGGGGGTCAACTAGCCCTGCGTACGATGCTGTGTGTTCCGCTACAGCTACTGCCCCGCTCACCACAGCCCTGCAAAGACCCGTACGTTGGGTCGGTGACTTCAATCCATTTTGGGACTTGACCTAAAAGCCAAATTACTGCCGAAATTCAGCGTTCTTGGGCCCAAGTCGTATCCCAGCCTACCTCAGCTACTCGATCGCTTCCAAAAATGACAGTCTTTTATTCACTTCTCGTAAATAACCGTCGATGTCGGCAACTCTCTCGCTGGCCCTGCGTACGATGCTGTGTGTTAGCTGTAGTACATAGCATCGTACGCAGGGCTAGGGGTCAACATGGGGTCGCAGCCATGTTGCCTCAAAACTTATTTCTGTCTGCACTCAAAACTCAAAAATGTCGCATATGAACCTGAAAAATCGATGTAATTTGTCAAACTTCGGCGAAATTTCAGCCTAATTTCATCTAGGTAAGGTAAATTTACTGAAATTTGATCGACAAATAATCCTGAGCTTGAACGTGACAGCTCGCCTTCTCCGGGAAGTCATGCATCCGGCCAGCTGCCCATATGGCCGGGTGCATGAGATTGTTTTCAAGCGACGGCGGCAGACCGTACGGGGCTCTGGATAGGAACCTACCGCCGGTGTAGCTGTAATAACTGTTGCGTTGTTTTTAATCACCACGGACGAAGTCCGAGGGGACTTATAGGTTTGGTCATGTCCGTGCGTCCGTCCGTCCGTTCACGCCTAGTACCCAACCCCATACAGATGCACGTCGATTTGTTTCACAATGCTATCCAATTTGGCCGTGTTAGAGGACTTTTTAGTTTACACCTCCATAGACTCCCATGTATAAGGCAGTTCTCCATAGACTCGCATGTATGATGCCAAAAAATAAAAATTTAGTTTCTCATCGTATTCATATTGCCTAAAGGATGCAGTGACAGTTTTTTTGTCCCACAGATAAAGTCCAGGGGGCTTATAGATTGGCTCATATCCGTCCGTGAGTCCATCAGTGAGTCCATCGGTTCACGCAGATATCTCAGACATTTTGACAAAATATCATGTGACCTTGGTGACCTTTGACCTCAAATAAACATTATTGTCCATAACTCAGTAACCACAAGTGCTAAACCTTTCATATTTGGTATGATGGGACACCTTATGATGCCACATATTGTACCCCATTAATTATGTGCATATCTAATTATGAGCGAGCCAATAGAGCAAGAGGTCTGATTTCTGGTATATAGGGATAAGTTAACAATATAATTTGTTTGACAAAACTTCACGTGACCTCAATGACCTTTGACCTCAAATATACATATTTGTCCACAACTCAGTAACCACAAGTGCTACACCCTTCATATTTGGTATGAAAGGACACCTTATGACACCATATATTGTACCTCATTAATTATGTGCATATCTTATTTTGAGCGAGCCAATAGAGCTAGAGGTCTGATTTTTGGTGTATAGGAATAACTTAGCAATACAATTATTATGACAAAATGTGACGTGACCTCAATGACCTTTGACCTCAAATATATATATTTGTCCACAACTCAGTAACCACAAGTGCTACATCCTTCATATTTGGTATGATAAGACACCTTATGACACCACATATTGTACCTCATTAATTATGCGCATATATAATTTTGAGCGCGCCAATAGAGCTAGAGGTCTGATTTTTGGTATATAGGAATAACTTAGCAATACAATTATTTTGACAAAATGTCACGTGACCTCGATGACCTTTGACCTCAAATATATATATTTGTCCACAACTCAGTAACCACAAGTGCTACACCCTTCATAAATGGTATGATGGGACACCTTATGACACCACATATTGTACCTCATTAATTATGCACATATCTAATTCTGAGCAAGCCAATAGAGCTGGATGTCCGATTTTTGGTATATAGGGATAACTATAGGGTAGAAATCTAAATATGCCCATCTAAATATTAGACATCTACCATCGAGAACAAAAGAAATTTGCTGTAATTTGAATATTTAAGGAGTTTAAGCAATTCCCGCTATAAATAAAGAACCCTGCCTCAAACTCCACAAAAGTTGCTAAACATATTTTGCCGTTGTCATGCCATTGCTTCGTTTAATAACCAGTTAATCAAATGCCTCATTGACAGGAGGAAATTCAAGACCATATTTGAATAGTAGTATATATTGTCCTCAAAATTACCCTATCACGGCCCAAGTACTCATTGCCTTCAGCAATACTGCCTTGATATTATTATTATTATTATTAGTTAGTCATGTCATTCATTGATTCTAATGATTATTCATACTACACTGTATATATGGACCTGTGACAGTAATAAAGGTCAAGATTTGAACTTGGTCATACTAAGACACAATACAAGGCTGTCTCCGGCCTATTCTGTCTCTCTCTAACCGAACCTATCCCAAAGTGTGTACCCCACATTTGTTGGTGCCGAGACCAGGTCATCTTATTTGTAGTTTCTTTCTTTAAAGCTTATAACGAACCTTTACGGTAAGAAGGATTTAATTAAGTATGGTTATATAAGGATTTTCAATAGAGATTTCTTTGAAGTTTGTATCACGCGCCACAAACAGAAGCAGATTGTGATTTAATCCGTACCAGGCGTATTTTCTTATCAAGCATGATTAGACACCAACCGCCATTGATCTTTCAGATTATTCTTTCCCAGTCTAACGCTTATCATTGACACTTTACTCTTGAGATTTATTTCGTGTTGCTCTTTTGCATTTGTGAATTCAGTTGTGTAAGATTTTGAAACTCTTTATCTTGCCGGCGGGAGGATGTTGGGAATCACGTGTATGGTGTAGCTCCGCCCACCAATTCCTTTACTAATTATGTAGATTATGCATTGGGCGTGTCATTAGTTAGTCATGTCATTCATTGATTCTAATGATTATTCATACTACACTGTATAACAGCAAATAGTAAAGACCTTTCAAATCCTGGTGTGCCCTGCTAGATTATCATTGGTTATCTCATGATGGTTGAAAAAAGGTGAAACCAATTTAATGAAATTCAAAATCACAACAAAATATAGATATAAGCTTAAAAACTCACGCTATAATCAGTATCCACCCATACGGTATTGTTGAATTTGGACGGGTATCATGACAGGGTTTTCACTAGGATATCTGACCGCGCAGAATTTGAAAGTACGGGGGGAGAACACGCGAGAGGCTGAGGGGGAAGGTGCAAAGAGGAGTGTCCCCTATCTTGCGTGGGAAATTTTGAGATTGATGTGTGCAATGGTGCAGTCTGGTACAATCTAAGAGATGTTTTTAATTTTTTTTCACCAAGTAAAACAGAACACCCCAAGGGGAGAGCACGAGAGGGGGTGCCCCTCTCTCGTCGAAAATTTTGAGAAATTGATGTACATGTATTTATTTTGCACTAGGTAAATCTGTTTGAAAATGACATTGAATACTGATATTTTCATTACATTTTTTGCATGATCAGTGTTTGAGTCACAATATTAAACAACCAAACGATGACAATGCATTTTGTAAAAATCAGTTCTCAGTTTGCCTGGGATCGAAGACCAAAGAATATGCAGGAATGGCAAATCTGCGAACTTTTTGTGTTATTTGCGAAATCTTACATTTCTGTAAATGATATTAGAGGACCATCAGTCAGAGTCAGTATTTTTTTTAATCCATTCATTATTTGTTTGCAAGTTCGCCAGCCTTGCAATATCTCAAGCTGCCAGCTTCTAATGAAAACCTGAATACGGTATGGTTGAATGTCAAAATGGTTATTCAACTGAAACCAATTAAAATGTAAGGTTTCCGTGATTATAAAGGATGAATTCGCAACAGTTCAGTTTTGTCCTAGATCCTGTGAAAAATTTGAGAAATTGATGTGTGCAATGGTGCAGTCTGGCAATCTGAGAGGTGTTTTCAATTTGCTTCTTTACTAGTCAAACTGTTGAGAACACCCCACAGGGAGAGCGCGAGAGGGGGATATAATTTGAGAAATTGATGTGTCCGGTGGTGTAATCTGAGAGGTGTTTCAATTTACTTCGAAACTAAAATTGAGTAACCCCCTTCTTTCTCTCCACATTTTTAGCAACCCCCTTATAGCATTCAATTTTTGAGTGACCCCCTCACATTCCTCAGACCCCCAGGCCATAAATCATGACGGCTCCCTTAACACAGGGATGGTCGCCGTTTTGAATTTCAAATATCGGTAAATCTTGGGTAATTTGTTTCTCCAGCACTAAAATTTGCACGGTGACCGTCGATTTTATTCTTGATTTTGAAAGAGAATTATTGAAAGATTCCATGAGGAAAGTTTGAGCAAAAATTTTTAAGTTGTTTATATACAGAATCTATATCAGAGACAATATTGCCATTCTTGTCTATAATCTCCTTGTTGAATTGTTTTTTCCCTCTGTGTTTTTCTTGATTTAAGGAAATATTTTGAAGACTTCTCCCCTTGTTCAACCCATAGGGTCCTTGACCGAAATTGCTGTATTTGTATTTGAGCTTATTTATGTGATTTGAACTGATTTTCAGCTTCTTCAGTGTCCTTTACGGATTGATCTGATGTCAACATGCAGCATATTAGTTCTCCAAAAGATTACGACGTTTCTAATCAGTAAATTCTGTTTCTATGTAAACTATACTTAATGGCCAATTCTCGAGGTTTATCCTTTCCTTTGTCCCAAAAAAGTGAAGTGTTGGTTTTTGACTTTGCCAAAATTTCCAACGATTCTCTATTTGGTTTCAAGTTACACTTATTGAATTTCCATGTCTCTTTCCCATGTTTTAAACCTTCTAAAGATTCCATATCAACTACAACTGGTTGATGATCTGAAATAATACAAGGTAAATTCACACTTTTTAACTTCAGGAAACAAATCGTCAGTGAAGAACCACCGGTCCAGCCTAACTTTTGTTTGAAAGCTCGTTTTGTCTTTGCAGAGTCTGTGCCACGTGTAGTGGAGAAGATGTGGGTGTAGTTCTCCCTACACCAGTCGGATTGAACTGTTTTACCATAGCTTTAATTTCCTTTACACTACTATCATTACACAACCTAGCTGACGATATCTTATCTTTGGATGTATCTACACCGCAGTTGAAATCAACACCACAGATTATCATGACAGCTTTTTGCCATACAAATTTCTGCGAGAGCTTCTGCCAGCTTAATGAGTTAGTGGGTGGTTGTGTCAATATGTACACACTGATAACAATGAATTTTAACAAAGAAGCAGGTCGTATGTCAAGATTTTAAAACTTCAGTACTTGGTGACTAGAATATGACTAGAATATGATGAATATGACTAGAAATTCTATTCCATAAGGAAGCAGCAGCATTCATCTGTGCAGTCGAAGCTCTCGTTTTTCCTGGTCGAATTTGGATTGCAACGGGAAAACTCCGAGTCGTGCGACGGAAAAAGAGTTTTTCCGTCGCAACGTACGAGAGCTATGGCTGCTGCTACAGCGACATATGAGAAAGAACGACCATCACAATTTGAGTTTTGTTGGTTGAGTTTTAAGAGAAACTTCATCACATGAACGGAGAGATCTGAATTCTGGTTTATGAAATCGAAAACTTTAGTGTATACATAGTCCCTCATAACATGACTAGTTGGCAATAGTGTAATACTGTCAGTAAAATTGTACTCGGATTCATTGGAGGAGAATAGAGAAAATTGAGACATTCTTGAAGTTGGCCGGTGTTTAGACTCTCTCACAGCCCCTCGTCCGCTACGCAGCTCTATCCTCAACCATACGGTGACGCGCCCTCAACGGTCTTTATAGCAAGCGAGGCTCACCCAGCCAGCCGGGTTATAGCGTAGCGTAATAAAGGGAAAGTGGCTTCACACATCACTCATCTCGTCTTGTATGTGCTTTGGTGTGTTTAGTGTCTGAAATGTTTTGGCTGTTAGTGTGAAAATTAACAAACGAATCGTTAATTTTAAAATAAGCCATGGCGAGACGTGGGCGTAGTCAGATGTGTCTTTGACAACGTTGACTCTTTTTTTATCCCCACGTTTCGAAACCAGAGCGGTCTCTTCCTCAGTCGCCTAAGATATATGTTTATCTTTTTTGTTTTATGTCACATCGAGTTTGTTGATCTCCTGTTCTTCTAGCAATGAAGCCAGAATATTTATGTTTGGATCGTCATGTGTTCGTTCGTTCGTTCATTGACTTGTTCCTAATACAAAAATGCCGTGGACTTTGGCCTGTATCAGTATATCGCTAATGTTTGGATTTCTTTTGTATGCGATGATCGGTTGTTGTGGAAATATTTCATTCAGGCTTAGTGTTTCGTCCTTGTCTATGTGTTCCCAGTTTTCGCACATTGCTGCTTTTTATAGCTATAAAAATAAGCTATAAAAAGCAGCAATGTGCGAAAACTGGGAACACATAGACAAGGACGAAACACTAAGCCTGAATGAAATATTTCCACAACAACCGATCATCGCATACAAAAGAAATCCAAACATTAGCGATATACTGATACAGGCCAAAGTCCAGGCATTTTTGTATTAGGAACAAGTCAATGAACGAACGAACGAACACATGACGATCCAAACATAAATATTCTGGCTTCATTGCTAGAAGAACAGGAGATCAACAAACTCGATGTGACATAAAACAAAAAGATAAACATCTATCTTAGGCGACTGAGGAAGAGACCGCTCTGGTTTCGAAACGTGGGGATAAAAAAAGAGTCAACGTTGTCAAAGACACATCTGACTACGCCCACGTCTCGCCATGGCTTATTTTAAAATTAACGATTCGTTTGTTAATTTTCACACTAACAGCCAAAACATTTCAGACACTAAGGGACTGGACGTAAATTAGCAGGGGGGAGGGCCGGGGGGATTTGGGGGAGGGTCACAAATTTTTGAGCCTCTGTTTGGGGGAGGGTCACAATTTTTTGAGCTCCTCTAAGGGGGAGGGTCACAAATTTTTGGGCTTGTTGTCGGTGCACTAAAGGTAGAAAGCAAATTGTTTGTATAGACAATTATGCTCACATGACATCACTAGCTCGCACACTGCCTCTTACTTTCTATTAAGTGCTCATTCCCAACTCTCTGTGTATCTCTTCCCCACCATTATCTTAAATACGATTGTCTCTCTTGTTGCTATTCTTATCGCCATTAAGTTTATAGCAAATCAAATCTATTGTTCCTCAGCTAATCAGTGGCACTCTGGCTGCCCAGTGTACATGTAGTGTGTTTCGTTAATAAACATTGGACAGTGTTTTTGCTAAGATTGGGGAACATTGGGAACCCTGGTAAAATTTCTGTTGTCCGCTAGTATGACTGCACTGATATACCAAGGCTAACCCTGGTAAAATGACTGAGGAACCCTGGTAACATTTACCTAGGTACCGCCCTTAACAAAAACACTGCTGGATATTACCACAATATCTTACATTGTTCCACTGATGTAGTCAATCTTGAACCTATAACTATTTGACAATATTATTTCTCATTCCACTTTTTGTTGATCAATAAAAGTTCCCTCTCTTTCATAAGCCACTTCCCTTTAAAGTTTAAGGCCAAGCTCCACCCTGCATCAGTCACTTTATAGGTACATGACTTTTAGTTTTTAGAGATACTATTGTTTGAAATTAAGAGCAAGCTTTGGTGTGATAATTAATAATTTTGATTCCAGAAAAGTGATTTTAGTATACTTAAATATTTAGGTACAGTCATTTGATTGGTATGGCTACTTGTGGCATTTTTCAAGTTTATATTGGCTTTACCACGTGGGTACTATCTTTGGAATGGATAGTGTTCATTTGTGTTGTGAAGGCAGGATATATGACATTTGTTGAAATTTAATGTCGGTAATTTATACAGTGAATCAGCCATGTTGATCACGTATTCAGATTGAACTTGATTAAATATGGTGATATCCCGATGTCATTTCAGAATATGGAGACTTGATTTGTCATGAAATAGTGTTTGCCACTTCTGTGTCAAATCAGGATCAGTCTATCCTCTATTATCTAGGCTACTTTCTGTGATATGTTTAAAATGCAAAGAAACGAGGCACAAAAATTGACAAAGTATTGTAAATGTTAAAACACCATAATTTCAAACTATAGCATTCAATCCATGACCATACTTTGAATTGTTTGCTGAAATTATTGCTTGAATATAGCCTTTCTGTTGACCTTTCCCCACAAACAGGGCAACATGACCAAAACTTCTCATTGTCTACTGGAACACAATAGTACATTTCGTAAAACTGGATTTGAAATGAGTGCAATGAGCACATGTACAGGTATTTTCAGTTCTTTGACTACACAGGTCTATCAGGAATACTATAAAATCCAGTGAATAATGGGGTCATGCACACATGTAGTTCTGTATCTGTACCAGGAACACATTTTAAACATACATTGTACTTTCCCATATTTCCTCCCCATGTAGAGATTGAACTGCTCAATACATTGTACATGACCATATATCATTGTTATGGAGATCACGTTGTGTTTCCAGTATTCCCTCAATTGTCAATGTGATATATTCCAAAATTATGAATTTCACTGATATTTTGATAAATATTAAATTATAATTCCTTAGAAAAAATGGCAGGCACATGCATGTGCATTAATATAAAAGAAAACATTTGAAGAGCATTATTTATCACAATCACTCTTAAGGGAGTATAAGTGTGCTCTAGTCCATTATGAGCCAATTTGGGCATTCATTATTGGAATTATTGGACAATCTGTTGAATCATAACATTCCACATCTGCAGTTCAAAGCCAAAGTGAAAGGGTACATATTTACTGCCTACTTTACATGATATGCCATTGACTTGGTGTAGCAGTTTAAGCCCTACGAGAATGGTAAGAGTATTCAGCTATTGGCTGCTTTGATTGCCTCCAACAACGGCATACTCATCACACAGGTGCAACCACAGTCGCAACGCGAAGGCCTATGCACCCGGTAGAGAGAGAGCTCTTTGGGGTAAGTAGTCTTTGCGTAGCGACGGTGGTACACATATCCGCCTAGCGTAGGGCAATATTGCCGTTGTACCTCAATATTTGGACTGCTGTTTAGGTAGGACGTCAACTTGATCAAACCCTAAAATCTAAAAGCTTAAACTCCAAAAAAGGCAAACCCTTCAGTTTCGGAACTGCAGCTACATAAAGCAATATATGATACCACGGTACTACCAAAAGAGTGTGGTAGCTTCTAGCTTTGCATAGCAGGGCTGCGTGTTACCAGCGTTATACGGCCTGTGGTAGGAGGCCGTATAACGCGCGCTGGTAACACACAGCCCTGCCATGCAGAGCTTGTTAGCTCCATGATGATACTGATACACTCCTGCTTGGGAAAACAACACCGAGACTTGTGAATTGCAATATCAACATCCTTCTGATCCTTAATATATTTTTCATAAGCCAATAATACAGACCTTTATTCCCTGAAAATGATAGGCCAAATGTACAATGTATTGTACGTCCAGAGAACTATGCGTTGAAGGTATTTGAATATTTTTAGAACGATGTTCACTGTCACAATTGGAAGTAGTGACAATTTAGTCAAGTTGTAAGTGAAACATATTTGTGAAAATCATCATTAAATTAAGTACTTTCAATACTTAGAGCTCAATCAATTTTGACAGTTAGGAAGAACGGACAGAAATAATTGAGTGGAATTAATGACTCACATGACGAATCTCTGACTTAAACTGACGTTGAAATAACTGCCATTTTCCAGAATTCATGTACGTACCAAGCTTGCAGGTCAAGTGCAGAGGGTCAAGTATGATGTGAAATAGGCCCAGAAGAAAGTTTTTAAATAGCTTTGAAACAAACGGACTGCCAATCTTGTTTAGTGGTCATCTTGTACCAAGACTTTTTAACTTTTTCACATAATGCTATGCTTGGTGTCTAACCTCCATGGTGTACAACAAACCGGTACATGATTCGGCACTCAGCAGAGGACTGCACTTTCATATTGGAAATATTTGTGAGTTCACATGGTGGTGTAATCTTACATCCCTGTTCAGAAATGGCTAATATTATGATACTTTGGACAAAGCAATTTTGTCAACATTTTACAGTACTATCTTGTCAATGCACCAATTATAAAAATATTCATTGCCACCATTGCCACCATTTTATACTTCAACAGTGCAATGGTCATGCTGCTTGACACTTGAATTAAAAGAATCTCTACTAGATATGTACCAAGTTAAAGGGACAAAGTTGCTCATTATTGACATTATTTTGCCATTTAAATTTCTTTTGATAGATTATTCTCACTGAAATATGCTCACTCTCTGGTTATTGCAATTCAATTCTCACTTTTTATAAGACACATTAACATGTGAAATTTACTGTGACAATTTTTGGTACATACCTTAAATTAAATTATTAAGTGACCACATGTTATATCCATGCATGCATATGAGTTGAGCTGTGACAACCAGAATTTATAATAATACTTTATTGTCCAATCTAAGTGGAAAATTATCTTTGGCACCAGGCGTTAAAAAGCAAAACACTTCAACTACATAAAGAACAGTTACACAAAACGACAAACTACACATACGCCAATCCTAAAATCCTCTGAAAATGGAAGCTCTGCTTCCTGACGATAGTTTTGACATGTTCTTATTTAAAATGGCAACAGCAGACGGGATGAACGATTTCTTAAAAACATTTTTCTTTGCTCTAGGCACCAATAATCGGCGACCCGAAGGTAAATATTGGAAATGACTATGTAATGGGTGAGATTTGTCATTCAAAATCAACAAGCTTTTCCTCCGAAGAGCCTGTGTGTACATTTTTTCCAGGTCATTGAATCGTACCCCAACTAGTTTGTTGCAGATATTAACAAGTCTTGATAATCTCGTTTTATCTCTGACGGAGAGATGGCCAAACCAAGAGATAATATAAAAGTTAGCACACTCTCGATACAATCTCAACAATAACGATAAACCGAAACTAGTACATGGGTGCTGACATTGAAATTCTTAAGTTTACGTAAAAGATACATGCGTTGCTGAGCTTTTTTGTAGATGTTATCGGTGTTTAACCTGAAACTGAGATCCTTATCTAAGTGTGAGCCCAAATACTTGAACGATGTCACAATTTCTACATCTTGACTGTCAATACGAATGGGTGTCATTTCATTTGATTTACAATTACCAAGAACCACTCTTTCGTCTTAGTGATATTCAATGTGAGGAAATTATCTTTAAACCAACAACATAAGTGTTCTATTTCAGTAAAGTAGGTAGACAGTGAAGCTTCATTTGCAATTAAGCCCATTTCAGTGAGCAGCAGAAAAGTATATATATTCAACGGAAATTAAAATGACCAAAATTTTGTCAAAAATGAGTGACTTTGTCCCTTTAATGGCCAATGAAAATGGCTAAATTCCATGTTTGCTGTTTTGTTAGTTTTGCCTGTCACTGTCAGTCACTGTAATTTGAAACAATGTTGTTTTGTTGTTTACTTTGCAGGTCAGAGTTATATAAATTCATAAGATTTCAGAATTTTTTGTATTAGCTGCTGTATTTTAGCATGATATGCTCTGTATTGATTCAGTTTGTCAGCCTAGCTTGATGACACTTGAGCAGGGGTGTCATTTTCTTTGTGTCCAGTGAAGTCTTTGGTTTGTTCCACATCTACAAATGTGCTGACAAGGTGGAAAATAGAGCATTTCATCAAACTTGTGCAGAAAATCAAACAATGAATTAATTTAATCATAGAGTTTATCCTATGGTGTTCCACAGAACAATCCTGCCATACAACACTGGAAACAAGAATACCAGTACTCCTTTATTATCTGGTGATTGGTTTACTAAGTTTAACCTGTTCACCCCCAAGTCCCTGTAAACAGGTCCACACTCACCATTGATAACAATGGGATTGGGCCAAACCATGGTGGTGAAAGGGTTAAACAGTGTAAGAGTTAAACAGTATATTAAACCATTATCATAACAATCAAAGTGCATATTGTGTAGGCAGAGAAATCAGGGGTTTCCATTTTATTAAAAGTACTGAAAAATCTCTAGCATAGAATTATCGAGATTTTTTCTACAAGATTAGTTTTACCCATGCATGCTGGTCAAATGGGACTGACACCATGTCATTGAAAGTATTCTTAGGTAAGGCTGACATCCATATCTAGACTTGTTCTTGTCACAAGCAGAAGCAAATAAAACATTTGCAGACATCCCTTGCTGGTATCCATCTATATTGCCCTGTGTTGTAAATCCCCACCTCAATTTTTGATCGTTGAAACTTTGATCAATTTGTAATATTCTATTTTTTTGAAACTGGGGAGGGTCACAAATTTTTCAGCCTTGCTTTGGGGGAGGGTCATAAATTTTTCAGCCTTGCTTTGGGGGAGGGTCATAAATTTTGGTCACTCTCTTACGAAATCCCCCGGTCCTCCCCCCCCCTGCTAATTTACGTCCAGTCCCTAAACACACCAAAGCACATACAAGACGAGATGAGTGATGTGTGAAGCCACTTTCCCTTTATTACACGGTGACCCAAACACGAGAGAGTAGTATCCTTCGCGTATTTTCCTCTTTATATAAACCTTGTCTTGTTGTGCTTCTCCAATAAATGCAGCTGAAACATTTCTCTCCTTTGCCGCCCGAACTTGATCTTCCATAAGTGCCGTAAGTGGGCTAACAATGATGCCAATATGATGAGTTTTCGTAAATTCTTCAATACCATGCATTATATCGAATACCTTTGGAAGTAACTGGTAGCACTTTGATTTTCCGTAGCCAGTCGGGAGTATTACTAGCGTATCCTTGCCGTTGGCACATGATGACAGAGCTTCTAATTGCTTGTCACGCAACTTCTCGATATGACATTTATTTTGTGTCAATGCAATGGCCTTTTCGACGCTGTAAGCTTTCGGGTAAGACATTTTGAACCATGGACTTTCCGCCCCACTGACTATAATTGCACGACGTCTCGATTTCGTATCTATTTCGGCAATTGCGTAATACAAGCCTAAGGTATTTGAGCTGCGGGGTATCAACACTGATATCCCTTGTTATCTCATCATGCTCATAGGGAACAAGTCTGTCTCGATAGCATGGTCCAATGGCAGGCGAAATCGAAAAATATGGGTGGTAACCAATCAAAAAAATCGAAAATAAAATCGAAAAAACAATTGTGAACAGCCCCTCGCTGGCTTCGCCGGCTCGCTGAGCCGAGCTTCGCTCGGCTCAACTGCTGAGGGCGCTGGTATGGTCGAAGGCGTAGCCGGCGAGGGGCTGTGAGAGAGTCTAGCCGGTGTTCTGCTATATATCCTGCTGCCATCTATCCTGACATTTCTCATTTGCATACATAAATATGCGTGTTGGGGCAACGTGTTTCAATTGATATGCAAATGAGAGGATAGATAGCAGCTATATCTGCCATCTATTTTCCCCTGCTATCTATCCTTCCAGGCTTACTGTCAAAGCTCTGTATGAGTTACTCAGTTTTATTCATTTGGGGCAAAAGTCGCTCATTTTATTCATTGTAAAAGATGCTGATGTATTAGTGAAATATTTCTTTTCAAGGAAACAGTGACAACTATAAGAAGGTAGTCGGCAGAATCATAATGTATATGTAATAAAGGGAAAGCGGCTGCACACATCGCCTACACTATTTTTCCGTTCTCTGTGTTCGTGTTTGATTTTGTGTGTTTGGCTATTGGTGTAGATATAAGCCATGGCGAGACGTAGCCGTAATCTGGCTGTCGAATGACAGGGTGATTCTTTGACGCTACGTTTCGAAACCAGTGTGTGGCCTCTTCCTCAGTCGCTTTTTGATACTTGCTCTCCTTGGATTTTTGTTTCACTGTTTGAGGTTAAACCTTGTCAGTGTTTTGTTCATCCAGTAGGAGGCTAGAATACTTATCTGTGGAACAGTTTGTTGTGTTTCATTTGTTTGTAGAAATTGTTGTTAAATACGAATGTGTTGTTTTTCAGAATACTGTTTAGCATAATTAAACAGGTATTCTGTTGGTGTTTATGAATATTTGTTTGTTGATTGTTTGTTTTCGTTTCGCTGTTTAACGCTTTGCCGACAGCCCTCATGGCGTCATCGTGTTGTGTGCTTGTGTACATAGATACTGCGTCTTAACTAATGTGGCTAAGATAGCATTGTTCGGAAACTGGACAGAGTCCATTTTCCGGATGAAGTCTGTAGTGTCTTTTATATATGTATGTTGTTTTTTCACGATTTGTTTGGGGATGTGGTCTAGGAATTCCGATATGTGATATGTTGGACTTGAGCATTCGCTTATTATTGGACGACCTGTGAATTTCGTGTCCGTTGGTGGCGCTTTTGTGTAATTTTGGTAGACAATACCAGCGTGGTGTTGGCGTATTAGTATAGAATGGATTTCTATATTTTTAAGTATGGTGGTCGATGTGTTTCTTGTTGTACATTTCTGTTGTTTGTTGGTGTATTTTTTCTACTGTTTGTTTTGTGTAGTCTGTTGCTAATTTTGTGTAGTAGTTTGAGTCGCCGAGTTGTCTTTCACACTATCTTATGTAATCTATTGTGTTCATGATTGCTGTGCCTTTTCCCTTGTTGAGTGGCTTAATAGTGCATCTCCAATAGTGAGTTTAGTGTTTGATTGCTTCGCGTTCATTACGTGTCATGTTGTCTTTTTGTGTTGAAGAATGAAATTTTAATGGTAGCGCTAATTTTCCAGGTTTGTGTTATTCGATGCTGGTAGGGCCCATGTTGATTTGTGTTCGAATTTTGTTCCTTGGTTTGTTTATGGCGCATAATGTTTTGGAGACTCATTCTTCTTCGAGTAAACTTGTTTGCGTCTTTCAACAGTGATTCTTTTTTGGTGTCAGAATAAATTTGTGCCTTTTGTTGTGTGCATTTGTGTTAGTTCGATTGTGTGATGATAGATTTTTTATGACTCTGAGATTGTTGTTGGATTTTGTTTGTAGTTTGTGTTTATTATGGTATGGCGTTTTATTGTGTTTCTTTTCTTGTTTCGTTTCTTGTGTCTGGTTTTCTTGTTTTTGTGTTTCGTAGTGTATTGTTCTTGTTGTATATGTTTAACCATTGTGTTACGGTAGTTCTCTTTTTGGAGAGAGTGGTGGCCTTGAGAAAGGCCGTTTGGTTCGGTTTTGTTGAGGCTATTGTTTTAAGTGCGTACCTGTGGACGTTTCTGTCTAGATTGTTGTTTCGCCTTCTTCTTTGCTGATTCGATGAATCTGGTGAGAAGGTGCTGTAATAAAGGGAAAGCGGCTTCACACATCGCCTACACTATTTTTCCGTTCTCTGTGTTCGTGTTTGATTTTGTGTGTTTGGCTATTGGTGTAGGCGATGTGTGCAGCCGCTTTCCCTTTATTACATTAGCTCCACGCTCAAACATATAATAAACTGACCCAATTTCTTTCAAACTTTGCACAAAGATACTATAGCACTTTCCATACATAATGCACGTTGCTTTGTTTCATAATACGATAGCTCTGCGTCACAGCGAAAGATATAGCTACTCACTACTATTTCTCAATAGAAAGTATGTTGTGTTATCAAAATTGAAAGTTTGATGCGAAGAACTTACCGAGACATGTCTTGGAGAGGTAGGGATCCAGTCCTCGGAGCATTCGATGTCACAGTTCCAGCGAGGCCGGTCGAAAGGCATGTAGCATCCACACCACTGAAGTTGCTTTTACTAGTGGTCAATGTAAGTCAGAAATTACAGATCAGCAATGTCCGAAAAGTACACGGCAAATTGTTCAACGAAATCTTGAAACGCGCAACGGTTGTGACTTGGATAATCGCAGGGGTCTCACATACACATGCAATGGTGTTATCCTCTTCTATCTCCATGTTCTCACATAAACAAGTGGATCTCGCAGTCTTTGTCTTGACATTTCGCTACTTCGGCGATTTGGTGAGATATCTCACCAAATCCTGCACTTGGGAGGATACAGAGTCCAATTGATGCTTTACCTTAGTGCCAGTGTCTGAGCGCTTGTTTGTAACTCTTTTACGAGTCGAGACTTTGAAGACGGGCTTCTTAGGCCGACAGTCCCTTGAAGTTGAAGCCCCAGATATTGCCTCCTGCAAGTGCGCTGCTTTATGGCTGCTCCTCCTGCTCTGTCTCATCGTCTTTACGAGTTTGTTGTCCAGAAGTGGCCATTTTGACAAGAAACAGTTCTGAACTATTCTATGTTACCTTACTAGGAGAATTCTTGAATCCACAAAATATGTGAAGGTTGAAAACGGACAAAGGCTAAAAAAGGCGAAAGTGAGCGCTCTGAGGAAGTACAGCAACTCTGAACAAAGAGGAATGAGCTTGCACACATTGAACACAAATGGTGTTATTACACCTCAGGTATCATCCAGATGCTGTGATTGGCTGATTCTCACTCACGTGACATAGGAGAAAAAGTGATAAAACATGGTTTTGGTGATATAGCCCTGTCGCGTGCGTTGATATAGCCCGCTGGGTACGTCGCGTGCGCTGATATAGCCCGCTACCGCATTTGCGTACTGCGCGTGCTTTCTGCCCATAACAAATTGTCGTTCGCTCCCAGCTGTTCTTACCTGCAACTATGGCTTCAAAGCGACACGCTGAATTGACACCAGCTCAGCTGGATGACATTTTGCTTCAGATGGACAGTAAGCACACTAGAGTTGCGACAAACGGTGCAGTATCGGTTTTGCAAAATTACCTGAGTTCGAAGTATGGTTACAGTCCCAGGGAGATCGAGACGTTCACAGCGGCAACCCTCGACACAGCTCTGTGTACGTTTTATGCGGAAGTACGGACTCAGAAGGGCGAACTCTATACCAAAAATTAAGTCCCTTCAATCTCTGCGATACGGCATTCAGAGATTTTTTAATCAGCCGCCAATGCGCCAAAACTTTGATATAGTTGATGGCGAAGATTTTTCCAACAGCCGAAAGATGTTTAGTGCTGTATGTAAGCAACTCAAGAGCCAGGGCAAGGGAAACGTTGTTCATAAACCAGCTATACTGCCCGGTGATCTTGCTAAGATAGCCACGTACTTCAGTAGCTCAAACTCGGACGCAAGAGTACTGCTGCACAAGGTATGGTTCAACATAATGTTGTATTTTTGTCGTCGTGGTAGGGAGGGACAACGTGATCTCCGTGCAGAAAACTTCGAGATAAAGACGGACGATTGCGGCAATAAGTATGTTATCCAAGTTGGTAGCGAAGTAACAAAAAATCACCAGTGCGACGACGATGGTGTGTCGGGCGGAGTGATGTATGCCAATAATTCACCTCAGTGTCCCGTTCTTGCCTTCGAACTGTACCGTTCAAAGATGAATCGTCGTTGTGATGCCTTATTCCAAAGACCTCGTGATAACTACAACAACGAGGATGCTGTATGGTTCGACAATAAACCCATAGGCAAGAACACCTTGTCAACGATGATGGCAAGCATATCTGCAGCAGCAGAATTGAGTCAACGCTATACCAACCATAGCATCCGGGCGACATCAATCACACTTCTGAGTGAAGCAGGCTTCAACAATAGGCACATCATGAGTGTTAGCCGTCATCGAAACGAAGGCAGCATCAGTTCTTATGTCAGGGAGACATCGATCCAGCAAAAGAAGCAAATGGTGGAAACGTTGTCATCTGCAATTGACACGACCGGCCAAGTTTCCATCAGCGAAAACTGCACTCAGAGTTCATCCGTCCCTACTGCATCTGCTAGCCATCTTCAACACAACCACATGCCATTATCATCCGTCACTTCTCAACCTGTGTCTGGTCAACAGTCCCAACCAAACATAAACATTGATGTTCCAAAATCTGCTGCATCGTCTCTTTTTGTGGGTGCCATGATCACTGGCGGAAATTTTCACATTTTCCTTGGACAGCAACAGTAAATGCTGGAACGAGTTCTCCTTTTCGTAGTTGTCCATTTGGACATTTAAAATATTTTCGGAAACCAAAGATTCAAATTAAATAATTTGAATTTCTACATAAATTATATCTTGATTGGAATTAATGAATTCCCCAATGTTGAATGTTCAAACTGTTTTCTGCTGTTCAAATAGGCCTAAAAGAGCAATGCGTTCCTAAGTGAGTTGTAATGGTTAAAAGTTCACTCACTTTTAGTTTGTCGGATGTTTGATCGCATATTTATTAACCATTAAATTAATTAGTGATTTGAATTCATTTTTGTTGTGTGTGTCGTTATTTGGTGTGAATCTTCGGCGTAATAAAATAAATAACACATGATAGCGAGGGCAATATCACAATTTGTTGCCTGCCCTCGGGCTGGTGCTCATGACCGGAATATTGATGATGCCCTTGCCTTCGGCTCGGGCATCATCAATATTCCGGTCATGAGCACCATCCCTTGGGCAGGCAACAAATTGTGATATTGCCCTCGCAATCATGTGTTATTATTTAATTATTCTCACATAAACAATTGGATCTCGCACAGTCTCGCTCACAAGAGCCTAGGCTTCACTTTTTCAACCCTAAGTATTACGTATTGCTCGATAAGTTTCCTAAAACTTGTCGCATGAATCATTCCTGCAATTTTCAGCCGAAACAAACTATCACAGGAATCTCAGTACTCAGTCAACCTCACAGGCGCCCGTGGGTTGGGTAGTCTGCTAGATCGATCGATTTCCTGCTCGATCTGTCCGCTACTGCATTTAGATTGAAGTGGTGGTTGCAGTGGTGGACAGATCGAGCACGGGATCGATAGATCAAGTAGATCGATCGATTTAGCAGACTACCCAACACATGGGCGCCTGTGACCAACCTCTCTTTTGCAGTGACGGTTATGGCACGAACGTAGCCTGACCAAATTGCGAATTTCAACTATGTCTTTGTGCAATCATGCATTTAAAATTTAAAAAAAATTAAAATTTCGAAGGATAGCAATAAATTTGCAGCCGATTTACATTATAATATCCATTTACGCAAATGGAATTACATAATGATATCGCATGTTTTGAATGTAGCTGTAGAAAAATGTCATCATTAGAGTAATAAAAGAGAAAACAAATAGAAAAATGTATGACATGCTTTCTCAAAATTAAAACTCATGAGTAATGAGTTGATTTTATTGTTTTAAAAAAAGTGAACCACTGTAAATTCAATTCTGCCACCGGCTCCCCCATCAAGTGACGTAATCTTATGACTCTTGGAGCACCACCTTGCGGATGCATATTAAATATATGAACACGCACTCATCAATTCAAGAAGCAGCTAAACTTAATGTAAAACTTACATTTCCAAAATAGTTGGACCAAATTTAGTGAAAACCTGTAATTACTATTTCACGGATTGCGTAAAAGTGGACCAGTGAGTGTAATTTTCAAAGCTGCCTCAACAACTTTCACAGAATTCATTTCATACTGGTTGACGTTGTTTTGCTCAATTGCAAGGGCTTTTCTTTTGAAGCCAATTAAATCAAAGTTCGCGAGAGTAATTTCCATTTGTCCATTGTATAATCTAAACCCTGGCTCGCGGCAACGTTTCAGTTGAGAAGAGGCTCAAAGCTCTGATTCAGAGTGATCATTCCGATCGCCTTTTTCGAGGCCACGAAATATTACAAAAAAATATCTGCCTGCCATTAAAAGACGATACAAGGATGCGACCTGACGTCACGTTGAACGACTTTTTCGTTTGATGACCTGCTACAAAATAGTATCCTTAATACGCTGCCTGCTTCCTGACAAATGTTCACTGCTGGACACGACGTCTTTTCTCCCGACTTTCATAATCTGACATTTTTCACCGGCGTTTAGCCCCCGGGGTTTGCCCTATAGTGACTTACACCGAAATGGCCGCCTGTTGCGAGAGCGCCCTCTAAAGGCGATGTTGAAATTTCTTTCATAATGCATTTTTGTAAAGAAAACCATTGATTTAATCTCTCATACATCGTATAAAATGCTGTTTCATAAATATTTTCAGTTTAAGAGCGCATGAAAGTCTCTAATATTTCATCTTATATGATATAAATGACTAACCTTTATTTGAATTGTTACCCGATCTCTTCCAGTTACACACACATGCATGCATTTATACATACACAACACACATACAAGTGTGAATGCATGCGTACATACCCCGGCTATTCTACCATTAATTGCCACCTATTCTACTAGTGTCATATGTCTCCCTACAATTTACTCACTTAAGACTGCCATGGAAGGATAGATGGCAGGTGGAATAGCTGGCAGTGTATCTGCCATCTATCCTCCCCTGCCACCTATCTTTCCATTGCCACCTATTCTTATATACCAGTGTCATATGTCTCCCTACAATTTACTCATTTAAGACTGCCATGGAAGGATAGATGGCAGGTGGAATAGCTGGCAGTGTATCTGCCATCTATCCTCCCCTGCCACCTATCTTTCCATTAATTGCCACCTATTCTGCCAGTGTCATATGTCTCCCTACAATTTACTCATTTAAGACTGCCATGGAAGGATAGATGGCAGGTGGAATAGCTGGCAGTGTAGCTGCCATCTATCCTCCCCTGCCACCTATCTTTCCGTTGCCACCTATTCTACATTTGCCGCCTATTCTACCTTACCGGTGCTATATATCCGCCTATGATTTAGTCATTTAAGACTGCCATGGAAGGATAGATGGCAGGTGGAATAGCTGGCAGAGTAGCTGCCATCTATCCTCCCCTGCCACCTATCTTTCCGTTGCAACCTATTCTACCATTGCCACCTATTCTATCAGTGCTTTTTATCTCCCTTCAGTTTACTCATTTGAGACTGCAATGTTGAAGCACCTCATTTCATTGATCATTATCACAAACGATCTGTGAAATGGTGATAAAACACCGTTTTCACGTACATACAGTACAGCCATACAGTCGTAATGGAATGATAGATTGAATGGGGTTTAACATTTGCATAGCAATTGCTCCAACACGCATATTTATATATTCAAAAGAGAAATGTCAGGATAGATGGCAGCAGGATAGATAGCAGAACACCGTAAGTTGCGTACAGCCTCCGTGCGTTCCGGCGTTACACGGGCTAGCCGGCATGTTAGCATTTTTTCTTATCTGTGAATAAGTCAGCATATCAACATTATACTTCAATATATCAAATTAGACGACTGACCATACACTAGGCTTAGGGAGCGTTCAGTTTTTACGGCCTGGGGGGCGGCAAAATCTTGTCGCCGGTGTTCAAAAAAATATAGACCCCCCTGCATTTTTTGTGAAAAAAAGATGAACCCCCCCCCCTTTGTCAGACGAAAAAAATTGATGACACCCCCCCCCCTGAAAAATAACCAAAACCCATATGTCAAATATACCCGCATGGTTTGGATTTGAACTCCGGTACGCGGCGCACTTTATTCGTGTAGCAGAGATGCCAGTGCACAAACTTCTCAGCCACATCCATTGAAACGTCTGTTAATTAGGACAACTGTAAGGCAATTTTTAACTTCATTTCCATAGACAACTCATGTCCATGGACATTGTATAAAGTAAACTTTATTGGAGTGGTTCGCCAAAGGCATTTTACACGAAAGGTCTGCACGAAATACATTCTTTACATTTAATACATTTTTTACATTTATGTCGTGAAAGGTCTGCACGAAATACATTCTTTGGTCGGGTCGGGTCTAGCTGGGCTTGCACGAAATACATTCTTTACATTTAATACATTTAATACATTTTTTACATTTTTTACACGAAAGATCTGCACGAAATACATTCTTTACATTTAATACATTTTTTACATTTATGTCACGAAAGGTCTGCACGAAATACATTCTTTACATTTAATACATTTTTTACATTTATGTCACTAAAGGTCTACACGAAATACATTCTATGGTCGGGTCGGGTTAAGCAGGGCTTGCACGAAATACATTCTTTACATTTAATACATTTAATACATTTTTTACATTTTTTACACGAAAGGTCTGCACGAAATACATTCTTTGGTCGGGTCGGGCCTAGCTGGGCTTGCACGAAATACATTCTTTACATTTAATACATTTAATACATTTTTTACACGAAAGGTCTGCACGAAGTACATTCTTTACATTTAATACATTTTTTACATTTATGTCTGCACGAAATACATTTTATGATCGGGGCCAGGTCTAGATGGGCTTGCACGAAATTCATTCTTTACATTTAATACATTCTTTACAATTAATACACTTTTACATGTTTTACATGGATGACATGAAAGTTCTGCACAAAATACATCATAAGCTCGGAGCAGGTTGTAGATGTGGCTTGTAAAAGTTCAAAATGGGCGAAAATTGTCTTAGCACAACGTACATACCCGCTGAGCGACGCTTAGAACAAGTTTGACACGACAAAGTGTTACATAATCTATCGTTATTCAGCACCCATTCACACCTATGGCCATGTCGAAGTCCAGATAGTACAACCACGGCCCCTGTAACGTGTTTTAGTGCGGACATTTTTACGACAAAATGTATTAATTGTACAGAATGTATTTCGGGCAAGGCCCGCCTAGACTCACGATAAGGTCGGACCGTCCCTCCCAACCAAGTCCTGATAGTTTGTGCGGACATGTTTTGAAGAAAAACAGGAAAAAGCATTTAATGTAAAGAATGTAATTCGTGCATACCTTTTATGTAAAGAATGTATTAAATGTAAAGAATGTATTTCCTGCAAGCACAGCTAGACCCGACCCGACCTTAGAATGTATTTCGTGCAGACCTTTCATGTTATAAATGTAAAAAATGTATTAAATGTAAAAATTGCATTTCGTGCAGACCTTTCATGTAGGCCTACTAAATGTAAAAAATGTAAAGAATGTATTAAATGTAAAAAATGCATTTCGTGCAAGACCGGCCCAAAATCCCGATCATGTCCGATAACTCCCGAGAATTGAAAGGCCCGATAGTTCGGTGTATTTCGTACGGACATTTGTTGAAAAAATGTATTAAATGTAAAGAATGTATTTCGTGCAGACCTTTCATGTAAAAAATGTATTAAATGTAAAGAATGTATTTCGTGCAGACCTTTAATGTAATAAATGTAAAAAATGTATTAAATGTATTAAATGTAAAGAATGTATTTCGTGCAAGCCCAGCTAGACCCAGCTATAGACCCGACCTTTCTCGACATAAATGTAAAGAATGTATTTAATGTAAAGAATGTATTTCGTGCAAACCTGTCATGTAAAAAATGTATTAAATGTAAAGAATGTATTTTTTGCAGACCTTAATGTAATAAATGTAAAAAATGTAAAGAATGTATTTCGTGCAGACCTGTCATGTAATAAATGTAAAAAAATGTATTAAATGTAAAGAATATATTTCCTGCAAACCTTTCATGTAAAAAATGTATTAAAGGGCCATTATTTGTAACTTTTGACAATTTTTTACCTCGGAAAATCCCATGTTGGAGGCTCATATTTGTTGCAAAATGTTGTTTTACGAAGAAATAAAGATGATTAGTGATGTTATAGCCACATAAAACTGCTAATTTTTGTTCAAACATGTTGCCCTTCCGAGCTCGTTGACATGCTCAGCGTGCTGGGGAGAACGCAGATATGGTGACGCCGCGATCACGCCAGATGTACAAGTTCACGTTTATTGCGGGATCAAAACAACATTGCGTCGAGGATTGCCAGACATCTGGCTACGCAACATGCTCGGACAATGGACTACGACGTAAGTGCCGGGCATAAGTAATGAATATTTATTTTGAAATTGCTGTAAATGGCTCGCGCAGGTGCAGAAGAATGCCTACGTTGCAATCCGCGTGTCAACAGAGTTTGTATTTCTGTCCGGACAAAAATTGAAATTTTCGTTGTAAAATCACATGTTATTTAGTTGTAGGGCACGTAATGTTTCCGAATAATGTGCGATTCTCTGTTATTTGACAGGCTATTCAACATGAGCCAGTGATCATTTCAATCAAAACATAACGAAAAAATCGCAAGAAGATACAGCTAATGGAACTTTAAATGTAAAGAATGTATTTCGCGCAGACCTTTAATGTAAAAAATGTAAAAAAATGTATTAAATGTAAAGAATATATTTCCTGCAAACCTTTCATGTAAAAAATGTATTAAATGTAAAGAATGTATTTCGTGCATGGATAAATGTAAAAAATGTAAAACGTGCAGAATTCTTGACTACTGGCCATGGATGCGAAGGCGGCCCGCCGGTAAAGAGGGTTGATCATGGCCATGGCATAAAGTGAACTTTATTGTTGGTATTATGTTTTTGAAAATGTGGTGACCCCCCCCTTTCCTACCAGTGAAAAAGCGATGACCCCCCCCCCCCCTTTGCGGATTCCAAAATTACGATGACCCCACCCCTGGATTTTGTCGCCCCCCCCCGGCCGTAAAAACTGAACGGTCCCTTAAATAAAGGATAAGAACTGCCGGCTAAGTACAAAGCTGGGATCGAGGTACTGGCCTGTGTACGGGCGGAGCGAATCCTTGTCCCCGGGAACGCCAGCACTTACAAACAGGCAAAGTTGGTCAGTTTTCGTTTTAGTGTTATGTCCCATAGGCCGAAATGTTCTGCACCTGTGAATGCCGGACCCTTGTCCATAACAACGGAGAAAACATCAGCTTTGTAGTCATTCAAGTCACTTGAACTGGACCATTAATACACGTCATACCGTCGTACCGCGGCCGATCGACACGATCGCAAGCGTACGTAACACTCGTCGCTGACGTGTAATGCATACCACAATGTCAGCTTAGAGCGTACGGACATATAAGCTTATGGCCGTGGTTTGAGGGACTGTGGGGCTTAAATACTCGAAATTATCGTGTGTCACAACGCATTTCTTTTCATTTTCGACCAAAAATGGTAACTTTGGTACTTTTACAACATTACATGCACTTTTAATAGTTTGCTAGTATCCATTTCAACTCAATGGACAATAGAAACATCGTTTGGTGTCACCGTTCTCAACTACCGAAAATCCAGTTGTTGTGGACTGACCAGGTGGGAGCGCAGAGAAATACTTAGAAGAGCCAAGTGTAGAATTTGGAATAGAGTGGGGATAATTTGTTTGCGTTCCTGTCAGCCTCATCCGAGGCATTCTTTGTAGTTTTATCGCCCTCGTTCACGCTGAATATTCATAGACGTGGGCACTATACGGTTCTCAGGGCCTAGACCGTATAGTGCCCATGTCAAAATTTGTATGGCCAAAAGCTGGAGTGATGAATTCTGTTGCGTGATCTCGTCATATCTATACCACATGAAAGTCACACCTGTTATAACAATGGACGGTTTGTTATTCTGAGAATCCATGTTTTTATAGGACATTAAATGACACCTGTTACCAGGGAATGCAGATCCACGTCACAACGACATAATGTATCCTAGCACTAAAATGTTCAAAACATTTTCCTACTCTTCATGTTTTTTTTTCGCTGTATCTCCTTCATCTTCAACCCCGTGTGGTTTGTTTTAGAAATAACGTCAATTTCGGTAGTTGCTGAAAACTTTTCCTGCTTCTGTGGTAGAGGATATCGGGGGGGGGGGGGCAGACGGATGCGGTCGTCATGGAAATGACGATACCACATATTGCTATCTTGTTTTGAGTACTCTGATCGCGTTTATTTTTACCATCCACTTGACGGATTTAGTCACTGCACAAACTTTGCGCAAGCGTCACATGTTTTTCTTCGTCAGAACTAGAAAATCCGGCTCCAGGCAGTCTGTTTTTTACCCGAACTCTCAAATTAAGAAATCCATATTTTGGCTGATTGTTCCATAACACACCAGAACTGCACCACGCAGAGTTAATAACAACCCCGGTAATCGCCAAGTGTGTCATATGTATTTACTGTACGCAGTGAATTTTATCTATCCATCGTTTGTTGAAATTTGAATCCACTAAATTATGCATTTATCCCCTTGTATTCTGTCACAGCCTGTCCTAAAGTGTAGGGGTCAGAGTGCGTCAGTTGATTTTGACGTGTAATTCTCGTCACTGCGCAAGTTCCCAAAATTTGTACAACATACATTTCAAAACAGATATTAAAAGTAATAACTTGAAGAGCTAAGGTATAAACTTTTAAGGTGTGAATAATAAAACAAATATAAAAATTGTGTGTGTGTGTGTGTGTGTGTGTGTGTGACTCGGAGGGTGTGAGTGTGTACGGTTCGGAGTTCTGGCTGGACAAGTGAAGGGGAAGTATTCATCAAATATAATACGTAAACTGGCCTGCCTTCAAATTCAAGTCTCGCATTATCAAGTGTCTATGTCATGTGGTTTATCGGTTTCTTCCTAAACGTCTCTTCCTTCTTGAATAGTGTGCTGCACAGTAGAGAATGTCCATCTCTCGAAACTCTGGGTGCTCTCGGAGAGTTCTAGAAGCCGTCCGAAGGAATTTGAGCAATATATATACCTCTAAGCATGTCAAAAAGTACTGTAGTGTGGACTTAAGGCTTCTTCCTCATCCTGTGGTAGATGTTTGTACAAATCTAAAAAGTTACTCTTTTGCGTAAGGAAGTTTTATGTCACGGGTTGAACCACAGCCTATCCGAATACCATAGGTGCTCGTCAAGTGATGCAAAGGTGATATCTGAGAAAACAAACTCAACAAGTGTGTAGGATACCAAATTGCACAGATAATCATGATGTAATATGGGGTGTACGGGTTGTTCATGAGTGTCTGTTCTGGGACGATCAGAATGGGCAAAGAAACGATATCCTTTCTTCAGCCAAGATACAGCTTTGTTCGAGGAGTTGTTGGGATAAAACATGCTTTTCCCAAAAATTCCACACTCGCGTTTCAAGTCAGGTGAATATTGTTTGGTAGAGGAAGAAGGCTTATTTTATTTATCATATACCTCTTCACAAAAAACGCTCCGCACAGTAGTTTCTTTCATTTTGACAAATCTCTTCCAAGATCAAAAGGTGCATCTTTAGCTCAAGTGTCGCCGATAGACAATTCGAAATGTTGAGAGGCTATGTAACTTCTCATCTTTCAAGATATAGGCCTAACACATATAATTTGTTGGCAGAGAATGCAAAATATTTCCTCCAGTTCTACACTTTCCCGTAATGTTGATAGTTTTTCTTGAAAAACGCAGAAAGCCTGCATTCTTGATCTCACGTTTCTCACCATAACCTATCACAAGACGTTCTCTGCTACATAAATAGCTGCACTCGCTGTGCTTTGTGCTACTCGATACAAGGCTTATCATAACACCAACGGCCTTTGAGTGCCAAAGTTAATTTATGTCACCTTCATAAAATATAAAGCTAACATTTTTTTTCAGATTTTTTTCAAAATTTTGATGAAGAACTATAGCCAGAGGGAAGTAATGTCCATTCGGTCCAAAACTGTCAAACAATCAAAGAAAAATTCATAAAAATCAGAAAATTGTTGCACAAAAATTGGGTGGGAAAAATTTCAGCCGTCGCAGGGTTAAACTATAAACTGTATTTCTATTAAAAAAATTACAAACAGTATAGATCAAAGGTGCATTACATTGACAGAACAGATCAAACCACCCTAGGACACAGTGCTCTTCACTACAAACTAAAATTTATTGGTCGCCGTTTCTATGGCTTAAAAACTTTCAAGGTTAAAAACTGATATAAACCGATAACAGACTATAACAGCATTTAAAAAAGGAAGAAAGGACAACAGAAAACTGGCGAAAATCTAAAAAGTGTTTTCAGTGGTTAACTGAACCATAGACTCCTCACGAGGGTCTATACCACAAACAGAGTTGAAGAAAGCAAAAACTGTTCGCACTTATGACGTATAACCTTAACACGATCTACAGTGCCTATAACATTAACATAAGGATATATATATATATATATATAATATATATATATATATATGTATATATGTATGTATGTATATTATTCGCCTAGATTTCACGTTGTGAAAATCCCCATGCTTTAGAATGGCAAAAAAAACCGAAAATATCAGCAACCTTTAACCATGGATGTGAAAATGCTTTAACTTCCTATCTAGCATAGTTCGCCAGAAGTGCACGTAGAACAAGTATTTACGTTTGTCAGGGTTACAATATGCGAGTTTTTCTACAAAAGTCGGTTAATGAGAGTTATATAGCAGTGGTAATAGCATATACTATTTAGTGATTGTCGTACCACGGCATGGCGTGGAATGTCTAATCTTACTTTTATGATAAGTGTCAGCTAAATTTTCCATCGAGTCTTGAACTAGTTTGCTTATTGAGTCTCGTCTTTAGGCTCTTCATCGATTCCCTCGATTTTCTTGGCGGGTCTCCCATTTGAATCGGTATGACTCGCTCCTTCGGTTTCTCAATCGACAATTTTGGCGCCTCCAGAGTCAGAATGCCGTCTTGTGACATGTAGGACTTGACGTTGTCAACATCCGTGCCTCGCGGTAGAACGTATTGTCGTTTGAATTCACGCGTTATGTATCCGTGTTCGTCTTCTTTCTCTTCGTGTTTGGCGTGAACCACGATGCGGTCTTCCACCAGCTTGACGTTAATTTCTTCGGGGCTGAAGTGCTGCACGTCCAGCATGACTCGAAACCTGTCGGCCGTGTCTTCATATTGGCTCGGACGCCGCTGCGCCAACCGACCTGCACTTGGACGCCGATTTGTCGACGGCGAGACATAGTAACCTCGATACAGACTCGGCGTGTAGGAGGATGGGATCAGGCCGAGCCCACTGCGTTGGTAGCCGAGTGCTTCGTCGAACAAACGGGAATTGCGGTCGAAGTCATCAAAGAACGGGTGGCTGAATGGAATCTCAGACATATTTGTTGGTCGGCTCAGCAGTCGAAGTTTTTATCCTGTGAGATCACCACTTTGCAATATTGGTAATGACTTCTAGGCGGTGTGGGGGAAAAGTGCGAACCGCTCCTTTATATCAACAATATTTCAAAACTATAGAATTTAACTTTGCAAAAATCCGTTACATAACTTGTGGATAGGTCATCGGTATGAAAATAAGGTTACCTAATTAGACGTCATTAACATAAATAAAATGCTAATATTACCCATAGACCCTCGAGGTTTTTCTCGAGGGTCTATGTATTACCTGATGCATATAACGCGATAGATCTTGAGCGACATGCTCAAAAGTGGAAAAGAGTGCAGTGTTAAACTGGCCAAAATTTCAGCCTTCTTGCTTTTGCAAAATTATAGATATGGCTGGACACCAATAATTGTGTGGAATTCTTGGAATCAATGTTCATGTCCTGCCACTTTTTAGAAGTAAATATACAAAATAAGTGTATTCGGAAAATTTTAAACAAATTGCACAACATTGTCACCACTCCTATCAGATACATTGGTCTATCCCTCAACGACCGTACAAATTTTGAAAAAGTTCGTTATATCTATTCGTCAATATGTAAATCTGTACCTTTGATATGTGTATTCATAATACATTATGGAAGGCATTGTGTTGTAAATTATTGGAATTGGAATTGGTTAGGTAAATAAAATTTGGTGAAAAGTGACCCTGTCGAGTATTGCATACCGTTACATTTCGTTCTTGAGAAATATTTACCTGAACTTTATGTCTCTCGAGAATTCCCCAGAGATCAGCTCAGGTCGTAAATGTATTAATGATAAGAATCTGTTCGGTTTTACTTAAGGTAATATGCACCTCGAAAGTGAAAGACTTAAACTTTTGCTCTAACTTTCCTCAAGGAATCTTTCAATCATTGTCTTTCAAAATCAAGAATAAAAATAGGGGGTCACCGTGCAAATTTTGGTACTAGAGAAACAAATAACCCAAGATTTACCGATATTAGAAATTCAAAATGGCCGCCATACCTGTGTTAACTCTATGGAGAAAAATAAAAATTTTCGAATTTCAAAAAACTAAGCCGGTGAAAAGTTTTCTTTCACCAAGAGGTTTAAATGAACCCCCACATGTGGTATATCAGAAGAGAACTGTAAAAGTTTGAGAGTCCGAATGTCTGTCCCCGAGGTGCGTTCTACCTTTCCTCGTCAAAAAACTCGCGGTATTTGGCTTGAGTAATTTAGATCGGTGCGGGTGTGTTAAAAGGCAGATAGCGATAGCAACACCACACATTTTACGACATAGATATGTGATTTCGTTATCAAAAGTGAGACAAAAAATGACACTCGTCTCGTCCGAGTTCCAGCTGCTGCCGATTGTTTAAATATTTGTAAACGGTGTATACTGAACAGCGGTGGAATTTCACCAGGTTCCGCGCAACTGAGCAAATAATTCACCGAAATATACTGAGTATTGACTCAACGATATGGAATATAGACAAACACATCGATTTGAATTCAATGACTTCACCTCAGAATATAAATTTCTCTCGTTGTAATTTTTCCGGAAGCAAAGCGCGCAGAATCACCTGGAATCTGCCATTGAATAATGGTGAACACTGGAAAAATGGGAATTTTGTATTGTGCGTATTTATGTATGGCAAGAGATCTGTGTCAGTATTGCATTATTATAAACAAAAGGAATTCTTTTCGTTGTTTCTTGATTGTGGTGAATTCTTTGCTAATGCGTGGCGAAAGTATTATGTTTTTGTCAAGGGATGATCATGTCTGTTTTGATAATGTATGGAATGGTATGGCATACATCGCGAAATACAACAAAAGACAGACATGGAAAGAATGCAGATAGTTCACTGAGTGTTTCATGTATTATTATTGGCTAAAGTGCACCGAACAAAGAAAACGGAATTTCAAAGCGTCAAGAGCGTCATTGTTTGTCGAAAATTACCCTGTTTAGCTTGTATCAACACGGTGCGTGTAACAAGTCCGGGAAAAGGGTATATAGCCTTCAGTTATACTTATATAGGTGTCAAAACGAAGCTGGTTTGTGGGAAAAACCAGAGACGATGAGCGAATGACGTAACTGGACACGACCATCCAATTATGACAGTCGACCGTCCATGAGAAGACACACATATTGGAACTATGCTTCTTTTGAGGTGAAAATATTTATAGCCCCCTTTTGATAACACCTCCATTTCAAGCCCATTGTATTCAAAGTCAGATAATTGTCTCTCCACATATCTTGATCTCAGTGCATTTCGACAATAATATTTGATTTACAGTCTGTTTCGGTGTAAGCTATAGTACTAGAGAAACGAATTACCTAGTATTTACCACACTTCAAATTCAAAATGACCACGATCCCTGTGTTAACACCATGGGGAAAATAAATTTTCAATTTTCGAAAAACTAGGAAGGTGAAAAATTGTCTTACTCCAAGAGCTGAAAATGAGCGCCCAAAAGTGCAAAAAAGTGGCGAATCAGAATAGAACTGTAAAATTTGAGAGTCCGAAGCGCATTCATCATGACTTCGAAAAACTTTTTCGGTCACAGGTACCATCCCATAGATTCTTGTCATCGTGTAATTCTTACTATCATAAAAATTAGAGTTTATGTTGTCATGACGAAATACCTTTCAAACAGCGACTTATCTGTCTTGATCCAAAGATTGTGCGGTCTGTTAACCCTTTGCACCCTGACCCCCTGGTACTATATGACGTCATCGGACATTTATGTCCGATCCGGGTTCAACGGGTAAATTGCAAATTGATGTTCATTATTAACATCTTACGGGCCAGTGTGGTCAAAGTGTATGTGGTACTGTTGACACGAAATAGATCGTTTTGGTATTTCATCGGAGTCGAGCTTCTTTTCTACTCTGCAGTACAATTTGCCTTACCATAAAATTGTCAATTCTTCCCACAATGCAATAAGGACGTGAGCTGGATAAATACTTTGTATTCAATCTTAGATGACATATCATATTTATCTTTACCCTATTTCTGAAAGAGACGTCAACTGCGTGAGGACACCAGAAAGATTTTAGGTAATCAATTGGTGTGTGTATGATATATAATATATATATATATATATATATATATATATATATATATATATATATATATATATATATATTAATAAATATATATCCTTAAGTACCTACCTACATACCTACATACATACATACATACATGCATGCATGCATGCATGCATGCATGCATGCATGCATGCATACATACATACATACATACATACATACATACATACATACATACATACATACATACATACATACATACATACATACATACATACATACATACATACATACATACATACATACTTACTTATACTTACTTACTCATGGGTGTCTCATTGGCGATTTGAAGTTGGCTACAAATGACGGTATTAAACTATTTACCAGCTTCCCCGATCATTAGTCCGCAATGCCTTATTTAGAAAGTAAGCTCTTTAGCCCGAGCTACAGATGCAGCTCTGATACTGAGTACGGTTTATCTTCTGCCGCTCTACGATCCGGGAAACACATAGACAGCGGACAAAAAGACAGGCAGACAGACAGACGTGACAAACACGCTCACACTAACAAACGCAGATTCTCTGACGTAATGACATCAGGGAAACTCACGAAACTTTTAATGCACATGTAAATGCAAACTGTTATCCTCCGTCTGGAATCTTAAAATTATTTTGTTTTGCACTGCAACTAAGAATTACAGTCATACATTATACTTTGTGGTTTCCATATTTCTTACCGCAATGATGTATGTACGAAGCAATGCATGAGTAACATTGTGTATGGCCACATAGTTCTTAATCTTTTAGTCTGGCTGTTGAGCTGTAATGAACAGTGACGCATGCCGTCATCAAGAAAATGGAACACACTATTTCACACGTGTCAATCCATAGACAGTCTTTCTCGACTGTCTATGGTTAATCTCACTTTTCAAAAGGAGGAATACTTTGATGAACTCCTACAAACTTAAATCATAAATTCTTCCAGTTTGAGGGCGGCGTTGCATCACAGATACTCCAGTCTGACAATTTCTTCAGGTACACCGGGTAGTTGGTCAAGGTGATAGCTAATGGCACCGTCAGCATCGCGTTCATCAAAAATGAATTCAGACCAGTTTGAATATTGCACGCCGATGAAGACCTCAGCGCCTGAAAAAGTCAAAGGAATTTAGCCATACTTTTTGTCATCGATCTATAAACAACAACCGCGTAGACTTTAAACTTAAAACCGTGTTTGCTTTTCGTAATGACATGTTTCTATGTACTAGTAATACGTGTGACAGCTCTCCTAGAGTACAAGTGCAGACTGGACGAGTAACGGTGAATTCTCCAAGATACATATGTTATTGTTGATGTAAACGCGATTCTTAAAATCTATGAATTACTGTATCGAGTTGTAGGGTGTTCGTATGCGACATCGTCCTTCATATAGACAACAAGTTAGTGATTAAAACCGAAATTCTACGCTTAGCTATTATACACCGATTCAAAGAATAATAGAATCGCACACCCCAAGGACATGGGATCAGATTTCTCACTCGACTTAGGGATATTTTTCCCCTACCGTCGATCCCACACTCTCAGTGGCCAGGAATGTGAGAACTGTTCCTCCCACCCTCTATCTGTCTATCTGTATGTCTGTCTGTCTGTTCTGTCTGTCTCTGTCTCTGTCTGCCTGGCTGGCTCTCTCGCCGTCTCTCTGTCTCTGTCTGTCTGTCTGTCTGTCTGGTTGGCTCTCTGTCTGTCTGTCTGTCTGTCTGTCTGTGTCTGTCTGTCTGTCTGTCTCTCTCTCTCTCTCTCTCTCTCTCTCTCTCTCTCTCTCTCTCTCTCTCTCTCTCTCTCTCTCTCTCTCTCTCTCTCTCTCTCTCTCTCTCTCTCTCTGAAAGACACAAAAGTTTGTCTATTCAAAAAATGACACATTACTTTTTCACTGCATTAGTTGCAATACGAGAGCTTGCCCAGCCGTGGGAGATTTCCTTCAACTTTTGGCTTAAAGTATATGATATTAAAATATGAACGCACTCACGATAACAAACTTCCTGTTCCAAAAGTGACAGCATAAAATCGTCCTTCATCAGCGGAGACAGATTATCTGGTAACGATTGGAAGGTTTTCAAGGCATTGTATATACGAGTGGACGGTACTATCTTGGCGAAGGAGGTGACGATCGCCTGCAGGTATTAAATCGTATAGAAAATCGAAAACCAAGGCAAGTGAAAACGAGACTGGAACTCTCAACCATGCAAAAGTTTTGATGCTCCACAGAGTAATTGAATGTAATTTGAAGCCTTTATATTGACAAAGTAGGTGTACCTCTGTCTGAACTCTTTCTCCATCTTACCTCAGAATACGGTACATATGATATATACAGGCAACTAATCTGGTATTTTCTCATGACGTTATACACTGCCGCCGCTACTTTGTCGCCGCCATATTGTCTCATATTCTCGATCGCCCCGGCGCACCTCGGGTCATTCCACGCGGCACGATTGCCAATATCGCACCTGCAAACCGATCATACGGGATTGGATAAATCTCATCTTTCCATGAAAGATACACCTCCAATTGCATGTAAGTTGTAAAGGCAAGGCAGCGTCATCGATCCCATAGCGAAAATTTAAGGGAGCGCTGCACCCAATACAGCCTATGTTGCTCAAAATCACTTTGTTTGCAAATATTCATTCGATTTTAATTAATTTGTTAACCAAAGATATTGGTTTTTTGTTCACCTTTTTAGCTTATTAAACAGTAGTCAGTTACGTGATAAAGAAGTGTTAAATTATGCAAATGTATGCAAATCCCCGATTTCCTGGCTTCTCTTTTCTTCCAATTTCAAGATTTCAAATGAATTTAACTCTACTCTAGCTGGGTCGAATTTTCTGAAATTTTCACATTATGTTCTTTACACGCTATATAACAAACCGACTAGTTTGTTTGGTCATAAAATTCTTACATTTTGAATAAGCGGCAATTTTTCTAATCATGCTTGTGATTTTAGAATGGAGATAGATAATGCAAAATGAAATAGTCGTTTTTTTCTACATATAAGCTTACTCTTGTTTCAAGTGAAATATTAAATTTTAGAAAAAAGTATCAAGTTTTTGACTTAAATTGATTTTTATCATTAATATTAAAATTTATGTTTTTTACCCCAAATATAGATCCATTCATCCTTTGACCAAACTATTGCTACCATACTAAACTTTAGATTCTCTACTTTTTGAAAACATATTATAGTATAAGGGGGTTTTCTTGTCATACAAAATGAGAAATATTCATTTGAAAAAGACTGTGTTGGCAACATGCAGCGCCATTTTAGTATAAGTATTTTTGTTTCCCCTGAATATTGCAAATTCTACCTAATTATTAATTTTCTTTAATTTGAACGATAAAGAAACAGCTATCGCATTGATTAAGGTTATTAAGTACAGTATTTCACTTTTCATCACCGGAAGAGGGTCAACTAACTAAAAACTAAAAGGCCAATTGCTAAAACGTCATGTGCCTTCTTTTTGCTGGTTATGTTTTGTTTATGAACGTGCACAGCCAACTAATTTTTGTTGCTAAACATTGTAGGTTGTTAATGTATGAACCCACGTACTGTTCGCCTGTTTTGTTCCTCCAATGGAAAGCGAGGTACGGTTTTCCGTCACACAATGCCTGTCTTGCGTACGCAATCGCTGCTTGTATCGGTGGCGCTCGTTTCACATGTCGATTAACATTGAGAGTCAAGTCGCTGTCCCCGGGAAAGGTCCAGTTTTTGAAATTGTATGGATAATGCATTGCCAAGCACTTGGTAGTCACTGACGAATCGAAAAGAGCGATGGCGTCGCTCTCACTTTGTATTTTTAGTTCCTTTGGAAGTATTACGTCCAGTAACGTCGCAGACATATTTCTTGTAACGCGGTATCTGTGTATGAAGGTGCCGATTTCGTGCACGCTCAAATGCGGTGCTGCCAGTACCGCTGCCACCTCGTGGCCACACTGTGCTGTATATTCCTCCTGTGTAGCCACTGGCAAGAGTTCTGCAAGCCTGGTCTCGTCAAAGGTGCGCTGAAACGGGACGAGATACTCTCTCGTCCGATGACGATGTCTCAAAAACGGTGTCATGACAATAGTTCTGTTCAAATACAAGGCGAACTTGGCGGCAATCTTGAAGTGTTTGAACTGGAACCCAGGTCCCCCGCCGCTTATTCCGATTGGTAGAAGATACTTTTTCGGATCCACTGTCGCCATCTGCTAAAGAGACGAAATATCATTCAGTGCTAATATATAACAGAGAGGAATGGCATTGGGACCGACTGATGTTTCCTGACCCAGGGTTCCTGACTGCATCACGCCTGCACTCATTCACATCAAAATAGCTCCATGGTTGGTGCCAGATGGTAAGATAGATTTAAGTCTGTGCAAACGCAGACCAGTTAACACACCTAATGACTCTAAATATTTTGCCGATCATTTTATCGAGATTTTCCCGTTGGGGTAGAAACGGACTCTCAATTTTTTACAATTATTTTCTCTCAGAGTAAGACAATTTTCATCGTCTTAGTGTTTCGGAAATTGAAAATTTTATTTTCGTTCATAAAGTTAACACTGGGATGGCGGCCATTTTGAATTTCAAATATCGATAAATGTCAGGTAATCCGTTTCTCTAGTACCAAACTTTGCTCGGTGACCCCTGATTTTATTCTTAATTTGGTAAGAGAATGGTTGAAAACTTCAGTGGGGAAAGTTTGAGCAAAAGTTTAAGTCTTTCACTTTTGAGGGGCGTACTACGTTTTCATACAAAACTCTCCAATTATAGTCGATGTTACATGTAAAATGGCAAGGTCTGTGATTCTGAGAGTCAGTAACTCCTCGGCAATACGACATATCCATCAAATAGGCATGTCGAATATAGATTAATAGCTTAAATGTCGTTTTCCCTTCCATTAGTTATATCACGACCACACACTCCTGCAGATTTTAAACATTCCACTCCATTCAAATCAAATTGAAAATTTGGTTTTATTTTTGATATACCGATATATTGAATTACCTATTCATAACTACATAATATCGTTTGGCCGCAAAATACGGCAGATTCCGCGGAGTTGGAAAATCCGAAAATGCTCATGTGAAAATCGAGTAGGAAATAAGTTTATTGCTAATATAACTAACTATGTCAAAAACACATGTTACTAGGGAAATCAGGTCCCCGTTGCAATGGCATGTCACGTCCTAACACTTAAATTTGAAAAAAATAATTTTCTTACCAATCCTTGATTCTCCCATCTTAATCCAGAGCCATCGCCACCCTCCTTGTTTGTCATCCCATCAATGACGTCATATTCAGCAGTCCCATGAAACTCGCGTGGATTCCCCGGAGAGAGTGTCGAGAAGACGAAGACGAAAGTGGTCGTCATGGAAGCGGTGATGCCAAATATCGCCACATGCTTTGAGTGCAGTGACCGCATTGCTTTTACTACCCACTTGACGGTTTTGAGTTCAACACAAACTTTATGCTAGATTTTTGAAACATAAAAAATCGATTCGATTCTCCGGAGTCCGCAACGTAACGGTGTACCTTCAACTTTCGCATTAAGCACGAAACGGATATGCACTGCGAACATTCACCACGCAAAGTTAATTTATGTTCAAACCGAGCGGTGTGTTATATATTATCATATGTAAATTGGATTCTCCATCTGCGTGACTATAACGTGGAGGGGATCAGCATTTTTATGGGATGGGCGTGTGTGTCGAGATCTCACTGAAATACCGTCAAACTCAGCATTGCAGACACATCCGGGTACCTACTGTTCATGTTATACACACTGCCAAGCTCCTTTGTTTTGTATAAATGGATGAATGAAGCGTCAAGATAATAACATACATATAAAGCTGCAGAGTTCTAGAAATGCGACTGGGGTGTTTACTGAGGGTTTTTATACACATTTTGAAGCAGTTTTTCTCACTGGCATACGTTACTTAAAAATTATTTTCAATTTGGAAAAAAAAATTTGAAGGCAGCTAAGAGAGATAAAGAGCAACATAGAAAGCAGTACTACATGGAGATATATACACACTTGTGCCCTAAATTTATGAATGCGTGTAAGTGCGGTACTGGTTGTGTGGGTTGTTGCTAGCTGGAATTAGCGTATAAAATAGTGATCGGCAATCAATAAAGATCAAATGTTCAAAGTGCACTTAAATGTCAGGCTACTTTGATTTGCCCAAAGCCTCGTGTCAGCATACCGAGTGGTAGGCACTCAATTGACGAGTTAAGTATTTTAAATAGCGGTAGAATATTAAATATACATTGGCACACGAAGGCCTGAACTGAGTGCATCTAGCTCCTTCACTGTACCCACTCTGCTTGGGTAGAATCTCTGTGTAATGGTGACAGTCCGTTCTGTTGATTGTTCAACTGCACTGAGTCAATTCACATTTAATCAGTGCTACCATATGGGCTTTGGATCGCGCTGGGGGCTATTGAACTGCCGGTTGTCACCGTTCGGGCGGAATTCTTTTACCCTATAGACAGTCAACAAGTTCTTTAGTGAGAGCTACAATCCTCCGAACGTCGGTAATTTATTGTGCCACATAGTATGGAGGAAATTTAGGATAGGCAATTCACCATGTTTTCGTTTTCTCTGAAATGCTGTACCGAGTGAGCGACAGTGGATAGGTATGCACACACTTCAGAGTTGAGCGAATAAAATGTTTTATTATACTACATTCGCTCATCATTTAATGGCTATATTAATCCCTTCGGTGCTTGCGAATCCATTTTATATAGCTGCACACTACGTCCATATCATATCTCTCTGTCCTCGGCCTCCTCCTTCCCGGTATGGTACGCTTAACACTGTATACAGTAGAACACTCTAACACGGATTAATTCCATATTCCGAGCGGTTCTCTCTGTTGCCTCTCCGCTAGGCGACTGATGCCGTATGTTGTGGGTTCGAACCCGATTGAAAACTAGCCGTATTCCATATATATCGAAAGTGTATATGCAGGTTCACCCAACCGAGTCGTTTTTAAAAAACAAACAAGCAAACCTGTCGCCATGATGGGCGAAAACAACTCCGATTTCAGACATAACGCATTCCTGAGACAGACTTTTTTTCTGTAAAATGTGAACAACCTTAAAATCTAACCATTTCTCGACATGCTATAAATTGTTTGGTTAATTTGCAAGTCGATATACTCATAGACTTAGTAAATGTCTGCCGAGTATGGAAATGACATCATAACATAACATCACTGGAAGCAACAGCCGAGCTCACGTGCTCTATAGGTCAAGGGTCGTTCTCAGCAATGGACGTCAGCTGAAATGCGGGTGCTCCAGTGACTTTTTATCGAAAAATTCCTGGTGGGAATTTACTGTCAATTGTCTGTGTTTTGACTTTTTAAAAAAATGACAGAGACATCAGTGAACATCCATAAGTGGGAAATGAGATCTACACAGCGAGCTAAAAAGCGTGCTATTTGTGTAAACCTTGTAGTGTCGCGTGGAAAATCTCATCAATATTTAGGTGTACAACATACCAGAATTGCTCAAACTATTATTTAATAACATTTGATTGGTATAAGCCGGTGGCAAACAGTCCCAAGGAATGCGAGTGACGAAGTGTCTATAAATTCCAGGGTCGAATAGTTTAACAATTTGTAAAAAAAAACTGGCTTTACCGTGGCTTTGGAGTTTACTTGTAAATTGTTGTTATTTAAAAGTACGTTTCGTTTCGCTGTTGTAGTGCACAATGTCGTCGGCATAGCCTTCGATGTGTATCTGCTAAGATGAACGTGTGCATTTTGACCATGAAACGAATTCCCTGACAGTTTTCCATATCAGCTCGTAGTTAATATCGCCTTTGTAGAGGGGATTAGACGCTCGGTGCTGGGCTCGAATCACAACCGGTTAATAAAACCGTTTCGAAAGCCAAAGAATTAAACCTAAGAAATCCCGGATCAAGTCGAACAGTAAGAAGCCTTGATGCATATTCCAGTCTTGTTTACGACAGAACGACATTTAATAAAAAAAGATTCCAGCAGACTGACGCAGTCAACGATAACAGTTCTCCTGGATGGTCACCCGATGAGGACGAGCCTTGAACGTCATAGCAAAACTTTTCGCCTTCCACTTTTCTGACATACATCAGGGACTGCCGACCAGCCTGACCAAGACATCAGTACAAAAGGGCGATTTCTTAAAGGGTTGAAATCGACGTCGGTTGTCAGCCGTGCTTCAGACAAAAACTGACTTGAGATGCCACAGGTAAGTATGGGGAAACGATAATACTTGAAACTGTGACAACGGTATGCATTTTTGCGTTTTGAAAAAGAAGAAGGCAATACACACGATATTTTCGCAATTTTCGTTTGCGACGTGCACATTTTATTCAAGATCACTTAAGACTATTTGTCCCTCTTTCAAGAAAAGAAAATTAACTGCTAAAACTTGGAGAGAAAACCAAAAATACACACATCATCGAAAGCATAGCTATTTTGGAATGCATCGATATATATGTAGCAAACACCCGCTTAAGGAAGTCACGTGACAGGCGATTTTAAAGCCCCTCGGCAATTGTTGTTCCTGGTCATAGCAACAATGATGGCGTATTTCCGTTCAAACTTGTTGTCATGAACAGGTAGTCACAATTTTCACTGCGATTGTACTTGTCCCTGTTTTTGTTTGAACTGTACGACCGAAAACAATGTTAATAATAAGAATTGTTTATTCCACTTGCACTGTAGGCCTCCAGCCCTATGTGTTGGAAAATAATACATAACAACGAAAATAACAAACAGCGAAAATAACAAAAAATAACAAACAGCGAAAATAACAAACAGTGACCTTGAATAGATAAATTACAAACAACCTAAATTGGAAATCAAAATACAAAAAGCATAGATTAATCAACTAGCTCTCCTTTTTTTGAAAGCATGAAATAAATAACAACTTAATTTTCGAAGTATATTTGTATTTTATGTTGACATTAACTGAATGAATTTATCCACACTGGGATTGATGTGATAATGCTCCGGTAAGTATTTTTCCCTAAGAGCCTGGTAAAGTTTACATTGTAACAGAAAATGGTATTCGTTTTCGATGATACCTTCATTACAAGGACACAATCTATTTTGGCATTCCATATTTTTACGCCGACCCTGTTCAATATTAAGTACATGATTTGATAAACGAAATGAAGTTAAAGTGGATTTGAAAATTGGTTTAATTTGAGTAAGTATGGTTCTACAGTGAGCGATGATTTGAAGAGTCTATAGGATTCAAGTCTGCTGTATGTGCTCATATCAGTGTGCCATTGTTGTAAATCAATGTTTTTGTTTGAACTGTACGACCGAAAACAATTTTGATGTGAAATGTCATTTGAAAATTTACATGGCGACCTGCAACAAAGCAGTTGCCTCAATTATTAAGAGTATAAGGACAGCTACAACAAAGTTCATCCACCAACGTCACGGACAGAAGATCATTTCAACAACTTTAATTGAGGATCTGTGTTGCGATTAATTGTAAACAATGAAAGTGTTCGGGCGTATTCCAACCTCTCTTTACTTCTGTCGAATATTTCTGATTGCTGAGCGTTAGCTCGCCCTGGTAACTTGAAATATGTCCTTTGAATAAATCGGACAATTCGTAGTGAGGAAATACGTATGCGGAATAATATCAAATAGATTGCAGAAAATGTTACGTGTAAGGTTTTACGAATTTAGAACCTCGTCAGATGTACGTAGCGGCCTATTTAACACCTATGGGAATCAACAGTTCTGCTTTGAAATTAGAGTGGGGTTGTACAACAGTTGCGTGGTGTGTGTGTGTGTGTGTGTGAGTGAGAGAGAGAGAGAGAGAGAGAGAGAGAGAGAGAGAGAGAGAGAGAGAGAGAGAGGGGGGGGGAGGGAGGGGTAGGCAGACAGAGAGAGACATGAACAGAAAGAGAGACAGAGATGGGCCCAGGCAGACAGAGGCAGACATAATGGCAGACAGACAGAGACAGACAGACAGACAGATTGATAGACAGAAGACAGACACGGGCAAACAGAATGACAAACAGGGACAGACAAACAGGCAGACAGACAGACAGATAGACAGACATAGGCAAACAGAATGACAGATAGACAGGGACAGACAGATACCAGCGAAAAACACTGAAATTTTGTCACTTGATTGCGGATGGGTTTTTACTCTAAGGGCTAAGTTCCTTGAGTGTACTCGCTTTCTCCAGTAGATTTACCTCTATTTTGTGTTGACCAACGTAAGACTTAACTCCTTCGAAAACGTTTATCGTTTAACACCGAAATAATTTCACTTACCAATATGCAATCAAAATATTGATTACTGCAACCGTATGCTGTCAAGCCCTTAGCATTTCCGAAGGACGATTTCAATTAGCAGTAAGTTTTTCTTACAAATGTATTGTATTCGTGTGTAGGGAGTTTCTTAATACTTTGGTGAAAGTGAACTACCATCAGCTGGGTGACAACGTTAGGTATTCACAATATCATGACGGCGGGACCTTGGCCTTTTGTATATCATCGGATAATATCGTCTAAAATGTGTAAGTCAGAGACTGCAAGGAACATGAGACCCGAGTGCTCTAACATTGATAATCGTATCGATCTTATCGCATAAAACATCATGTTGGGCATGTACCACCAACCCACTTCTAATATTAGACTTTTACTCAGATGTTAGACGATATTATCTATTTTATCCGATAATATTCTATGACAGAGCATGTCAGGCATGGGCCACTTCCCAACCCCTCTTATATTAGACTCTAAGTTAGACAGTTTATAGGCAATATTATCGGCTAATGCCTAAAGTGCTAATGTATCGTTTTGACATGTATTTTTTTAAATCTGCAACCCGCTTGACGGTGTTTATGTTTTCGACTTAACGCAGATCTCTATTCGATGTCGCTTTATAAAGTTCGCTTTTCACAGGCTCCGAGTTATTATCCGCTCACAGCTTGTCATTGCGTTAGGTCCAACACAATCAATGAAATCTGTCTGTTCACTGGCATTCGCAATTTAAACCACGGCTACTAGCAAGTGTTAAAATTCTTTTTCACGGGACCTTTAGGCCTACTGTTATGAAATACACTACAGATCGCTGTGTAACTAATTCATTGCTGTACTGCAGAAACAAACGATGGCAGAGTGTTTGATTTCCGTTCACGAGACATCCATTACAGCGAAATAATGTACAACCCACAACACATATTACACCGTATGCTGTGATTGGATCGTTATGCTGGTTAGTTCAGCACTTAAACACGTGCAAACACAGACACGGTTAATCCATACTTATTGGTCAAGCATTTCCGTTTATGTTCAATAAGATGGCAGTGAAGAATAGTAAATGGGTTGAACTAATAATAATTTATTGACAGGGTAAGATTCTGATTCCGAGAGACGAGGAATGGTAAATAAAATAATGTACACGATTAAACGGACGTTTGCTCTTGTGCGACGTCAAGCTGCGTTCTATACTAAACTTGACACAAGCGGATCGTTCCAGTCGTATTGCATTGGTACCCGAGTACATTTGCACATACCTGTATATCAGTAAATGTATTATGCGCTTACAAGTCTAGATAGATAGATAGATAGATAGATAGATAGATAGATAGATAGATAGATAGATAGATAGATAGATAGATAGATAGATAGATAGAGAGAGAGAGATACATAGATAGATACATACAGAGATACATACATAGATACATAGATACATACATAGATACATACATAGATACATAGATACAAACATAGATACATAGATACATAAATACATAGATACATACAAAGATACATACATACAAAGATACATAGATACATACATACATACATACATACATACATACATACATACATACATACATACATACATACATACATACATACATACATACATACATACATACACACACACACACACATCCATCCATCCATACATACATACATACATACATACATACATACATACATACATACATACATACATACATACATACATACATACATACATACATACATACATACATACCCACCCTCAAACAAACATCAAATAATAATTATAATAATAATAACAAGGCAGTATTGCTGAAGGCAATGAGTACTTGGGCCGTGATAGAGTAATTTTGAGGACAATATATACTAGTATTCAAATATGGTCTTGAATTTCCTCCTGTCGATTAGGCATTAGATTAACTGGTTATTAAACGAAGCAATGGCATGACAACGGCAAAATATGTCTAGCAACTTTTGTGGAGTTTGAGGCAGGGGTTCTTTATTTATAGTGGAAATTGCTTAAACTCCTTAAATATTCAAATTACAGCAAATTTCTTTTGTTCTCGATGGTAGATGTCTAATAAATATTAGTATGTGCACAAATAACATGGTGTTTGTTTAACTATATTTTGGTGGAGATTTCAGAATCCGGTCATGACCACCCCCTCACAAAGTCTAATGGTGCGTCCCTAAGTGAATTGTTCTGGCATTGGGAAGCAAACTCAACATTACAGGATTTTATTAGAGCCAGTTAAAGGGCCTGAGAGGTAACTGCAAAATTTAACCAACCTCAAGTTACCATTTAATTTTCGCAGATATTCATTGCTATCTATAAATTTTGCTTATGGCAGAATAGGCGAAACAAAGAAAGATTTTTGTTAATTCTGCATTTCCAAAGCTTGCCATACTATTTGAAAAAAGGGTATAAATGGAGTGGATTCCTGCCCCATCCTGAAGTAGGTTGCACCATGTTGTATCTGTAAAGATGGAAAGATTGCACGTGCACCATTTTTTGTGTTTATCATAATTGTATGGCAGTACTGTGGCCATATTCGGGAAGAGAACTGGTTGCCTTACAGAAATCTATCCTTGTAGTTCAACTCAATGGATAATTATACTTGAATAAACATCGCAGAGTCAGAACATTTCCATGAACTAACTTTAATATAATAATAAAATCAAAAAATATTCTCAAAAGTTGTGCAAAATTTGCATCAACTTAATGAGTGTTTGATATGACCTACTAATCTATGAACTGCTAGACAAACTTTTGAACTGTTAATCAAGTGTCAAACATAGCACCAGAAATCGAAGCACAATCTGGAAACCTTTTTGAAAATAACACAACTTGCGAGTTTTTTCCTGAAGTAACATTAAAAACACAACTGAATTAACTATATTATCAAACAACATGTGCACTTATTACACGTAACTCTCTTGACAATTGGGTTTGGAAAAAATACAAGATTTATCCACTAAACGAGTGGTAACCTACACATGTATGAAACTATTGAACACATTTATCAAACATTCATTATCTATACAAGTTGAATAGTTGTTGAATGGAAATTGTCAGTGAAACATGGTTAATTTGCCATTCTATATGAACAATGAGAGGAAGTGAAAAACACAACATAATTGGCTTTTAAGGTTATTTTTATGACAATTTGCAAAATGTCACCACAACAGATTACACTGCATTTTTATAATTGGTACTGTCAGGAAAGGGCCGAGTTAGCACTAATTTGGTGTATCCAGACGCAGATTCTGAAGTGATTGCATGCATGCATGCAAGCTGTTGTAAAACGATTCATTGACAATGACATAGTCTCTACTTGTAATAGGAGTATTAGTCTTGATGGGGCAGGGAAATGTGGTCATTAAGAAGTATCACTGAAGTGTACATGTTGAGATCTATGGGCACGTAGGTCTATGTTGTTGTTCCCAATTTGAAACATCAGGCATGTCTAAGTTCTGGTTCTAAATCGGGAAAAAAGATCAGACCTCTAGCTGTATTGGCCAGCCAAGAAATACATATGTGCATAATAAATGAGGTACAAGATGTGACATCTTAGGGTCTAATATCACATCAAAATTGAAGGGTATAGAACTTGTGGTTACTGAGTTATGCATATATATGTATAATCAAGGTCAAAGGTCATCAACACTGGACAAAATGTTTAATATGCGTTTAGCATATTTACGTATATTGACGTATATGGAACACAATACTAATTGCATATGCAGCTTTTATATTTTTGTATATGGAACATTCCAATACATTGATATGCGTATCGTATTTCTATGAAGATCATGAGTATACGTAATGCAGATCTTTGCACACTAAGTGTACACTGTAGTTTTGCATTTTATTAGCATACGTACTGTATACTTAATGTATTTAACACATGTACAGAATCAGTATATGTGTATATATTGTTGTATATCAAGCATTTTGCCCAGTGCAAGGTCACGTGACATTTTGAAAAAAAACATTGTATTGCTAATTAATCCCTACATGCCAAAAATCAGACCTCTAGCTCTATTCGCTTGCCCAGAATTAGATATGTGCATAATTAATGAGGTAAAGCGTGTGTTGGCATAAGGTCTCCCATCCTACTAAATATAAAGAACATAGCACTTGTGGTTACTTATTTATTAACATAAACGTATATTTAAGGTAAAAGGTCATCGAGGTCACATGACATTTTGTCAAAAAATTTCTACCCTATAGTTATCCCTATATACCAAAAATCGGACATCCAGCTCTATTGGCTTGCTCAGAATTAGATATGTGCATAATTAATGAGGTAAAGCGTGAATTGGCATAAGGTCTCCCATCCTACTAAATATAAAGAACATAGCACTTGTGGTTACTTATTTATTGGCATAAACGTATATTTAAGGTAAAAGGTCATCGAGGTCACATGACATTTTGTCAAAAAATTTCTACCCTATAGTTATCCCTATATACCAAAAATCGGACATCCAGCTCTATTGGCTTGCTCAGAATTAGATATGTGCATAATTAATGAAGAACAATATGTGGCGTCATAAGGTGTCCCATCATACCAAATATGAAGGGTGTAGCACTTGTGCTTACTGAGTTGTGGACAAATATATATATTTGAGGTCAAAGGTCATTGAGGTCACGTGACATTTTGTCAAAATAATTGTATTGCTAAGTTATTCCTATATACCAAAAATCAGACCTCTAGCTCTATTGGCTCGCTCAAAATTAGATATGCGCATAATTAATGAGGTACAATATGTGGCGTCATTAGGTGTCCCATCATACCAAATATGAAAGGTTTAGCACTTGTGGTTACTGAGTTATGGACAATAACGTATATTTGAGGTCAAAGGTCACCAAGGTCACATGATATTTTGTCAAAATGTCTGAGATATCTGCGTGAACCGATGGACTCACTGATGGACTCACGGACGGATATGACCCAATCTATAAGCCCCCTGGACTTTATCGGTGGGGACAAAAAACTGTGTCACTGCATCCTTTAGGCAATATGAATACGATGAGAAACTAAATTTTTATTTTTCTTGGCCTTATACATGGGAGTCTATGGAGAACTGCCTTATACATGGGAGTCCAAGGAGGTGTAAACTAAAAAGTCCTCTAACACGGCCAAATTCGATCGCATTGTGAAACAAATCGACGTGCATCTGTATGGGGTTTGGTACTATTCTTGTGCAAAGTTTGAAAGAAATTGACCAGGGCACGTCTGAGATATCTGCGTGAACGGACGGACGGACAGACATGACCAAACCTATAACTCCCCCAGGATTTCGTCCGTGGGCACTGAAAACAACGCAACAGTTATTACAGCTACACCGGCGGTAGGTTCATATCCAGAGCCCCGTACGGTCTGCCGCCGTCGCTTGAAAACAATCTCATAAACCTGGCCATATGGGCAACTGTGTATGGCAGCTGGATACTTGACTTCCCGGAGAAGGCGAGCTGTCACGTTCAAGCTCAGGATTATTTGTCGATCAAATTACCTTACCTAGATGAAATTTTGTCTATAGGCTGAAATTTCGCCGAAGTTTGACAAAATTACATCGATTTTTCAGGTTCATATCCGACATTTTTGAGTTTTGAGTGCAGACAGAAATAAGTTTTGAGGCAACATGGCTGCGACCCCATGTTGACCCCTAGCCCTGCGTACGATGCTATGTGCTACAGCTAACACACAGCATCGTACGCAGGGCTAGCGAGAGAGTTGCCGACATCGACGGTTATTTACGAGAAGTGAATAAAAGACTGTCATTTTTGGAAGCGATCGTAGCGGAGTAGCTGAGGTAGGCTGGGATACGACTTGGGCCCAAGAACGCTGAATTTCGGCAGTAATTTGGCTTTTTAGGTCAAGTCCCAAAATGGATTTGAAGTCACCGACCCTACGTACGGGTCTTTGCAGGGCTGTGGTGAGCGGGGCCATTAGCTGTAGCGGAACACAAAGCATCGTACGCAGGGCTAGTTGACATCAAGTGAAAAAGTGTTCGCGATCAAATCTTCCTATATTTTTTTCAGAATTTTCGACAAAATCATTGCTTCTTAAATCTTTTGTAAAATATAAAATACTAAAATAAAAATGCGATGTGCCATGTCTCCAGATTTCTAAAATATCGTTCGTTGACCGTTCGACAGAATACTCATTTCGCAAACTTGTGACGCAGTTGAAATTCAATACAGACCGCCAAATAATCTTAATGAGACGAGATCATTCTAGACATCGTCCAAATTATCCAACCATTCGCGTTAGAGTTCAGCTCGCTTATAGAGTATCATAACATTCTTCGGCCTTCGTTTAGATCGACCCTAATCTCTCCCATTTAGGAAATAAATACACAAACTTCCTTGACAAAACTTCGTGCACCATCCAGGACCAAACGCACTACAAATCTGTCTTGACGTCATCATCTCCTTACATGGTAATCGGCATACCGTATTTTTTAGCAAAGGAGACACAGAATACGTCGGAGTATTCAGTTTCAAAACGTGTTACATTGTGTGATGTTGTCAAAAAAAGGTAATGTTACTGCAGTGGTATAAATTACAAAACACAAAAGTTCAAATCAGTTTATTTTGGACTGGCTTTACCCAACATTTCATATTGTTTCTTATGCCAGATTTGACCACGTGCTTACTGGCGACCCCTTCAAATGGTGTGTTCTCCTGGAAAAACAAACGTACGATTTCTAAATGAAGGAGGCGAAATTTGCCCCCCAAAACTCGAAACCACCCCTTTATTGGGTGTACCTAGCTATTTTGAACGAGCTTCTCGAATCTGCAGCTCTATTTCGAAATGATGGTCTGGTTTTCTCAGCTCAAGGATAAGTGTTCTCCATCGCTGTGGGCATTACTATTCTCAACTGGGGGTAGAGTTTCCAGTCGTAATGTTTTTCATTGTGTCCGGGATATAAAACCTTTCCTTTTCACACTTTTACTTTGATTAACACTAGTCCACATCTTGTCAGCGATTAAACATGTTTCAAGTTTAAATGTTAAATTCTGGTCTCGAGCCCTCTTGTTCGACCAAACTGAAATTACCCCTCCCACTTTGGCTCGTCCAGTGGGTGTAGCAAGGGTCGTGCCATCGCCTAGGAAACTTAGGGTGCATTAATTGTTGCATTTCGATGCACATTTTGATTATATTCAGAAGATTTTGTGGCAAAAACTCAGATAGAGAAGCATTAATATTCACATCTCACTTATTCAAGACTGGCTGAGAGCAGCACTTCCATTCAGTTAACATCATTACGCCATTATGCCAAGAAAGATGAAGCCAAGACATTTTGCCCTCCCTGGTCTCAGCCAGAAATGGTTATACCTTACAGAGTTTTTTCCCACGGAATGAAAACAAATGTACTTGGGCTGAGGCCCAAGTACAATAATACAAATTATAATTATTATTATGACGTATCTTCAGTTTTCTTGACTAATGCTTTTCTTGTTTGTTTTTGTTCAGTCCACAGTGCAGGCGTCCGCGCCGTCCAACAAGTCTAAATCTGAGCGAGGGCAGATATCAAATCGACGGTTGAGTTCAAGGCTCATGTCAGCCAATCGTAACAACCGAATCGAAGACAAGCGCCTGACGCGGAAAATTCAGACGCTGGAGGAAGATGAGCATCGCAGTATGGTAAAACATTTCAGGGAGCGGTCAAACTTGATGTGCATCATGGAGCAGCTACACTCCGATATGAGAGCGACTGTCGGTGATGGCTTTTTCGATAAAACTGAGGCGGAAAACGATAATTCTGCCAACGAGAAGCCAGTCACAGGCGGAAACGCGGGCCCCTCGGGCAGGAGACACTCGAACCACACGCCGAGAGATACGCGATCGAATTCGACCAGCAGCGACATCAGCGCTACTGACTATCGGCTGATACTCAACAGAAAGGGCATCGCCCAGAAACAGCCAAATCGTCGGCGTTTCACCGACGTGGCGATGCTGTCCGACTCAGACGATGACAACCGCGCGAAGAGGACTTCCCCGCACAGGAGAAGCATCGACAAGAAGAGGCAGGAGATAGCCTCACAACGCCAACAGCTCATGCGACAGAGCGGCTGTGCGCGTGCGAAAAACGTTGTCAGTCACTGCAGTAACAGCTTAGAGCACCGGCATGCCAAGACCATCTTAGAATTGAAAAACATAAGTAGAGACGGTAGTGCACACAGAAGGATGAAGGAGAAAATCGCTAAAGAATTTTCCGTCAGAAGATCTCCTCCGCCTTCTCCTGTGTCCGGCAAGCGATTGGCATCACCCCGCCAGGCAGCTCTTTCAGGAAGCGTTTTCGCGACTGTCACAAAATCCAAGGACTATGTTCCATCTACAATGTTCGCTAAGACAGCTCTCGTTGACCGCCGCTGTACCACAGCTCCCGTAATCGCGGCACCTCGTAGTGCAAACTCTATAGAAATAACCACAAAAGGGCTAAAGTCGGACACACCATGTCCTCCGAGCTCAGCAGCAACAACAGAAAAGCATCCGTTTTGGCACCCAAAGCAGAAAGCGCTGTCCGCTGTGTTAACAGAACGCTACCGCAAGAGATCCCAGCATACCTACAACGAACAACTGTCAGGCAGGGTCCACGGATTTCTTTCCAAGCCATTGCCTGGTCATGGAATAAGCACGATCTAAAATTGTCATTTTTAAAGTACATGATTAATGCATAAAATATCTCTAATGACAAGCTGAAGCAAGTTAGAAAACAGACTGTGGCGTTAATTTCCCTAAACTTGCATTGAAAGAGAATGAACAATGTAAAGTAGAACACGATAAAACGATCCATGAGTTACATACATACATACATACATACATACATACATACATACATACATACATACATACGTACAAACATACGTACAAACTTACATACAGAATAACATCTTCAAAACCATTATTTGCCATACATAGCTGAACAGAGTTAGAAAAATCAGCATCTTTTTCAGAAACCCATGAACATTTACGTAAAACTTGATTACACATGTGATCTGTACTGATAACAATTTGTTTCACTGACACATTTGAACCTAATGAAAATGACAGAGGAAACATTTCAGATTCACTGCGCAGTTTGGGCCGACTTGCAGCGATTTCGAAGCTGTTATCCAATTGGTTGGCAGAATCGTACCGTTATAATGAAATAATACAAATAAACTCCCTAAGTTGCTGTGAATAGTGACAATCGACCAATCAGATATAACCTTGCAAACACGCTGCGAGTCAGCCGCGCAGTTTTATTGAAAAGGAAAGAACACTTGTGAAAAGATCTAAAGATGTTAATGTGTAATCTACAACACTTGCACCCGTGTTAGCAGTACATGTAAATTCTCCCTTATTCCTATCAACACCAACTCTACCATTCAAGATATGTAAATTGTAAGTACAGCACAGTGACAAGAGAGATCGACCATACAAATTTTTATCATTGTCTTTTGACACACGTGTAAAATTAAAGGAGTCATTATCATAACTATACGAAGAATCAGTGACATACTCAGTATTGTCATCCATGGTATAATCGGGTTCTTCACCTGTACGAGCGTTGAAATCACCTGTGATGATGACATATACCTCTGGTAGATTTATAAGAATATCAGACAATTCATTTTTGAATAGTTCAACACCATCTGTAGAAGTCAAACATAAACTTGAGTGTATAGAATTTGTGCATAACTTCAGAATTTGTGGACAGACGAAGGATATTCAGGAATATTACTCGTGTATTTATGTAACGGAATATTGAATGGACAGCAAAATGGATAATTATGGAAAAGAGATTGACAATGAAAGAGCGAGGGCCACAATTGCAAATTCTAAGTTCGATTGATCCAAAGATAAGAAAAGAGGTACTTTTTGCCGACTATTTTTGTCACATTTTTGTTCAACTTTCCTTGTGAAGTTTGCAAATAATTCTTGATTTTACTTGTGAGCGACTACATTTGTTTAAACTAATACTCATTATTAAACGGAAAATTTTGATATATAAGACTTTTTTCGCGCTGTACAGTGTTTTAGCGACGAATCATGAAAACTAATCCCTAGGCACACCTGAAGACATCTGTGGGCTAAAACCTCCTTTAAGTGTCTGTCTATTTCAAGGTATCTATAACGGTAAATAAATACAAATATTCCTCTAAAGATAATGTTGAATTGTACCATGGCTTAGAATTGGCCCAGTTTCCTTCAGTCTTGCTATCCCTTGAAACTAATGCCATGAATGCACATACAATACCCTTCATCAAGGTATGTGTCGTTTGACATTGTCTATCATGTAGTTGTCACCTCACTGCCTGTTCTGATAACGAGTCTCAGCAAGGGAGGTTGACACTTCAATATTGAGAGGGAAAATTGACAATGACCGGAAAGACAATTTGTGTGTCATTCATCACTGCGCAGTAATGGCATCCTTTGCAGCAGGGGGGGGGGGGTGCAGGGACTATGTTTGCAGCTATCGCGTACAGCTGAAAACAGAGGGTTATATTAAAAGGAAAGAACGTGACTCCCCTTTATTTTTCAAGATTCGTAGCTCCACCGGAACTTCAAGAATCTAGTGCTAAAGTGTCCCAAAAGTCAGGCATAGATTATCGTCAACATATTTTCAATGCTTTTCAAAAAATTGCCTTGGGGGAGAAAGAGGTTGAAGTTAAGCACTGCCGATGATGACGAAAGTACGGGGAAGGTATGAGAGCGACTGGTTTGAAGATGTAAAAGTGATTCGTTGTGAACACAGCGCATCGAGAGCAGAGGACTGATATGTATATATATATATATATATATATATATAGACTGATTTAATAAAGTTAAATAAAAGAAATAATAAGAGATACATGTACAGGGAAAAAAGCGCATGCGCGAGTAACACCAGATGTTTTACGCCTCACAAAATACACATGCCAAAGTGATGGACCTCTTGATTTTAATGTTGACGATTTTGAAAACCAAATCTCATTAAGGTGCTAGGATCTAACTGAAGTGCTTCATTATCATTGCCTTCGTCGGGTAAAGTAAAGGCATAGGGGGTCCAATCTCCGATGATGACGATGATGATGATTAAATATTTAAAAATGAAGATAAATAAACATATATTTGGACTCAGTAAATTTGTTGTTATTGTTGTTGTTATTGTTGTTGTCGTTGTTGATACTATTTGCAGAAAAGAACAAAGTATGCGCTGCAAATTTCAACACAGCCTAACTATACATGTGCGTCGCAAATTCAATACAGCCTAACTATACATGTGCGTTGCAAATTCAATACAGCCTAACTATACATGTGCGTTGCTGCCTAACTATACATGTGCGTTGCAAATTCAATACAGCCTAACTATACATGTGCGTTGCTGCCTAACTATACATGTGCGTTGCAAATTCAATACAGCCTAACATTACCCAAGGGGTGTCACTTCATTGCCACACACTTTTTTTCGATCGCCAAAAATGCACCTAGCATGCATCGAAATCGGTAAAATTCGACGTAGGGTCAAAGCACATTAGTCCTTCTCAATAATACTCCAACATTTTTACCTCTTACCGATGAAAAGTCGAGAAATCAGCAAGTTTTTCAGCGTATCTGGACGTCTCTTACATTTCAGATTTAAAAGGCGAGGCAGTGTATTGAGTCACGTGGGCGCTTTTCAAATCGAACCAATAGCAGAGCTCGCCAAAATGCACCCAGCAAGCATCGAGAGCGGTAAAATTCGATGTAGGGTCAGAGCCCGTACTGAACGAATGGGCCCAGCGTGAAAACCCGGCAGTAACGTAAGTTTCTCACGTCTTTGGAAGACTATGGGTGACACTGTCTGCGTGCGTCTGCATACGAAATTCTGGTAACTTTAACAGTTCCAGTTCACCCGCAGCAAGAGATCGTTCTTTCCAAAGATGTGAGAAACTTACGTTGCCTCCGGGTTTTCACGCTGGTCCATTCAGCTCTGCTATTGGTTCGATTTGAAAAGCGCCCACGTGACTCAATACACTGCCTCGCCTTTTAAATCTGAAATGTAAGAGACGTCCAGATACGCTGAAAAACTTGCTGATTTCTCGACTTTTCATCGGTAAGAGGTAAAAATGTTGGAGTATTATTGAGAAGGACTAATGTGCTTTGACCCTACGTCGAATTTTACCGATTTCGATGCATGCTAGGTGCATTTTTGGCGATCGAAAAAAAGTGTGTGGCAATGAAGTGACACCCCTTGGGTAATGTTAGGCTGTATTGAATTTGCAACGCACATGTATAGTTAGGCAGCAACGCACATGTATAGTTAGGCTGTATTGAATTTGCAACGCACATGTATAGTTAGGCAGCAACGCACATGTATAGTTAGGCTGTTTGAATTTGCAACGCACATGTATAGTTAGGCTGTATTGAATTTGCGACGCACATGTATAGTTAGGCTGTGTTGAAATTTGCAGCGCATACTTTGTTCTTTTCTGCAAATAGTATCAACAACGACAACAACAATAACAACAACAATAACAACAAATTTACTGAGTCCAAATATATGTTTATTTATCTTCATTTTTAAATATTTAATCATCATCATCGTCATCATCGGAGATTGGACCCCCTATGGTAAAGGCGTGTACTTCCCACAATTCCCATTGAATATAGAGTTCGCCTTTGACTGTAGGGGTCAATGTATTAGTACTTAAGAGGTCAATGCCCCAGGTTACAAACACTAATTTGAAATGGCCATTTTATTTTTTTTATTATTCTTTTTTTTCGTAAAGAATACCAAACTCGTAGCTATAAACATTTAATAACCCGCAGGATCTAGCATTAATCATAAGCAAGCACACATAATGTTCTCTGTTTTATAATAAATTTACATGTAACACATATTTCGACACAGAGAATAAGTAAAACCCTTATGTATGCTTAGCCTTGGAACAAATCGAAGACCCACAGTAATTTCGGCAAAAAGTAACAAAATCACTTCAAAAATGATTCAAGTTAAATGTTTCCTTCCTGTATGATTTGCTTCAATGACATGTTAGTCAAATTTATTTATTTCTTTCTTTGATCATGGCTGACATAGGTAACATATTTACAGTGGAATTTGATTGAGTGTCCGGTTTGCCTTGCAGAGCTCGACCAGTCTACATGTTGCTTATCATTAGAAAAGTAAACATTTGCAACAAATTCAGTCTTCGTCTTTGGTTGGTGTTAGATTACAGCGCGCAGCAAACGTTTCCCATACACTGTCTCGTCACGATCACTGCAGTCGTTTCAGCATGTCACTCACAACAAACATAACACTGCACTACATGCACATCACCAGTTTTCTTTTAGGTGTTTACTTTTAAATTGGGAACTTTATGAAGAAACAAGTAAATTCTTTTTTAAAAACTTTTCTTCTTCTCTCGATGTCAGCAATCACGGCAACAGTTCCTTCAGCATGCAGTCTGTAGCATTGCCAGTGCAGTCTACTCTATCAACAAGTTTGACACCATACAACACTGAATATTGTCAACCAGAAAATGCTAAACTCTCCTGCATGAAACTTTAATCCCGCTTTATCTTTTATCTCAGCTAAATGAAACTTTCTCAATTGACACTTCTCTGAGCTACAAAATAGACTTGAAGATTTTGCACAAGCAAGTGCAATTCAATCAACACGGTACATTTTGTGCCATTGAATAACACACCCAGTGTTTCTGAAATAATTTACAATATTTTGGCACTTAATTTCCCGGGCAACATCATACACGGCAACGGGTTAGCATTGAGGGGACGGTGATATCTCTCTGCAGCCTTCAAAATATTCTTTACCCAGTGAAGAAATACAATGTTCTACTATAATAAAACGCCCAGGGTCAGTCCGGTTGATGTTGAGGACTTTCCTCGAGATATAGATCCGACACTCGAAAAATATGCCAGTGAGTTTTGTCTGAGTTGTACCAAATCAAAGTACACAAACAGCTGAAAGAAAACTTTGATGATGTGCTATAGCTATAGTGCGGTGTCAAGCTTGTTGAATGTTGTGCATGAGTGGCATGCTGAAACGACTGTAATGAGTGTAGACTGGACAGTGTATGGGAAACGTTCGCCGCGCGCGCTGTATAATCTAACATCAAAGACTCAATTTGTTGCAAATGTTTACTTTTCTAATGATTAGCAACATGTAGACTTGTCGAGCTCTGCAAGGCAAAACGGACACTCGATCAAATTCCACTGTACCTTTGAGGTCAAAACGATCAACTGAGAATCGAATTCAGAGAGGCTGAGCATTTCGTAATATCACGTTTGGCAGACACTTCAGCATCTTCTACCCGCGTCATTTAAGTCCAAATATGTAATGTCGATGTACCGAGGTATACCTGGCCCGCTGTATACAACGGGCAATTAAATCCCGCTCTCTTCAACTAGCATCGATACCTCATGTAAAGCTACCTAAAGCTGAACAGAGCAGCTTTGCCAAAGATAGGTAGCTGCCGCCCTCTAGTGTCGATAAGGTTAAGTACCCGTTGGTATGCTGTTTGAAAAGTATTTGTGTCCAGGGATCCGAGGCATACGTGTGAATCACTTGTACACCACTTTCAAGAGTTGATCCTGCAGTTAAACGACACCTCTTCGGTGTTCGCAGTGCATGATGTTTAAATGTTGATGCAGTGCGCGTCAGGGTACACAAATCGTACGTTACGTATGGGACTTTTTAGCCGTAGGGTACACGCAGGGTATGTTACTCAAAGAACTCTACGGCAGAATACACCTTGACCAATATTTTCGTCGCTGATGGTTAGAATATACACGGGGCATTATTTGGCATTGCAAATTAGTGTCATTACAACACAAATCAGTATGTTTTCGTTGTTTTGGGTGTGTATACGGTGTTTGATATAGCTACTGCAATGCATTATGGGATAACCGGGAAAAGGTCTATTCGTGAGTAACCGTATCGAAAGTGGAAGAAGTGGTCATGATTCTCGCCCAGCGAAGAAACGCTCTGTCGGTGAAAATGCTGTGTAAAAATTGTGAACTGTCCTCTTGTAAATATCTACTGCATCATTACTAGCAGTATAGGCCTTCCTACAGGCACATATCAAGACACCATAGTATCAATGAGACTTGGTTACCCAGTTTGCCCTGCGGGGCTCATATCCCCGCAGAGCAGTCTGGGTAACCGAGTCTGGGTATCAATAAGATTGAAAAATGGCAAAGCAAATTAGCTTTCTTCAATTTTATCAGCGAATATTAAAATTAACAACAACAATCAGATTGACATCTCAGTTGGTGTGTTATTCCACAATGTACTTACAAGGCTGTCGATGGACTGATCGCTTCAGCCTGACTCACACATGCGCGTTTGGTAAGTGGCAGAAACATTAATGAATCGTCTTTCTCGGATAATTTGTGATTATTTAATAACTAGATAAGGAGCAGCTGACAAAAATGTTTGTGAAAAGGGACGTTCACGAACTATTTCTTTGGGGGGGGGGGCGGCTTGCGGACATTTCTTCTCACATATCAGCATTTTATTCCGCTGCTCGGCACGTGACACTAGATACAATAGGAACTGCGTTCGGCCGTTGGCGGCGTTTTCCGATATGGGAATTGCAAGATTATGTCGTTGGAAATGTTAGTTGCGAGGTCTGCATCACGAGATGTGACACTGGAAGGTTCTCCGTCTTGAATGGGAGAGGGGTGAAAAGACTAGCGAAGGAGGGAGGGTCAATGACTGGCGAAGGGGGTCAATTTCGCGTGATCAGTTGTTGATATCAAATGCTCTTTGTTGCATACCTCCAGTTCATTGCGATGAAGTTATGAAGTTTTCAAAAGGGAGCTGTAAGCTTGGTATTTAGTTACGACGAATACATGACAATGAAGGCCAGAGGGTTCCAAATCACGGTTGGAGAGGGGTAGCTTTAACAAGTTTAAAGTATTGCCAAGTTTCTGAAAGAACTCAAAAGCTTTTCAATGATAAGAATATCTGTGGTTTTTTAACTGTGCCCCTGTGGGTTACTTTTCAAAGTTAGTGGTCGCGAAGGTGCATTTTGTATCTCAAGGGGAAGAATTATAAATCATGAAGGAATTTGTTTATCGGGCTGATGATTAGCTACTTTGATAACACACTGAGCACGAACCATTTACATATTTTAAAGCAAATATTACATAAAAAGCGTTTCCTCTGGCCGTAACTTAAACAGATGAACATAAGAGAAGGATAATTCACCATAAAGCACCTTATTCTAATTAACATGCAGGAGTTCTAGTTTTGCCGCGATGTCTGATGGGAGAAAAAGTTATCTCCATCATTGCTATGTTATAAGCCGTAAGGTTGCTGGATTATATTCATTTGAAACTTGCCTGTGTTCCGTGCTGTACGTTTGTCAGCTCTCAGCGATGAACACCGCCGTCCACCCGACATCGGATGATGGCACGGTATGTACGCCGGATCTTAAATATAATTTGCTCTCTCGATATGCAGTCAAGATAATAGTCATCGAGTATTCAATATTCAAAGCCGTAATATACCAAATACAATTCGGTTGCCATATTTGAAAAGACGTCAGATTAGGTGAAAAGAGTTCAGAGTCAACAATGGGTCCAGGCTTCAATTATAATGGGTTTTTATTAGCCCACTGCCAGGGTCTTTGTTTTTTTTTCTATAAATTCCATCGAGAGTTTCGGAAACTTCAAGCGAGTTATGTTTCCCAATTATTCCTTTATTATTCCCTTTGAACATTTTCCTTATTTGCCGGCTGTTTCAATATTTAGGGGGAGTCACGGTATGACATGATTTCACTTCATTCGTAAGTCTTTAGGGAGGCAAAATCCTGAGGAGCAAGTGGCTGGGTTGGTGCTAGTTGCATAGGTTAAAACTACTCTGGTCACATTAATCGGTTGAGTTCCTTATATAATTTTGTTTTGTTGTTTGGTTTTACCTGAATATGAAAAACCGCCCTTCAATGTTGTATTTGTAGTACTTGTTCAATTCGGAGTACATAATCCGTAAACAAAAGCGGTGCTACTCGATTTTCTTTCCTTTTCCCGTAAGCTTTGGAAATTTTGATATATCTGATACACTATAGAAGTGCCTTTATTCCGAAGACATAAACCTTGAAAATCAGATCATAGCGTCGATATCGGTAACCCGTAACATAACAGTGAATAATAAGTTGGATTTAGTAGGATCAAAGTGTACGTTATAATTGCCCCATGTTAATTGCGACAGGACTTGATTTTACACTTCATGCCGTAAAATTCATAGATAATATTTTGGTATCGATGTTGAAAATAAAAAAAGCTGTGAATAATGTTATCGTGTGTTTTTTATTGGTTCTTTGCACAGATCTAAAGTTATAAAGCTCATATCATATTCAGAAAAAAAACAACAACCAAAAACCTAAGTTGAATTAGCAAGTGTTCAAATCGCCAACAACATAGTCTATATTATGTGTGTTACAAACGTCACCATTGAAAACCGAATTTAAGTTGACTGAATTTGTTACAAAAACCAATGGGATTGAACACCTTAAACAACGCATTTAATGTTAAGATTAACTTACAATACTCTTTTTACAAATTTAATACCTAGACCTGATCTTAGCTGTGATAAACATGAACGCTTTGTTTAGGTAGAATAGGCCTCGAGGACAGATATTCGGATTTTCATTTTTATTTTTAAATTGTTTTCTGAGATACCACTTGTGATGATGATTCATTTCAAAGCTGTTGAGTCAGTAAATATCTCACCGTCTCAGTTTTTCGAAAATCGAAAATGTTATCTTCCCCTATAAAGATAGCACAGAAATTGCGACCATTTTGAACTTCAAATATCGGTAAATGTTAGGTAATTTGTTTCCGTCGTCTCAAACTTTGCACGGTGACACCTGATTTTTATTCTCGATTTGGTAAAGAATGATTGAAAGTTTCATTGAACAAAGTTTGAGTCAGAGTTTAGGGCTGACCCGAGTCAAGGCAGAATTACTGTGTGGGTTGTACTGTTATATTGGCTTTACAAACTAGTCTATTATCAAAGTACTGATTCCATTGAAATGGGAAACTAGCAGATGCCATTGTGTAATTTGTCGAAATTGTAAACACTAAAATTGTCTCAGATCCTATTCATGTAATAATCTTGGCCTCTAGAGCTCTCGTGTATGTATGGGAACGACTCGCGTAGTTGGTTGTGTTTTCAGATCTGGCTATAGCTGGAAGCTTACATTTCAGGTGACGTCATAACGATGCTGAGTGATAACATATACTTGTGTGCAAGAAATGAACATTATAACCAACGGCACGATTTAACAATGAAATCGCTGTTGAGAGGTCTAAATCAAACTCAAGCAGGTTTCTAAGAGGACGTTTAGGCCGGATGCCATAAAATTACAGAGATTTCTAATCTTGGTTTCATGGACAACATTAAGATTTAGAAAATTCAAAGTCTATCTAAAGGGTACGACTCAACAGGATGAGAAGGGCGTTGCGGTACGATCAGGGACATAGCCTTTGGGGTATCTCCCCTGGAAGCTGCCACATTGCCGAATATGTAAATTTATGTAAATTACCCGAATCTGCCTCCTTGCCAATTTTGTCAGACTATGTTTATTCCGATTGATTAATTGAATGATTAACTGATTCTTTGTCTCTTTTATAGACAAACAAAGTAGACAAAGGTGGAAAAGAAAAAGGATTGGAATCGCCCTTGGCATCTTGGGTGTAGTAGGTGGGATTGCCGCTATTTCGATTGCTACATCGACGTCAGTGAAAGCAGACTCAAGCAGCCGAACCAAAGGAATGCCCGGGTCATTGCAGTCCTCTGAACATGATTCTGGCAACGTAAATCCGAGTAATACCGTTTTGTCAAATAGTTCAATTTCCAGTTCCGCTAAATAAAATAAAAATTATTATAGGCAGCTATAGCTATTTGGGTAAAAATATGTTGCGTAGAATACTTACCAGTCGCTATTGTGGCGTGATGTATATTGGAGACTTTGTCTTTTATCATATATCCATGCCCGTGTCGCTCCATCCTGGCGACGTTTACCGTAAAATATCAGCAGTGATATTTTACGGTAAACGTCGAGCACAATAAACGGTATCTGTTTTGGAGTGTTCGCGAACTACTTTGCAATTTGATAGCAAAATAGTTGCCGCTCGCCGCCTACGATGCTATGTTGCCGACACACAAAAATTTAAAGGGCTTTGAGAAACAGGGAGGTGGCTAAGATTCGGAAATAACATCTTGAATCTTGTAATGTTTTCCCATGGTTATCCATCAAAGTTTTTTTTAATTTTTTAGACAGGCTCTAGCAAACATTCTACTTTTACGCACGGCACGGTCTACCTCCGAAAAGGTACTGAGCGCGTGGCATGACAGCGATGTCACGCGCGCGACACTTGTTGACATGGCAACTCCCAGCGAAAAACAAACAAAATGGCCGCCTCTGTCCGCTCCGCTCCGCCCACAATCGGGAGAGATTTTAAAGGGACCGTTCAGTTTTTACGGCCGGGGGGCCGGCAAAATCCAGGGGGGGTCATCGTGATTTTGGAATCCGCAAAGGGGGGGGGGTCATCGCTTTTTCACTGGTAGGAAAGGGGGGGTTCACCACATTTTCAAAAACATAATACCAACAATAAAGTTCACTTTATGCCATGGCCATGATCGACCCTCTTTACCGGCGGGCCGCCTTCGGCGGCCCACTACAATAAATATACATTATGTATTACCCATGACCCTCTTAACGGGCAGACGCCTTTGGCGGCCCACTCCAATTAGGTTTACTTCATGCAATGGCCATGATTGACCCTCTTTACCGGCGGGCCGCCTGCGGCAGCCCACTACAATAAAGTTTACTTTATACAATGTCCATGGACATGAGTTGTCTATGGAAATGAAGTTAAAAATTGCCTTACAGTCGTCCTAATTAACAGACATTTCAATGGATGTGGCTGAGAAGTTTGTGCACTGGCATCTCTGCTACACGAATAAAGTGCGCCGCGTACCAGAGTTCAAATCCAAACCATGCAGGTAAATTTGACGTATGGGTTTTGGTTATTTTTCAGGGGGGTCATCAATTTTATTCGTCTGACAAAGGGGGGGGGGGTCATCTTTTTTTCACAAAAAATGCAGACGATTGCAATAACATATGGCATCATAAAAGTTCTTCCTGTTCTTCAACTATTTCTGAGTCCCCGTATTTTTTCTGATGGTGTTTATTGAGATATGAAGGGAGGGCAGAAGTTTTCCTGGTGAGAAGGAGAGTAAGGAGCGAATTTTATATCGTAGTATAGTAGTGGAAGAGCAGTTGCGAACAGCAAACAGTTTGTCATCGAAATTTTGATTTTGTTAGATACACGTTAGAATAGTATTTTTTCTTGTATAGCCTAAACACTTCTTGTGACAGTGCCTCGAAAATAGCTGCCCCGTATATGAGAGACAGAGAGAAAGAGAGACAGACAGAGACAGACAGACAGAGACAGACAGACAGAGAAAGACAGAGACAGACAGACAGACAGACAGACAGAGACAGACAGACAGAGAAAGACAGAGACAAAGACAGCGATTCATTCATAAATTTGCTTACATATACCAACGGATATTTGGTTTTCTGGATATCGACATATTTTCATTTTTCGTTTCAATGGGTACCAGATACTGATCATTGCAAACGGAATCCTTGCCTGAACAGTGGAAGATGTGAAGATATTGATACTGGCTATATCTGTCATTGCACCACACCGTACGAAGGGACCCGTTGTGAAATCGGTAAAAATCATGCTCTAGACTTTATGATTACTTTTCATTTTTTTCCTCCACTCCAAACGTCAATCGTCGAGTGCTATTGGAAGATATAGGAGGGCAATTCAGGGAAAACTCTTGAACTGTTCAAATAAGTGTTGCGATTCATGATCTCATCTATCAAACTTCGAAATCAATGAATGTCAGTCTGATCCATGTTTAACTGGAGGTACTTGTGAAGACCATATCGACAGGTATGTCTGTGATTGTGCAACACATTATGAATTAGTAAATTTCTTCTACTGTAAATTGGAGTATGGTCTAGCTTTTCTTCATTCATTGACATCAAATATACTGCATTTTAGAATGTGCCAGTCTTAAATTCATCAGTTTATCACTGGTGTATATTGACAATGAAATTTAAGCAGCTTAAGCATATCTTCTGGATGTCTCTCTCGATATGAAATTGCATATCTCTATGATTAATGTCAAAATATTTCAAGAAGGGGAGTGTTCTGTATGTGTCAGTTTCTTGGAGCTCAGGTATATAAATTGACGGTGGTTTCTCTATCCGATGTAGATGTGGACGAATGCCTATCTGACCCGTGTTTGAATGGTGGAACGTGTGAAGATTTGATTGGTGGATATATTTGTCACTGTGTGACGCCATACCAGGGAGTTCACTGTGAGATTGGTATATATTCTCTATTTTCTCTTTGTATTAAACTGCTCACTCTCATACGCAGATTTTGACGACCCATACATTTTACATCAATATCACTGTACGAAAATCAAAACATCGTCCATAAATCTCATCAAAATCTTTTGCTGAAAGTTTATTTTCTTCCTGAGTAACTTCAGGTTTACTTTTTCATGGTCGAAAATACTTAGCCCCCCCCCCCAATAAAATGTTGCTCGTCCTTGGATGGATTAAGAATGATGAGATCACGTGAATTTTCTTTTTTCATCTTCTAATTTTCGGAATAAAAATGGCCAACCCCCTTAAAAGGAAGGGGGGAATAAAACATGGCCGCCATAAAGTAAAATGGCTGCCCACTGAAAGGAAAAAAAACGGGGAACATTTCAGAACATATATTGAACATTATCAACTGATCCATAACATGAATTCACATGTTACGTTTCTGCTAGTTCGATTTTGACAATTAAGTGTACATTAGTACAGATGATATGTCCTTGGAATAAAACTCTGGATATATCCAAGTTCACATTTTGTCTAATACCAGTACGTGTTTTTTTAAACTTAAAAAGTCGTGACGTACATGTTTTCACATGACGCGCGCGATGACTGGAAAAACGCTTTTTTTGGCCTTACGGTTTTACACTGGAATGTAATCGGTTAAAGTGACCCAAAGAATCAAAATAAACGTCTCATTTACTTTTCAAAGCTCACGGGGCTCAAAGCGCGATACAAGTTTAAACTTGAAGGGGTATGGCTCACTTTAATGCTCAATTGCAAACGGTGAATTCGTTGCTTTACATGGTAAGGTGGCATCTTGGTAATGTCACTGTTTTCCCGTGCATTACTAATCCCACTCAATATACTCGACATCCTCGTATGGCAATACTCACCATTGAAGTATTTTCTTTCACCCTACAGAAAACACATGCCTTCCAAATCCATGCCTGAACGACGGCACCTGCATTTACAACGTCGCTGATGAAAATCACACCTGCAGCTGTGTACCCGGATTTACCGGCACGGTGTGTGAAATCAGTAAGTTTTACCTCACAATTCGGTTGCGGTATTTCAAAACCACTGTTTGGTTTGAGCTAGCAACATCACAGATTCCTTTGACCTTTTCACAAAAACAGGTATGTTACAGAATTGTTAATCCCTAGAGATGCCATTATCGCTACCCTTATGATAAATCTCTAGTAACCACATTGTTATTGACAGGCTCGCACATTTAAAACATTCTGAATTGAAGGCAGGTAAAGAGGAAAAGTTTCATAAATACTCCTGAGACCAAGATTTTTTCCCGAGGGTCTGTGCTTACACGAGCTAGGATAGGTCACGGCAAAAATCTCAAGCGCATTAATTTTGCAGATATTCTAGCTGTTTATCCATACTGAAAATTCAATCAGTGTTGAAAGCACAAATGTCTCAATTCTGAACACCTTAAGTGCCAAGGGTCCGTCGTGTTTCAGTGACTTTTTTCGTCGGAAATATTGTTTCTGTGGCCGAGTACTGCAGCAAGGCGGCACATGAATTCAGCGAATACACCGACACAGTGAAGGGACGCGAGACAATAGCTTCTTTACTTTCGTCGACTCCTGAAAGTGAGGTCGTTGTCATGGAAAAAAGTTGCCCAACCCTAGATTTGAATTAAACTAAGAGTAATTAGGAGTGCTGGCTAGAGTTATGAAAACGATGCAGTAAACTGCAACTCCTGTAAAGGGATTATTCTACGTATAACACAATTGGAACTATTTTGTGATTATAAGATCTTGAGCATTTTGTTATAATCTATTTAAAAATCAATCTAACAGTGTTTTTGTGTGAAGACGGGGGCAAATTTCATAAATTATTGATAATTGCACAATCATCAAATACATCTCTAACAAATTTTACATTTTTGTCTAGCTTTTCGCACGCTCAGGAAAGGAGAACCCCTTAAATGTAACTGATTTGTCAATTTTGTTTAGGTTTAAGTCAAAATACAAATTTCCTTTCCAAGGTCGATTTGTAGGCATTTGCTATTCTCACCAAACGATGCATGATAAAATTTCAAATTTTCGATGGAAAAATGGCCTTCTACCTCTACCTAAATCAGTTCTGCTGTAGTGTATGTTTTTTTGGTGATCTCTCTTTCAAATAATTTGGTAGATGTTAAGAAAATGTCTTGTACATTTATTCATTTCATATACAAGGAAATGAGACCAGGTAAATTTGATTAAACTACCCTTTTCTTGTGAGTGTGCAAATTAATGCTGGAAAACTTTGAGAAATCAATGAACTATTTCAGCCCTACTATTAAACTATTTTTGGTAGATGCAAAGAAATGTAATCAATATCATCTGTCTGTTGAAACCTTAAAATATTAACGGCAGGAACCAATAGTTGTTGTCTGGAATTTTTAGGGACGGTCAGAGATGTCTTTGAAGCTTTCCGGGACCACTCTGAGGAGACCCTAAATCTTTTAGAGACCACACTGACTTGACCTTGAAACTTTCAGGGACCACCCAGATGAGTCCTTGAAACTCTCAGGGACCACCCAGATGTGACCCTGAATCTTTCAAGGACTATCCTGAGTGACCTTGAAACTTTCAGGGACCACCCAGACGAGTCCTTGAAACTTTCAGGGACCACCCAGATGAGTCCTTGCAGCTTTCAGGGACCACTCAGATGAGACCCTGAATCTTTCAAGGACTATCCTGATGTGACCTTGAAACTTTCAGGGACCGCCAAGACGAGTCGTTGAAACATTCAGGGAGCACCCTGATGTGTCGCTGGATCTTTTAGAGGCCACTCTGATGTGACCTTGAAACTTTCAGGGACCACCCGGATGAGTCCTTGAAACTTTCAGGGACCATCCTGAGGTGTCCCTGAATCTTTCAAGGACTATCCTAATGTGACCTTGAAACTTTCAGGGACCACCCAGATGAGTCCTTGAAACTTTCGGGGACCACACTGATGTGTCCTTTAATCTTTTTAAGGGACCACTTAGGTATGACCCCTAAACATTGTTTTAAGGACTGGCCTAGAGAGGCACTTTGAAATAGTAAATAGTAAAGAACCAATCAGATATGATCCCGAAACCTTCAAAAGCATCTAGATCATCTAAACAATACAGCAATTATCAAGTTTTGACCTTTAATCTTGGCATTTTCAAGAATGTGTATCAATGAGATCAATTATCCTTCAAAAATTGTCAAAAAGAATAAATTTACAATTTTTGAAAAGCAGATGGCTTTAAATACTACAATTTTTTATACTGCTTTAACATTTAATTCAATAATTACAGTTTTGATATTTTCACTAGGAAATTGATAATTACTAAATGCTTTGAGTAAACCCTCTCTTAGAAAGCATATTCTGTGACTTTTACTGTTCATCTTATAATCACAAAATAGTTCCAATTGTGTTGTATTTTAGTAACAATAATAACCAACCTTTCATGCTATTTTAGTGAGATTGTTGTAGCAGTGCTGTCTCTGCCTAACAAACAGTGTGCATTGCAGCATGTTTAAACTTCAAACATGTATGTTTCAACACGACATTAACGTAAATTTATGTCAGGACTCGTATCCTATCCACAATAACAGAGTGGATACCTCGTATATTTCTTTCGATTTCTGTGTATGCAGTCAACGATTGGCACCCCGTTTGGTCTTATGCTCTTTTGAGAAGAAAAAAACAAATATGCCATTCCCGAATACATACATTTGATAACAAAGAGATGGGAACAATGGATGGAGACCGATTGTCATGACAACGACAGAAGGATATACCCGTTTTTCTAATTTGCAGACATCGACGACTGTTTTCCTGGAGCATGCTATGGTGGTGTTTGCATTGATGGCATCAATGCATACCATTGCAACTGCAGTGCAGTGAACGGTGAGTAAAGAGAAGAAAACCTAACGTTGTGACCTCAGGCCAAATAAATAAATATGCTTGTTCCGGTAAACCGACCGACCTTTCATTATAAATTCTATGACCCTAATCCATTTTCTCCTTTTTCCCAAAATACATGCATAATTTTGCCAGATTTTGCTTTTTATGGACCACATTCCGTTAACTAATTTTAAAAGCCACGAACAATTATGAAACGCAATTCCCGGGCGCCCTAACCTATTTCCCGAAGACATGTACATGTCAACGGCCTTAAGTTGATTCTATTGTTCATCTCCAAAGCCCAAGAGGCCCTCGATCAGTGATTTCAGACTAAAACTCCAGTATAATAAGTAGTATTGAGGCTTATGGCTATCAGCTTATTTTTAATTCCAAAGAATGCTGTTTTTTTGAAACTTAGAACACGAAGTTACAAGGTATTGTTCATGATCAGTATCCACCATGTGTCTCCGGGATAATTTTAATTTTGCTTTCATAAAAATAAATCCCCACCGCGCTTTTTATCTGCAGTGTACCGACCTTGCCCAAGGTACACTCGTCTCTCCACCAAGTGCACATTTCTCGGCCGCTTAGTGAACAACCCCATTTTTTGGCCTTTTCTGATTTTCTTGCCTGAGTGGCATTTTCAATAAGTCAAGATTCCAAGTCTGCTTCTGATATGGAATAACGGTCGTCAAATCCTCTACCTTTAACCCAAAGAACGCTTATCCCATTGACAACTAAATAATGACAAGAACTGCACATTAGTTCACAAGGATATATATATATATATATATATATATATATATCACTCATCTACCGCGTACAAACATGTAGTGATGAATATGATGAATATCTCAAGTACTACTCGATTTGCTTACGTGTCAGCAGCTTTTCATCAACAGGCACTGAGTTAATAAATATCGCCTGGAACAAATGGGCGATCCAGTCCAGCACTCACGAGGACAACTATGCAAGCCGAGCAGTCGATGACGTCATCAACCCAGATGCACTGGAGGGCCTTTCCTGTGCGGTCACCAGCAATGTTACAGGCGAAGAGAGTTGGTGGAAATTGGACTTGGGTCAAGTTTCGTGTGTCGCGAGAGTTATCATCTCAAACCGACAAGATTGCTGTGGTAAGAAACCATTGTTAGCGGAGAGAGTATTTTAAATTGCAGAACGATGCTAAATACATGGAGAGAGAGAGAGAGAGAGAGAGAGAGAGAGAGAGAGAGAGAGAGAGAGAGAGACAGACAGACAGACAGATAGACAGACAGACAGACAGTCAGACAGACAGACAGACAGACAGACTGTCAATGTGAAGAGTACACTGTACAGCGAAGTACTTGCAAGCGATTATACAGTCGATCACATTATATAGGCAGAAATGCTGGTTGATGGGTGATCATGTCACCAGACTTATCAAAGATGATTTGGAGTGCTGAAATATATCGTAATCTCGCTGAAATAAAACTTGATTTTTGACACTTGTAAAGCTTTTGCCAAAATTACATTGTTTGTTGTATCTATGGAAATTCATTGCTGTCTGAACTAAATGCCATCGAAATCCTAGAACATTTTGTCCCCATATACTGTCAGAGAGATACGTTGCAAACATGATGTGTTTAAGGCTGAGTTGATTGTCGAATTCACCAAGCACCGATCGTATCGATTGAACTTTTAAAATGTTGGTGTGACATTGAGGGTGTAGACAAACAAACAAATGCAAGAACAAGGAAATACCATTATCATTACGAAAAATACACAATATAAATGTACTTGCCAAGAAGGGGTATTGTAGTGTTAGGATTAGTTTTGCAGTTGATGCAACACTGCAGCACGGTACAAAGACACGAGACACACATGTTAAACTTAAATTGGGAGAAATTATCTTCGAATAAAGAGGTCGAGGAGATTTTTGGGAAGCCAAAGGGACACCCCGATCCATTTTGGTAGCCATTGAGATCCAATTTGTTACTTCCTAGGATCTCAGAGGCAACCAAGACTTTAGAATGGCCTCGTCAAGTGACCTCGTCGAAACTTTCAGATCGATTGTTATTTGCAACCTTAAACCATAAATGAAAATGTAATAACAGTAACTGATAAATTCAGCCAGGCTGTTTAACTTTAAAACAGCAGACAGCAGTGTTTCGATTTTGAGTTACACTGTCAGTGTGTTTATTTTTATTCGGCAGATGATAGTATCGTTGGAGCGGAATTGCGGGCTTCAAGTCACTGCGACATGTCAGATCCAAATATCTGTGGTACCATACATGAACCGATGGCCAATGATGGGATGATCAGCCTGGAATGCGCTCTTGGCGCCGTCGGTAGATACCTTGAGGTTCGTTTACCCCGTGATGAGGAAAGGTTAGCTTTGTGTGAGGTCAAGGTCATGGTACCAGGTGAGTAAAGTCAGTTCGGGGTAAAATAACGTTTTGTTTGAAATACAGAATGTCCCTGAAAAGAATTAAAGAGATACGAGACAATTGATTATTATATCTAATAACCTTTTCATCTTCTCAATCCTGAAATTTTCTTCACTTGCGTGACAAATAAAACGAAATGCACAAAATAGGTAATATAGGTAATTTTAAAAAAACTTTTAACTATTCACACCATAGAAGCATTTGCATAACTATCACTCGAGTCAACAAAGAGCTTATTTCGATTTGTGATCTAACATTAATGATGTATTAATATATTAATGCGTAACGGTGTAATTACGTCAGAAATGAACGGTGTTTGTGAAGACGAGACACCTTGTTTTGGAGGATCATGTGACGCCTCTGTCGACTCGCAATACACATGCGATTGCAACCAGGGTACGTATCCATCTAAGTTATGACCTTTAAAAATTAATTTTAATGTATTTGTCATCAAACAAAGCCTGCAATCGCGTGAAGACACTTTCAAGTCTTTCTCGCGATGAAAGTATTGATCATGATCAGAATTAAAGTTTTTTTTGTTTCAGTTTTTCTTTGTTCTTTTTTTGCGATCACCTCATTGTAGAGTGGAAAATATGGAAAGAGTTTCAATTTGAATAACGTTATAATAATATCCGTCATATTTTGAAGGTGTCAAAGATCAAAAATTACCATTTACTGATTTTCTGCTGTTTTTCTGGGGGTTTTTTCTGTTTGTTTGTTTATTTTTCACGTTTTCTGAGTACTTGTAAAGTTTTCTTGTTTTATGTTTAGTATTTATAATTTTACGTTGCTGACAATTCGGAAAATTTGAGGTGGGCGGACAAGATTCGGTTGTTTCCAGAGATCTGTCGATAGTTACAACAAAGTTAAGTGATAGGAGGGGGATCTGGTAACTTTTGTAATAAAAAGAGGACCAGTGGGGAATCTTCCTGGTGGGAGCGTGAATTTTCAACTTATAACAGGGAGGCATTTGCGAACACGTCTCGCTTCTCCCTCAAATTCTCTCAAATTTCCTTTTGTTTAAAATCATACTTAACGATTTTCGTTTACAATTTCTCGAAGTTGGTTGGTTGGCTGCATCTGTATCATGTCAAGTCTTATGTCTTTGAATCCTTACAATATCAAGCTGATCGATCTCTTGGGTCCTGGTTTCATTCAAATTCATTAAAATCGAACGGTTGAAAATGTAAACTGACAAGGCGATGCGCGAAAATTTTACTGTGTCTTGAAAAACTATCAGGAAAGCATAAACAACGAACAAACTAATGGAGTCTGTGTGAAGTTTAAAAGCGATGGAATGCTCGTGGCGAATGATATCACCATTATCCTTCAGTATGTGAGCTTCTGGACCAGTAAACAATCCTGGATGTTCACCTACAAGCTACGTGACCTAGCCCTATTCCAAATGTGGAAAATGTACGAGTGGCAGATGTTCGGGGGGACTACCAAGATGTAATAATCCATCATTTGGGCAAAACATTCAATCTACCAGACATTAAAGCACCCTTGCTATTTCTCATTTCAAACAGTGACAGAAAATGTGGCTATCGGGAGGTTGACATGGCAATCGAGTACGCATGGTCCTGGTCGAGCTGAGAAGGCTGTTGATGGGGATACCAACGGTTTATACTTTGTCGGTAAATGTACTCACAGCGCTTACGGTGATGCCCATCCGTGGTGGAAAGTTGATCTAGCTGAACCTCATTGCGTCGAGAAGGTCGTGATTTTCACAAGATCTGACTGTTGTGGTACGTCATCATTATTCTGTTGAAAATGTTGACTGCGGAGGGCGCTGTGAGCATTACTGGATGGGTGTTTTCTCATCTTGCCTTGTACGAACTCACCACCCAAACTTAATTTACAATAGGTATTCTTTTATGAGAAGAAATAGGCCCAAAGTTTATAGTTCAACAATTATATATGTCAAATTAAAAATACATTTCAGTGCATTAGTCCATGACTTTAGATACACGTACAACTGTCCCGCGCTCTAAATCATCGACCTGTATTGTTCTTTCTCACCAAAATGTAACAAATCACCGTGACCATTCATAGATTCATGGCATAGTCAAGCTTCCACTCGTCCGCCGTGAATGATTTTGCGCAAGTGTTGCTTTGATATTTCCTTGGCGGGAATTGGACGCTGACCGCGATGAGAGCAGCTTGTACATTTCCTGCACCACCATGCTTACTAGAGCGAGGAGTCGTTATAGAGCCTCAACTTTTCTCTTACAGACGAGCGTCTTGCTGGTGGTAAGGTGTTTGTCAGTAAAAATGCAGCCTTGACTGATACTACACAGTGCGGTCCAACAATCTCATACTCCATGTCACAACAGAACAGCATCGATTTCAATTGCAACCCAGGAAGCGTCGGCCGTTTTGTTCACTTCAAGCAAACTAATCAGGAAATTATATCGTTGTGTGAGGTCAGGGTCTTTGCTCCAGGTAAGCTTTTGCGGTACACTCCGTAAACAGAAAACAACTTCTGATTTCCTATATGTTCACCCGTTTACAAAAGTTGATAAATTTATTGAAGTTTTGATGGTGAATACAAACTCCATACAGGAACAGAGGATCTCAAGGGTCTTAACTCGGTCAGTCTTCTCTATCGCAGTGAACGTCCAAAAATATATTTATGTGTGACAAATGCAAGGTGCTTGAATCTCACGTAACAGGTACAAATACATTGGAATTTGAACTTAAATATATATATATATACATATATATATATATATATATATATATATATATATATATATATATATATATATATATAATATATATATATATATATATATATATATATATATATATATATATATATATATATATATCGTCGACGGATGTTCGTCTTCATGGAGCCCCGTAACTTCTGGTGTCCCACAGGGGTCACTACTGGGCCCTTTACTTTTTATAATTTTTATTAATGATATGGGTACAGTGTGTAGACACTCGTTATGTTCTATGTACGCTGATGATGCTAAAATTTACAATATTATTAATTCAAGAGATGACTGTGTGCTGTTACAAGAGGATATTAAGCGACTTAACGAGTGGTGTTTAACCTGGAAAATAACTTTAAATAACTCTAAATGCTCAGTGATTTCTTTTACTAGAAAGAAGGTTCCTTTTATTTTTCACTATTCATTAAATAATATCCAACTAGAAAGAGTTGATAAAATTAAGGATCTTGGGGTAATATTTGCTAGTGATTTGAGTTTTTCCATGCATGTTTCCACAATTATCAGTAAAGCTTTTCGCATGCTTGGCTTCATTAAGCGGAGTTGTAATACTTTTTCCAATATCAACTCCCTCAATTCACTGTACATAGTTTATATAAGAAGCATTTTGGAATATGCGTCTGTAGTGTGGTCTCCTTGGCAAAAACAACAACAGGATAATATAGAACGAGTACAAATGAAATTCATTAAGTTTCTTTGCTTCAAAACTAATCACCCTTACAACAGTAATAATTATGAAGAGTTGTGTCAGCATTTTAACCTTTCACCTCTATATCATCGGAGACGATTTTTAGATACAATATTTTTATATAAATGTGTAAATAATATGTATGACTGTCCCCTTATTGTTTCTCGTATTACTTATAATGTCCCCCAGAAAACTACTAGAACTCGCACAGTCTTTAGACTTCCAGTTAGCAAACTCAATGTTTTTAAGTACTCCGCTTTACAAAGATGTATGAGCACTTTAAATGAACTGTGCACTTCAAACCCCGCTATTGACATTTTTTCATTTTACGGAAGTTTTAGACGCTTGGTAAAACTGTCATGTTTAAATTTGTAGACTTTTTTGTTTGTTTTTCATTTCGCTTACTTTTATAATGTTCTGTACTGTGGGTTGTATATTTGTATTTTTAAATTTCTGTATTTTTAAACTTTATGTTTTTTGGAGCCTGTAAATGGGACTTGTTCCCGTTGGTCTTCCTTGAAATAGATAAATAAATAAATAATAAATATATATATATATATATATATATATATATATATATATATATATATATATATATATATATATATATATATATATAACAGAGAGAGAGAGAGAGAGAGAGAGAGAGAGAGAGAGAGAGAGAGAGAGAGAGAGAGAGAGAGATCCAAAACAGCAGAAGTTTAGTACGCGATCGATGCACTTCGGCATATTTCTCAGGGTGACAACTATTTTACCAAGCAAATTCAACAACATTGATGTTCAAGTTACTCATATTATCTGTCAATTTATTCTTCCCATGCTGTAATATTTGATGTAATAGTACAAAATCAAATTGGCTTTTCAATATGCTTGGCAATTGTTAAGTCCACGTTGTATTCCACGGTTTATTTGCAGCCAGGGGAAGATACCAACCTGTAATGATGTCGAAAACTCACGCTGATGCCCAGGCGCACTGCGCGGCACAATCTGTTGGAGGACATTTAGCCAGACTTACAAGCCTTGATCAACATGACTACGTGGTCGGACTAATCAGACAGTCTGAAAGAGAACTTGAAGATGAAGCAGGTACTGATACATACAATTATTTAAATTAGAATAACAAAGTCTGTCTGGCATGGACAAACAATATGTCTACATATTGATTTCAGTCACCATTTCACTGTAATGTTCCTGCCCTGTCGTCAATATAATTGGTATATTATGGATTAAGGTAGTATGCGCCTCGAAAGTGAAATACTATCACTTTTGCTCAAAATTTCCTCAAGGAATCTTTCAACCATTCAAGAATAAAAATCGGGGGTCACCGCGCTTTAGAAACAAATAACCCAGTTACCGATATTTAAAATTCAAAATGGCCGCCATCCCCCTATAAACTCTATAGAGAAAAACAAAATTTTCCAATTTCAAGAAACTAAGCTTGTGAGCTGAAGTTTTCTTACACAAAGAGCTTTGAAATATATGTCCCCGTGGCGCATTCTTCCTTAATGAACAGTGCAATATACGTTTTGTTAAGACTATATCTATAGGTCATGGGAATACATGAAAATTAAGTCAAAATAAACTGAATGTCTCGGGGTTTTTAGACTGAAAGTATTTGAAACAAGGTCTAAAAAGGAAAAAAAACATAACTCTTCGGAGCGATCCGAATATACCATTCTTCTAAGAGGCACAATTACTAGATATCACTATGACCATATCCTTCGATCACGTGTCTACGCAGCGAGGGAAAGGTCGACGCGCAGAGAGGAAAGTTAAAGGGAGGGGGTCGTCGGAACTAAGACTGAAAGATCCGTCGCTCGATGATGCTCCCTTCGCTCCCCTCAGTACGCCTTGGCATCAGTGTGAGTTTTCGACATCATTACAGGTTGGTATCTTCCCCTGGCTAGAAATAAAGCGTGTAAGAGGGGGGAGCGTGGAGAGCGCCCTCGAGCGACGGATCTTCCAGTCTAGTCGGAACTCTGCTCAAAGGTTGCCAAGGACCCCTACGACCGATGTAAACACTGTATCTACGGTACATTAGCGATTGATGAAAGTTAAAACATGTTTGTTGATAATAAATATTGTAAAATTTAAATGTTGCAGCTATGTTGACTTGACCCATCTAGATACCATGCATACATTGTTTGTAAACAAGAAAGTCGCGCAAGCGCAGTTCCGACGACCCCACCCTTTTAATAAGAAAGAAGCAAGATGGTTTTACAGTCAGTAGGGTCAGATTACAACATTTTTTAGTCATTGACATCCAACAGTCTCACCTGAGTGGAGCAAAAGACGCTGGCTGAATCTCGCTACAATTCTTCTTTTCTGCTGGCTTATCATTACAACTGTGTACCACTCTCTTTGTATTGCCATTGATGCAACTTGTCCTTTCACACTGTCAGATTATTGGTGGGTTGATGGCAGCTATCAAGTAGATCAAGGTTGGAATTTCTCCGACAACTCAACCTTCCTGTTCACAGCATGGCACGCTAATGGTACAAGTGTCTTGGACGAAACTCGCTGTCTAAGACTGTCGTGAGTATCTTGCACATGTCTTTATGTAAATATTTGAGCACACTGTATTGCTTTCCTTATATGCTATGATATGTGATATATATAATGCATGCCAGCGGTCCATGTGTGAATATTTACGTATATATAAGTATTTGGCATGATAGATTCTGAACAACATATGTAAAGACATGTTTATATCTATTGTTCATCATGTGCATGTCCTATGCATCAGTGCATTTCTGTCATGACACATACATACATACATACATACATACATACATACATACATACATACATACGTACGTACGTAAGTACGTACGTACGTACATACATACATACATACATACATACATACATACATACATACATACATACATACATATATTCATATATACGTATGTATACGTGTGTATATAATATTTTATATTCAATGGTAACAAAGTTCTGCATCAGAGATTACTGTTTGCTCCAACGTGTGAAGTTCCAATCCTATTTCTCTTTGTTTTACAGAAAACAACAGGATTATCAATGGGATGCTGCTCTGTGTTCAGAGTTTGCATACTTTGTTTGCCGATATGGTTGAAGCGTAAATGTCAAGTTCAACTAAAACTTCGGTGTTATTTATATATATATATATATATATATATATATATATATATATATATATATATATATATATATATATATATATATATATAATATAATATATATGTTCTGAAAATTCATGGTATGATCGAGATTGTAAGAGATTTAAACGTATAGTCAATTCGAAATTGAATGATTTTAGAAATAATAGATCCATGTACAACCTTGACTTGTTGAAAAATGCAAACGAGACTGCAGGGAGCTGATTAACCAAAAGACAAAAGATTTTAACAGTAGTAATTTGGAAAAGTTGGAAATTGCAGCTGGAAGAGTAGATTCAAAAGAATTTTGGTCACTTATTAAAGGTAAATCAGCCCCTCCATCTCGCAGCATATCGAACAATGAGTGGTTTAATTATTTTTCAACTTTACTGAACACTTCAGGTTTTGAAAACGATTACTTTACTCAATTTTATGATGAGATTAAGAACTTTGTCGACAACGTTGAAAATAGTGAAGAAAGTACAGATGTTGACCTAGAATTTTTGAATTCTCCTATTGTAATTGAGGAAGCTTTAAGTGGAATGTTGTGTCAACAAACTCAAGTGTGGTAAAGCTCCAGGTATTGATGGTGTGTCACCTGATATTTTTAAAGTATGTCCATATCCTGTCAAAGAGATGATGTGCAAATTGTTCAATGCTGTCCTTGAGTCTGGAAATTTTCCAACTGCTTGGGCACAAGGTGTCATTGCACCAATTCATAAAAAGGTGATAAGAATTGTGCCGGTAATTACAGGGGGATAACTTTGCTTCCTATAATGGGTAAAGTCTTTTGTAGCATTTTAGACAATCGACTTCGTGTGTGGCTTGAAAAGAACTATCCAATTGTAGATGAACAGGCGGGGTTTAGAAAGAATTACTGTACATCAGATAATATCTTCATTTTACACACTATTATTTCAAAATACTTGGCTCATAAAAAGAGTAGATTATACATAGCATTTGTTGACTTTGAAAAAGCGTTCGATCGCATTGATCATTATTGTTTATTTTATAAATTGCTTAAATGTGGGTTGTCATGTAAAATTTTCAGAGTTATCTTATCAATGTATAGAAATGTACAGTCGTGTGTCCGGACATCACAAGGTATGACTGATTTTTTCGATTGTAATTTTGGTGTCCAGCAGGGCTCAGTACTGTCCCCTCTTTTATTTACGATTTTTGTCAATGATATTGGAACCACTCTAGCCAACACTTACTGTTATTCTGGTGTCTAAATTGGTCTGTTGAAAATAATGTATTTATTGTTCGCTGACGATCTCACACTTGTTAGTTCTTCAAGAATAGGACTACAGCGTTTGTTTGACCAACTGTATGAATATTGCTGCAAATGGAAACTCACAGTTAATGTCGGCACAACTAGAATTATTGTCTTTAGGAGAGGTGGGGGTCTAAAAAGATACGAGAAGTGGTTTTACAATGGCCAGCAGGTGGCGGTAACCTCTTTCTATGGCTATCTTGGTGTTGTTCTTTCTTGGACTGGTCATTGGTATCAAGCACAAAAAGCGTTAAGTGACCAAGCTAAAAGAGCCTTATTCAGTCTCACTACCTGCCTTTGTAAATTTGGTACATTACATGTTTCAACTGCTCTCAAAATATTTGATTGCAAAATACTGCAAATTCTACTCTACGCTGCTGAGATCTGGGATTTCATCCAGCGCCAGATATTGAAAAAATCACAACAAAATGCTGCGTCGTATTTTAAAACTGTACAACAACACTTCGATCATTGCTATGAGGGGCGAGCTAGGCAGACCAACTTTGGAGATTCATATGTATTGTAAAATTATTAAATATTGGTTAAAATATTGAAAATGGACAAAAACAGAATGGTATATAAATGTTACGAGTTTCAAAAATGTAAAATAGATGTACAATGTTATGATTTTTGGGCAAAAAGTGTAAGAGCTTTACTTCAAAGTTATGGTTTCGGAGAAGTTTGGGAACACCAAGGTGTAGGCGACGAGACTGTATTTTTAAGATTGTTTAAGCAAAGATGTATAGACATTGATATCCAACTTTGGATGAGCGACTTGAATAACTCTGAGAGGCTAAACACTTATCGTGCATTTAAGAAAGAGCTCACTTTGGAACCATATTTGACATGTATAGAGAAACCTGCTTTCAGACTTGCCCTTTGTAAATTTAGAACATCTTCCCATTTACTAAAAATAGAAACGGGCAGGTGGAATAATATTCCCAGACCCGACAGAGTTTGTAGCTTTTGTAATCTAAGTATCGTTGAAGACGAATTTCACTTTTTACTTGTTTGTCCAACATATATGGACTTGAGAGCGAAATATTTACCTTACTATTACTTTAACCCTCCTGTTATGTATAAATTCAAAAACCTCCTTTCATCTCAGAATACCGTTACACTAAGGAAGTTGAGCAGATACATTTTTTTCGCGACAAAACGCAGGGAAGAGATTGCTAGAGTTGCCCACTTGGCAAATATTTAAGATTTCTTGTATATGTATGTGTATGTGTTCTTTTGAATCAGTAATTTTGTTAACTAGCGATCTGTATTGTTTTCTATTGAAGTTTGTACATCTTATATATATATATATATATATATATATATATATATATATATATATATATATATATATATATATATATATATATATATATATATATATATATATATATATATATATAATCGGAAAATGTTCCTAGCTTAGACCTTTCGTCCAGTCTGAGCTGGGCTGCCTCAATAGGCTCTCTCAATTCCATAGCAATCCTGTCCTGTCATGTATTCCAATTGGTATTGTTCTACTGTTTTCGGTCGATACCATTCTTCCCCCAGGTGTCGAGTTTATTTATCCAGAATGTTTCACGCGTTATAATAACCTTACCGTGCTGTAATTCTTCAAACCCGATTATTTTGAAATCATGTTTTGCGTGATTGGGCGAGTTGAAATGGTTTGGTACTGCGTCGTTGATTTTTCCGCGTACTGCTGACATGTGATTTTGCATACGTGTGTAAAGTATACCACCCGTTTCACCAACGTACATATGTGTTCGCACTGTTCGCAGTAAATTACATTCGTTGACTTGCATGTCCTGTGATTCTGAAGGTTGCTTTGTCTGGTCCTAGGAGAGTAGACGTTGTTTTCATGCACTTGCAGATCGCACATCTTGTAGTCTGACATTGGTATGACCCTGGTTTCTGTTGGTTGAAGAGTATTTATCTCACTGTCATTAAAATACAACGTATCTTATAGTACACTGATAGAGTCATCAATAGCAGTCTAATTGGACAGTCTATTTCTTTGAAAGTCCTTATGCTCTATTTAGGCCAAAAAATGTTTCTGGTTTCAACATTCAACAAATGTTATGCGGCCACGCAGTTTTCTTTTCTTTTTCTTTTTTCCCTTTCTTTTTTCATTCCTAACAATGCCGGTTTGGCACAATTGATGCAACAGTTATTGTCTTTTATTACTGGCTGCATAATACTTCCGTTTTCTTTTTTTGCATTTTTGGACATGCAAACAGGGATATCAAGGATAGCTGTACTGATGAGTATGTCACCTAAAACAGACATGATGCGCAGGTTCTGAAATGACGCGCACGGTGACCAGAAACAATCCTTTTCTTCGCCTTACCTTCTTTTTTTAATATTCGAAAGTGATTATGAAAGCAAATGTATGTAAGGGAGTATAAACGGGTTGTCTGACAAAAATCATGTTACTTGTAGCCTATGGAGTCTCTTGGCCAAATCCCTGCAGCTCAAGGGGATCACACACTGCGTTTGATGGGGATTTCCTATTCGGTTTTCCTCTACCGCAATTGCAATTGAGATTAATTATTCTGAAACATTAAATATGGTGAAGAATCTTCTGTTTTTTTGCCGACAGTTTTCTCATTACTGAAAAATAAATGTACGTTTTTGATAAATAAGCCTCGGTTTGTCATATTCAATGATCCCAGCACGTCACTGTTAAAATGTAATGATATGTATATTCACAAGTTTGAATCTAGCAGTCGGTTGTTTACATTTTTCATTTTGTTGTACAAAGTATTTACAAATGTAAATACTGCTTACATCTTGAATGTTATACGTTTTGTTTTTCAATGTAGTGTTGGTTTGTTAGCCATCAATGTGTGCTACATGTATTATTACAAATAAAGTTTGAACTAGAAGAAAAGTGCCTGAATTATGCATATCATTGATAAAATTTATTACTGAAAACTTAGACGAAACAAGGTGTACATGTATGTATCGCCGTTTTAACTTCTCTTTCGCCTCCATGTAGACTTTTGTCCGGAGAATTGCAATAAATGTAGACTTGACGGACGTGTTTGCCTCTAGCACGCTTCGACTAAGCATGTGGAGAAAATGTAGACTTTTGACGCCTGTCATTTGGCCAAAATGTTGAATATTCATCCGTCCCCTATTTGCAGAAAAATTCTAGAATCTGTGCTTTGTACTTCGAGCTGTCCAGGTACACCTGTACCTACATCAGATGTGAATTTACCCCCTCCCCGGGGAATGAGTAGATTGTTTTATTGCGTCCGCACAGTAGCTTTCCATAGTTTTCGGAAAAAAGCAAACATTTCAGCAGTAATTTCCATTGTTAGCGATATTCTGCTGAAAAACCAAGCCATGACTTTTTAAAGTACAGCCATCGAACCGTTGTGGTGACGTACAGCGACGCCCTATAGAAGCATATAATTATATTTATAGAGGTGTGTATGGTTGATGAAAATACCAGTATTTTGACGTCTGTCAAATATATCTGACACATCCAAATGTATTTCACTTACTCAAACCTTTCAGAATTTTGGAACAAAGACTTTCGGACCTTACTTGGCCTTATCAGTAAAACAACTGAATGATGTGGATTTTCGTCGTATCTTTTGACACAAACCACATGGAAACCCATGGAGCATCAACCCAATGTTCAACATAAATTATCAGGTCATGTTGTAGCCACCGGTGATTTATTCGTCATTATGCGTACATTACTCATATCTACGGGTTGACAGTCACTGTACATCGTGGACTACTATCGGATCTCATGATTAAAGGCTCTTCTTTCGATAGTGGTTTTCACTTATTTATATACAGCGAAGTTAAATTACCGACGTCCATTTTCAAGATTTGAATGAGATGTCTCGAACTCATCCCATATATGCATAGTTGGTCCCTGCCCTGTGAAAACGATCATTGTACAAGCACTACCCTCTACCCGACTACAATGCCGATTGTATACCAATATGAAAGCTAGAGTTGTTATTTTTTTGAAAATCAGGACCAGGTTTTCTATTCCACGGTTGTATGCACATTAGAGTATCAATAACATAAATATTTTTTCTGCATTTTATCGCTATGACAGCACCGACTTCCATACTTTTCTCTTGTTGAAAAGTACATTCATAATGTATTTCGACCTTTTACCTTAAATGCCTCATTTTATAAATAGACAACAACAAACAGGAAATTCATTTAGTTGATAACAATTCCAATTGACAGAAGTAGATTGTCAAAGCGACAAAGAGCATTTCTCACATCTATTAATGTGAAAACCACTGGGTTTGACAAGGGCACAATTTACGGGGGCTCTTAAGGTTGGCTTAGGGTTGCTTTGCACATAACCAACACGCTTTTTTTCAAAGCAATATGGCTTATCAAAGAAATGAAAAACCACTCATACTATATATTTTCAAAAAGCAGAAAATATCGTTTTTTAGCAATAGTTTACTCGAAGGACAAAGGTGTAAATATTTGGGGTAGAAAACCTCAATTTTAGTATTAATGATGAAAATCAATCTAACCCAAACGTAACATCTCATTTAGAACTAGGGTATATGTAGAAAAAAAGGCAAATTGTTTAGCATTGTCTATTCTCATATTTATCAACGCTAAGCCCTGGGATCGCCTCTGCACTAGTCTGTAGGAGGATTATGGAGGTGTGATAGCCTTTCAATGGCAGGAATTGCAAAGCTGTTTTTTGAAATGTGGAAACGGGAGAAAAGAGGAACCAGAAAATCGGTCAATTTACATAAATTTGAATAAATTGACACTTCTTTATCACCCAACTCACGACTGATTGTCATACTAAAAGGTGAACCCGACCAATATTTTAATCGTGGGGTTAACAAATAAATTAAAATTGAATGAAGTTATTTTGAGCAACATACGTTGTGTTATGTGCAACGCCATCCAAGTTATCAGCTTTGTCTCTGAGTAAATTGATAACTTGATACATCTTTGTATAAATAAAAAAACACCATGGAGATATTCAATGTATACAACAGCTAAGGCAAGAACCAGGAATTGAGATAGCGGCTTAAGACGCCTGCGTACGTCAATTTGTTCAGAGACAAAGCTGATAAGACACCTGCTTACTTCAATAAACTTTCGCCAGAGAGAAAGTTCTGTGCTTCCACCTAATCGGATCTATTCAAATCATATTTATTTGAAACTGAGTGCAAGTTACAAGGATAAAAGGGCTAGGCTTGGCTTGTGATGTCGACCAACATTCCCCCTCCCAAGCGAATTTAAAGTGGCAAGGCCACCTTTCCCAAGAAGCACACATGTCCCTACACATGTATCACCCTATTTGTAACAATCAACCTTATTTGTAACACTTACCCACTTTGTAATAAACTTAAACCCTATTTGTAACACTAACCCAATTTGTAACAAAACCTAACCCCATTTGTAACAACAACCTAACTTATGTAAAAACTTGACCATATTTCATCAAAATGAACACAAATATGCATATTTCATCAAAATTCAAACAAATACGGCCAAGGTTTTTTGAAAATTAGGTTAGGTTGATTGGGTTAACATTTGTTACAAATTGGTTTAGTGTTACAAATAGGGTTAACTTTTGTTACAAATAGGGTTAGTATGACTTCTGTCAGAAAACAAGATTTTTCACATTTTTGACAGAAATTGGTAAAAGTTGCCCCAAAATAAACTTTTTGCATATATCTGCACAACTTGATTATCTCTTACGATTAAGCCAATTATCCCTAGGAACCTGCACAACGAAATTTAATCTGACGAGCAGTTTCCGAACAAATGCGTTTCGACAAGGAAAGAAAAAGAAAATCGCCCCAATATACAGATATGCACATTTCATCAAAATTTAAACAAATACGGCCAACTTTTTTTGGAAATTAGGTTTCGTTACAAATAGGGTTAACTTTTGTTACAAATTGGGCTAGTGTTACCAATAGTGTCGATTGTCACAAACAGGGGTGATACATCATCCCGAGCGGGCGGACGGAGTCGGAGCTACGGCGAACGCCAACCGAAAGATCACCATCTGCTATTATGAACCATGCTGAGGCGAGTATGAAACCAACGCGGTTATAGTTGTAGTCTTTTTCATGTTCAACAATTTAGTTTTAATTCCACCCATACGACACATCCGTAAGGCAGTTGTCCGGACTGCGAAGGGATGGTTAACAGTTTCCACAGCTGTTAACCAGTCACAAGCCCTTTTGCGCGTATCCACGCCAAAATGACGCTATATCATGTGACCATGAATGGACGAATCATGACACAAATTTTGGTAGGATGTGTCACAAAAGAAATTGATGCGCCAAACTTACAATAGAGAACGCTCTCCGTTCACATATGAATGTACACACTCTGGTCAATTTCTGCAAGGTATTTATTCACCGTCACTGCCAGAACTAACTTGCCCGCACATTATGGATGTTTTCGGTCTCTTGGAGCAAAATATTACCGTATGTTTTACATCAGGCCTTCATACCATCAGAAAAGCGAAAATCAATTTCAAAGTAGCTAAACTGGGACACCTATGTAACTCAAATATATTGAAGTACGAAAAATAAATGCAAATATTAGTTTCATGTAACAGTTGATGATTTTGTAACATCGATACTTTGAAACTAGAAACCATTACAAAAATATAAATACAAAAGATTGAATAGAAGGCACTAGACACCACCTCGGCAAAACAGAATAGGAAGGAACAAGAATTTTAAATACAGCTTTTTCAAAGCAAAAAGACAATTTGAAAATATTTTTCTTACGACGAATATGAAGCTACAAATGTACCGACAACGCGTTTTCTAATCATCAATGCTACTGGTATTGAGTCAAACTGCTTAGCAAAAAAATGACAATACAGTACATATTCGTAATATGTATGTATGTATGTATGTATGTATGTATGTATGTATGTATGTATGTATGTATGTATGTATGTGTGTGTGTGTGTGTGTGTGTGTGTGCGTGTGCGTGCGTGCGTGCGTGCGTGCGTGCGTGCGTGCATGCATGCATGCATGCATGCATGCATGCATGTATGTATGTATGTATGTATGTATGTATGTATGTATGTATGTATGTATGTATGTATGTTCATAAACATTATATTTGTATATGTATCTGTGTGTATCTCTTTCTGTGTATACACTCGCTGACATTATAAGTCGGAGTCGGTAGGTCGTATGCGATGTATACTTTCCATCTATCGATCAATCAATCATATCGACGACAAATAAAATAGCCAACATCTGTACACTGAGCAGCATCCCACAGATAACCCAGATGTTTCCTATAAAGTAAGAACGAGATAGGATATTTAAAAAAGTCGAATGCAATAAATTCAGATGATGTGATGTGATGTTGAGAGTGATGCCGAGCAGAAATAAAACAATAATTGTGGAACACTGTAAGAAAGTTACTCACGACAGTCTTAGACACCGAGTTTCGTCCAAGACACTTGTACCATCAGCGTGCCATGCTGTGAACCGGAAGATTGAGTTGTCGGAGAAATTCCAACCTTGGTGTGCTTGATAGCTGCCATCAACCCACCAATAATCTGACAGTGTGAAAGGACAAGTTGCATCAATGGCAATACAAAGAGAAGATGGACAGGCAAACGTTAAATAATGAAAGTCATAGACTAAAACTCTGCCCCTGTCTCTCCTCTTCGTAATTTCAGTAATTTGCAAAAATAGCGTACAGGCTATAGGACTACCTGCTTTCTTAAACTTTCGCTTGCAGTGCATACCACTTTTCAAGCTTCAACCTTTCGAGAGCGGCGCCATCTTGCTTGTACGTATGTAACCAGAAATTTCGAGCAAGGCGCCTACACCTCTTGCAACTGTGGCACGTTCTGACTATTGTACAGTCCTATTCTTGTTGCTGAGACATTAGAACCAAGGCTTAAAATAGTAAAAAAGATATATATGAAGCACTTGTAGAGCGCCAAGTACAGTGAGGTAAAAATATTAAATGGAAAATTATAGATAAACTGATGGGTCTTCAATTCAGTATTTAAAGTGACCACCGTATCACACAAGGATCCATGCCAGACAGAACTGGTTATTCTCACTTAAGTATTTATATGTGTCAGTACCTGTTTCTCCTTCTCTTCCAGACTGCCTGATAAGTCCGACCACGTAGTCATGTTGGTCAAGGCTTGTAAGTCTGGCTAAATGTCCCCCAACAGATTGTGCCGCGCAGTGCGCCTGGGCATCAGCGTGAGTTCTCCACATCATTACCGGTTGGTATCTTCCCCTGGCTGCAAATAAACAGTGGACTTAGCAGTTGCCAAGCATATTGAAAAGCTCATTATTTAGACAATTTCTGTTCGTACTTTTACATCAAATATTACTACATGGGGAGTATATATTGATAGATAACATTAAGACATTTAATTATCAAGAAAACGCGCGATTTTTTTTTATCTTGTCCTAAATATTAACCATCATTTGTTTCAGAACTAAGTATTTTGACGCGATGGTTGGTACCTAGCAGAAAGGTATTGGCACTGTGAACAATTCTACTGTATTGAGTCACCCTTACCTTTCGAGTCACGCACAAAAAACATCGCAGACAAAGGCACACATTAGCATTGAATGTATGTATGTATGTATGTATGTATGTATGTATGTATGTATGTATGTATGTATGTATGTATGTATGTATGTATGTATGTATGTATGTATGTATGTATGTATGTATGTATGTATGTATGTATGTATGTATGTGTCCGCTGTGTACAAATGTGTAAAGTGTCTGGCTCTTCATCTTTGCTTTCCTACCTACCAGGAGCGTACACCCTGACTTCGCACAAGGCTATTAATTCCTGATCTCTTTGCTCGAAATGAACAAAACGACCCACTGATCCTTGATCACAGTTGAAATCGATGTTGTTCTGTTGTGACATCGAGTACGAGACCGTTGGCCCACACTGCGTGGCATCTGTCAAGGCTGCGTTTTTACTGACAAAGACCTTACCACCAACCAGACGCTCCTCTGGAAGAGATTTTAAAGATACGTCGACAAAAATAGTAATCAATATGTTTGCAATTCGGGTGAAATAAGAAATTTTCCCGGACCAAACACTGAAAATGTGAGGTACAACCTGTCTTATTTATTCGGGCAACGTATTATATTCTATGCTCTGTGTCCGCGCGTCAGGTTTACAGGGGGGCATAGTTTCTGCTGCGAAGCGGCATCAAATTTGGGTGTAAACAAAAAAGTGTTTTCTAAAATCACCATGAATAAGTCTGCTGAAGTGGATTTCGTGATTTGAACAGGAAGAGTTCGTTGATTCCCTCACTTCAGCAACGTTCGGTGGTAATCATTCTTCCTTGAGCACATACAAAATAAACCGATGTCTTCCTATAGGCAACACGTTCTCGGAAAAGTCATGAAGCTGTCAGGTTGATTTCGATGCTTCTTTTGGACTGTCGTGGAGGGCGCAGTGGACAAAGACAAAACTGTAATTTTGGGTATTTCGCTGTTAGATATTCCGCATGCAATTTAAGTGGTTAATGTGTTCGAATTTTACCATGAAATGTTGAGTAAGGTTGCATGGACACAGTGCATAAGGTAACACACAAAATATGGTGACAGATTTACGACTTCTCTTTCTTAAGTTACAATTTTTAGCAAACCTACGGACAAGCCTGAGGGACTCATGATGTCTACAGCGCCCCAATAGCGAATCTCGTCAGCTACAGATCTGATATTGTACATACGGCAACAATCCGATCTTGTGAAAATGACTACTTTCTTGACGCAATGTTGTTCAGCAAGGTCAACTCTCCACCATGGATTACTAACACCCTCACCGGTGAGAGAACATTTCCCGCTGGGAAAATAACCGATAGTGTAGCCATCCACTGCCTTGTCGGCTGGACCATTAGGATGCGAACTTGATTGCCATGTTAATCTTCCGAAAGCCACATTCACTGTCGCTATTTGAGAGAGAGAGAGAGAGAGAGAGAGAGAGAGAGAGAGAGAGAGAGTGAGAGTGAGAGTTTGCGTTCTAAGCGTGTATTGTGTCTCTGAAATCCAATCACTATGTCCGGAAAGATAGCTGTCCTCAACTGCTTATCCATACATAAAGTGTATTTAGTTGGATTAATAAGATCCCTGTCCATATATTGTCCTAACACTAATTGTAAAATTCAAGTTCACGTATTCGAGAGAACACTATCGTATTTGTTTGTGTTTAAATTGTTGATCGACGTCAGGATTTTGTCACATATTCCCGTAGGTGGCACAACTGGTCAATCCTTCAGTTCCCGGAATCTCGCCAACTTGTGATCCGCGAAAAATAATGGCGAAAAGCAAGTGTTACGTCATTCACGAAGCTACACACTCACCCCGATCACAATCACAAAGATACTCTGAGTCCACAGATGCCCCACAGGATTCTCCAAAGCATTGTGCCAGGTCTTCACAACCAGTACTGTCGCTTGTTTTTGCTGATTTTTTAAATACATGAGAATAATTTGTTATAACTGGGCAGACGGGTATAGTAAGTGCAGCAGAAAGAAAGAAAAACAAAGATAGAGAACAAGATAATCAGAATAGATGGATATATACACACACGCATACACACACACACACATACATACATACATAATATATATATACATATATATATATACATATATATACACACACACATATATATATATATATATATTATATATATATATATATATATATATATAATATATACACACTGGAATAGATAGACAGACACAATCTAAAGAGCTTATAACAAGTTGACGTGTTTTCTTTTTAATGGCAACGACATCAAAATGAATCAAAATGTGTAAGCCTAGCAAACGAGAATCGATCCTACACTGTCAAGCAATTACAAATGGAATTCCCTGTGACCAATTTTACTGAAATCTGGTCAGATATTTGTGAAATGTTCAATCCCACGAACAGATCGAAAGTTTTACGAATCAGCATTTGTCTAACAACAATCGTAGTGTTTATTTATATGTGGCTGAAGGGGAACAAGTACCGACCTGTCTTTTCACAGATGAACCATGACTCCGGGAAAGAAGCTGAAAACGATTTGTCATTCCATCTGAAACGGGACCAGTCAGAGCTTCTCAATTCGATTTCAACGATCTTGGCAACATTGCCATCGTTAGGTTCCCCATACTGCCACGGCATGAAACTTTGATCAACATTTGTCCCGTCTGACCATTTATAACCTTCATAAGGCTGTTACGTGAAAAGGGGAGGTATTAAGCTCACTAAGTAAAAGTGAAAAGTGAAAGTTTTACTATTGTCTTTAAGAATGTCATGCAATTAAGTCCAGGTCAGTTGTACGTGCTATTTTAATTTGACTATTGTTCTAAACAACCATAGAACACCAAAGTCAGCAACATCGCTGTAAATCCGCTATATCAATACAAGAACAAGTCATTGCCAATGACACAGTCCCCATCGGTGATTCTAGCGGTCTGATATTTTAAAAATAAAATTGACATTCTGGTCTGATCACGAATTGCCTTTCAACAATACATGTTATTAAACTACATTTCTACCAAAATTAACTTGCTTTTCAAATGCCCAATAATAACTTTTAAATTTGTCAAGTCACAGCTAAGTGGCAGTTGTCATGAAAAAAAATATACAACATAGTTCACATACTATACAATAATTATAGTTTACTTTTTGTATATGCATTTGATCTGATACGTTTATTCCGAATTGCGAGTGCTTTGAAGAAATGTTGTGAAGAGGACGACAAGACCAGTTTTGGGACAATATAAGTCAATGATAATTGGTGCAATTTCAAGTAGACTTTCAACAATTTTTAAAGTAAATTTTCTGTAACTGGCTTACTTCTCATAACTTCGGTAGTATGAAAAATACTGCACTTTCGCTACGTGGTGGCCGATAACGTATGCAAAGCTTAAAGTGGCGTCGCACAAAACCAACATTTTTCGAGGCAATAATTTTTATCAAAGTTATTAACACCTCCTAATACCATATATATTCAAAAAGCAGAGAATCTTAAGTTTAGTATGGTAGCGATAGTTTACTCAAAGGATGAAGCGGTACATGTGTGGGGTAAAAAACGTCAATTCGTGTTTCTTAAATGGCAGGGATTGAAAAATTGATATTCAAAAAAGCGATTACAATTACAATCACGATAAGTAAAATTGTAAACGCTCTTATTCCAAATTGACGAACTTCATTTAGTAACAAACTGTTTTTATAATAACACGATTAGAACTAATTTGGGATAATTGGATGTTGACGTAATGTCGATTATATCTAAAAATGTAATCTCATCTGCTTTTCGTTTTATATTACACGCTTGTTTTAATGAGCAATTTGCGATATTGCAATATTAAGCTATATGGCACCTAACACTTTTGAGAAATTTGCAAAACATGAAAATCCAATTATCCCAAATTAGTTCCCATCGTGTTTTATAAATTGTTTAATGAACATGTGAAAAGTTCACAAAATTTGACCTGGCAAGAGGAGTTAAATTTTCTTGAAACGTTGGGAAATGGGAAGCCAGGAAATTGAGGGATTTACATAAATTTGCATACGTTTACACACATCCGACTACACATGATTGTTTGTCATGCCTAAAGGCGAGCCTTACCAAAATTGAATGAATCTCTGCAAAAAGAGATTTTGAGCAAAATATGCTGTGTTACGTGCAACGCCACCTTAACTCAGCAGTTGACATGTTTTTTTCATCAAGAAATTAGATCATCATCCCATAAGCTCCGATGGAGAATACGTCAAAAGAAACTTGTACTGACAACAGGTACCTAAAAACACGAATTCCGTCTTTACACATAATGTTTACAGAGCATACGCATTTTCTCCACCAGAGCTATAGATACAGAGATACTTACCCTGTATGTCATACCAATGTACGGGTTGCAACTGAACAAAGGTGAACAACCTGCCTTGTTAAGCGTGGCAACCTCTGAAGACAAAAAACCATGAACATCTCGTGTATCCTTCACAAGTTGGCCACCTTGACTTTGGCAGTAAACGTCTGCATCAATCCATTTTATTCGATTTGTACCAAAATAATAGCATTTATCACTGAAATGCTTCCAGCCGGAAGGGCATGCAGCTGTGTTGAACGGACAAGTTGATAAAAAAATAACTGATTTTTTGAAAAGGTACCTTGACCCAGGATTTCTTTTGCAATTTGATGAAGACGTAGGACAGCAGGCTGTAAGACAGGCAGTTCTTGCAACCGCAAATGAGTGACATGTCAGAAAACAGGAACAAGATGCGTGTCCGTGTATAACTGTCCCATCGGTCTGATTCCTGTTTGTTTTGTCAAGTTATTTTCATTTTGTCAGCCTGATCAGACAGTGAGGTTACTCATTTGCATAACAAAGTGTAAGAAAAAATATTTTAAATACCTCGTACCCGATGTGAACTTTTTATTGAAATGTTTCAATCGACGCCGCAGTATCATTCACATGATATCGAGGGACGCCAAACCAGCAAATGCATGCCAGTGACGACCTATACGCTCTTTAATGTTACTTGTTTTAAAGGATCGACAACTACAGATTTTCAATGAGGATGCTCAGAATTTTGACATAGATTTTTTTTCTATGTTCCAAAATTTGACAAACCGTTGCTCTAGTTTTGCTCGCACATGCATACGTTTTCTTTTGGAATTCAATCTTTTTTCGACCGACCGACAGTCATTTGAATATTTGTTTGCAAACTCAGCAAATTAGACTGGTGATTGAAGACTATCGAAATAGTGACGTCACATAAAGAAAACAGCAATAGCATGAAGCAAAAGTACCGTGGCTATAGCAAGTTTTGAAAGGATTCTGTGACTGAAATTAAACACTATATACGATATAAATCTTAACATGGTAGAAACAAGGTCCATATTCAGTCTCGGGATAGAGGGACTGTAGGGGATTTCAAGGGAAGTATAACTGGCTTATCCTAGGATAAGGTCATTTGATGTGCACTTGGTCGTTGGGAAGGGAGCAGGGGTACAAGGAGCGCCCTCTAGCATCAGTTCGTCAAGTCAACGCAAACTGTATGATGCGGTTGTTTTGTGAAACATGAACACATCAAATATATCTTAGGTATTCATGTCGTACTTGAAATCTCTTCACATTTACAGATTGTTCAATGCATTTCTTACCAGTATACTTAACAGCTGGTGCGGGAGATGGCGTTAGATCTGTTAAATGCAAGTAATACGAGAGACAGAAATTATTGACTGTGGATACAGAAAATTGCCAAACCATAAAATACTCAAAAGTAAGCATTTCTGTTCTGAGTGTAAACAAAGTTTCTCATTCTACTCCACAAATCATGTCGCAATATATTGTGCTCGACTCGTCATCATTGTCTGTATGAGTGTTCTGTCCAATTATTTCAATGAGTTTAAGTTCGGACTAAAATTCATTAGTCGACAATAACACTGCATGGTCAATAGAATGTATTGAGTTGGCTAGGTTAATAATTTGTATTTAATTTTACTCTGAGGCGAAGAATGTAATTATTCCACAGAAACAAATAACTAAAAATACTGTCAAAGTTCCCGTACAATTGTTCCGTTAATATCTTACCGTATGACGTTCTTTCTGGCGGCACCAATTCGAGTTAAAAAAACTATGAACGTATTGAATTTTACATAACGTCGTCTTTGTTTTACTTCTCGGCCACTGCACAAGCTGTATCAGAGTGTTGTGGTATTTATAAACTAATAAGTTGTCTTCAATAACTGGCAGGCGAAAACTAAATACGCTAAGTATTAAAAGGCACAACTTTTTAATTAAGGCTCAGACGCGTGACCAGAATTTTCTTTTCGAGAGTTTGAAAAACAACGTTACAGGTGGAAGGAATGTAAGAAAAAGAAAGAATTGGTCCACAGATATTAGAGAATTATGTATTTGTAGGAGGCTGGTTTCGATAGTGCAATGCCGGTCATTCTCTGCGTTTTACATGTGAAGCGAAAAATTCAATTTACTTACCGGGTGCTATGACTTTAACTTCACACAGGGCCAGCTTTTCTGCCTCTCGGGGAAGACGTATTTCCAGGTACCTTCCAATCGTACTTAGATCACATTCCAAGTCGATCAACTTATTTGTAGCCATCGATTCCTGAACCGTACCGCATGAACGAGGCTCAGCCATGTCATAGTGACTGGAAACCCATATTTCTGCACCGGAGATGATTTCAGCTGTCATACGGAAATGTAGATCACAATGATACGAAAAATAGGAGGATAACAAACATCCTTGTGAATTTTGCAGTCTGTTTCTCAGGTATGTTAAGGCATGGCTTCCAGTACAAGACATGCTTTATTAGTCCCCACGGACACCGTCCGGGGGGACTTATAGGTTTGGTCATGTCCGTGCGTGCGTGCGTGCGTGCGTGCGTGCGGGCGGGCGTCCGTTCACGCAGATATCTCAGACATGCCCTGGTGGGACACCTTATGACGCCACATATTGTACCTCATTAATTATGCACATATCTAATTCTGAGCAAGCCAATAGAGCTGGATGTCTGATTTTTGGTATATAGGGATAACTATAGGATAGAAATTTTTTGACAAAATGTCATGTGACCTCGATAACCTTTTACCTAAAATATACGTTTATGTCAATAAATAGATAACCACAAGTGCTATGTCCTTTATATTTAGTAGGATGGGAGACCATATGACAACACACGCTTTACCTCATTAATTATGCACATATCTAATTCTGGGCAAGCGAATAGAGCTAGAGGTCTGATTTTTGGCATATAGGGATTAATTAGCAATACATTTTTTTTCCAAAATGTCACGTGACCTTGATGACCTTTGACCTTGATTATACATATATATGCATAACTCAGTAACCACAAGTTCTATACGCTTCAATTTTGATAGGATATTAGACCTTAAGATGTCACATCTTGTACCTCATTTATTATGCGCATATGTATTTCTTGGCTGGCTAATACAGCTAGAGGTCTGATCTTTTTTCCCGATTTAGAACCATAACTTAGACATGCCTCATGTTTCAAATTGGGAACAACGACATAGACCTATGTGCCCATAGATCTGAACATATACACTCCAGTGATACTTCTTAATGACCACATTTCCCTGCCCCATCAAGACTAATACTCCTATTACAAGTGGGGACTATGTCATTGTCAATGACTTGTTTAAAGAAAATCGTCTTTGATATATATAATATTTTAAAATGCACGTGAAATTTTTTTAAATGCTGGATTTTAATGTTTTTAAATAAAAATGAATTAAATAATTTTGTCTCAGTGACTGGTTGTTACACAAGATTTAATGCTATTTTACGTCATCTGATCATTTGAGTTTAAATAAATTTGTGTTCAGCGGTTGGAACATGCACAGTCCCTCGCGGGAAAATGTAATTGTCGGTAGCCATAGTTGATCTCAAGTTCTGCACAAATTTCCTTTCCACACACCAAAAAACGTAGTGTGGCTAAATTTCAAGCAATTTAATGAGATCTTCCACCAGATTGATCCCTATAGCTATTCTGAACCATTCCTTTAAACATGGGTTTATACAAAGAGTATGTGTTGACAATCTTGCAGTCGTGAACATTTCATTTCCGACATAAAGATTCTTTCCGAGTGTAAGTTGGATATCATTTATGCCCTCATGATTTTCAACCATAGTCCTTGTCTCTACACTGTTCCTGCTTGTTAACTTGCATATTAAAGTTGCTGCAAGACACCGGCCAAGAACATCAGCATTTCATATCTTGCATCGTAGAAGTGTGCATCTTGTTACCGCTTGCAGACGAATTACAAAGTTCAAGATTAACCAAGGGATAGGGACGCACACAAACGTCTGCTTTCATTAATCGTCACCAACGGTCGCTGAATCGAGGAGATTTGAACGCCTATCCCACTCCCACCTCCACCCTCAATCAATTTGATGAACAGAATCTTTAACTGTTGCCAACTCTTTTCGGAATATCACGTTTCCATACGGCATTTAATAAGACAAGTTAGCACAATGTATGAAAGCAGTGCCAATCACTGACAGAACCAATTCTGGCTGTACCAGACAGCGTCCCGGTTCCATTTTTATCAGTCAAACGCGCCAACTTTGAAAAATGCCATGGTTGCAACCACCTATAATTTCAAACAGTTACTGTACTCTTAAGAAATACAGCCAAGTGATTTGCATTTGATTTTACATTTATACTATAGAATCTGACAATATCAAACTTGATATATCGATAGTTCCCGCCTTCAAACAATCGTTCCTCTCTCTCTCTCTCTCTCTCTCTCTCTCTCTCTCTCTCTCTCTCTCTCTCTCTCTCTCTCTCTCTCTCTCTCTCTCTCTCTCCCTCCCTCCATGTATTTAGCATCGTTCTGCAATTTAAAATACTCTCTCCGCTAACAAGATTTCTTACCACAACAGTCGTGTCTGTTTGAGATGATAACTCTAGCGACACACGAAACTTGACCCAGGTCAACCTTCCACCAACTCTCTTCGCCAATAACATTGCTGGTGACCGCACAGGAAAGGCCCTCCAGTGCATCTGGGTTGATGACGTCATCGACTGCTCGGCTTGCATAGTTGTCGTCGTGAGTGCTGGACTGGATCGCCCATTTGTTCCAGGCGATATTTACGAAGTCAATGTCTGTTGATGAAAAATCACTGCTATGTAAACTATTAAAAAGGAGCAACGTCTTTGACATTTATACATTTATTTATTTTTTTGTTTTATATCGTTTGCACTTTTGCTGTCTTACCCCTCTTAACATCATGTCACTGGCATAAAAGTTGTCAATGATGGGGTATAAGATGCAGTGTTACACACCAAGTGAGTTTGATTTTAGTCTTATCTAATTTTCTCCTACGACCTATTCTGTATCCTTACGAATAGACCTGGCAACAGTCTCCACTGAATAAAAAAAAACAAAGTTAGAAAGCAAAATAACTCTGAATCAAGAAAGCTAAAACAAGACACGCCTGCTGTGGACTCGTACTGATGGTTTCTCGTAGGACAAAGAAACGCGGTACAAATTTTCAATCGAGAGAATGGAATTTCACATTTAACCATTTGTTGCTAGTTAGGCGAGCTTTAATATCAAATCATTATGGGAGAAAACACATTGTCTAAGAAGGAGAAAATTGCACATGTGCAGACGTGACAATGTTAGGCATTTAAAAATGAACATATACAACAGTTGAGAACAAGTTCTTTTCAGCTTTATCTTGTTTAAGTCCCATTTTATGCCTATGGTAGCAATTTTTAACCTTTATATTTCGATTTTCGTAGTGATGCTTCTGTAGTCTTTTATTTCTTTTCACGACACGGCTTAAAACAGTCGTGTAAATAAGCAGTTCTGCAGTGTGTTTTCATGAAAACATAATTTTTTGAAGTATTTTGCATCCGCAGAAAAGGCTTTGCCATCCAAAAGCATTTATTTACGGATATTTAAACTGTTGAGTTGCCTGCAAGACAACGATAAGTGGACTGGTAAATCAGTGATCATGAAACGGTTAATTCTCATCAAACAAAATACGTTCAAGCTTAGCTAACCACGTGTTGTTAAATCTCCACGCTTTAGGTGAACCTGGATGGGATTATGAATAACGTATTGAGCAGAATAACGGTCGCTCTTGAGACTTTGACGGTGTACACTGAAAAACATTCGTAGACTGTATTGTTCTTTGGAGGGTAAACTCCGAAACCCTAAGAGGGTGCCAAGGATATCAAAATACCAGGCGTAAGCTCCTCTGCAGGGTATACAAGTTTTTTTTCAAAACTTGAACCGTGTCGATGTGGTGATAATCGACACTGGCATGTGTAAAATTGCATGTCATACATTTTCGGGGTCTTGTATCAGAGCCTGGGGATCAGATACGCTCGTGTGACTGGACTCCTTAAGACGGAGTACTGCCCCTACCTCTTGGGATTAGTTGCTGCGGAGTACAATGGCACCAAATACTGGTGGGATTTATCTAATCTACTACTTCTCTTGGTCAAAACTAGGGATCAGGATTGCGTTAGTCACCACCCTCTCCTCCTTGTCCTTTGTAATCGTTTAAATCCTGCCAGCCAGGACTTACGAATTCAACTTCAAAAATAAATAAATGGTTAACTGGAGCGAACTACATTTTCACAATCACACGGAATTTTTCATCTCATTACCCACCGTTGGTGTCGCTGCAGTCGCAATGGTATTGGTTAATCCCGTCGATACATTTGCCGCCGTAGCACGCACCAGGCAAACAGTCGTCGATATCTACAAATTTTAAAAATGAAAACAACAAGAGTGATTTATTTCCATAAAACCAACCATAGGACATTTAGTGTGAAGGTATGACCGTTAAGTCATTGGAGAAGGTCAGCATTCGGACGTACAAATTTTGTTTTATTTTGTTTTGTTTTTGGATTATACTCATAATGCATGATGTTGCTCTAGAAATACCATGGGAATTTTAAGAAAGTGTAATTTTCCTCAAATTCCCAGGGTACTTTTAGAAAAGAGGAAAGATGCTTCGATCTATTTGTTTACATTTTGACCATAACCTCCTTGGATTCAGTGTTCAACTGTGCATACATGTCGGGGAAGAACAATACCTTTATGCATTGTGTACATCTACTGTTCAGCTATGTGAAACAAGGTTTTGTGGTCAAGCCTTCATAAGAAGTTGTTTTGAAGACATCGGAGCTCTAACAATCTCGATCAAAATTGCAAAGTTGCTATGACAGTGAGTGACAGCTTCGTATTATTACGCCGAAACTTACTGGTTTCACACACTGTACCGGTAAATCCGGCTATACAGCTGCAGGTGTGATTTTCATGAGCGGCGTTGAAACTGCATGTACCATCATTCAGACAGGGATTTGGTAGGCATGTGTTTTCTAAAGGTGAAAGAAAAACATGGTAATGACCGCAGGCCGAGATTTCGGTACTCCGTTTGCCAACGACAATGAATTATCATGTTCTGGTTCAATCGTATCGTCTCCAGGTTTGCTTTCCGATTTAGGTACAAACTGCCTGGTTCATGCTTTTCGGGATTCCAAGCTATTTAATGTAATAAATAATTAAAAACAGTAAACAAGGAAAGTTATATTACTACCGATTTGACAGTGTACGCCCTCATACGGCGCGCTACAGTCACAGGTATAACCACCAAGCAGATCTTCACAGGTTCCGCCATTGAAGCAAGGCTCAGACTGGCACTCGTCCACATCTATATTGGGAAAACAACTGTTTAGTACGCGGAGATAGGTCCCTCCGTTGTTAGCAAGCCATACAGTGCAGGATGATAATTGATAATGATCATAAATGTAAGATTTTAATACCAAATTAATGCTCGTTAATGTAATTTGCATAAATGTTTACTAATCGTACCTCGCCTCTTGCACTATGGGAAGGAAGTGTCCAAATAAAAGGTATGTGTGTACGGTAATCAGAAGTTCATGAAATTCCTTCGAATTTTATCAGTAAAACTCATTGAAACATGACATTTCAGTTACGTAGAAGATTCGTTGCCATAAATGACGTTGTTCATTCGTGTTTATGTACAAAGGACAGGGTTTGTAATGAGTGCGGTTGGCGTTATTTTTATCGCCTGAAACGTTTTTCTCATCACCAAAACACGGCGCAATTCCAAACTACTTTGAAATTCACTGTAAAATATGCATTCTTAGGTCAGGTTGGGTGGATCTCAGAAGTCGGTGGCAGTGCCAGTAATTTGTACGAAGAGCGCGTGCGAGATATGCTGAGATTTATTGTCATATTTGAGAATAAGAGCTAAAGACAGACCATCCCCTTCATCGAGACAACCAATTTCACAGTGCTACCCTTCATATTGTACTCTGTACCTGCAGACATACCAAAGATCAAATCTTCGCAAGTCCCACCATTTAAACACTGATCAGACTAACATTCGTAAATTTCTACGGTTTTAGAGGGGAAATCGTCAAACTCAGTTGAACAACTGACAGGGCGGAAAAGTCGAATGCCAGTCGAATTTTCCATTTGGAAAATGGAAATATAAAGAAAGGCGAAAGTAACTCTCGTCGACTAGGCTATTCTTACCTATTTCACAGTGAGGACCCTCATAGGGTATGGTACAATGGCAGGTATAAGCAATACCGGTTTCTTCACAAGTACCACCGTTCAGGCATGGATTGGATTTGCATTCGTCAGTTTCGGCGACTGTTCAATGAAAAAGTTTGATCTTGAATCATAATTTGAACTGAACAATGACCTAGAAGACTCGCAAAGTGTCAAGAACACCTCTTACAACATACTTGAAATTGTCTTCAAGTTAAACAAGATTTCTTCTCGCTGCTATGACAGAAAGATTATGCATTAAAACTTTTTTTTCTGTTGCATTCTGTTTTCTTACATTTCTGGCTTTATATCTCTCTTTTCTTCTTTTTCGCAATATTTCATCTTTGCTGAAAAATTTACAGTAGGCATTGTAACAAGGAAGGAAATAACAATCAAAAAAGGTATTGCAACTGTCACAACACCATTTGATTATTCGTATGCGATCAAAACAGTTATATAGCTTGATCTATATTTTTCAATAGACGATCCTCCTAATCTTACTCTAAATCTTCTGTCAGTTCCAAAGAGTCAAACTGTAGCCTTTGACGTCTTCATTATTATCTTTCGACAGAAAAAATGCTAGTCCCCCCTGTCTGTCCGTCTGTCTGTCTGCCTGTCTGTCTGTCTGTCTATCTCTCTCAAATTCTAACAATTGCATGAAACACACACTATCAGGCTCGTATTCGCAATTACTTTCCTTTGAAAACAGTATCACAGGAGTGGTAAAAGTAGAAATAAGACAAGAAATAATCATGAAAACCTGTACTAATTTCACCAGGATCGTGTGTGGAAGACTTCAGTTGGCCAAGCTCCTGTACGGCTGGGCTTCCGGGATCGTCTGTCACTGAAGTAGTCAGCACGACGATGGCGATTCCGCTAATTACACCCAAGGTGCCAAGGATGACCCCGATTATCCTCTTTCGCTTCTTGTCCTCTGCATGCGTCTGAAAGAGAAAAGGGAACATAGTCACATATTAGCCTTACAGGGGACTCTCATTGCCTGCTGACTCACGATTGGAAACCATTAACATGGGCTGTATACGTTATCTGACGTGTTTTGTGTTCATAGCGGAAAACGTATGGCCGTACGCGTGCGGCAGAAATGTTAATTTTGGGATATTTGAAGCATTCTACCTGCATTCAGACCTGTAAAAGTAACGTTGAATGAAATTCAAGAAGGGGTATTTTGTAAAGTAAAACTCTTGCCTGTCCTTGAAAATAACATTAGTCAAGATGTATCTGATGCAGCGTATGGGCATTCCAAATAACTATTATGTAATATATTATCGGTTGTGTAGCAAAACTAATGCATTTCAACTACAATATACGACAATATATTGCAATTTTATCAACAAGTTAAATGACGAATATCTTACATTTATCGCAAAATCGTTTAGCTGTTTCGATTTGTTTGAGAGGAAGAAGAACGAATAGCTTAACAACATGTGTTAGGGGATAGTGTACAGATCCGGTATGGGCATGTCAATGCGTTGGGAAAATATTCATGGTGATACATGACAAAGTAAACCAATTTGCACAGATTCTATAAGCAATTGGAAACCAAAATGTCTCAAAGTGTTTTTAACAAATAGACCATGATCACTGCATGCACTTTCGAAAGGTCTTTGCAGCTGTAGTATGCGCCTCGAAAGTGAAAGACTTCAACGTTTGCTCAAACGTTCCTCAATGAAACTTTTAACCATTCTCTTACCAAATCTACAATAAAAGTCGGGGGCCACAGCTGCAAAGTTTGGAACTAGCGAAACAAATTACCAAACATTTTGCGATATTTAACATTCAAAATGGCCGCCATTCCTGTTGTAACTCTATGGGAGAAATAGATTTTGGATTTTCGAAAAACTAAGAGGGTGGAAATTTTCTTTCTCCAAATTTAAAAAGAAACACGATTGGAACTAATTTGGGATAATTGGATGGTGAAGTAATGTCATTAAAATCTGCAAATGTACGCTCATCTGCCTTTCTTTTTAAGTTACACACTTGTTTTTATGAGTAATTTGTAATATTACTACATTCAGCTGTAGAGCACTTAACACTTTTGAGAAATTTGAAAATTTTGAAGATCCAATTATCCCAAATTAGTTCCAATTGTATTAAGAGCCTCGACAAGTACTAGATCGGAAAGAATTGTAGAAATTTGAGAGTCCGAATATCTGTCCCCGAGGCGCATTCTACCTCTGAGTTGGAAAACGTTTGAAATTAAAGTGTACGTGCAAAATTTTCTAATGCATTACGTCGCCTTATTTCGGAACCATGTTTAAAACTTAACTCCTTTTCGTGTAGGTGTATATAACAATGAAGGGACTGTATTCAAAATACTGCCAATGTCCGTCTGCAAAAACTCGAATGCAATAGAAGCTTACATTACCCTCCATGTTTGTTGAGACACTGGCGCATGCGCACCTCAAATTATAACCTTAAACTTTTCTCGAACTTTCCTCAAGGAAACCAACCATGTTCTTTTTAACGATCAAGAATAAAATCTAGGGTCATCTTGCAACGTTTTGGATTAGAAAACAAAGCTGGCAAAAATGTATTGAAATTCAGAATACCTGCTATTCCTTTAGTTAACTCAGTGAGAAAGTATAGATTATTCGACAGTACAAGACGATGAGTGTCATACTAGAAAAGCATTGCAAAACGTGTCTCGAAAACTGACCAAAACTGAAAATTGCAAGTCGGTTGTGATTATATACGTAAGCTTGGATTGATGCTTTTTTCCATCATGGGTATACTTTATGACGTACGAGAAGTTAGAATCGTTCTCGGACGAATCGCACTCGTGCAGTTAACTTTCATCGAAAGTGTGCTGTTGCATGTTTGACCGTAGAAAGCTGAGGGCGTCTAATCTAAAATAGGCTTCATGTTCGGTATTGCCCTCGCTCGAATCTGAAGTCCTTCCCACTAAAAAAACACACAAAGCTTGCCGCCTTGCGCTTGTCTGTTAAAACGTAAATACTGCTATTTTTCCAATATTTCCTCTTCAGTTTTGTCTAAATTTGAAGGTCAAACTTTGCAAATAACGACTATATATCTGAAATTTACATTTCTCTTTTCTGATTCTAACCGATAAGACCCGTCATATTAGGGCGTCTTAAGCACAATCTTGAGGCCTTTTTTGCCTAACTCTTAACGCTTACAAGTCTTTGCATTGTTTTTCCCGTCGGAATTTTCTACATCTCCCCGGAAGCACAAAAATTGAGCCAAATTCCACTCTGACGGAATTAGAGTGCATTGCTACATGGATATAACTAAAAATGAATACAAGAATCTCGGCCATTAGTGTAAGCCTATAGACTTTTTTAAAACCTGCAGTCACTGTTGTCCAAGGAATAATCGATTACAGCTTGAAGTTGCGGTCACTCAAATTATAGACACCGAAAAGCCGACCTTGAGAGCAATATAAACATAACCATCGATAAGACATGTTACTTGTACCACTATCAGTTTCTTGAGGTGACGGTTTGTTAGCACCTTTTATTCTATATTTGTTGACCCTTCCCACGATTTGCAGTCTCTTTAATCCTGTTTTCTTGTTCTGCATTGTAGTATGTATGCCTGACTATGTTATCATAATGGATGGATTCAAAGACTTCCGAAAGCTTAAAATATGAAAAAGATATCGTTGCGAGTACAAATGACAATGCAGTAAGTCCAATTGAAAAGAAGCTATTGTAATGCCACAGCTTTTCAACCCTCAACAGGATTGATATAATAACATTTTTGATCAGGAGAGCCGTTTTTTAACGAAATGGTGAACTGAATAGTCTGGTACGGTGTTCCTTCAACGGTGAACTGAATAGTTGTAGCGATGACGCACCAATGTGTTTTTGACTGCGCTTCAAAACTAAAGAATTTTGGTGTTTTGCTATTATGTGTTTAACGCGATGGAAAGGATGAAATTCGCGTCCTAGCCCTGCTCTCCTCAAAATATAATGAATTGAAGAATATTTACAACTGATCATGCTCTTTAAAGAATCACTGTTTTCGTCCACCATGTTTTCGAAGTGAAACGTAGTGCAACTAACACAATGAGAACACTGTGTAGGCCAAGGGGCCCTTTGGAGTGAATAGTCTGAGAATATGATATTGATATCATTGTTATAAAATACTATGAAGTATATATCATGAATAAAAACGTTTTGGTATTACATCAGGATTGAACTTTCCCTATGCCCAGCAATACTTGATGAAGTCACTGAACGTATATGAATTATACCTAGCATAGTAGTCTACGGCACGTCCCGTTCATCGAAACAATGTGCTGAAAATGTTATTAACACTAACTCCTGTCTCTATCGCGTCTTCAACAATGATAATAATAATTATCATTGTTTCTTATTCACACCTAGGTTTTGATGGAAATCAATAAATCAGCGACAGAGAAGAAAACATTTTTTTAAAATGGGAAAGAAACGAAACTGGTTTGAACTTTTGCTGAAAATGTCGATGAAATTGAAATCGGTGAAAATTGAAACGATCGCAGCATTTTTTTGTCTCTCACGAGATGCCCTGGACATTGCCCGTGACAGAGTGAGATTGCTTGACTTGTTGACGAAGTGTTAGTGTTCAGTGATCACGAAATGTAATTAATCGTAAAAAGACAGGCTCTTTCTCGTATGATGTATATTTCAAGATTTTTGCTATGATCTTACCAATCCTTCATGATTGATTCACGAACTCTCAACGTGTGAAGCGGTCGCAGTCAGAAAATGTAACAAACTAGCCAGCTATTGAACCACTCTTTTGAGAGTGGGGATTTAGCCGTGCGGTTCTGTCTGCTGCCTCTCCGCTAGGCGACTGGTATGTTGTGGGTTCGAACCGATTGAAAACTAGCCGTATTACATACGGCTCAGAAGTATGGGGATACGCACAATACGATAACCTAGAAAGAATCCAATATCTAGCATGTAAACTATTTTTGGGAGTCTAACACACCAATGTTGCCATTTTAGGTGAGTGTAGCAGATATCCTACTTATCTGCATATAGCGAAAAAATGTTGGTGCAGGATGCCAAACGATCGCTATCCAAAGAAATGTTACCAGATGCTTCATCATATTGACAAGTCTGGTATGAGGTTAAAATCCACAAGGTACATCATTTGAAAAATCTACTTTATCTGTGTAATCTACATGATGTATGTGATAACCAGGAAGTTCTTGATGAGAGCATTTTATGAGTACTTTTGCCGAGAATTTTAAAAGTTATTTGTATAATAACTGGTACAGTGAAATATGTACTCTTGACAAACTTTCATGCTATCGGAATTAAAGAGTTCTCTTATACCGGAATCTTTCCACTGTGAAATTAAGAAACACATGGTTATGCTAGCTCGTCTAAGATGCTCTTCTCATCACTTACGAATTTAAACAGATAGAAAACTAAAAAATGATGTACATGAACGAATATGCTTGTTATGCGATAGGAACGAGGTTGAAAACGTGTACCACCTTGTTTTACTATGTAACTTTTTTGATAGTTTAAGGGTGAAATATATTCCCCGTTATTATTTTAGTCCTCCGACAGAGAGAAAATTCATCTCTCTGATGAAATCACTTGATCCAAATATAATTCAGCGTCCAGCAGCATTTACATTCCATGCTATGATTAAGAAAAGAGACTACTGAACAGTACTGAGATTGTTGAGCACGTTTTTTGTACTATGTACCTGTACTTTCCTTCACGTAATGTTAGAGTGTATTGGGCTGATGGCCTTAAATCACTAAATAAAAGACCTTTCCACGTAATCGAGAAGGCCAGTTTTCTGAAAAAAACTGCAATACATACCGTGTCTTCATCCGATTCGGGATGGACAGTGGAGTTCATGGTGAAAAGCTTTCTCACGAAACGGTCGGTGGAGAACAAGAGCCACCACTGCGACTAGCTCAGTGCTGCACTGGCGATCAACCAATCTGCCGATGACGTAATTCGTCACTGTATTGCCGCCAGATATGTCAGCGGATTTTTCTCTTCGCGTTGATCTGCCGTCGGATGTTAAAAAACATTCTCTGAAGCCACAGATGAATGTCTTTCTCGGTCAAGATTTTCAAGCTTTAAAGATCAAGATTTTCCTCGGTCAATTCTCACGACCATTGAAAGCGCCTCGGGGACCATATTTGGACTCTCAACTTTTTCCCCCTTATTTACCAGTTGTGCATGGGAGCTCATTTTAAAGCTCTCTGAGTGAGAAAAGAATTTCACCTTATTAATTTTGGCCAGGCCCGGCGGTCAGATTGGTAAGACAATGACTTAAAGATTCATCGAGCAAAGGTTTAAGTCTTCCACTAAGAGCATACTACCTTGAAGTCAGAGCAAGAAATACTATATGTAAGAGCAATAGTATCGTATGACTTGAGCATTAGCCGAACATTTAACTCACCTTTTGGGTGACTTATAGATGGCGTCACTTGATATGGGATTTTAAGCTCACGGTTCCTTAAGTCTCATTTTACAAAGGAGCAACGGGAATCGTACATTTGCACTGAACCAAAGAGGCTTAATATAGCGAACTCGACCGAAGAACTGTAATAATCGATCATGCGCCATGACAAGAGCTTGCAACGAACACGATATAAGCTACAGACAGATACATTTAGGCGGGAGGTCTAGTACAAAAACAAAATAGTTATTTGTTCTCCAACAACAGAAAACTTTGGAAACTTCCAAACGGAAATTGACAACGCACATGTTCTCCATAGCATACATTGTGGTTTAGCCATTGAGCGTCACCATAGACCCAAGAGGAAGGTATGGTCTATACGGCGTCACAAAGCAACGACTGTTTTTGGATTTTGACGCTATATATATATACTTTGTTGATTGATTGACAGTACTTGGATGTAAACAAAAATTTCCGCAGTGTCTTTTCGTTTTCCGTTGCCGGAAACGAAGATTGACGTAAGCTCATCTCATATAGAATGGGCTAGTTTTCTCTACGTCGGAAAAACTGAGCTGTAATTCAGGAGCTATATTTTTCATAGGGTAAGTTATCCTCAAAAGTGAATTACCCATAACTAACGTGTAAGTCATTTAACCGTGCACGTCTATCTACCTTGTATCGGGAAATACCATCATCTCAAAAAATGCCTGCATATACATGTAGCCATAGCTGCAGGATTACTCAACACTTTTTCAAAGGCAATTTAGACCTGAGTGAGCCCTCTATGGCGTTCATCTCAATGGTGAGCTCAGTCTTTAACTGTAAAACATTGTGTACCTTCATTCAATGCAAGGCCTCGGCCCATCGCACATTTTTACAGAGAACATTCAATAATAAGATGGTCCATGTTAATAAACATTTACAAATATATGTACACTCGGAATATCCAATCTTGCACATAGAGATGCTATATATATATATATATATATATATATATATATATATATATATATATATATATATATATATATATATATATATATATATAATGCTAGCTCCATGTAAAAGGCGGTAACTCTTCGCGTCTTTTAAATGCGTTTAACAAATACAAAGACAACAGTTATTGAAAAATTACGTGTTCTTTTTGTGACGAAAGAGGTTTTACAAAACTCGTTTCACTCGGATTTCCTCTAAATGATATGGGAATGTAAGTAACCCTATCCTCGTAAAACGGACAAATCAGTGCAAAATAAAATTCATTTTCAATAAACTGAAAAATTTCTGACAGTTTTACTGTATATAGAGACTCTTTCACGACATGGAACTTTACAATGACGTCCTAATTCAACATTTAATTTATGTGCGGAACAACGAAAATCTGCTAAAACTTTCGCATGTACTGTCCAAATATTTTCGGGTTCGAATAATGATTTTAAAGTACAGTATACCCCTAGTCTAGGGGAAGTGCTCAAATCATATCGCCACTCGGACTCCAGTCCACAACAATCCTTAATTCTTTGTGTAAAATTCAACAGAAAAACTCTTGGGTCACCTAATTGTTGTTCAAGCCATACTATACCAAGGCCATAATCTGAAAAGTATTTTTTTAAATTTTTAAACAGAACTTGTCCACGTAATTCTTCCTGCGTCGTTTAATTTTTTCAGCATCAAATATCATGTCTTTGCATACCTATTTTCTTCCATTACGAGAAGTTTTGACCAATATGGAAAACATTGTAGGTCATATTCGCCATTTCTCTCTGTGTTACTCTCCGCCTCGGATATTGGACAGGATTTGATCAACAAAACACTATGACATAACTGACGTTATATCACATGTCAGGCGTACAGCTTTTAACCTGTCAATAACAATCTTTGAGAATTTGTTTTCGTAATATTAAATTATTCAGATTTGCTTGTTGAAACGCCCCGAATAACGAGAGGCGGTTTATTTACAAAACAATATTGATGATTGTGCAAAGTTTTGAGGGTCTATATCACGACAGTTTTGTTTGAATTCTGACAAAAACAAATCCCGAATTCCATTCGTAACCCTGGTTGAACCTTAAAACTTGTTGCCAAGCATGTTTTGTATCGCGTTGTGCCATTTGGCATTTCACCAGGTGTGCATGATCTGCATATCTGTTGTGGTTAATTTTTAGGATTTGGTAACCAGTATTTTACGATCTCACTGCTCTAATTATTTCCCAAGTTAACCTCGACCTGCAGCGTCTATGACACGGGTGTTTTTTTAGTCCCCACGGACACCGTCCGGGGGGACTTATAGGTTTGGTCATGTCCGTGCGTCCATCGGTGGTGTGTGCGTCCGTCCATCCGTCCGTCCGTTCACACAGATATCTCAGAGATGCCTGGAGCGATTTCATTAAAACTTCGTACAAGGATTACTTCATATGTTATACATATGTACATTAACTTGTTCTGTGATGCGATCCAATGTGGCCGCGAAGCGGCCATTTTATTTCTTTTTTTTTCATGTAAAGAGCCATACATAACTCAGACATGTTTCAACCGATTTTATTCAAAATTGGTACAAGGACATTCAATTATGTCATACATGTGCATGTCAATTTGTTTTGTGATACGATCCAATATGGCTGCCGTGCCGCCATTTTGTTACGATTTTTTCATGTACGGAGCCATAACTCAGGCATATCCCGACCGATTTTATTCAAAGTTGGTACAAAGACATTGATCTATGTCATGCATATGCACATTGATTTGCTTTACGATAACATTGAATATGGCTGCATGGTGACCATTTTGTTATGGTTTTTTTCATGTCGAGAGCCATGACTCTTGCAAGTCTCTACCGATTTTATTCAAAGTTGGTACATGGACATTGACTTATGTCATACATATGCATGTCGATTTTTTAAAACAGTAAGATCAACAAATATGGCTGCGTGGCGGCGATTTTGTTACGATTTTTTCATGTACAGAGCCATAACTCAGACATATTTCCACCAGTATCATTCAAAGTTGGTACAAGGACATTGACCTATTTCATACATATGCACGTCAATTTGTTTCACGGCATGTAGCAGTATCATGTCAATTACTGAAGTTTCGTAATAAGGCTGATATGTCAAGAAATACTGCATAAAATTTCATGAAACTTGGTACAGATGTTAAGCTCACATTGCTTTAACAGTGAAAAAGACATTTATCAGTGTCATTTTAATTAATTTATAAATAAACAAACAAACACACACAAATATAAAGTATACATACATACAAACAAAAATAAATAATAAACAAATCAAAAACTAAATAGGAATACAGATAAAAAAACCCGCACAAATATATATATATATATGTGTGTATATACATATATATATATATATATATATATATATATATATATATATATATATATTCATTTGTTATTTATTTATTGTTTAATCGTATGTTCATCTATTTATTCAATGTTTTCTATTACATATAAGATATTCGTCTGTTTGTTTGTATATTGATAGTTGTAATTCATTTGTTTGCATGTTTGTTTTCCTGGCTTCCCGGGGTCGAGCTGCCAGAAAATGAGGCAGAGCAAGATCAAACGAGCTGCGTATGATATCAAGTCGATATAGACAAGATATAGACAATATTCAATCATCATGTGCGAGTGCATTTGGCAACGTAGCTATGCGACTGTTAGGAAGCCGTTATTATTTACGACTTTGGGGATCGGAGGAATTTCATCGGAAACTTTGAAATTTCGAGTATACCCCCCGTCAACCCTGATGAATTTGAGTAACCCCCTCGCTGACACATACATTTTGACTTACCTCCTCAATTAGAAAAGTTAAATATCAAGACATGTATTTGTAAAATTTACAAAAATACAGCAATAATTAAGACCTTTCATATCCTGGTGTACCCTGCTAGATTATCACAGGTTATCTCATGACCTTTGAAAAAGGTGAGACCAAATAAAATGAAACTCAAAGTCCCAACAAAATGTAGATATAAAAGCTCACCCTATAACCAGTATCCAACTATCTATAGTAAAACCTGTCTAAACTGAACCATTCAGGGACTGAGAAAATTGTTCAGTTTGGAGGTCCCTTTAACATAGAGCTCTTTTGAAATGGGGACTTGGAAAAGGTTTCAGGTTAGGCTGAGGTTTCCAGTTTAGAGAGGGTTTGGTTTAGACAGATTTCACTGTAGTATTATTTACTTTGGACGGTTGGATGGGTATCATGACAGGGTTTTCACTAAGATATGTGACAGGGCAGAATTTGAAAGTACTGGGAGGCGGGAGAACACGCGGGAAGCTGAGGGGAAAGTGTCAGAGGAGCTTGTACCCTCTCTTGCGTGGAAACATTTGAGAAATTGATGTGTGCAATGGGACAGTCTGGTGCAATATAAAAGTTTTCAATTTGTATTTTTACTAAGTAAAACTGTTAGAACACCCCAAGGGTGAGGGCGCGAGAGGGGGACACCCCCTCTCGCATCGAAAACTTGGAGAAATTGATGTGTGAAATGATGCAATCTAAGAGGTGTTTAAATTCATTTTGCACCGAAAATTGAGTACCCCCTTCTTTCTCTCCACATTTTGAGCAATCCCCATGTAGCTTTCGATTTTTTGAGTGACCCTCCCCATTCCTCCAACCCCCAAGGCCGTAAATAATGACGACTCCCTTATGCAATCCGTGTTGACTCTTAGCTTGAAGAGGTTTCAAAAGGTCGCACCAGCCAGACATTTCATACAAAAGAGGGATTTTTTTTCATATTGGCCGACTACCAATAGTTTATCGATTTACAGAATTAATGTAGGACCTATGACGTCAATAACGATCGGTAAAAATTACCGGTTTGATTCTCCTCATAAACAGTAGCCTAATAGTTGTACGTTGGGTCTGGGTCTGAGCTTTTATAGAGGAAACAAATATACGTGCTTCTTTGTAGGCAGGTTTGCAAATCTTTCATTGTAGGTTTGTACGTGATCAAGGGAAAGTGCTTTGAGTTGAGGGAAAGAGAGTCAGAGAGCTAGAGGGAGCCAGGATTTTTAATACTCAGTTCGGCCATACACTTTCGCTGCTTCGTCATATCCGCCACTAATTTTTTTTAATGCCCTTATGACGTGCGGTGAGCTTCGTAATCGCCCACCTTGGGCAAATAAACATGAACAAGACAATGGGAAATGACAAAGTGACGTCTGGACGTACAGATAGGGTCTATGGATAAAGTGAGCATGCGTCGAAAGCATTTCTTCAGTCAGGACCGATCGATCGTCTCCACGTGGGACCTACAGCTGTTGCCTTGAGAGGGACTAGAGGTCAAATCCCTCATTATACAGAGGAAGCAGCAAGTGATAACCGCCCAACTACAAAGCCAGACCGCAGTGTAGTCATTCGTGCTACTAAAATACTGTTGGTCATGCCATGATCAATGTTGTTCCTATTAGCATATGTTCCGTGATATTTCGTAACAGTTCACTTTATCAAAGCGTGTCGTTTGTCCAACAATTTATCACAGGGATAGGAGTAGGCGTCACCAGGAGCTTGACCGTCTAGTATCCCCTCCGTCAAATCATATCTACGAGTCTCCACATTTCTGTTTCGAGCTGACGGAAGACCTGCAACAACACCACGGTCAAGTATGGAAGAGAAGGTGGAATTCCCTTCTTCCAGTGCTGTTCCAGAGACACACATAAAATTGATGTCGTTCAACGGAGGAGAAAAGGGCGGTCATAGAGTATCAATTATGGAAGGTAAGGGATCAATTACTTCTTGGTTTTCTGTCGTATTTTTAAGTATATTCCCTGCTCAAAACGTATTATTGGCTTAAACTTGGCCGAAAAATATAACTTCTGTCACCGAGGACATCGGCAAAGTCAAAGCATGGAGATGTTGGCTATTGTTGGCAGCGTTGCGAACGTGTTCGCCGCGCCGCTGTACACTCAAGACGTCTTTGTATCCCACGGAGTATCGACTATCCAGTTGCCGTGATATAAACCAAGAAAACTACCATATAAACAGTTAACTCTTTGTAAAATGCCCCCAAAATGAAATCCCCGTCAGTATTTGGAGCCAGTTGTGTAATTTTACCGCGACCATGACGGAACAAACGAACTTTATATGATTTAGGCAGTGTTACCTATATACAGGAAGAAATTTTTAATTAACTAACATTTCCTTGCCAGCTTTAGTCTCTAACAGTATGGTTTTGTTGATAACAATGACTTGTTTTCTTTGTTAGATTTTTTCAGCTAGCTCTTCTGTAACTTTTTATTTGCATTTCCAGTGCCCTGTGAAATTTGCCGCTCCTAATGTTTTTAGTGAGCCCCTGCTTTAAAAAGTTTGCAACAAAATTAATAAATAAATGAAATAAATACAAAGTTTTGATTTTTTAAAAGCAAAGTTTTATTTTTTTAGAAATAAAGAATCGAATATGCACATACCAGTAGAAAACTTGGGTTTCTTTGTTCTGTACTTTGTCAAGAAGCTCTCCTTAGTTTTGGTTGGTACCCAAATACTGTACCAAAATTACTAAGAGGTTGTGGACAAATCTATATTTTTCAACCACAGTCCCCCCACATAGGGAGGGACTGTGATTCAATAGTTCCCTAACACGGATTCCACAACTGGTATGACCATGGCAGTAGCATACGATACAGGCTAGTAAAAGATAAAACAAAAGAACTGAGTTCCATACAGTAAGCACATATGTGTGCTGCCTACTAGTATATATAACTTGTTCAATAATAAGATGTTTTGAAAACCTTTTCAATCAGTTAATAACTCGTAAAAAGGCTCAGATGGGTGTAAACGGGCCACTGCCACAGTTGTGTGGCCCATAACTTTACCCGGCAATATTTGGATGGTGAGATGTTTGAAACAAACAAACAACAGCAATTTATTGGTCAGAAAAATTTATGCATACTTGACTTTTACTGGGTGGCAGCTAATGCACCCCATTGCAGCTAATTTATGCATCTTTGACCTCATCCCCCTTCACCTTTGACATTTACTGTTATTTATATCAACAGCATGAAAAATCTGAAAATATTGTAATTCAACCGCTCAAAATGATAAGTTGTAAATTAATGCATGCACAACATCGTTGTCTACACCCATTTCTTTTAAAGGTACTTTGGGCGATCCCTGGGATTGCCTTTGTTGTAGTATGTAAGAGGATTATGGAGGTGTGACAGCCTTTTGTTTTCCATTGAAATTGTAATTCAGTAAGTAAATTTTCTGAGGAGACAATTTTGCACCAACGCAGACCAATAAACTCTGCCACAAAGCAACTGGCCGTGCTTTCAGACCAGTGATCGGTGGAGGTGGAATGTATGGATTTGCAGATATCAAAGTTTTCAGAATTTTAACTGGATATGAATATGAATGCAAAAGAAATTGTTCCGTAGTGGGGCAAATATAATCCACTGTCACGTCATAGTACAAACACCGTCAATGTTGTACATGGAATGTATGGAAAGTTTACAGAATTTTAACTGGTGGGATCAGATATGAATGCAAAAGAAATTATACCGTAGTGGGGCAAATAGTCTCAGTCGTGCCATAGTACAAACACCGTTAATGTTGTGCACGAAAGGTCATGTCGACCTTTGCAAAGTACACTGCACAGTTGTGGGCGAGTAAGTACCCAAAAGTTTCTCACGTAAAACAAACAGGAATTTGATAAACAAAAACAAGTTGAAGCCCCCAATCTTAGTGCTAGCATGGCTTGTTGAAAAAGCCTTGTTTATGTCAGTCTTTTGATAAAGAATGGCAGGTTTCTGTGATTCATTTCCAAGCAGACAAACAAGATAGCGTGATATGTCACTATGTATGCCAGTCTCAATTCGCCCTGTCATGCTGTGGCCCCTTGGTTGACATGTCTGATTTTTGTATGTCACTTACTCTGACATCATAACCTACATCTTTCAAAAGTGGATCATTAAACTTTTTTGGCAACTAAACACCTGGTACCTTGATTGAACCCTGGACTGTTTCAGTCCTAGGGTTTCAGTGTGTGTATGTATCTATCTATCTATCTCTCTCTCTCTCTCTCTCTCTCTCTCTCTCTCTCTCTCTCTCTCTCTCTCTCTATATATATATATATATACTTGTTTAGTTCAAGATCAGCTGGAGTAGAGTGTTCAATACTAGAGTAGAGCTAAATACACAAATTGTGTATGTATTATATATATATATATATATATATATATATATATATATATATATATATATATATATATATATATATATAGATAGATAGATAGATAGATATACACACATATACATACACACACACATATATGTAATACGAGTTCTCATCGGTTGTGAGTTTACCCAATATATGATATACAGCCACCAGTACTATTTTACCGATTATACATAATGGGAATCGGGTATGGTTGACTATTGTGTCAGCAACAGGGGACTTTCAAAGGGGACCAACATTCAAGAAGTGGTACGGTCACAACCTGATGTCGTCGTACCTGCCAAAGCAAAACGCAGTCTCAGGCCCTTAATTACTGCATACTGTTGCCGTACCAGGAATTAACCTTTCTAGGATTACATGCATGACGCCAGGTTTTGAATAGGACGTTCACCCTTAGCGGTGTTTCAACTGCTCTCCTTCCAAAGCTCAATGTGTGTTAATATAATCACAAGTTAGACAAAGATAAATATTTTGTTCAGATATTAGCCAAGCTGTTATCCATTTGGTTGGCTGAATCTTACCATTATCATGGAATTATACACATATAGACTCCCTAAGTTGCTGTGAATAGTGACAATCAACCAATCAGATATAACCTTCCAAGCCAGCTGCACAGCAGTAGAAATTTCATGATGCGGCCTTTATTTTGCTGATCAAGAAGATATTAGACTTGGTTCAAGTCGGTGAATTTAAAAAAAATAAAATCATTTATAATAGTTTCTCTTGTGTCTCTCCTATTTCGTACAAACCTATCCGGAATTTGGCAGCTCACGCCAGGTTTTCCCAGCGATTGTCAATGCATCACGTTTGAGTCTGCGCAGTAGTGAGTTAGTTTCTGCCGGATTCACCGACTTGGACTTCTTGCAAAGTACAGGCGGTGAGACGGACTGTGTACACAGTGACGTAGAGCAAATACAAAATGATTGACAGCCCCCGCCGTTATTCTGGCCAATCAAGAACGCATGCTAATAAACCTCTGCATGCATTAAAAAGTTTGTTGTCATCTCCGTGCAAAGCTAGACATCGAGTACGTTTTATATCTGGGCGAATAATGGCATCAAGTTCGTACATCAACCGCGTTTTACAACTGATCGGTCGACCATCGCTAATCATGCGAGATTACCAAAGAAAGCTTGTTGAGAGTTACACTGAGGGAAAAGATGTGTTCGTCTGCGCACCCGGACCGGCATCGGAAAATCACTGACATACGAAGTCGCCCCACATTGTTTTGAGAGAACAGGCTACAACTGTAAGGACGGTGTCTTTTTCCATCCTTGAATAACCGGCGACAATTTTCGCATTTTGAAACATGGTCCCCACAAACAACACATATTTTCACGCGTTTTCGGTGATACAACAGAGGTCGTGCTGACTTTTGTGGGAGTGATCGCACTCGACATTTTGTCAACAACACCATGTGAGTTTTATGCACGTCTCGTTTGGGTCAATTGGTAACTCCTCCCAATGTGTAAAATTTAGTGATGTCATCTTATGAATAATATATGAGTAAAGAAAACGTCATCTCATGAATAATTTATAGCAACGCAGATCGTGCAAGAAAGCCAAGTCTGTGATTCCGGGTGAAACTCCGCTGTATAGCGTTCACTCCACTCATCGCGTTCACCCTACTCATGGCGTCCACTCACACGCGCGTTTCACATGAAAGCAGAATACAAATCATTGCGTTCACTCTACTCAAACATTCACAAATCACAGACTTGAACCAAGTCTAAGAAGATATGTACATTTTGGAAATTGTCATAAAATTCGAGCACTCATGTACCATTTTAATTTTCTGCCATCTATAACCTTCAGGGTCAATTTTGAAATTGTTTTAGCACAATATTAGTAACATCACTGAATCTTTATGAGTGCCATTACAGAGAGCGAAATAGTGCAATAGGGTGTCCTTGTCGTTACCCCAATAACACAAGAACTTCCAAAAATGGGATGTACACGTCTGAAGTTCCACTTAGCCGTCACTTTTTGCTCTGTTTGTGAAATAGTTTGTTCTTCTTGTGCTAAAATCATGTACTCCAGCATGTTTGATGTCAAGGTTAACAACTAAATTTAACATGTAAGTCTTGAAGATGGACCCTGCCATATCATATCACTTGATGAAAGCACCAACCTTAGCGGTTTTTTTTTTCATGATTCAAAATACAGTGAGTTGATGAAGCCCTAAAATTTATCTGTTTTTGTAAAAAAATCACGCAAGTTATAAGTGGCGAAAACTGGAATAAATGACCCAGAAGCTAGCACATACGTAAAAATCAGCCTTGGTAAACTTCCGCTTTAAAAGACATATTTACTAATTTACACCCCAGACTTATAATGCTGCAACAACAACCACACATGCAACTCTGGCAAAATTTGTGCAATTCTGCAGCATGCAGTGTCCATTGTCGTTTGTATGCAGCTACATGTATATTTCATAACAAACCAGTAACCTAAAACAGCACTATTTCAGTTATCCTGTACATGTATCTGAGTGTGTTTGTATAGCTGTATGTGTGAGGCACATCAATGTACATTTTGGTTCTGTACTGGCTGGTGTTTACTTAATAAACCACAACCCATGACCTTGGATTCTTACTTCTGTACTTGCCCCAGTCTTTATTTTAGTTCTTTTGGCCAAAAGGAAAGAAGAAAATTGTTATCTATAAATGTATATGCTACAATAGGTCTCTGACTTACACTCAGTTAAATCAAACTGACATTACTCGAAGCGACCAAAGTACCAGGATGTAAGGTCATGTTGGGGACATGCAAGTAGCCAATCAAAGAAGTTCCAGAAATGTCTTATCATTAGTTGTCATTCATCATACCGATATGGGACAAATGGGAATTAAACTGCCCTTTGGTAAAGAGATTATCAGTGTTCTGAAGTGAACTGTCACATCAGACTACAAATAATAATATCACAAAATAATGTTAAAACTTAACCAATTTTCAGTACTGATTCCAATACAATACAATTTAAAGATGCTTTAAAAGTTTAAAGTTTGATAGCTTATTTGTCCCTGTTTCCTGGTTAAGCAAATATGTGTACTGGGAGTCAGTTTCAAGTGGGAACAAAATATACGAACATGTCATCGGTAAATTTGTTTTAGTTACTCTGTCACTGTATCAGGGTTCCACTTATTACATAAATGCAATTACTACTAGAATTACTGATGTACCAAAACCTTGAATAAAAAAAAGTCTTTCATCCTTAATTCACCCATGATTTTTTTTTGTCACCATGATTTTACCTAAAATAAAGATTATTATAATATATATCCATCGAAACAAAAAAGCATGCCTACAAATGAGCAGTGTTGATGCTATCATGTACAAGTGTGCTAAAGTTGTTTATGTTTTGTTTTATGTTAGAAGATGACGAGAGTGAAGTGACGCTGATGTACGCCAAACATGAGGTACAGTACTATAGAATCTTTCATTTATCTTCAATATGTTGTGTCAATTAAAGGGACAGAAGCTGTTACTTTTGATAATTTTTTCACTATTTTTGTTTTTGATGTCAGCTACAGTTTCTGGTTTACTACACAAAGCTTGTTGAGAAACACAGTATTCAGGTCGTCATCTCAGCCTGCATGTGTGTAGACTTCATTGTTATTGCTGTCAGGTGAATTCGGATCCAGGCTAGAATTCAAATGTAAACAATAACAGTGCATTTTATAGGTATCCTGTATTGACAGGTTAAATAGTGGGTGAATCAACATGCCTTTTGGAAGAACAAGAACTTGTGATTGACTGAGAAAACAAAATAGTGAAAAATTATGCAAATTACCAGCTAGTAACCCTTTAAAGGTCTGGTGAAATGCCCCTGTTGCAAAATCACAGAAATACAGTTGATGGTCTATAAAACAGTTACATTCATTTCTTTTTTCGTTTAGCGCGCGTGATTATGAAATATGGCAAAAGAAAAATGCAATGTGGGCGTGTCCCCCGAGCCTCTCCAGTCGACTTTTTTCGGCTTTCCGAAGTTTGCCCGACTCCGTATCTCATAACGGGAAGTAAGTGTTTCACACCTCCGTAAGCTCCCCACGGGGGGTAACTTCTAGGGTTTCCGCTTACATGATCAGGACAGTGTCCTCCTTCACTATGGGAAGACGTTGTTCTTTTGGTGGCTGTGACAGCGGCAAGAGCATGAACGGCTCAACTGTAAACTTTTTCAGTGTTGAGTGTTTGAACCATAATGTGCTTGTCTCTTCTGGTTCGTACGATCGGCCACGGTCCCTCGGCTGAGCCTGCCTCGCTACTCGCTACACAGAAGGTTGGGACCGTAATGCAAATCAACTGCATGAACACCAACACTGAACGTTGTGACTGCCACTTATAAAATGCAGTAGTCTGAACGTCGGGACCGCAAAGCAAATCGACGGTAACTTAAAACGTAAATGGGACAGTGATTAAATTAAATGGGACCACGATGCAAATCAGCTGCATGAACAGCAACACTGAACGTTGAGACTAGCATTAAAACAAACAACAACGCGGAACGTAGAGATCGCGATACAAATCATGGAGGTAGAGTCCTCCCTGATACAAATGGACAGCAACACGGAACGCGTCGTTGGGACGGCGATTAAATTGAAGAACAACGGGGAATACCGGATCACGAGGACTGGACCGCGATGCAAATCGACCCTCAACATGGAATTAAAATGCACAACACAGAACATCTAGACCGCAATGTAAATCAACTGCAACACCGAACCTTGTTGCCTCGATTAAAATGCGTATGTCTGCTATGTATATCAAAAGTTTCAATTCTCGAGAGCGAGCGTTCCTATGCCTGCTGTACGCTAGCCCTGCGTACGATGCTGTGTGTTCCGCTACAGCTAAATGTGGTGAGCGGGGCCACAGGTGTCCGGAGTTGCCGGTGTACATGCATAGAGAGAGATTGGCCAATCTCTCTCTGTGCATGTACACCGGCAACTCCGGACACCTGTGAGCGGGGCGATTAGCTGTAGCGGAACACACAGCATCGTACGCAGGGCTAGCTGTACACTAGACAAAATTACGTCAAATTTATCGCGAGGGCTCGATTGCGTGTGTCAAGTTTCAATTCTCGCGAGAGCCATTTCTGCATGTTGTACACTAGACTAAATGACGTCAAATCTCTCGCGAGACTTGGCTCGATTGCAAATATGTACGATGGAATGAACGCAATAATACGGAAGTAGACACAGTTTTTGTGAATCGCCGAGAGAGAAGCGCAGATTAAACAAAAGACTAAAAAACCCACGTTTTTTCTTTATTTTACCATATTTTTTAAACAAAAATCAGTTTCGCCACTGTGGCAAATTAGGATCGATTGTTTTCGCCACTTCGGATTTCGATTCGCATTGGCGAACGAACGTGGCGAATGGGCAGCACCGGTACGAACACTGAGGCTGCTTTGTTAGCGGATACCGGGCAGAGATAAGGCGGCGTTGGACTGCTATTCGATGTAAATGAACACACCTGTGACGTCACAGACGGCCAACCATGATCCCCGCTGCGGGCGTGACCTGAGTGTCGCAAAATGACCCCATGAAAGCCGCGCATAGAAATATCAAAAAAATTAACACTTGCGCGTACTTTTAGGTTGCAATTATGTTGCGAGTGTAATAGTATTGACCCCCTGGAAGATATTCAGTCACATGATTGGGACCATTTCACCAGACCTTTAAAGCATCAAGCTACCCTGGTAAATAAAAGCTTCTTGTCTTACTTCTGTAAACAACGTGTTTGTCCAGTATTTTACAGTGTTCAAGGACATGCATTAATCTTAAACTAGGGATTTGCACTCTGATAAGACACTCCCTTAGATCAAAGTGCATAAGGTTGGTATGGTACAGATACTGTGAAGGTAGATATGTGAAGTTTATGTAATTCACAGACTAGTCACAGATAAATATAAACAATCACATATTTGTTTACATTCTCATCACCAAAGATGACTCAAAGGTCCATCAGTTATAACTTGTTTGTACATGTGTATTTGTGCTGCCAGACAAGTCCATGGCCAGGATGTGTTTCTGCCTAATATTATTGTTGACATGTGAATTTTTCAATCATCTGCACTGGAAACTTGTCAACAATTGCATCATACATTCTACACAATCTGGTATATTGCAAGAGCTGATACTTTATATTTCCAAGTCAACATACCAGTACCTTCATTGAGAAGAAAAAGAATATAAATTTGTTATCTAGAAGAAAAATCATTAAAATATCATCAAAAATTAAAGCTGTACTGTACCCATAAAGTGTTATCACACTAATTTTACTGAATTTTTCATATATACAGGTTATGGTGTGAGGCAGTGATTATTTTTATGTTCAAACATGCCAAAGTTTCTGTTCGGCTGGCATCCTCCTGTCAACCCTGGCACATCGGTATCATGTCAGGATAAACCATAAACTGGGATGAAGGGAATTGTGCAATTTGTACAAACAGAGTTGTCTGAAATAGTCCGTTGCAGATACTGTCGTAAATCTTGGTGATAAAGTCTGCCCCTATGGTGATCTCTGACTCAAAAAGAGTTAAATTGAGAAAGTTTTGATAAGTAAACAAGTATATAGCGCCAACTTGGAGAAATTTCAGAATTTCCTAAATTGAGTCGAAGAATTCAAAAATGTCATTCGTAAGAAGATGTACTGGTACCATATACACATTTCACAACTGTGCATATGTTAGTTTGTAGAAGAGACCAGAACCATGTTATCAGACATTTGATATGAATAAGAAAATAACTGACAAAGAAACAAATATTTGGTGAACCAGGAATACTAGAATATTCCCATTTCTGATAAAAAATATTCCATATCAACAGAGAGTGCCTTTGAAAGATTTCCATGCGGAGGTGAGAGCTACGCTGGACATCGAACAGTTCCTGAACCAGGCAGTACTGTTACTTGACATATCTGAACAGCTCTATGTTGAAGTGATAGATCTCCTCTTGAAGGACACGCTAAAGTACTTAGATGAACCTGAGACTGTCATGGAGGAAGCAAAGAGCGCCCTCTTCACTCATGATTCAGGTGAATGAAAAAACTTGTTAAAATGGTGGTTTTTTGACGTTCTGAATCACATCACACACATATTCTGTTAGGCTTTTATTGTATGACTCATCCTGGATCCTTTTAGGGCCCTGTTACGCCTTGGCGATTTAGCCAGCGTATGCTTACGTATCAAAATTTCTCTAAAATGCTGGCTTGCTGAACTAACGATGTATTTTTTCAACTTTTGGAGTATACATAGTGTATTCATAACATACTCATAGGTTAAAAATAGGTTAAAAATATGTTTTGCATAAGCTAGACAATTATCTCGATGCATTTTGACTTATGAGTAACGTGTGTGAACGGGTGTCAACGAGCGCATAATCTACCTACAGCTTATGGCCCGCGTGTGCGGGGCGTATGAGCCATACGTTGGCATACTTTGAAAAGTCTTGTGCATGCACAAAAGTTTTCAACGACCTTGCCGTACTACGAAGTATACTTGCATGCTCTTAACTTATACAAAAGTTCCCCATAACATATTTGACGTACGCCCAGTGTAGTCACCAAATTTTTCATACGTTGGCATACACTGGCTAAATCCTCAAGGTGTGACAGGGCCATTAACAAACTGGAGTACATCTCTTCGCCAGTGGTTGTTCTCAGAAACTATAAAGTTTCATGCGGTTGCTGAAGTGTGCAAATTCACTCAGTATTTGGTAGTACCTGAAGTAGTCAAACTCACCAGTCCTGTAGGCTAAGTTTGCTTGTCTTGCATACATAATTAATGCATCAACTGTTGGCTAGTTTGTCAGATCAGTGCAAGCCAAGCTAAAGCAATTGGTAAGCCTAGATCTCAACAAAGATTCATAATGGATTTCAAGTCTATCTCCAAGTTCAAAGTGACCAACCTATTTACCATTGGAAATTCAGATGCCGACTGTGTTCGGGTACGCCACTCTTCAATGCTTCCCATGTCCAGCATTCAACCTTGTGAGATGGTTACAACAACTCTTAAAATTTCTTTCATTGTTTCTTTCTAATAGTTCACAACCTTGCCAAAACCATTCAAGGTGTCAGCACCGGCCAAGGATTTGATTATGACCAGTCATGGATCTGTGCACTGTAAGTATCAAGACTTCTCACAATCTATAAGCATCTTCATCAAGGAGGTCTTTCAAAATTTACCGATGTTCCCTCTAAACTAAGCAGATAATCCCAGTTGTCAAGGTTTTTGTTCATAACAGAAGAGGAAATATGCAAAATCAGAACTTGTTATTCAAATGTTTACTGGGGGAAGATTTTCAATAATGATTAAAATGGTTGTCCGGTGTTCAGCCATGGAAATATATTAAAGTCTCCACAAATATCTAGGACAAGTACTTGTGTGTAGTTTGTATGACATCATGATGATGACACAAACCTTGCTCATATGAATTCATAGACCAGACGTGGAAGTAAATTTGACCCTCAGTTGACAGTTCAAAGGCTGCAGTTTCCAATTATCTGTATGAATACTCCAAACAAAAACATTTCTTTGTGACTTGGTTCTTCTATAGGTGTGATTGCCCTTCCCTGACAAGGCGCCATGTCGCCATTGCGAGACTCAAACACCCGACCAACTTTGGACGGACGAGTCAGGAGGTGCATTTTGTGATCCTTGTGCTGTCGCCGACCCGAGAGAAAGGAACAAAGAATGCCTTGGAAACCGGAAGAACATTTGCCACCATATTCGCAGATCTGGATTTCAGACACAATCTAATGGAGGCTAGAACAGGTAAGGAACTTCTTCCCTGTCTTGGTGTTTCTGAATTTTGCAGAGTATGTATGCGTGTCTGACATGCTTACCTAGAATAGTTTGATGTGTTCTAAATTTGGTAAGCACAGGTATTAACCCTTTGAGAGCTGTAATTTTTCTCACCAAAATTTTTGTGCATCAGTTTTCCAATTTTTATGAATTTTCTGCAATTCTTTTGATATTTTTTGACCAAAAAGACATAACTTTTTATTGGCTATGGTGTCTGATCAAAATTTTGGCGGAAATCTGGAAAAAATTGACTGCTTTATTTTTTATAAAGACAACAAAAATTGACTTTGACACTCAAAAGGTTAATCAAACCATCACAATGTAAATGTCAGATTTATATGTGTAGGTGTATTATGAATACTTATCCAGTTTCAAAAGAATTACACTGGTTCCCAGATCAAAAATGCATTGCTGATAAGATAATAATAAATGCTATTCTCTCTGACTCTCTAGAGAGGCAAGGACCACGAGAGCAAAATCCAAAAAAGTAAAAGGTATACGAACTGAAAAAGCCCTACACTGAATTCAGTTTGGTTTGAAGCAAACAACAAAATGAAATGTATAACTTCGATTGATTCAAACCAGGCAATTGTAGATTGTTAATTGTAAATTTATGCAGGATAAGTGATAAAAAAGGGTTCATAAATAGATTAAGACAAGGATTTCTCCTGCCACTTCAATTTGTTTTCTTCCTCACCATGCAGTAGAGGAATTCAAGCGAGTGTTGAATACCCACGCCAAGGAACTGGCAGAGATGCAGACTTCACACTCATCAATCAAGAAGAGTGGACTTCATGATGAGGAAGAGAAAAGCTCGGTAATGAAAAAAACCTCTATTTCAGTACATTACTGTACCAGCTGGAGTCAATTTTTTCTTGCTCATGAAATTCAGCTAAACTTGAGCAATGGTGCGATTTTCTCCTTTTCATTGTCTTTTCTTTTTCAAAACCAGATTTCAAGCGTCTTGCAATGTATATGACAAGTGTATTTTTTTCTGGTTGAATGCAAAATCCTTCTTGGCATTTTAATGAAATAAACAGAAAGTATCTCTAGTCTGTTAATTTTACGATTCAGTATTGTGTATTGTTAATGTTGTGTGTTGGCCATTTGATTTTTGAAATTTTTTCAGTCTTTCAATGAAAGGGAAAAATGAGAGATTGCTTTGGTTTTGAAATGTAAAGTACAATTGTTACAAAAGAAAAATTAATTCATTTTCGTTAGGAAAGTTTTGCTCATTTGAAAAAATGAATTCCTTTGTCAGCATCTAAGAGACCATCAAGTCTCAAATGTTACAGATTGGTTGACAAAAAAGGATTATCGTCAATTCAATACAAACAGTAGCCTGTCAGATCAGAAAGAGGAACTCCAAAAATGATGAGACAAACACTGTGTATAATTGTCATGTTTCATTCCAACCTTTGCAGAATCGGTGTGGATTTGCAAGAGGACTCTGCGATGACGTCAAGCGTCGCCTCCCCCACTATATCAGCGATTTCAAAGATGGCGTAATTGGTCACAAGACACCCCAGAAAACACTGGCGACCATCTTCTTCTTGTATTTTGCTTGTATACTGCCAGCCATTGCCTTTGGTGTGCTGAACGATAAAAACACCCACGGTGCAATAGGTAAGATCAAGCCATTGACGCAGTGGGTTCTCCATCCCGTCTAGTTGAAACGCTCTTGTAATGTTCATGGCAAATTGCAGTGTGAATCTAGCTTTGACAATTGTTACTTTTAGCATAACTGCTACGAGGGGTTCATATAACGTGACTGCTGGTCCATATCATGTGATCATTGGCCCTCATCATGTGCCTATCTACCCATATGTTATCATTTGTTAATATATAATGGTATCATAGGTGATTGGTGTAATAATGAGGTGGGGAAAATTTCTGTACGACAAAACAGGAGCATTTTTTATAAGACATACTGTTTTGACTTAGCTGAGTCAAAGAATTGTTCATAGTTTACATTAGTGACAAGAATTCTTGTATTGTATTGGAAGACCATGCACGATATTCTGTGCTGCCAAAGTCAATGTCAACTTATTTTACGGGTACAGTTTTCCTTGAAAAAATTGACAGAATAAGTATTATTGCTTGATAATCAGTAAAATCAGGGTGGTTTTGAAGATACTGGCCATAGCACAATAGAGTCTGTTTCCTGTGTTGTCAAGAAGTGCAATAAGTACTATATCTATTCTTTATTTCATCACGTAGGTCCATAAATGATGCCGCTATGATGTCATCAGTGACACATGCTAAAGGCTCACATCATAATTGCACCCTGCCTTTCAGGTGATGATGACATATAAGCTCATCTCATGATCTGTATTGATAAGACTGGAGCTACATGTAGCACTTGCTGTATGTACAGCCGCTGCAGTAACACGTCTCTGTGAGTGGCGTACGTCTCACAGTGGCTGCACGTGAGTCAAGTAACAAAGAGAGACCAGCAAATGTCAGGATGTCATTCTTTCGGCAGAACATGACAACTCCTGAAGAAAGTGTGATGGACATAATGTCACATCTCATTTTGCAGGCAGTAACATGAGTCATGTGGAGCATGTATATTGAACAGTATGTGCAATGCAAACCAATGAATCGAGGGATTATCCTGTTGAGTGACTCCAACTGCTGTGTATGTACAGCTGTTTGCCAATACTAGGCAGCCAAATTGACATGATTTATGCGCTTCCAATGTATTATTGGTATTCAGTTACCTTCAACATTTTTTCTTGCAGTGCACACATGTTGATTAATTAAATTCCTCATTGTCTCTCTTCACCAACAGATGTAAAGAAAGTGATTTTTGCTCAGGCAGTGGGTGGATTGTGTTTCGCAATTTTTGGTGGGCAGCCTCTGATTGTGCTGCTGACGACAGCTCCCCTGGCACTCTACATCAAAGGTATTAGAAAAATATCCTTGTTCTAAACGGGATAAATTCACTGGTTTTTTTTTTTCATTTTTTAGCATCCAATTGATACTGAGTCGACCTGTTTGAAGTCAACCATGAACTTGTACAGATAATGCTGATGTAAGACAAAGTTAAATTATAAATTATACTGAATGTCAATGTTTGCCAACAGAACAGCCGCATACTACAGTGACCTTCAGGAGATAGCAATTGCATAAATGCATGTGTACACATTATGAATTGTGACTCGTGTTGTAGTTTATCAGACAATCTGGTCCACACTTGACCCTTTGTTTTCCCTGCTTCTTTTTCTTGTACAGTCATCTACAGTGTGGCAGAAGATTTTGGTTTGGAGTTCTATTCAGTGTATGCCTGCGTTGGAATCTGGAACTCATTCTTTCTCATCTTGTTCTCACTGAGTGGAGCAAGCAGACTCATGAAATGGTCAACAAGGTCCGTTTGTGTTTAGTCAGCAAGTGTAGTATAATATTGTTTCATTCATTATCAATCAATTAATTATCTGCATGTTATAAATTTCACTGAAACTTGCAACAGAGAGTGGCAGGGGGTAGATCCTGGTATGGTGACCTGCCAATTCCATGGTTAACTTTCCTTTGACATTTTAAATTATAATATTTTCAATATTTTTTACATGTAGGGCTTGTTACCCTATGATTACCTGAGGCATGATCTAACCTGTTGTTATAAATTGTGATTGTGGACCTTTTTACAGGCAATTGAGATTTTCATCGTGATGGGTACGGTATATTCAGTTTACTAGCTTTGTTTTAATCAACCAGTGCTGTTTTTGTCCTGTTTTTGTAGGTCTACAGAAGAGATTTTTGCTCTGTTCATTGCCATCGCATTTTCTTTAGATGCAGTGAAAGCACTTGCTCATGGTAAGAAGTTTCAAGAAACTCAGAAATTTTGTCCATCAATAAGAGTTTGTAAAACACATATGAGAGAGAAAGAGAGAGAGAGAGAGAGAGAGAGAGAGAGAGAGAGAGAGAGAGAGAGAGAGCGAGAGAGGTGGCAATCCGTGGTTTGTTTCAGCTTGATTTTTCGACACAAAATGTTTCCTGCATCAAAATTGACCTGTGTACCTACAAAATATGTAAGAAGATGCACAAAGTTTGTGTGTGTAATCCAGAAATGGCTAAGTCTGATAGTCCCATTTCTTTACGAGATTGTCGATTGGGTGGAAAGTGTCATTAGATAACAAAAGAGTTCTTTTAAAGGAGCTTGTAACATCTGCATTCATCTGACAACTGCAGCTCAGAGCAATCACTTTTCACATACATGCATCAAGAGTAAGTGAAGCTGAAATTTTCCACAGTTACAGTGAATGCGAGTTGGTGTAGTTTGGGATATGTTGCCATGAATACTTTGTCATTGTATCGCCAACTATTTTTGCTTCAAGAAAGTTTAACATTGCTTCCCAGAGCAAAAAATTGCAAACCAGTTGACTAAAGTCTGCCTTGTGTGTAATTCTTCTTCAAAATGTTGTGAATATCCCACTGTGCGCATGAAAACAAAAGAGATCTTTTTGCTATTTTGCACATGAATTATTTTTGTCTATTTCTATATTTTCCATTCATTTTCTTTCTTCAGATTTCCATGTGAATTATTATTCTCCTGCATGCAGCTGTGACTTCCCACCATGCATTGAGAATCTCACCCTGGAGGCCCTGAACACCACTGAAAATGTGGGAGACCGGTGTCTGCGAGAAAACAGCCTGCTCTACTTGCTATTGTTGTGCGGCACAGTGTGGCTTGGTTGGACACTCTTCAATTTCACCAAGAGGTAAAGTCCAGCGCAAAGCTCAATTGCTACTTGAACTCACGCAAAGCACCAGGGCACTGCATGTATTTTGAATAAGATTTTTGTTTTTCCAGTCTTTTGGTTCTTATCTATGTGACAAGTGTCACAAGATTTTGGAAGGCGTTACTGGATCAGAAAAAAATTTGACATATGGTAATCCAACTTGTTAGACGAGGGTTAGTTTGTATGAAAGCTAGTGGCCATGAGGATTTTTACAGATTGCATTCCGGTAGAATCCCGGTATATGAGGATGTCCTGATGTCCTGGGTCCCATACACTCCTGGAAAGTCCTTGAAATTTAAAGCTGACGGAAAGTCATGGAAAATGAGATTGAGTCCTTGAAAGTCCATGAAAGTCCTTAAATGAAACAGTTTCTTCTTTATTGGACTTGGCCGTTTGTATTATAAGCATGATTTCAAAGAGGATGCAATAGACATTATCTTATACATTGCTGAAAGGGTTGGTTTGTTGAAGATTTACAGTATCAGTCGAAAGAGCCTGGAATATGTGCAATTGTCAAAACAAGGTTAAACATCAGAGAAGGCTTACAGAACAGAAGTAGATGTACACATGATAGTGTGCAGAAAATAAAATTGTGTGAAATGTGGTATCAATACTGATGCTGTCTCCAAGCCTAGCCGTTTCAGTGGTCTGTGTACATCAGATGTCGATGAATTATAAATGATACCGAGAAATTAATTGAACAGATGTGTATGCCGAGTCATTTAAACGGCCAGTAGCTTTAACTTTTGATTGTTTTTTTCACTATTTTTGTTTCATTATCAACTGCAAATTCTTGTTCTACTTTCTAAAGTATGTTAAAACACCCATCATTCAGCGTGTCAACTCAGCATCTCTATGTGTAAATGGTGTAAAATGTACTGTCATTGTTTACAGTTGAATTCTAGTTGGACTAGAATTCAATAACAATGCAGTCTACACATGTAGTATTTGTACAGACCGAGCAGACAAGCTGAATACTGTGTATCTCAACATGCAAAGGGGAATTGAGAACGAAACTGCAGTTGACATTAAAAACAAAAGTTTTTGCAAAATTTTTTTCATACCTTTTATTTACAACTGCTTTCTTATTTATTTTCTTATTTATTCCATATCTTACTCTATTTCGTGACAATATTATTTGAATATTTTCTCCGATTGCAAAGAGTTCAGTGTCACATCTTTCACTGATGGTAATATCATCAGAACATATTAATGTACAATATTAGTTAATGAAAGGCCAAGTTTTAGTTAATTGAATAGGAGTGCTTCCGAGGAGTGCACCCTTGAGGGACACCACATGTGATATTGTTCACCATGAAAGATGGTGATAAATATGCTCTAAACCAACCAGTAGCAGTATTATCGTGTCTGTATTTATCTATGAAGTTTACATAATGGTCGCAGTCAATTATGACAAAGTACGCGCTTCCATCGAGCGTGCGCTTTCCAAAGGTCAACAAGTCTGTTTCAAGCTGTTTCACAAGAATTAAAACAACAGAAATCGGATAGAGCTAAATAAAGCAATTTGTCATGTCAACTATTTGTACAAATGTTCATGAACATGACTTTGAACTGTTTTAAAGCACAAAAAATGCAATTGGTCTGTAATTATACAGTGCACTTCAGCTGTGTGTTGTGTTTGAGAAAAATATTAGGGGGGATAATTCTGATGAATTAAAAAAAAGGCTCTGTGATGTTCAGTGTTCCCTCTAAGGTTTTGAACGGATGAGCAGCTTGTTGCCTGAAGGGCATGGTGGCCACCCTGGCAGCTGCGAGAGGGATGGTCCAGCCAAAGGCTGGAAGCGAAAACTACATTTGTGTGTGTCTCTAAAAGCAACTAAACAGTGTTTAAATCAAAGCACACAACTACATTCGTGTATGCTTTGATTTAAACCCTGTTTAGACACTTCACAACCTTCTGTTTATTACTAATCCAACACAGCCAAACCAAGTTTAAGACTAGACTTAAATTTTGTTGTGTACAACAATATTAACAATGCTCTTGAGAGTGACTTGACTCATATTCAAGCTGAATATTGAGTGTTTGAACATGCTTGAGAAGAAACTGTGGTTGATACATAGATGAAAAACGATTAAAGTATTATCAGAAGTTACAGCTACTGTCCCTTTAATATCATTTTATTTTCAATTTCAAAATGCTATGGATGCAGACAAACAAAACAGTAGCAGCAACATGTGTATCTTTCCCACTATATCACTGGAAGTACTCCTTCCATCCTTTCGGTTTGACATTTTTTCCAACTGCAAAATCATCTTTGGCATTAGATCTTCTACCGGTTCCACAATTAAACAGATCGATCAGAAATAACATTGGCACAAAATGATGGAGTGATTAAGAAATAACACAAACAGTTAAACAGCCACTCAAACCCTAGTTACTCCATGCAATAACGAAACAAAATCTTTGGGTACAAAAACTGATATTCTGTGTGCGACATAAATTTAGTTTGACAAGTACTTGTTCATCACAAGCTGGTTGCTTCCAGCTGGTGGATTATGCCTAACTAATAGTAATGTCACTATGTAGGTATTTCCGATACTACTACAAACTGCTTGACTGAATTCTAGCAGATGATGTGCCACTATATGCTACGAAACAATCTCAAACGTGGAAATTTGGCAAAAATAATGAATGACATATTTCACAAATGTTTTGAAAATTCAGTGAATATATCGATACTCACTCGCAGGTTTAATGTGTTGCTGACTTCGTCGTAAGTGAAATGTTCCAACTGTCGTCTGCCATGAAGTCAAAAACGTCCCCTTCTATGCCAGCTCTTTGTTTTAATACCAATGGGTTTGGGATCACTTTATTATCTGTCGCGACACTTTGAACTTCATCTTGGTCACTTGAAGGCCTCATGAGATATGCCTGATTGCCTTAAAGGGGCAGCCATGTCCGTTCATATCTATATGCTAATTCATTGAGGTATGTAGTCACAACGTACAATGAACGTTGGTGGCAATTGCGCCACCAATGGGCGCTAAACTCAAAACATGCAAGTAAAATCCGCACTGAGATCGCACATTTCGCCCTGAGTTATTGTTTCCAAAACTAATACCGATCGAAATGACTGAGACTAAAGTTGCGCAAAACATGAAATTTCACTGCGAGAGCAGTCGGAGACACTGCACAACTAGCGCTCAAATAAGCCTTAGCGGGAACACTGGTGACGTTATTGCTTCTATTTGACAAATTTTGTGGAAAGCCTTGTTTCGTTTCAAGTTTTTGTTCACATTCAGCCATCTTTCAGACCATGATTGTATCTAATACTTGGCAAACTGGACGTGGGTATTAGACCAGTGTGTACTGAGGGGATGTTCCTGGTCAATAAGACACAAAACTTTATTCCAAAAATGTTGGTGGATGCGTTATCTACTTTTTTCAATTGAAAGTATTTGTGAAGTATGCAGACTCTGCACTTTGTTGAACGAGGTATGCATCATCTGTGACCTTGATATGAAAACATAGTAATTTTTTGTGTGTTTGTCAATTTTGGTCAGATTGGAGCACAATGTCAGCGACACTATTATTTATAAATAGAAAAGCCGACGATATTCTAGCTTTTATTACAAAATTAACAATTTCTTATTTCATGTATAACAGGAAAGTTATCTTACAAATGGTAGTACAGATGTGACAAAAAAATATTTCGCTCCTTTGAACTTTGATGTACAGGAAATATATTTCTTCTGTCTTTCAGTCCATTGCTAGAAGCTAATATCCGTGAGATGTTAGCAGATTACGCACTACCTGTGGCTGTCATCACCATGTCCTTCGTCGGATCATTCATCTTCCGAGATGTCAAATGTGAGTCACCTATTTACGTTGACAAGTAACTGTCCTACTTTTCGGACCTACTTTTCCAGTGAGCCCTATTTTCACTCATCTGAAATGAACAACAGATCACTTGAAAACTTCAGGTTTTTTCAATTTCACAAAAAAGAGCAAGTGGTGTCATAAGTTGGAGACCTAATTGTTTGTTTTTCAAAGAGAAACCAGAATCACTTGTTTTGATTTTGGTTCCTCTCAGCTAGAAATCTTTAGAACCCCCTTCCTTCCACACACCCCACACCCCCCCCCCCCCCCCCCCAAAAAAAAATGTGATCAAAACTCTGTCATCTGTGCTTTGCTAGTAACTGTTACTTTAAACCATGCACCAGAGTTATAATAGCAGAACAAAGACTATCCATGAAAGTTTGAAAGTGAAGTTTATATGGAAACCAAAGTAGTTTATAATTCTACTTATTCAAAAAGGTTCTCTAAGAAGAAGCAGAAATGTGAAAAAATTTTTAAGGCTGATTTACTGCTGAAGTATTCTGCTTTTGTGATAATCCACTATTGAACATAAATCAGAGTGTATCTGTTTGTGTTATCGGACTCACATAGATATGAGCTCTCCGGACAAACAGTCTGTATGTCTCATTATATTGGACTTCTGACCCCCTATGACAAGTGTTTATTGTCAATACAAGGTCAATTATAGGGCCGGCTTTTAAATTAGGTCAGTTCAAAATAAAATGTGTGCTCCAGTGTGTACTTCATAGAGCGTGGGAATGTAGGTCACTTTATATTGGTCAAACAGTGAAAACTTGATCCATTCTTTCACTACGTTGAATATTGTCGAATGTCTGTGTCATGTCTTTGACATCTCACTGAACGGTAAAAGAAGTGTAATTTTTGTATACAAAAATGAAGTTTCCCCAGATCACGCTATTGATCATTTTTTCCTCATCGCCTTCTGTTACTTGTGGTCTGTATATCTTTGAGTTTATAGGCCACAGTGATTAAAGTCTTTGTTATTTATCCCACGCATGGTTTTGTAAAATCTTGAATGGTAAGCAGTTCATAATACACACACAGAAAATTTTAAACATGGAAGTTATATCTCCTCTTGTTTTCATGTTATATGAATACCCATCCAAGAATCAAGCCAGAAACGTCTTTTTCACCTCCATAATTTGTGCTACAATGTGACATTCTTCAAGCATGCAGGAGTTTTAAGTATATTTTAGAAAATTTCAAAACAAAGATTTGCCAACAGAAGAGATACACAGTAAAGTCATTTCCTAATACAGCATGTTTTATTTCATGAAAACCCAAAGATACCTACACGTGTTGGGACACAAAACAAGGAAGTTAAAGCTCCATAAGCTGTATCTTTTGGCTATTTTTCAGAACTTTTGTTTTGTGGTTTCCCTACACTTTCTGCATTGAATCCCTAAACTGTAATTTAATGCCAAGTATTTAACATATCAACACAACCTATATGAGTATAATCTACATTGTTATTGTTGAGAATTGTATTCAAGTCCGGACTAGAATTCATTTGTAAACAATAAACAATGATCACTACACACATACAAGCTGTGTTGACAAAAAGAATACTCAAAATTTCAGCATGACAAAAGGATTAGGGTCAGACACGGTAGTTGGTATACAAAAGCAGAATACTGAAAAACTCGCCATAAGTTACAGCTTATGTCCCTTTAATTAGTGTGGCCTAATTATGGTCCTTCCAGCTTTCCTGATGATGGATTTTCCCGCTACAGAGATCAATTCTGTTACTGGAAACAACTACAGTTGTACTGAAAAAAACAAAGCTAAAAACCATAGACTGTAATTACTCTGTGAAGCATGGGTTGTATGTAAGATTTTTATGATGGACAAAATTTCTTAGTTTCTAGAAACTTCTCACTTTGATCAGGTACCTTCATTGTATCTAAAGAAAAGTGTAATTTTGGTATTTCAAAAATACTGGTAAGTGTCCCCAAACAACTTGGTGTCCATTGACTGGAAGATTTGTAAAATCAAATGGTACTTGTGAAGATAGTTTTCAATGGCATGTGTGCAGGTACGTTGAAAATTAGGCACAATGTCCTTGACATTAATCCTGCAGTTTTTAACTGTTATGCCCCTGTCAAAAAAGGAACAGTTTTATGCTCGGAAATAAAGGCCAATCAGCAGATTCTCTCATGTTCTATAATTACAGTGGAGAAATTTGACTATTCAGATGGACACCTCCTGGTGCTTGCACCAATCGGCAGGTTGTCGCCAGCAGCGATAGCAGGGTGTGCTGTTCTTGGATTTCCACTGTCTCTGCTGTTCTTCATGGATCAGAACATCTCAAGTGCATTGGTCAATGCTCCCCTCAACAAGTAAGTCGCTCTATTATGTCATTGTAGCTAGCCACCGAGGCAGCAGATCTGATACTTAGAGATTAACATAATCACCTCCAAACCTCACACACATGATTTTGTTTGCAGAAGAAGTTGTACTTTGCTGACAGAACAAAAAATACTGGAAATTTCATCAAAAGTAATAGTTGATGGACGTGTTCATAGATACATCAAATTTACAAAAAATTGTACAGTGAGATGATGGATTAGCACAATATTTGACAGAGCGATTTTTGAAAATGACAATCGTCACATTTGCACAATGATTTGACAATAACCATCACCTTAACTTTACTTATTGTTATTAACCATGTTTGATCATCAGGATAGTTTTATATCTTGAACTAATGTAGTATATAGAATTTTAGATTTTGATCTGCAAGCTTGTAGAAAGTTAGTACATAGTTTAGAACTTATTCTTGGTGTATGATTAACCTTATCACCCCTGTTTCGCAGTGGAATGATCCAACTTTGCACTATCGTAGATATTTAGGGTTTTACTAAACTTTTTTGGTGTCAGTTTTCAAGTTTTAAGTTTTTGTGTTCATTTCAGCATACTGTGTGTTAACACTGACGGTAATTTCTGTGTTCAGGTTGAAGAAAGGTCCAGCGTATCACCTGGATTTGTTTGTAGTGGCACTTCTCAACCTGTTCCTGTCTATCTTTGGACTACCCTGGGTGCACGCTGCGTTGCCCCACTCACCGCTGCATGTCAGGGCACTGGCAGACGTGGAAGAACGAGTCGATGGAGGCCATGTGCAGAACATGTGAGTGTGTTTGCAAAAACAGATGACCTTGTAACACAGTGTCATCAGCATTCACAAATAATGCCACATGGTCCACAGAATTTTTGACTTCAGTAGCAATGGTTGTACAACTCCCACATCAATATTCAAGTATAACTTTGTTGAAATGTAAAATTGGTATTAATGTATTTATTTCTGTACAGCCGATGGAGTTTTTGTCTTTATCCATAACAACCAAACAACATTAATATGAGATTTTTAATGACCCGATTTTCAGGAATTTGCTGATGTCCCTCATAAAACCAGTGTCCAACCTGACAATATGTCACACAGCATGCATGAATTCAAATTGTGTTAGTCTTTTGGCTCACTTGAAAAAAAAATTACGGAAATTTTTCATTCAGCTTGCCGCTTACATGCCTCAATTAAAGGTACAACTTGTGTGTGTATTTAGTTTGTGGTTACTGTTGATCAGCTATATAGAATACTAACTATTGAAGGTAGCTTGATGCAGAGACGTTTTGAATGTCATCTGAATCCCATGTCACCATGCATTATTTTATGCTATGCCCCATGTCAGATGGACTGACTTACTGACCAGTTAACAAACAACTCTTCACCCTGAACAAAACATTTAAACATTTCATGTATCCGAATTTTATATCAGTAGTACGCTATAATCGTTAACTTAGCCATATATTGGTAACATCTTATCTATCACATTGTAGCTTCTAAGATTGTTTCAAACTATAAGGGTATGTGATGCTTGAGATTATTTAATGCTGGGTAATCTGTCGTCGTGATCGTTAAGAGTTTAGTCCAGGGAGTGGCAAGCTTAACAATATTGTGTGTACTTCTGTTTTGTTGACAGAATCGTGAGTGTTCGGGAGACAAGGGTGACTGGCATTGTTTCACACGTATTGATTGGTTTGTCACTGCTGATGTTACCAATACCATTGCAGTACATTCCACAGGCTGTTCTCTACGGCCTCTTTGTGTATGTGGCCTTCACCTCGGTAGACGGCAACCAACTGTTTGACAGGATTCTCTTGCTGTTCACAGAGCAGGTGAGTTTGCCAATGGCATCACTGTCTGCATGTGTAGTCATCGGCCATCCTCAACTTCCATGTTTTGAGCGGGACAGTTTTAAGTCACAGCTTGGCTGGCAAACTTGCAAAAGTACTCTCTGCAAATTCCACATGCATCATGCAGTCATACTTTAAAATTTGCAAAATGTTAGAAAATTGCATCTGTGTGGGCAGATTATGATCTCATTATCTACAGTTAAGCACTGCACTTCTGCAGGCCTAACTGGAAAATTCATGAAATTTCTCAGACTTGCAAGCTATAACATCAGAGAACGGGTCATTTTCAAGTCTGGCCACGATGTCCTCACCGGTTTCGTCAGGAATTTTCTTCAACAAAGTGGGCAAAGAAATAATAGGTATTTGTGAAAAGTAAAATCAATTGATTTGCCTCGCCCAAGGTAAATGCCCTTTTCTAGCAGACAGATTTGGCAGCTGTAGTACGTGCCGTGTCACAGGCCAATGATAAAACCATTGTGTTACTGTCTCTAAGAGTGCTACACGACTATATGTAAAGTGCAGCCATAAACAGCCTCTTCATATACCTTCAAATAAACCAGGTACTTTTGGGGGAAGTAAACAGAGATATGTTCATTTGGTATGCCTTTATCAACTCTCTGACCTTTACAAAACTTCAATAGCTATTGAAAACAAACTCATTTTTTACCTCAGCTGTGGTGAAATCACATCTTTATTGTTTGTTTGTTGGTTGTTTCCTTGCTTGTGCATTACTGTTCTTTTGAGCGACTGCAAGGTCATATCATATGACCAAAAGGAAGGCAAACAAATCAACGCTCTGAGCATGCAGCACTGCAAATCTTAGAATAATTGACAAACTTCCTCTTATATCTCAAAACCTTGTATGTCTATACATACATGTGAGTTTGTATCAGTTACACATTTTAAGCTTGATGTGTTACTGACATGAAGTAAATAAGTAACTCCCCTCGTCAGTTTTTGTTTGCGAACCTATTACATCCTGTTCTTCTGCAATTCTTTCTCATGTTGATAGACCGCGTATCCACCCAACCACTATGTCAGACACGTTCCACAACGCAAGATTCACACATTTACATCGATTCAGCTGATTCAGTTGGCCGTGCTCTGTGCATTCGGTTTTGCTCCCCTGGCATATCTCAAGATGGTGTTCCCAATACTGCTGCTCTTCCTGATGCCAATCAGGTGAGGAATTTGTCACACCCATTGTCATAATAAATGTATTCTATATTTTTTGGAGGGAATTTACTTGTATTGCATCTAAACATCCTTCTGAAACAAATCTTCCAAAAACTTTCAAATTTAAGTGAAAGGTGGCTGAAGACAACATAAATCAGAATTGTTCAAATGATGGATAAAATTTGCATATATAAATTTTAATGGCCAATTTTTCCAATTTTCTCATTATTTGACAAAATTTCATTTCTCCTGTAGCCACTAGTCTGATAACTTTCAAATTTAGTGTATTTGTGTGAAGGGATACTTTTTTTTACTCGCATGTACAACTGATGGCAAAATGTGGATATGTAAGTTCAGGGGGGCCAGTATTGTTGTTTTGGGACAAAATCAATTTCTTTGGAACCATTTATATGTTAGCTTTGAAAAGAACAGTTGTTTTCTATGAATAATTTAGTTTAGAGATTTTTAAAGTGATAAAAAAATTGGCACATGTTGATTTTCAGAACACCAATTGTCTGATACTCAGGAGCAATTTCAGTTCACATGTACCAATTGTCTGATACTCGGGAGCAATTTCAGTTCACATGTACTTCAAATGGATCACTACATAGAAGCAGTTTCACCAGATGCTTGTGTTTCATGTTTTCCGCACGATCAAGAGTCAATCAAAATCTGCCAGTGTTCTGTGCTAGCTCTGATGCACTTTCATTGGATGGGGTGAAGCACCCTAAAATTCATTCACGTGGGTAGGCATGGAGTTAGTCATCTGAACAACTTTTGTACAAGATGTTACATGAGGAAACCACATGAGGGTTCCCTATCAATCATACCAACCTTTCTGACTAGTTTGATGAAAGTACCGGTATGATGACTTTGCAATTCAAATGCATGGAATGAAATCTCACTCCACATACAAGATATCGGGACAAAGTATGTTTTCATACAGCCATTCTCTGGGGAAAAATCTCACACCTATTGAGATGTTCCAAAGAATGCGGGGATGATTTACATTTTAGTAAGTGTGTGATGATCATGTGCAGAAATTCAAAATCTGATCAACTAAATGTGTTTTGGTCTTCTCGTTTCCAGGCATAAAATGGTTCCAAAGGTCATTCCCATGAAATACCTAGCATCCTTGGACAGAGCTCATTAGAGACGACGGCCAGCTGCAAAGTGTCCAAGCAAAATGTTTTTACTTTCTCAACGTAACGTCATAATTGCAGCGGCCGAATCTAGTCAAGATTGTGATGTGGAAATCAATTATAAAAATTTGATGTCGAGCCAAAATGTTTCACTCTAACTCCAAAGCAGGGTCATTGGACAGGGAAGTAGATGTACGATAGTTTAACCATAGGGAGGTGATGCTAAGGAATGCTATATTTCACAGTACTTCATTCATTTTAATTTCTCTGCCAAGTTATTTGTCTACTAGTCAAAGATTTACACATATACTTTAATATACATTCCAAATGTTATCAAACTACAGGCATCATGTTACTCAGAGCACATATTTGGTTTTGCAATTTACAAAGTAAACTTTTTGTGATCGTATAACAAGCTGATTTCCATGATCAAGCTTCAATGGAATTTTAACAATTTCATTGCTGAGCTAGATTTCGCAAGGTTTGGGAAATAACGCGTCCACTGATTTTATTGTCATTTTTTTTAATGTGAAGAATATCAACTTTGTATTTGTTTGCCCCTTTTCTTGTCAGTTTGTTTATGTTTTTTCGTTTGCACAGATTACCTGCTGACAACTTTAAAGAGGTGGTATGTTTGTGCACAAGAGTATGATAATTTTGTGCATATTTGTGACAGTCCTGTCTGGAAATGTACCACTCTGGTCTCCATTGAAACAGTCAAACCTTGTAGGCGAGAGTATTGTGCGCCAATTTGCATCCCAGGTTGCTGTTTATCAAACACCCTTGGGTTCCAGTGCTGTTGTCAGGGTTTGTATTTCCCCGTCTACGTATGTGTATCTCTGTGCAGGTGCACTTGTTCCTGAAAAAACATTTGTTATAGTTCAAATAGTATGTATTTTGTCACAAAAATTCACCCACAAATTGGTAAATGGTCTCTCATAGATCTCTAGAAAATTCCATTTGAGTCATTGATGATTTAGGAATTTCAATATGTGCAATGCAATGAAGCTGGCATGGCATGATGTTGATAGAACAGCGCCCCCAGTGGTGAAACAAAAATTGTGAATCTGTCTTTAAATTTGTGAGTGTGTGCGTGCACATTTAGATAATGGATAAACTACAGAGGCATAATATACTTATGTGTAGAAAGTTGCCAGTCATGACAACTCAAAGTGAATTAAACTAGGAGTGTTCAGTTGGTCAAGAAAAAAATGAACTAATTTACAATAGTGCTTGGAGTTTTCTGCTTGATATAGTTCCAAAAGCCGCCTTCTGGGACTGTTGGTTGGTCTGCGTTCTTGTAATAGATGTTTTTTTAAATTTTCACATTTTCTATTGCAAGGTAATTTGAAACAGAACTGAGGTTGCATTGAACACGGCCAGTTCTGTAGCTTTAAAAAACTCTATGACCAGTTCTGTAGCTTTAAAAAACTCTATAACCAGTTCTCTAGCTTTCAAAGACTCCTCCACAAGTTCAGTGACTCTTTTTCTTTTGTCTTTAGTCTGTAGATGAAATTAGGTTGATCATCATGTGAGTTACCAGGGTATCTAGCCTTTATGTCAAATTCTGTTTACCCAATTAGCCGAGGTTGAATGTTACCAGCTATGCCATAGCCACAACTGTGCTTGGCCAAGTGTGGTAGCTATTCTTATTGGATAAATAGTTTGATTTAGCTGGTGCAATATTTCAGAAAAAGGGCAGTGCATTCACATTCTGTTTTTGCCGCTTCTTTGATAAGTTATTAATCCACCCATAGATTTGTCTATTGAAAACAAAAGTATCTTTACAAAAGAATGATTTATAGTTTATAGCTTTTGTTTATTCCTTAACCCTAAAGTTTCGTTTTGAAAAGACTCGAATTTCAATGTAGCTTCTTTCCCAGACTAGACCATTCCATAGAATACCAAAATTCATCCCAGACTTATTTTGCTTTTCATTTAGTTAGACATATTTGACCAAAACACCAAAGCTTGTTTTCTTACATCATGTTCTGAATGACTAGCAGTTTCTATTTCAAAGTGTTATGTAGTGTATAAATAAAAGCTGCTTTGATTGTTCACGCATCTCTTCGTAATGACGAAAGCTTTGTTGGCCAAGATTCATGCTAGGTTCCCAATGTTTTCTCAAAGACACATTAAAGGAACAAATACAAATTGGATCTGTTTGCTTGTTGTTTTTTACAGAGATATTTATCTTATTTTTTATTCAATTTTGAAGTGAATTCTAGAGTTAAAATGTAAAGACATTCTAGGAGGCAGGGGGTGTACAGGTTCAGTTTGGATCACAGCCTGATCTGTACACCCCCGATTCCCAGTGAATTTGTCCACACTCACCATTGATAACAATTGGTCAGGGCTAAACCATGGTGGTGAAAGGGTTCAAACCACATTGACTGATTTTTATCACTCTTATCGGTAATATGAAATGTAGCCATCTAGTTAAAGAGCTGTGTCTTTAAGGTAGTACAAAAAATTATACACTGAATTTCAAACAAGGTCGGAATTTCACTGTGCTTGGTTGATAAGAAAAATGCTTCAATGTAGTTATTTTTATCGCCTGATACATTTTATCACCCAGACAGAGGAATTTCAAGCTATTTTGAAGTTCACTGTAAACTTTACTCTAACTTGCCATTTCCGTTTATACTAAAGAATACAAATCAGGAGTCACAATTTGTATTCAGTTGACAAGAGAATAAATTATTATGATTGTTATCATGCAAACTTTTGTAGAAACAAATTACTCAAAATTTAATTACACTTGAATTCAAAATGGCGCCAACTCGATGTGTTAACTCTATGGGGGGAAAATAAAAAAATGTTTCATAGAAGAAGCTGATTGAAACTTATTTTCTCAATAAGCTTCAAAAGAGAACCCCTGACAAACAGTCGACACAAGGTATTGTAAAAGTTTGAATGTCCAAATATCTGAATTTCCTCACCAGAAAAATCTTCCCTTGAAATGTGCTCAGCTTTTCACCCACCATGCCTCACAAGGTTGCATAGCATTATTTTCTCGCTGTCTGCCCAGACATGATGCAGTTGGAAAACTTGAAATCAAATTATGCAATTGGTACATGTGAGAAGTCTTGAAAGTCCAGAATTTTGCAATTGAAGGGAGAAGGGCAATATACCTCATACGGAGTATTAGTTAGATAGTAATGTCCAACAGTCCAATCAATTGTCACGATTTCAAGTTCTTAAAGGGAAGGGGTCATCCCATCTGCGGCTGCGCAACCATCTTATAGACAGACCTTGCTTCTCCAAGAAATGCGAAACAAATTCGGCATTTGATGCACGTTCATAGTTCACCGCTTTTGTAGCTTTCTAATCACAGCAAAACTTTGCCAAATAAAGTTTAGGTTGCGTCCCTTCGTTTACATGAAGCTGCTTCAGCCGTGGTCCAGGTGGTCACCAGTTTCTGCACAGCCTATGTTGAGTTGCATATCACTGATATCAGGTACATGTACCGCTGATTACGCTAAACGAGTCGATGAGATAATCATCCGCTGTATGCTTTCCTTCTACTGTTACCTGTTGACGTTGCCAAATGAAGGAAAATGGTAAAGCAAAAATTAGACGAGGCGATGTGTCATGCCTGTAACTTGAACTGGGTTAAGCGAAGTGAACTAAGTAGATAATTAATATTTTGAGCAAGGGGAAACCTTAAAATCACCAACCAAGATTCACCCGAACCGTTAGGTCTGAGGAAGGGATCCGATGGTCAAAATGGAATGAAACCTGCAGTATAATATTGTTAAAAATAAATTTTGTATCATTCCTGCTTTTCGAGAAAATCGTGCATAAATAAAAACTGAACTGACATTATGGATCACTCAAGTAAAACAACATGCTATAGCCTGATCTGAAAAAAAAATCAGATCAGTCGGTCCTCCTACAAGAGTCCCCTGGCCCCCGTGTCATAAAGTATTAAAGCATGCATTACTACATCTAAGAATATTTATTCACTAGATATCAAAGGGGTATTCTAATTCTTTCAAGGATCAGCTTTTGCAAAAGGTAACCGTTTTTTTCGTGTTTACGTGATTTCCCCTGAAAGTGCCACCACCGGGACTGAGGTAAATCCACAGGCGCCCGTGGGCTGGGTTGTCTGCTTAATCGATCGATTTTTTGCTCGATCTGTTGATCCCGTACTCGATCAGCCCGCCTCTCCACGGGCGGCAACGGGTAAACCTGGGTTGTAGAGGCAGTCACTTTCAGCCAATTTAGCCTACTTGCCTGAAAGTCCTCTGCTACGCCGAGGTCACACTCTGCAACGAAGGAGTCGTTATCTTTACCATTCTTCAGTACATTCACCTCGGGGTGGAGCAGAGAATCATTTGCTGACATGTAGATATTCATCGTTCTACCGTCTGTCTCTGACCGTCTCCTGTGGTAATTTATCTTCATGCAACGCCGGCTGGCGTCACCTTTTTCTGGGTAAAATTCCCCCAGTGGATCTCGTTTTCCTACAAAAACGAAGTAGATGAACAAATAAACATGTTTAAAATATGTGAGTACGAACAAGAAATGTTGTGGGGGGGGGGGTCCTAGCTGTGCTAACGCTAACCCTGACCACAGTACCTCCGTGGGTGGAGTTACTGTCCCCTGCCAAAATTCCAGTGATTTTCAATTGCTAAACGCCCTCTATGTTCGGTAATTTTTCACTTCTTGCCTCGAAAGCGCTGGTTACGGGGACATAAGAGAAAATTCACATCATGAATTACCGTATACGGTAAAGAAAAGAAGACATTCTATAATGGCTTCGAATTTAGTTTATAAGCACTTTTACGAGAGTTAATTTTTTGACACTTCGGTTCAAACCTTCCTCTGAGCGAACTTTGTAAGTGCCACTTCAAAATGTACGTTCCCAGGTAACACGGACTTTCAGAAATTATCGTCACAAAATTTTGTTTTGTATGAAATTTTCCGACGACATAAAACTGAAAGATTCGATTATAATCGGGTTCTGCGTGACTCTTGTCCTTGTTTGTTGATCACAGAACGTTGGCATGATATGGGTGTTGTTGGGGGTTTTTTTCTAAATTTTTAGTCTTCTTTCCTGTCACGTACTGGACTGTGGCGCCTGCATAACTGCGATCAGTAGCACGCCCTCAGTTGCCAGATGAAGCGCAACGATTCCTGTAACATGCACATGTCGATTCCTTTGAGACGCTGTACAAAATACATCTTCCAAGGTATATCAAGGATATCAAATAGACTATTCACTACTTACCTCTGACGCTCATCGAGAGTGCCCAAGGCCCATGATCCCATAACGAAACTGCCAAGTCACTTGCTAAAGTAAACCATTCCTCCAGTCTCTCACAAAAGTGTCTCCGAGATTCGGTAACATTGGAGCCGAAATGTGCCAGCAAACGTAAGCTGTTGTCAGACAGCCTCCCTTTGGAATCACAATCTTGAGTGACGGCGTCCTTGAGTATACGAAAATCTTGGAGGTCCCTGTCGAAATCGGGACCGTACTGCTCGATTTTCCGCCACAGCGATTCATTGAATATCCTGTACACCCTGACGTCAACATAGTTCCATCGATATATTTTCTGTCGTAATGCGTCATCCAGACTTGAACGATTACTCCGAACTCGACGAGCGATAAAAAGGATATTTTCGATATCCCAACATGTGATCCTCCTCAGCAAGAGAAGAGAGTGGTCGTAATACTCAGTGACAAAGACAAGATCAAGTTCCTTTTCCAGCGTTTCAAAATATTTTTCAACAATATCTGGGCGATGGTGGTACCTGTGATCTAACCCAAGGTGCCAAGCCTGACTGTTCCGTGCGTAAAACCATTTTCTCTCGCCGCTTCGTCGTATTTGGTCACGGTAAAAATCAGGCTTGTCTAAATATGTGTTCATTTTAGTCTCTAAGGTTCTCCCTTTGATGCCTCTATCTAAGCTGAAAAATTTAAACACGGATTCGAAGTGTGTTGAAGGCTCCCGTACAATGGATAATACGACTGTAGCGGGTGACTCAACTTTGAACTGTACCTTGTCCTCACTAATTTCGGCGATGTTCAGGGATCCACCGTTTCTCTCGAGAACTGTTCTACGTTCCCGTTTCACTGCGAGATTGGCACCTGAAGCTTTTCCATCCCCTCCCTGAACGTGATAGAGCATCATCGACCCACTGTGCCTGATACTTTTGCGGTGGATGAATTCCTTTTGGAGTGAGAAGTGGTTCCTCTTCGCGAATCGATGAAGCACTGTCACAAGGGTCGTGCTCCCTGTTTTGCGATTAAATAAATAAGCGATGTCATTTACTTTTCTGCAATGTTCGGCAAAGCTAGAGAAATTGGTCTGCTCTGAATCGAGCTCGTCAAGAACGTCTTCCCTGGTGGCTGAAGGGGTTGGTTGTTCGGCGGAGACACTCTCTGGCGAGGCTTGGTCCGAATATTCTGAGGATGAATGATTTGTGTGGAGTCTTTTCTTCAGAGTGAGGCTGTTTTCAGAAAAAAAAGTGACATTCTTTGGTAATAATGCACTGGAAAGGGTACTCACTTATAATATGAATGCTGTAACATCCAGAAATGTAATATTCTCAATAAATGTAACATTCTCAATAATTGGGATAAAATGCGCCAATAAACATAACAAAAATCAACCATAAATGTAATAAAACCACCGATCATAATTGTAATAATTGATAACCATAAATGTGATTAAAAACAATAAATGTAATACTTATCAACCATAATGTAATAAATCTATATTGTCATCGTAATTGAAGAATTGGCCATTAAATGTTTATCCATGCAATAAAGGGAGCTGAGAGCAGCTCAACACATCGTTGGTTGTTTGCGTTTAGTGTATTTTATAGAGTGTATTTTATGTTTCGCTATTTTGTGTATAGAACACAAGACACAGCTGTTTATTATAATCTGCACGTCAGTGCAGGGAGACTGGGTATAAAACTACGATCCTTTAACGCTATATTTCGCAAATTTGCTATACTTTTTCCATCAGCGTTCAAGGTAGTGTTCGTATTGCGTTTACCAGATTGAAATATCTCGGCAACATGTTTTGTATCGTACGTTTCTGTTATAAGGTTGTGTTTTTCTTTGTTTTTTGTGCTGAGTCGTCTGTTGTAAACTTTGTGTGGTATCACATGATTAACGAGATATTTTGACGCTCCTTTATTAACATTAGTGTCTCTAGGATTGCTGTGCTACTTCCTTTATCTAACGGTTTGATTGGTATCTCGCCGTTTTTTTGATAGTTCCAAATGTATTCTGTGTACCGTGGAAAGAAACCTAGTTTCTGGAAAGTATGCAATAACATAATACACTAGTCTTATCAAAGCGTATTATTTTCTCAGGGTATTGATATCAACATGATCACAAACAAGTTAAAGGCCATTACATTTATAGTTGAATTTTATTACATTTATGGTTAATTTGTGTGTTACATTTGTGGTTCCGGTTCGGTACATTATGGTTGTTGACTCTTTTATTCCCTCTATGGTTGATTTTATGACAATAAATTGTGGTTAATATTATATCTACAGAGATTATTGCATTTATTTAGGTTACAAACGCGGACATACTCAAACGCATCTGTTTGGTTATGCACACGAGAGAGAGAGAGAGAGAGAGAGAGAGAGAGAGAGAGAGAGAGAGAGAGGAGAGAGAGAGAGAGGAGAGAGAGAGAGAGAGAGAGAGAGAGAGAGAGAGAGAGAGAGAGAGAGAGAGAGAGAGAGAGACAGACAGACAGACAGACAGACAGACAGACAGACAGACAGACGGAGACATCAGTTTACTTGGGATATTTCATCTGATATTTAAGCAAAGCGAGTAATAACCTTACTTGAGATATTCATCTCTAAATGCTTGTAAGCGATAGATGAATGTCATATATATATATATATATATATATATATATATATACGTATATATGTATATATATAATATATATATATATATACACTTGCTTGTATCTTCTCAGTGAGGTAAGGTGCTCAATGCATATTACAATAAAAATGAACTCACATCATGTGTGTCTACCCATTTCACCAATTTCATGCATTGACGCGATCGTCAGGTATTTACGGGGACAACACGGAGAAGGTCTACATCGGCCTCACTGATAACACCTCCAAGACGCGCTTCGCTAATCACATGCAATCGTTCCGTAACGAAAAATATCAGCAATGCACAGAGCTTTCAACGTTTGTATGAGCTTTAAAAGACAAGGAGGTCTTTGACATATTGTGATCAATTATTGACAAAGTATCGAGTTATTCTAACATAAGCAAGCGATGTAACCTTTGTATATAAGAAGAAATACACAATAATGACAAACCTACGCTGTTAAACAAACGCTCTGAGTTGGTTTGAAAATGTCACAACAAAAACAAACATTGTTTATCAAATTTTAACGCCACCCACAAACAGAATTGTAGGTCCCAAACATATAAATGAGAGTGTAGAGCTTAAAATCGTTTCACTTCTGTCTGAAGATTGCAGGATGCATGAAACTTAAATGACAGATATTATTACTTTGTACTTGAAGTAATTTGTGTTAAATATATATATATATATATATATATATATATATATATATATATATATATATATATATACGTATATATGTATATATTGCTATATTGCGCCGTGTGTGTAAACAAGTTCCCCCCACACACACACACACAAACACGCACCATATATAGGTAATTTTGAAATATGCACACCGTTAAATGATATTTTCAAGCATACGATACTTGTCTGTACACATATACATATACTTAGGTATGCTTATACATGTATGCGTACATACATTCATTCATTCACACACGCACACACTTGCTTGCACATCACATGCGTATACTACACAACATTACACCTATACACAAAGTCCATGCTACATATTGATTAAATATGCGGTAATATAATTAACACGATTGGAACTAATTTGGGATAATTGGATGGTGAAGTAATGTCTTTAAAATCTGCTAATGTAAGCCAATCTGCTTTTCTTTTTACATTTCACACTTATTTTGTGAGTAATTTGTAATATTGAGACATTCAGCTATAGGGCACCTAAGATTTTTGAGAAATAAGAAAAATATAAGAATCAATTATCCCAAAATAGTTCCAATCGTGTTAATTATAGAGGGCGATACACTGGACTTGAACTCCTCATCTCAGTCGACAGAACACATGAACTTTTATCGAAGGAACCTGGGTCCAGTGCTGCATGGGTCACTGTTTCATCGCAAAGTGAGCTATACTCGTGGAACCGTTTTACATAAACATGCAGACAATTATTAGAGGGAGGGGTCGTCGGAACTGCGCATGTGCGACTTTCTTTTTTTACACTGTATTTCATTCATGATATCTAGATGCGTCACATAAATATAGCTGCGAAATTTAAGTTGTACAATGTACATTATGATAAACATGTTTTAACTGTCATCTATCGCCAAGTACATAGGATACAATTTTAACATTGGTCGTATGGGTCCCATATGACCTTTGAGCACAGTTACGTCAACCCCCTTCATTGAGGGAGACTGACAAAATTCCCGATATTCACAAAACTAAGCCGTTGAAAACTTTATTTACTCCATGGCTCCATGGGCCAAAATTGTATTGTAAAAGCTTGCGAGTTTGAATATCTTACTGTCCAAGGGGCGCATTCTACCTTAGGGTGCAATACAGGTCTGTGGAGTTGCCGTGTAGTATACATACACCGGCAACTCCGGACACCTGTGGGGTGCACCGGAGTTATTGAAAGTGACATTGTAATTGAACAAAAAGAATCTATTGAAGCAAGAAGCATCCGTTCACTGTCATGCAAAGACAATGCCGGCCTTCACGTTCAACCGTATTACGTCATACTCTCCGCGATCGCGATAGTTTGTTCACATTTACTTTGGAGGCCAACTTTCTCTTGTCGTTGTTATCGATCGTCCGAGCCCAAGGGCGCATAGCATGTTCAATCTACTATACAGACAAATGAGTTACTGTACACTAAACAATCCAAAGCCCATGTATGCTAACCATGTTGACAAGGTCCAGGCTGAAAGTCTCCATGTGTTAACGTAGACTGTTGCTGAATCTATTTATCTTGAACAAGAGCTATAAAATTGCTGCCTACCTGTCCATGTGTGCCGGCACGGCAATTGTACCGAGATCGTGACTGCTCCATGTTAGGTAATAGATGGTCGCCATGCACACAGTCACAACCAGGACGGCGAAAATGAACCTGGACTGTTAAAAAGACAATAAAATGATGCATTTACAAAAAACAACATCAGTTATTCGCGAATGCGATCGAATTATTTGTTACGGGCTGCCCATGGTGCCAAGGAGAGTTGGAGACGGACAGACAGTCGACCGACAAACGTTCGGAGAGGTAAAGAAGTTGTATGTGTAAAGATGAAGTTGTGTACGGCTATTCATACCTACATTGTTCAAACATGTTTTATTCACATTTTTATATTTAAATTTTGGTGTGTTTTTTTCCTGTACGCTCGTCAGCAATTTTCACGTAAAGACTGTTGACTTCGAAACTCTTGGACGCAACATACATCTGATGGATGACCTGCTCAGAGTTTCAGTCATATATTGAAGTGTTTTGTTTAATAGGATGATATCCAACTGAAACGCTTTTGATCAAAAAACAAAATCAACGACAAGTGTATCATCATCGCAGACATGGTCTGGGACAACCAGTAGCTCTCAGGTTATCAGTGGCGTTATGGTGCTTGCCAGCAAAATGATCGATAGACCAACGTAAGTACGGTTGTGACCATTGTGCATGTAACACGCAGTATTGACACAGACTGACTTCTGGGTACAGAGAGTTTACCCCCACATACCCACCCCAGCACCCGCTGCTCTGTCAAGTACAAAAACAGGGCTGAAACACGAGAACTAAGATGAGAACAGAGTTCATCGGAGTTTGATATTGGTGTGAGGTTACTCCGAAGTCTCAAATACGTGCTACTTCAGAATACTTTGGATTCCAATTTAGTACCCCGACAGTCGTTAATTTGATGTAAAACGCTCAAAGAAGGCTATCTTTGGACTAGCGCCAAGCGGAATTGTGTCCATCGAACTCCAGGAGCAAATGTGCTAACATTCCTTGTAGGTGTGTTGATTATAAAGAATTTGTATCTCTGTTTTATATCGCGTTTCTTGGCCATGGGCGAAAAGATTGCTAACCATGATTTAAACAAGCCCGTAGTGTAGACTCAGTTCTGTATACAGGCAAGCACGGTCCGCCCAGTGAGACCCTGGGGCGAGTAATCCCTCTATCCTGCATGCAGAAAGTGCATTTATAACGTGACATGAGCAACATGGAGGAAGTTCAAACTCACCTTAGGGAAGTACAATGTATTGCAGTGATTTTCCGACAGATTAAGGCGACTGGAAGTCATGTTAACATGGGTGACCGTGTGAGGAGATTCAATGAGATAAGCCAGCATCGCAACCGAACCGTATTAAAGACGTGAACAATAGGGGAAACACATTGATTGTTTATCAAGTTCATGAATATTGATATCACAGATCCTTGCTCTATATTGTTCTAGGCAAGGGGGCACAACGCAATGGTTCACACACAGCATTAAAAGACATTTGGCACTTGTGCTTGGATGGTTTACAATACACAGAGTGCGTTTTTAAATTAGGTACACGGGGGAGGGGTAAACTGATAGAACAGAATGCAAAAGGTTGAAAAATGCAGCTAAATATTCAATAGTAAACTGTTCAATATACACAAATAATAGATAGTTAATTTTTGCAGCCATGAGTATATGTAGTTAAAGATGTATTGACAAATTAATGCGCTGTTAATTAGTGTTTTACTTCATAACTGTTTACTTCATTAAAAATGTTTTGGGCAGAGGTCAATTCATTAGTAAAAATTATTCATATCATTGAAGTTTTCTATCCAATATTGAACCGTTTGCACTGTGCGTCACTTATGTAATTGACATTGTTGAATAACAGCCTGTTTCGATCTTTCTTCGGATCTTTAATTATACCATTGCCATGGTAAAATGACGCCGTTGCCTTGGTAAAATTACGCCGTCGCAATGCTAAAAGTATATGCCATCACCATATTAAAAATTGTGCCACCACCATGGTAAATGTTATGCCACCATCATGGTAAAAATTATACCTTCGCCATGGTAAAATTCTGATTCCGCCATAATAAAATTATGCCACCACAATGGCACAATTACGCCATCACTATGGTAATATTATGCCACCACCATGGTAAAAATTATGCTAACGCCATGGTAAAAGTATGATATCGCCATAGTAAAAATTATGCCATCGCCATGGTAAATTAAGCCATCACTATGGTAAAATTATGATATCGCCATAGTAAAAATTATGCCATCGCCATAGTAAAATTATGATATCGCCATGGTAAAATTATGCCATCGCCATGGTAAAATTATGCCACCACCATGGTAAAATTATGCCACCACCATGGTAAAATTATGCCACCACCATGGTAAAATTATGCCACCACCATGGTAAAATTATGCCACCGCCATGGTAAAATTATGATATCGCCATAGTAAAATTATGCCATCGCCATGGTACAATTATGCCACCACCATGGTAAAATTATGCCATCGCCATGGTAAAATTATGCCACCACCATGGTAAAATTATGCCATCGCCATGGTAAAATTATAATGATATACCCATGGTAAAATTATGCCACCACTATGGTAAAATTTTGCCACCACCATGGTATAATTTTGCCACCACCATGGTAAAATTTAGAAGGTCTCCAATGCATACACATTATCGTTGCAAATTACAATGTAATGGACGGGATATCAAAAGTATTTTATCTAGCATTTGGGGCTAAAAGTATTCCACAGTCACTTAACAATTTTTTTTTCAGATAGACTTCGACAGATTTCAATAGGTAATGTTTCTACACAATATTTGTGGAAATGCAAATTAGCAGTAGTGGTGTTGTGGAAAATTCGCTTTGTTCACGGTGCTACCAAAAATATCGAAACCCGGCAAAATCATTCTATACACAATTACATCACTTACGATCCACTTAGAAAAATGACGTCAGAGTAAGCACTTTTGACGATCCCTGCAAGACCATACTACCTTTTGTCTTCATTCTTTTTAAGAAGTGTACAGCATGTGACCAGGTGAGAAAGCATTGCCTATGATACGTATAATTTCAAATCACGTGATTGGATATTCCTCTCACTATGCCGTATGTATCTAGTGACCATGTGTGTGTTTGTACAAAGTAAAATGGACACACAGTTTATAAAAAATGTAATAATTTAGTATATACTTCTCATATATTGTATGTACAGTCATAAAAACAAATGGATAAACTAAAAAAATATTTAAAGTTTGAACAAACAACAATAAAATATTTAATGGCAGAGGCTCCTGTAAATGTCATTACAACACTTATGAGAAAAACTTTACCTAATATGTCTTCTGTTATGTAAAGTTTATATGAGACATGTTGTAATGTCATTTACAGAGCCTCTGTTGTTTATTAAAAGTTAAAATATATGTTGAGTATATCAATTTATTTTTATGAATATATGAGAAATATATACTAAATTAAAAACTGTGTGTCCATTTTACTTTGTACAAACACACACATGGTCACTAGATACATACGGCATGGTGAGAGGAATATCCAGCAATCACGTGATTTGAAATTATACTTATCATAGGCAATGCTTTCTCATCTGGTCACGTGCAATACACTTCTCAAAAAGGAAATGAAGACAAAAGGAAGTATGGTCTTGCATGAGATCGTCAAAATTGCTTACTCGTTGATAAATGTGACGGCCTGTCCATCTCTCTTAAAAACAAAATCACAGTGAGTTTTTTGTTTGTTTGTTTGTTTGTTTGTTTGTTTGTTTGTCTGTGCGTCAGTTCCCCAAGCGCAGTGGCATCATTTAAATGCGGGGCTCCATCTAGATTTTCGAGGTGCCAAATCCGATTATTACAGTTAATCGAAATATAATAGCAATATACAACAGAACAGAAAAATGACACAACAATTGGAATACATAAACTCTGATTTCATTTTAACTGCCTGACACGACCTACGTTTACTTTTCACATTTCTCTTCGGCGGAGGGACTGTGATCAGTCTTCTTTCTTAACTCATAAAAGTTTGACCTTCACATTGCGACTAACAATATTTTTTGTCATTCAAGGCTTTATGATTATTAACAGTTCTCTACGCAGATGCTTTAAATGATAGAGTATTATCATTTGGTCAGAGGTGGTCACGATTAGGACTTTTTCGTCCTCATTTGAACCGGGAGACTTGCAGTTGGGTCCCACCCGCCAAAACGTGCGTCCTTCCTAAGTGTATCCATCCAGAAAGAAGATATGTTCTTTCAAAATGATATGAACGTCGACTGTTTAGATATGTGTTTCATTTCATATTGCTCACTGTCGACTGCGAATTTATCTAACAAAATGCGCAATATTGTGACCCTCTCGCCACTTACTCGCATCTATATGCAACAGTTCTTCTTCCAGTGGGCTGACATTTCTAATTTCGTTAAATCTGATATGTGTATTGTCGGTCTTGTAATTGTTTACTAAATTGTGTTACTTTCTGTGTGAAATCGACTTCGTTTTTGCATGCTCTAATGTACCGTAATGTTTCGCCTTTGACCAGGCCTTTGAATGTTGCTGCGGGGTGGCATGCGTTTTTCTGTAAAAACCGGAATGTATCTGTTGGTTTTGTAAGCTTATGCGTCTTGATGTCGAGAATGTTCTCTTTGTTGTACCGATGACCTTTGTAGATAATTAGGTCTAAGTATGTGATTTCTTGAGAAGAGCTTTCAAACGGAAATTTAAAAGTAGGACGTATTTTGTTGATATTTGATATGAATTAATTAAGTTCGTGTTGTGTTCCAATAAAAATTAGCAAAACATCGTCTCTGAACCTCAGCCAAGGCGATATTTGTTCTCTATGTTTCTGTATTATTCTCATTTCTGTCTCGTGAAATGTAATATCGGCTATTTCCGGTGAAGCTGGAGATTATTGACGGTAAAATTAATTGTTGAATTCAAACGTATTGATTTTTAAGATTATTTCTCGCATAGCTATCGTGTATTTCGTCGGTGGTTGTTTGATTATGTAATCGTTTGATGATCTTTCCTGACTTAATACCCTGCCGACTGATTCCATTGCCTCATCATGTGGTGTCGTGTACATTGATAACACATCTAGAATTAAATACTAATGTCGTATTGGCCGGAACTTTGATTGTCTGTTGTGTCTTTAATGTATGTTGGTTGTTTCTTCACGATTTGTTTGAGAAAGTGGTCAATGAAGTCTGATATGTGAAATGTTGGACTGGAGCATCCACTTATAATTGTGCGTCCTAAGTGACTTAGTTTCTGGTACTGGCGTTTTGTCACGTGGGTGGTACCAAAGTGGTGTTCGTATTTTGCTGTTGACTGGATTAAGATATTCGTAGATGTGGCAATCAATGTGTTTTTCTTTGTACATTTCTGTTGTGAGGTTGTGTATGTCTTCCATTGTTTTTTGTTTGTGTGTGTGTGTCATGTGTTGTCAATTTTGTGTAGTATCGTTGATCGCTGAGTTGACGTTGGCATTCTCTTATGTAATCATCAGTCTTTAGAACTGCCGTTCCCTCCCTTTATCAAATGGTTTGACTATTATCTTCTAGTTTTTTTATAGTGTTTTCAACGCTATGTGTTCTGCAAGGGGTATTACCAGTCATTAACCATCTGGAAACCAGCTTAACCAGCATAAACCAGCATAAACCACCCATTTCCAGAAGTAAACTACCTAAAATGAGCACATTACGTAGCTAGAGGCAAAATCTAATTCCAAACTCCACAGAAACGCACTCAGAAACCAACCAGCAACATTCCACCCAAGGCCGGTAGACATATTCTCTGTACTATTCAGTATTAAGTTGAAGGGCCTAATTCTACTTAATCTTTGAGTTCCTAGAGGTCTCTTGGCACTGTCGAAGTCCCTGGTCACGATGTAATCATTGTCAAATCATTAATCTGTCTAACTGTGATTAGCAGGACATACAGGTATTTAGCACTTGTCGGTTATGTTATGCACATTCTTCTAGTACATTTTTGATCAAATTAATGTTGTATTACAATATCCTAGGCAGATGAAAGAGGGCACATGTCAGAAACTTGGCAAATCTACTAGTGTTCAATTTTCATAAAGCTGGAACGGTGTCAATGTCTGAAAAAATGATAGAATAAAGTTGTCTTGTGAGGGCATTTTGCTGATATTTGTTCTGTAAATATAGCATCTGATTGTGTGGCATATAGACCTGTTATCATAAACAAAAATTCATGCAACCTGTCTTCCTCTGACTGCAAAAATTCATCCGAATGGAATAAAGGGAATAGCTACTCCACACATCGTTCATATCTTAGTTGTTTACGTATATAGTGTATGTTGTGTATTTTACAAGTGTAATTAATGTTTTGCTGTTTTGTACACGGAACTAATTAGCCATGGCGAGACACATCAGCTGTGAAGGAGACGTCATTATCTACGGCCTGGGGGTCAGAGGAATCTGAGGGGGCACTCAAAAAATGAAAGCTACAAGGGAGTTGCTCAAAATGTGGAGAGGGAGAAGGGGAGAGGCTACTCAATTATTGGGATATGTACTGAAGTATTATAATGCAATTATGAAATGATACACAAATAGAAGAAAAGAATGAAAAACATTATAAAGTGGTACAATTTTACAAAAACTTACTATAATTTGATTATTTCCTGATAAAAATGGTATACTTGCCTAATCAAGCATGAAAAACATCTACTCTCCATTCTATAGGGCACTGGATATTAAAGGAAAATGTGTGTAGAAAGTTAATTCTACAAAGCATACAAAACATCGGGCTGCGTCGATAACAAACCTAATTTTATTGCAAGAAAATAATTTGTCATAGTCTAAAATACCTGAGCAATAGAGATTTCTTGTATCTTTCTACCAAATGTAAATTTAATCTTTACATGTAGTTTTTGTTTTCTTTGTCTTGTGTCTTTTTTACTGTCCTCTTTGACACAGGTTTATTGGCAATCTCTTGATAAGCCCAATATTGCAGAAACAAAGTTTTTTTACTGCGCGAGTATATGAATAAAATGCATAAAATGGATTCTATGCGTACAAATGATTATCTGATAAAGTATATTTTACTCTTACAAACGTTAAATATAAAGAGGAGGTCATAGAGGAAAGCTCTCAGTAGATATCATTTTTAGTGCACAGACAAAACTGACTGTTGTGAATTCATCCCTTAGTATTACAGAAACATATATTGTAAATCACTTAAATCTAATAATCATTTAGACATTTAACTATACCGTATTATCAGGATTTTCATTAGAGCCTGGCAGCTGAAGAAAGTGCACGGCTGGTGAGATAATTTCTCTGGCTGTAAAATCTCAAAGTTGCAACCGAACAATAATGGATTAAGTAAAATACTGAATGAAATCCGATGAAATTCCTCTGGACCCCCTCCCCCCAGGCCGTAAGTAATGACGGCTCCCTAACCCGCTTGTCAGTGATTGAATACTAATTTTCAACAACTGCTCAGCGGACTTACATAATTGAAAAAAATAGTATCTTACATTTTGCTTCTTTTTGGCAAATGTCAGAGACAACATTATTTAAGGAGCGCAGAATGTTGGATGCCAAGTAAATTCACCAGAAACTTTTAAGTATATTCACGACTGATCAACTTGGCCAGTTTGTTGTTGACCCCTGAATGACTTAATGCAAAATGACTTGTGGTATAGATTTTTAGAATTTCTAACAGAATTACGAACTTAGTAATCAAGCCCTTACGATGACTGCTGATGACTTGAAAATCATCAATAGTTATCAGATAATACTGGAAACATGAAATGAGACTGTATAAGTGAGTTATTCTGAGTTGTACTTTGATCGTCTATAAAGACAAACTTTGCAAGGAAATGTTATGCAACGTATGCAGACTTCATCATGATAGTCAGCCAACATTTTATCAGTCTAAGAATCATCTATTAAGTCAACATGCTTTGTGTTGCTTGGCAGCATGATTCACATCCCCCCACCCCCTTGAACTCAAAGAGATTATCCGCTGATATGTCATTCTGCGGTTGCAGAAGCAGATTCAATAAGGGACTGGTCAGTTTCTTCGGCCTGAGGGGAGTGGCTTTTTTGCGGACGTCAAAAGTGGCTAGCATCCTATTCCAACTTTCGAAAACAGGGTGACCCCATTCCAACTTTCGAAAACAGGGTGAGCCACCTATCGCCCTACCACCACCCACCCCAACGACAAAGGTAAAATGAAATATAGATTCAATATATATTTTTGGGGTATATTTTAAACATTCAGTTATTCTGTCCTTTTGTTACATTGTTGACATGTCAGGTGTGAGACAGTAATTTGAAAGTTTCAATTTTAAAGTTCGAATACAGTATTTTGAATGAGTTGTGAATGTATTTCACAATTTCTATGCATAATCAGCTGTCCAGAACTGTTCTACATAAATCATGGATGTCAACCATTAATATCAAGAGAGAACAGCAGTTATCAAAAATTTCAGTTGGTAATGAGACTGTTGCCAGTCATCCAATTACATCTCCTGAGAAGCCATAGAGAGCTAATTAGGTGTAGCCCAATGTAACGTGCGCAGTGTATGAGAGGAATTTTCTTTTATTGAAACCATAAAAGCACAGCTAATAGTGACAAAAACTACCTTTTGTTAACTATAATTCTACTCATGAAAAAACTCTGTTTACTTGAAACCTCTGAAACATGATAGAAAATAGTTGCATCAATGAGAACGAAAAATATCTTGCATTTTTCTCTATGTAAAATATGTCACTGTATCAAATGCATTGTGAAATATTAGTGCATGTTGCTTTCTTGTACTGAATTCCCAAAGAGAAAACATAACAAGGTCGGGAGTTTGCCATGCTCTTCATATGAAATGCAGATTTGATAAGTAGACTCAACAAAACACTTTCAAGAGATCTCTGATATATATCTCTGATATGTTAAAGTTATGAATATGAGCCCGAAGGGTGCCGGAAACTGCCACTAAATGATGCAATTTGTGGCTGGTATGGTATTTTTTGGCAACTATGAGTCCGTGTTGTAATTCAAAAACACACTGATCCTCCTATTGAGCATTTCAAAAACATGGTGACACCCCTATCAGCTAAGTTAGAAACAGGGTGAACCCCCCCCCCCCCCATGCTGAAGAAACTGACCAGTCCCCAATGAACAGCATCCCGTATTTGAATGAGATAAGTGGGGCGTCTTAACTTGTTGATGCCATGTACACAATTTTTGCCCTGTTCTATCTCAAGTTGCTAGGTGGTTCAAGTTCTGCTGGTTTCCGTGTGAGGTTGGAACTAGATTTTGTCCCTGTTTCAGGTGGTTTGCTTCTTGAAATGGATGGTTTATGCTAGTTTACATGGGTTTTAGATAGTTTCGAGGTCGTTTGGCTGATTTCAAAGTTTAGCAACCCCGTTCTGCGCATGCCATGGTGGTTCTGTGTGTTCCGAATAGGAATGTAAGAAGAGCCAATTTTGTAGCTTCCAAATAATTTTCTAGTTCCGTATTCCCCGTTGTGTGTGGAAGCCATTTTGAGTTCATTTTGAATTGGTGTTGTACGGTTTGTTTGTGTCTCATGATGTATCGAAATCTCATTTTCCGGTTATATTTTTTGTGTCATTTAACAGGTGGATTCTGTTGGGACGGTTCGGTGTCGGAATGAATTTTAATTAAGCCTTTGCTACGTACGTTGATTTCGATGTTGGTGAGTTTGTGTGTCGGTAGGTTTTTAAGGAATCTGAGACTGAGATTGTCGTAAGTAACAGTGCTCGATTTTGTTCTATTGCGATCTTTTGTTATTTTGGTAATGCTATGATTCTTGTTTCTGTGTTTTCTTGTTTTTAAGCTTTGTTGGGTTTTTTTTAATTTCTATTGTGTTTGTATTTGTGTCATATGTGTTCTGGGTTTTCCACTATTTGTAACGGTAGTTCTCTTTTTATATGTGTTGGCCTTGAAAAAGGCCGTTTGTGGTTTAGTTGTGTTAGGCGAAAGCCGTCATTGATGTTGGTGAAACGGCTTGCTGTTTACATTGCCTATCGCCTTCTTCCTAGCCGATTTGATAGTCGAATAAGAAGTTGAAGTGCATTCTCTCTCTCAATCTTGGTACGAATGGACGCAACTTCCCGACGAAGACTTCTGATGAAGGCTTCTGTTCTGAGTTTTTGTTTATCGAGATTCACCGGAAGGTAGTTGTGGAGAAGAATGACGAATTGCTTACCTCTGTGTCGTTCTAGTTGTTGCCACTTTTGGATGAAATCGTTGTTTGGCTTGGTTCCTGCGATAAACGCTTTCAGACGGACTTGGAGGCTGCGAGGTATTGTGGATGTCTTGAGGAACCGTTTGAGTGTGTCCTGCTGTTTGCTTATTTTTTCCATCGTCTCGTATAATGTCGTCAGCTCGTGTTTCGTCTTGTTGATTCTTTTGGTGATATTGTGGTCTTCCTTTCTTTTCGAAGTTGCGTGTTTTCTTACTTTGAATGTCAGATCGGGAGTGCTACTGTGTTGTGGCTGGCTCGGCGGTATGTGAAGATCTAAGTCGGAGAGAGCGAAGCTGTCGTCTGTCTTCCCGGCAGATAGTTGTTCTTTGTCTTGATGACTTGGATCTTGTGTACCACTGCGTATAGGTTGAGCTGATGGTAGGCTCTGATCGTTCTCAGAGAGACTAATGAAGCTCACGTCTTGTGTGGAGAAATTAGTGTTGCTATCGGTGTCACTCATGTTGAGGTACAAGACGTGAGCTTCATAGTCTCTCTGAAAACGATCAGAGCCTACCATCGGCTCAACCTATACGCAGTGGTACACAAGATCCAAGTCATCAAGACAAAGAACAACTATCTGCCGGGAAGACAGAAGACAGTTTCGCTCTCTCCGACATAGATCTTCACATACCGCCAAGCCAGCCACAACGCAGCAGCACTCCAGATCTGACTCTCAAAGTAAGAATACACGCAACTTCTAAAAGAAAGGAAGACCACAATATCACTGAGAGAATCAACAAGGCGAAACACGAGCTGACGGCATTATACGAGACGGAGGAAAAATAAGCAAACAGCAGGCCACACTCAAACGGTTCCTCAAGACATCCACAATACCTCGCAGCCTCCAAGTCCGTCTGAAAGCGTTTATCGCAGGAACCAAGCCAAACAACGATTTTATCCAAAAGTGGCAACAATTAGAACGACACAGAGGTAAGCAATTCGTCATTCTTCTCCACAACTACCTTCCAGTGAATCTCGATAAACAAAAACTCAGAACAGAAGCCTTCATCAGAAGTCTTCGTCGGGGAGTTGCGTCCATTCGTAGCAAGATTGAGAGAGAGAATGCACTTCAACTTCTTATTCGACTATCAAATCGGCTAAGAAGAAGGCGATAGGCAATGTAAACAGCAAGCCGTCTCACCAACATCAATAAGGGGAGAACCATTTGATATCCTGGTAGGGGGGTCGGAAGATTTAAGAGGTTGCATTTCTTTTCATACCTGATCCACCGTTCAATTTTTTTTCCACTCTCTGATTACTGGTAACATTTTTTTCTCGCACTCCTCATTTGGATATTTTTTCCCAACAACAAATGTACAGTCCTCTACTGTGTGCGGAGTAAAATGTTGCACATTAGATGATCAGTTGGAACACAATACTTGTACATAAATTTAAAATCTCCCATCTAACTAGCATGTGGGAAAACAAAGCAAATCGAGCGACTGATGAAGGAACCACATCATTGTTCCGAAACACCGTTAGGGAGCAGTCATTATTATCGAGTAACCCCTCCCCCGCCAACGATGATAAATTTGAGTAACCCCCACTCTCGAGCTCAGAAACGCACAGAACACATAGCGTTGAAAACACTATAAAAACAAGAGGATCACAATCAAGCCGTTTGATAAAGGGAGGGGAACGGTAGTTCTAAACACTGATGACTACATAAGAGAATGTCAACGTCAACTCAGCGATCAACGATACTACTAAAAATTGACAACACATGACACACACACACACACACACAAACAAAACAATGGAAGACATACACAATCTCACAACAGAACTGTACAATGAAAACCATATTGACTATCAAACCTACGAATATCTGTATCCAGTCAACAGCAAAATACGAACACCACTTTGGTACCTCCTACCGAAAATACGCAAAACGCCACCACCAGAAACTAACTTCATAGGACGCCCAATTATAAGTGGATGCTCCAGTCCTACATTTCACATGTCAGAATTCATTGACCACTTTCTCAAACAAATCGGAAGAAACAACCATCATGCATCAAAGACACAACAGACTTTATACGAAAAATCGAGACAATCAAAGTTCCGGCCAATATGACATTAGTAACACTAGACGTAGTGTCAATGTACAGGAATACAACACATAATGAGGCAATGGAATCAGTCGGCAGGGTATTAAATCAGGAAACTAAGATCATCAAACGATTACATAATCAAACAACCACCAACGAAATATACGATAGCTGCTAGAAATAATTTTAAAAAACAACACGTTTGAATCCGACAATGAGTTTTACCGTCAAATATGTGGGTTTAGTACCGAGGTGCAGTATGGGATCTCCAGCTTCACCGGAAATAGCTGATATTACATTTACGAGACAGAAATGAGAATAATACAGAAACGCAAAGAACAAATATCGCTCTGACTGAGGTTCAGGGACGATGTATTTCTGATTTTCATTGGAACACAACACGAACTTAATGAATTCATATCAAACATCAACAAAATGCATCCTACTTTCAAATTTTCGTTTGAAAGCTCTTCTCAAGAAATCATATATTCAGACCTAATTATCTACAAAGGTCATCTTTACAACAAAGAGAACATTCTCGACATTGAAGACACACACAAAACCAACAGATACATTCCAGTTTTTACAGATAAACTCATGCCACCCCGCAGCAAGGGCCTGGTCAAATGCGAAACGTTACGGTACATTTGAACATGCAACAACGAAGCCGATTTCAAACAGAAAGTCACACAATATAGTGAAAAATTAAAAGACCGACAATACAAAAAAATGGAATAGAACGCATTATCAGAGAAACAGAAAATAAAAGTGGAAAAAGACAATTTGAACAAAAAGAAAAAAATAACATCACCAACAATACTGCAGTCTTCATAACAACATATAGCCTATACATCGAAACGACAAAAATCAAGTAAGCCCTAACAGGAAACTGGAGTGAACTTGAAAAAGACGAAACACTAAAAAAAAGGTTCCAAAAACAACCAATAATCGCATACAGAAGGAACAGAAATATAGACGGTACTCTTATAAACGCCGGACTTCACAAAAGCTACAATAGCTCGAACTCAGATTCACATGAGCCTACACAAACACAACAAGACCAAACCGTAGACATTCTAGCTTTCCTACTTGAACAACAAACGTAAGTGGAACAACATACTAACACATAAAAATCAATCAACCATTCAACACGTCTCACCAATCAAAAATGAATTTTAAGCGACTGATGAAGAAAATTCTGTTTCCGAAACGTAGCGCCAAAGGATCGCAGTGTCATATTAGTCTCTCCGCTCTAGTGCGGATTAACATCAAGACACGTAGATTACGTTATAGTTACACATCTAAGTGCTTCATAGATTGTTACCTCTGCGACCGGTTTTAATCCGAGGTCAAATTGCATAGTGTTAGCGATGTTGACGCTGACTGATATTTTGTGGCCGCATAAAAATGTGCTTTGAGTCGTTGTTGTCGCGTTTGAAATTGACGGCGCCGCTAAAAGTTATGTTGTAGCCGGATGGTATTTCGACGGAAACTGTTTTGTTTTCTACCTATGCATTTTCACTGGGGAAAGAGATTTCGCTGAGGGGTCCCCAGCGGCTTTCCATGAGAATAAAAGTCGCCTTATGAGAAACTGCAGTATCAATATGACACAATATAGATTCAAAGTAAATTACGGAAATGCTTAAATCAATTCTAGGATGCATTTACAACATATTGACATGACGAGACAGTGTAATGGCCATTTTAAACCATTCTACAGTTCGATAATGAAATGCTAAAACATACCGCTGAGTTGCGATTATCCATTCCGGCGTGCGCTTCCATAATTTAGCATCAAAGCAGTGATGTAGTGACGCATTGAAGAAATCCAACGGGGGCACCTCTGCGGGAAGGGTGTACACTTTGTACCGCAGTATGGAGCCCTCTTTTCGCCCCCTATCGACAGAAAAATGTTTTTGCTTCCAGCATGTCTTTAACCTATCATTTCGAGATTTTGCATTTTGTAGAAAATGTAGACTTTTGACGCCAGTGTGTGGACCGAAATGTAGTCTCCAGAATTTACGAAAAGTTGTAAAGTTTATGTTTGGTATAGTTTACAATACGAGTTACAACAATTGGTTACTACGACTTTCAATTTTTGTTTTCAATTAAGTAATTAGTTTCAACCATAAGTGTGTACGAATCTCAACAATAAGTTGTATAATAATGACAGCCTAAGGCATCCAGCACAGAGTATACGACAAACAGGGCTACAGGACAAACAGGTAATCCTGTTCCCCTCGCCTCCAAAGATTATTCCATTTTGATGTAAAAATACAAGGAAGCCTCTGGTCTTCCTTATTCAGGCCCTACTTTCAGATCTACTGTGTAAACAAGGCTTTAGCACAGATCCTTGATCATAATAAATATGTATTTGCCATTGTAATTGTCCTTGAAATGAATTGTCCAAAGCAGTAAAGAAAATTAGAATCCTTTGCACATGAATGTTGACAATTAAAGGTATACTGTCACCTGTTCAAATTTTGCCACAGTTACCATGGAAAGAGAAAAATCTAACAATCAAAGATTTTAAGCGGGTGGCCGCTTTTTAAAAAGCGCCCTCACATGGGCTTTTTGAATACCAAGGAACGCCCATTTGACATATATTGGCATATTTCGATTACAGGTGACTGTATACCTTTAATGGCCTCATTTAACTTTCTATAATTACGCAACATAAAAAGACCAGTTTGCAAATTTTCATGTACAATATTATTCCCTTGTTGCCTACTTGCGGCTTTCAAATTGGAAATAGCACGCTTTTGTAAACATGGTACCCTGTGATAGGAAAAGTCTTCCCGTCCAGTCTTCCCTTTGTTTGTTGATTGATTGATAGATTGATTGATCTGCTGTATTATTTGATGTCATGTCAGAGAGAGAGAGAGAGAGAGAGAGAGGAGAGAAGAGAGAGAGAGAGAGAGAGAGAGGAGAGAGAGAGAGAGAGAGAGAGGACTGACTCTCGGCCTCTAACGTCCGAACAGACTGTACGTCGTACGGTTGGAATTGTCATCTTGGAAGTGATCTGCCTACAGTTGTTCAGTTAGAAAAAAAAACATTTTTCTCTATAGTGATTGAAAGTAGAGTGCGCCTCGGGGACAGATATTCGGACTCTAATTTTTTCCCTACTTGTTGAACCCAATCGTAAGTAAAGTTTTCATCGTAGCGGTCTTTTGAAAGTGGATTGATGGCGGCCATTTGGAATTTCAAATGTCGGTTAATGTCCGGTAATTTGTTTCTCTAATTCAAAATTTGCATGTCAGCATTTTTGGGAAAATGTGCAGAATTTTGTTCCCCGATTTAACGTAAATTGTAGAGTTTGTGCCCCGCATAGGTCATTTTCAGAGCTGTGTTAGGAATTTCATCTGGCGAAAGCACGCCCTCAACATAATTGAATGATACACCTTTGTTCAAACAAAATTCAGGCTCATCGGTCCCACACAACCAGAGGGAAGCACAACTATTTACTTTTATTGATGGGACCAAAACTTCTTGCTCTTCCAACCAATGAATGTTCAGATACACAGTGTTGAGCTTGTGAACCAAGCCACTGTACACTGTACCCAGCCAGTACATGTGTAAACTTCATTGTTGTTGTTGACAAGCGAATTCTTGACAAGAATTGAAGTGCCAACAATAGCAGTGCATTTGAAATATATTGATGCTGTGTTGACAAGCTGAATAGTTGTTGTTCAAACACATTTTGAGTAGAACAAAAACTTAGTTTACATACAAACCAAAATGTTAAAGTGACAGCTGCGGCCCTTTAAAATGACAGGGAAAGCCATTGTACTGGTGCCTTTCCGTATTTCACTGACATCTATTGAGGAAAGCCGTGAGCTATGTGAGTGCAGCTTTAATACTTGCAAACAACCCGCACTTGATCTGCGTTACTTTCTATCATATTTGACCCTGAAGTTTACAGTTACCGCGTGGGGGCGCTGTCATACTCCAACGTACTAAGTTAATTGTGACATGGCATTCCTATGTAAAGCTTGAACTGCTAGCTTGTACAAAGAAAATACAATCAAGATTATAGATGACGGGGTTGGCGATTATTTTGCTACTGCAAAATAATGTAAAAAGTCTATCAGTCCCTCCAAGTTGAGGGACTGTGATTCTACATATCATTTCAGGTTTGCACTATATCACTTTCCAATCCAAGGAGCAATGAACTCTTCATCCAAAACTGCAAAGCTAAATTTGAACAAATTTGTCCCCCTTTCCCTTCCTTCATCAGTAACTCACAAAAACATAACCGCTAGCAACAAACATACTAAAAAACACTCCATTACTGCATTACACAAATGATAACCAGGACCTCAACATATTTCTGCTGTTCTTTCATGTTTTATTTCTCACACCAAAAACACATTCCATTTTCAGTGCGCTGGCAGTTCAAGTTCAATATCTAAGTGCAACTCCTTCCAAAGAAGCAACTTGCAAATGTGCTGATGCTCATATAAAAAATGCTGACCTCTGATCATGGCTACAGTCCTGTCAAGTATTACATACTCAGATCTACATTCTACCCTGGCCCACCCCTATATCTTGTAGTGAATATGTGGTATATAGTCCTAATGACTAGACACACGACAGTGAAATAAGTAGTGCATATATCATGTCCTTGGGACAAAACAAAAAAAGGCATAATTCTTTATAAAAGTGACTACATGTATAATATTTACAACCATCGACTAAGCTAGTATGCTACGATACGAGGGTGAAAGTGACATCCAAAATAATTAAGACACTAGTCATAAAGCTCTAGTTATAACAAGTGCCTGGAGTGAAACACAAGATGAGTTTTATCAAGAAAAACTTTTTTCTTCTGAGAGATCACGAGAGTGCAATAACTCAGTAAAAACAAAGTTCTGTATAATTTATGGCTGAGTAACGTCAAAATAGATGTATATGTATATTAATATATAATATATTTTTTTCCAAATTCAAACTGGCAATGGAGTTTGCAAGGCAGTGTTGGTTAGCATGATATGAATAAAACAGAATGGTCAGATGTGAATCTGAAAAGTTTGCACATCCATGCCGTCATGAGACAGAAAGGTTTGACTTTAAACTTTGTACTTGTTAACGACAATAAATCAAGAAACCCTGTCTCAATAACAGAAGCATGTTCACCTTCTTCAAATGAACTGTTATAACTGTCCATTTACTGAAATTTGTTCTATGTAAAATTGCCTTGGCAGTGACAATCAAGCTCCCAAAAAAATGCAAACTCCATGCTTCTGCTGGTGTAAATCCATGTTAGATGTCCAATACTGGACAAGGATTGATTTATCAAACAGCCCTGTGGCTGATTTCTATTTTTAGGGGGGGAAGGGGTGATGAAAATCCCTTACCTAGGCAAGTGGTACATTACATTATACTGAATAATACCAGGTTCATGAAAAGTGCCAAAAATGAAGAATCAAAAGAAACACATTTTAACCCTGTGTCTCTATTTGTTTATGGGGAAAAAAGATGCTTGTAAAATGATATTTCCACCAATCAAGCTTGTAAACTTATCTGAGAATTGGTTCAAGGTGAAAATCGGGACAACACTTGTACACTTGTGAAAATCATTTTTAAAAGGATCAAACCTGGATATGAATGATTGGTACGTTTATGTAGAGGACATCTACATTTAGTAAGTTGAAAATAGTTTTCTTCTGTAAGCTTCGGTTCTATACAAGTTATATCAAGACTTTCTACTTCTAACAGTTTACAAAATAAAGACAAAAAACCCTAAATACACAAACTTTTTGTGGGGCAACTTTTGAGTGACAAGCATTAGTTTTGAAAAAATGGAATTTTAAAGCTCACACCATTAGCGGCATTAAACTCTTAAGCAGCAAGGCAACAAATGACACTAAGTTTAGAATCAAAACTTTGACAAATGCAGAAAAAAAACAAGACAATGGGTAAATGTTTTGAACACAAGTAACAACTCAACAAAAATACACTTTCACAAATTTTGTAATGGATTTACAATTTTTTCAAAAAGCAAAATGTAAAATAATCTAACTGTGGACATTTCAATAGGGATAAGAATTCTCAAGAACATCAAACAGTTCAAAAACCCTGCAAATGCCATATTGAATAGGAAAATCGCAGTGTAGGCAGTGTGGATATAATTCTTTCTTAAAACAGCATAAATATATATTAAAAGCTGCAAATATAAGTAAAATACAGCTTTAGTCAACCATGTTTTATTAAGATTGTAAAGTTTCTGCGCTTCCTCAGAAACTCATAAAAATTTTTAAGTATAAAAAGTACACTTTTCTGTTTTTTCTTATTTAAATTAAGCACATTTTCAATGCCATTCTTCATAATTTTAAATTGCATAATTTAGAGAGCCAAAGGGGGAAAAATATGTACAAAAGCAAAACAAAATTAAAACAAAAAGTGGATAGAAATGCTTATAAATAGGCTAAGGGCTTGCTGTTGACAGTTGAATGAGCGCGAGGGCGCCATACCATTTCTCTCGCTGCTCGTGTAGTCGTCGCTTGGCTGCCTGACGAGCCTTCTTTCGTTCTGTCAAACTCTCCTGCTGTTCTTCCTTTTCCAGTTTTCTCTTGATCTGTTTTTGTTTCTGCACCGCCGGTGCTCTCTCCTTCTGGGCTTCCGTGTACCTGAAGCAGAAACAACAGAAGTTGATTCATCTCGAAAAATATTGATAGTTATGTTCACTCTAGTCATGAAGTATTCTTAGTATACCTTTGACAAATGATAATAAAGCTGTAAGCTGCTTAACTTTTCTCAATTTTTAAATTTACACTGAAATGAAATGATAAAGAGAGTTCAATAAAGTAGTTTCCAATTTCAGATCTTACCTGGTCAAAGGGCATGCATGATAGTCATTCTCATGAAAGGCTTGTGACTGTACGCAATAAAGTCACATTACACAAAAGTGGACAACATTAGATTTGTTCAATGCAGCGCGCCAATGTGTAAAATTTTTGCATCTTTTTTGACCTTGCATCTTTTTTGACCTGCTGTAACCAGTATGCTGAATTACTTTTTGTGGAAGGCCCATTTGTCAACAAGAATTTCACACAATGTATACAACAAGTTGGTACAACCAAATCCTCATTTTCTACTTCTAAGTAATGAATATCATTAGAAACAGTAAAGGCAAAACGGAGTTATCAAAATTTCGAATTCCCCCTCTTGTACTTAATTTCCCCTCTTAATCAACAGAATCTGATGCATTGAACCAAGGAACAAATATTCTGTCATACAGTTGCATTGGTTCAGATTGAAAAAAAAAATGTTTCAAAATTCCAACAAAATTATTTTTTGAAAGGAAATCAGCTTTTGATGGAATCTTTTGAAGTTAACAGTATGTAGCCATTGAGAAGATAATGCAAGGAGGAGACACTCTAAAAGACAACAATAAATATATTAGGATAAAGTAAATTTTCAATTTACTCAGTGGATTGACTGATCAGGACCCATGATTCATGTGATCTGTACTCATCTACCTACCTCATAAGCCACTCATTAACGTCTTTATTTTCATTTTCATTCTTGCCAAAACTGGACGACACACTCGGTTCGGTGAACTCTCTCTTGAGTCTTGCAAACGGGTGATCTGGGCAGTGTCTGTTGGCGTGTGTGAATCTGCTTTCACAACCTGAAGGGATGGGATGAGAAGCACAGAGTGAGTCATTGGGTGAAACATGATGGAGAGATGTTCATATGGATGCCTCATTATGAATTAGTAAATTACTTTCAGACGAGCTGATTCCAAATAGTGACTTCATCTTTTGGAATTGTGAATAGGCTAGTAGTAATTAACCCTTTGAGAGCTGTAATTTTTTTCCCCCCAAAATTTCAGTGTAACATTTTACCAACTTTTATGAATTTTTTTGTAATTTTTTGATAATTTTGGACCACATGGACATAGCATTTCAATGGCTGCAATTTTTGACCAAAATTTTGGGAAAAATCAGAAAGAAACTTGTGTAGAGCTGAAAAAAAGTTGCTGGCTATGTCATAAAGGCAACAAAAGTTGAATTTGGCATGCAAGAGGTTAAAGAGATTGGGTGCTGGTGGTCTGTTTAAAAAAAAGGCAAATCAGTAAAAGTTGTCATTTAGTGTTGACCTAATGAGAAATGGCTTGTGCAGGCAAATAATTCAACACACTGCAAGGAAAACACAAGGTTCTTTATCTTTAGTGCCACTGTAATATTATTGAATATGTTGCTTTTGCTTGAATCATTATGTAACAGAGTAATAGCATTGAAACAGCATTGTGACACAGACCCTGGAGCAAGGTTTGCCGAGTGATTCCAATGTACATTGAACCATAGACACTAATTTCAATTGTCACAGAGATGTTATTGTTTGCGTCGTACAGTGGTATGGTGGATTACTGTTGAACACAGTGAACGTTTGTGCTGCATACCAACCAAGCGGCATGTGTTTCCTTGGCGAGCAAAACATTGCTTTTACAACAAAAAATATTTTACAGCAGCAGTTGTCTGCACTTGTAGTTTGAATTTCCCATCTTACAAAAGGAAAACACCAATTTTATGACAAGACTAGATAGCTTGCGCGCACAAGTCTGAACACGTTTGCCAGAGCAAGCAGAGTGGGTTGAGCAAGCTAAACACAGCCTGGATCAGTGTGAATGTCTGTGATTTGTACCTTTGTGCAGAACAATAGTATGAGTCATGGGTCCATGCATGTCAGGGGCCCTTTTCAATGAGCTTCAATGCTACTACCTTTATTTGAATTTCCCTCCATGGTGAAAAACCAACAAAAGGCCCTTTGTTGGCGGCTGTTATCCCTTTGGTAAATTATTCACAGGGGTATCATGGTCGCCACTATTTCAAAGTGGCAGAGTTGGGGTGGATTGATAACAGACTTTGTATTTTGCTTGATTTTTTTGAGCAACTATCAAAATTATTTGTGTATCATAGCAACTGTCAAAACAAGTCTAAACAATGCTGGGGAGGGGATTTCAAAAATCAAGATAGGTAGACAACAATAGAGTGGTAAACATGCCTTTGACCCCAAAACCACAATTTTTTAAAAGCCACCGTAAAACACACAAGGGCAGAGTACCTGTTCAGACATGCTAAGTGAATGACTGAATCACAATTCAAGGTGGCGATTTTGAGAGTCATCTTGGCCAGGTTGTGTACAGGAGTATATTATGAGTCAGATACAATAGTTCAAACTCTGACTCAGACAGTTAACAGTCGAAACTGCCATGAAACACAAATCTGCTCACCAACAATGTCTGACACAATACATTTATTTAAATGACTGGGGTGATTTCCAGTGCAATTATTTCAGCTTTCTGCACGTGGTCCCCTGACAGCGCTCTGTGAGACAGCATAGCCAGTCCACATGCTCAACATAAGTCACTATTCCCCCATTGGTATGAATCATACGCTCTTTGCAACGCAAGCCAGCCTATTCAAACAGGTTCTAGAAAATCTAGGAATTGCACAATCTATGTCAGTCAACTAAGCCATATTCAATATAATTTATGAAAGCATGATTATTTTCCCAGTGATTTCTAATATTGTTGAAATAAAATGGACTGGATGCAAAACGTCTTATATTTACCTTGAATAGAGCAAACGAAAGGCTTCTCTCCTGTGTGAAGTCTCTGATGCGTTTTCAGCTGACCGCTTTGAACAAACGCCTTGCCACAGTTGGGATAATCACATACATATGGTCGTTCACCTGTAGATGAACATAAGTTTCAATCAATACACATTAAACTTAAAAATACATTTCAAAACATTTGAATTTTCAAATTAAATAAAAATTGTAGTTTTGCTATCAGTCCAATGCCATCAGAACATATTTTACATTTTTCATCAAAAAATTTGAAAACAAATCACTGTTTATCATGTGTCATGTGATGATGTAATTAACCTTAAGCCAGTAGGGTTTTTTTGTGAGTCCCACAGACAAAAATTTCGAGTGAAATAGACAGGGCCCTAATATATCCACCTGTTCAACAAGGTCATACGAGAATTTTAAGATGCAAGAAGAGAACGCGGGCAGTATGAATCAGCGGCAGGTTGAGTCAGAATATAAACATGGCTATGACTGTCCAGGTGTGAATGTTTCTTTGTGCTGCCTATTGTCACTCACACAGCGTCCGTACGTAATAACGTCAACTATGTCTTCCCGCCTTTTAAAGCTGAAAACGACAACAATACTCGTAGACCTTTAAAAACATGACAAATCGACAAAAATTTCAAATCGCATGCGTTTTCGTTCAAGGAATCGCTGTGAAATTGGGGGGAAATTTCATATTCTTGAATCTTTTTAAGTATTTACTATGAGCTGCCAGGTCGCGGTGACAGAACAGGTCACGTCAGAGAATGCAGCTGCTGATCGACTGCGAGCTGAGAGAGGTGCATACACAACATTCTTGGATCACTTATCGGGGCATATGGGAAAAATATTCATGCGATTCTTGGAGAACAGATAATACAAGAAGCTTTTCGATTCTTCTTTTCCATTTCAGTGCGTCAATACGCAATGAAAATGCACTGGTCAAAGATTGCTACAAAATAGGCAGGCCTAGCAGTCTAGCTTCAGCGTGGCGATAAAACAAGTATCGGTAAAACTATGATGAAGGTCAGTTTAATACCGGAAATGACAAAATTTAAATTCAATGAATTTCCATGAACAGTATCTTATATGATGAAGAGCACATACATCTTTGCCCTTACACCAATCATAACTGCTCGCTGTGGTGACAAAACGTCAGAGAAGCGGTTGCTCAAGCAGTTGTTCATTGGAAGGTTTGGCGACTAAAGTTGGCCTTTTAACTCTGGATTCGGCTAGATAAATCACGTAACATTTACCTGTATGCGTCCTCATGTGGGCTTGCAAGGATTTTTCACGAGGGAATACCCGATGACAGATGTTGCACCGGATCGAACTACAAGACGATGCTCCTTCCTGCATTAAGTTGGCGAGAACATCGGCTCGGGGCCGTCCGCGTCGTAAGCCGTCTTTGTCCAACCCCGGCGAACTACATGTCGAAGATGGACTCAGCTGAATTTGTTGTGCACTTTCTGCCCATCGCCAGGGATATATGGCGAAATCACTCAATCCCGGGCTCGTCGCGAGTCCTTCGAACTTCACTGACTTGATTGGAGTTCTTTTTGACATGTCTGGGATACTCTTTTGTGGAGAAATCATCGTTGCCGTGATGTCTATGTTGTTAGCCATGTTGTTGATAGGTGGAGAGTGCAATCTACCCGCCAAAGAAACGAATTTTTATTTCCCGCCTAATTCGCAATGCATCATGGAACCAAAAATTGCATAAATTATGCTAAACTATGGTAATTTTTAACTTAATTTACATCATAAAAGACGCATTACATGCAGGTGATTTACTCCATGAGTGCGTGCTATTCAACCCTTTAAAAATGTTGCGTAGTTTTCATTTATCCTTTCGTCACAGCAGATATATTTTACTAGTAATCGAGTTTGTCAGTCTCTACAGGAACATAAGCTGTACACAGTCTTTTTCCAGCGGTGGTACGTACACCCGTGCACCCCGGTACCACAGATCTGGTGAGAGATGTCCCTGCTGTGGGGTCGTGTAGTCTCAGGTCACGTTGCGTTACTAGCCAGGAAAAACGAGTGCACTGTCCGACATTGCAACATTAACAGCGCAGTCCATTGTTTGTTTACTCTGCAGCTAGTTCGCAGCATGGAGCTAAAAATGGATCCATGTTCGTAGTATTAAGTTGCACGAGAGGTCGCCAGATACACTACAAACCTATGTGCAAAACGAGTCGACACTCCAGTTGCAGCAGATTCAAGGTTTTGTTTGACCACGGTCCCTCCACGGTGGTTTGACTCGACGTCGAACGGGCAAATTCGAAAATGCACTTACAAAATGCATGTCCAGTCACGTTTCTGACGGCTCGCAGGAGCGCGCCATTACCTTATTTGGAATGTTACTGCCCTGAATATACCGTACCACGGGAAATCAGTGCGCAAATCTCCGCTATGCATGATGATGACAGATTCCCACTTGAGCGTATTTGAATATCAATACTGTTAATTTATGTGAAGCGCACTGACGACAGAGGCACGCACGCGCGCGACATCACCCGCCGCTATAATAAACAAAAGCCTGAAAAAGCGCGCCTAAATTGAAGACAAACCAATTTGCACATGTAACAACAAAGGAAGGAAATCGGTCCTTCCAAATTTTCCATCACCACAAAACCACGGGGAAAAACTTGGTCACATAGGCTTTCCACCGTGAACACTGCGACGAATTCCCACACTTTGCTGTATCATTGGTAAAGTGAAGTGGAGGATAAAATATCAGGGACATTTTGTCCAAAATAAATCAATTGTTATCAAGATGAAAAATTTTGATCTTCGAAGATCAAACGTGTTCAGGCCCAATAAATCTACCTGTACCAGCAAAATAGGCTAAGGGGACCATCCCGAGTACTAATTACCAGACAATTTATAGTATTGGCGTACAATTTACAAACTGACTTACTTGTACGTATTCAGATTTTGGGCGTCTTTTGTTTCATGGAAACTTCAATAATTTGATTTCAAATGCGTCTTTACAGTGATCATGATTTCTGAATGCTTACTATTAGAGAAAAATAATGTAGCATATTAACATCGTAAAGCTTATTTTTCGCGAGCGAATTTGCTGCTTCAAAATTACTTATCTGAGAAATAGTAGGGTCAATTATAAAGCAAATAAAACAGAAAATGGCGTATGGCCCTTCATGACGTTGGATAGTGGTTGGGTTGCATTGTGGAAGGGGACAAGAGAGGAACAAACAGAGAGAGAGAGAGGGGGGTGGGGAGGGAGGGAGGGAGAGAGAGAGAGCCGAGAGAGAGGGGGAGGGAGGGGAGGAGAGAATTCAAGTTTTTTCAACTTGAAGCTCGCTCATGTCGATGATTACCAAAATAGCCGTTGTTTGATTATTAATTCTGTGAGCTCAGGCAAAATGAAAAATGTGTGTTTCCGTAACCCGGCCGACCCTTGACATTTTGGGAGAACATTTTCAAAAAAATTCGAGCAAATTCGCTAAATTTTACCGTATTTTATGGGTCTCTGACAATCAAAAATAAAAGATAATTCTCTTAGACTATCTACTCTAATATTCGGAGGCATGTTACTGGAAACATGATTTTTTTACTTGGTCTTAAAAACTATCTACTGTTGATTGACCAATCAGAGTGCTCAATTCAGGGTGTTTTATTTACTCGTAAAGCCTTGGTCACCAAATTCGAGAAAAGAATGACAGCGCCGTAGTAAAGTTCTGTCCAATCAAAAGTGAACATGTCATATTCTGTAGACATCTGGTACGTTTTAATATTCAAATTTGGTAACACAGCGGAAACCAGCTGCAACACAAAATCTGCTGTGCCCCAGGGCATTTATATAAAGTGCCCTAGGGCATTTATAGGATGTTCCATTACATTGGAAGGCTATTTCACAAATAAAAGTTTTAATTCATATCCTAAACATGTTACATTGACAAAGGGGACAGTTGACGTAAACACATTGAAAACGAAAATATATCAGTTAGGGGCGATAGTTTTTAAGTTGGATAAAACCCTCGTACTCGGGCTCTTCTGGTATATAAAGTCCAACCCTACGATAAAATGTCTCGGCCTGCGGCCTCGACATTTTATCGTTGGGTTGGACTTTATATATCAGAAGAGCCCTCGTACTCACAACTATATCTTTCTAACAATCGTTTCGCCAATGTTATACACGGTGTTTCTGAATGGTAATTGTCATAAACTTCCTTGCAACAATGGTCAATTGTTTTATTAATATGTTACTTTGTTAACAATCATAGGTTTTATCATCACACATGGATAGAAATTAAACGTTTGTGTTGGATAACTTCAATCGGGACGTAAGCTTAGGCATGCGTAAACTCTGGCCCTGATTTTCATTCAAGAACTCGAAAATTCTTGTCTGCGACAAAGGGAAGCCCATGGGGGACTGGGATTTTGCGCATTTCGTATTTGCATTAGGCCTAATGGGTTTTTGCCACGTTAGGCTAACACAACACAACATGTAGCAAGAAAATGAAAGGCGAAACGATTGTACACACCATTCAGTCACTGTTACATGCCATGCCAGATATTTACAGGAAACAGAGCAAACACAATCCTGTCACCTATATCTCCTACCTTCGTGAGGCGCTATGCATCCTCGAAGGCAGGACTAATATTTCTTGGTATAGCCGTTACGATTGCGCCATTGACGTTCGTTAGGGTTGTATAGTCTTATTTCCAGTTAAAAATTTATCTTGCATTATATGTATGAAATTTTTTTTCGGCAATGCTCGCGCCTGTGGATTCGTTTAATCTGTAAAGTTAATGACAGATTATAGTAATGATGATGATGATGATGATGATGATGACGATGACAATGATTATCATCATTGTCGTCGCATCATCATCACCGTTATTATTTCTATTAGCCTACAAAACTGGCGAAAAGCGCCCGAATTTTCCAAGTTGAACTGAAAAAATGTAATTACGAAGGAACTTTCGTTAACCTCGATGATTCGTTCGCACGCACAATGGCTCACTATACATACATACATACATACATACATACATACATACATACATACATACATACATACATACATACATACATACATACATACATACATACATACATACATACATACATACATACATACATACATACATACACACACACACAACACACACACACACAACATACATACATACATACATACATACATACATACATACATACATACATACATACATACATACACACACACACACACACACACACACACACACATACATACATACATACATACATACATACATACATACATACATACATACATACATACATACATACATACATACATACATATCCGATGTACGCACAGACTTGTACGTGTAGAATAATCAATCAAAATCTATTAGATAAAAGGCACGTAATGTAAGCGATATCCTGGGTATTGTGGAACTGCTCAATTTATATAAAACCTCGGATATGTTTCAAACGCTCAAATATAAATGGTCGGTTCATGTTTGTTAATGTTCATGTATGTATGTATGTATGTATGTATGTATGTATGTATGTATGTATGTATGTATGTATGTATGTATGTATGTATGTATGTATGTATTGTGAGTGCGAACAGATATATGTACGTGTGTACGACCATGGTAAGGTACGGACGTATACGCGCCGCGGAAAGATTTATTCAAATCTGAGTAGTGTACACACTGATGAATTATTTGACGATCCATCGTGTAACGTATCCGATCGTACATGTACCTTTAATTGGAAATATTTTTGTCGATACATTATAATAGTTCTTTTTTAGTTTGGGCTTCGAATTTTATGCCAACAGTTTTGATTTAAGTTGATTACCAAATTCTGGCCAATAATTCAATCTCGAGATGCTCACCAAGCCAAGGAGCCAAGAAAGCGGAGGCTGGATCAGCCTCGCCATGGAAATTGCTTTTATCAGCTGAGTGGTTTCGCTTTCAGAAGAAAAATGGATAATATAATTGAAACTTAATTAATAAACAAAACAAAAAACTTAACTGAACAATGGCGAGAAACAAAGTTGACTAGCAAATAAAAAACCACAAAAACAACAACATAACAGTAAGACACAAATCCCTGCTTCTGTGAATTCAAATGACATTAATTTATGACGTATTAAAGGTGAGGCTTGTACATTGGTAGGCCTATTAATAGTCACATCATACAGTCACTGTTTTGAAATGACATGCATTCCAATTCAATTTCCAAACAGTGGCGGTATGGTGTGACTAGTAATAGGCCCACTATAAGTTTCACCTTCAATTTGCTGTACATTACTTTCAATTCAATTTAATTTTAATTCAGGATTATACTAACCCGTATGTACAATATTCGCAATTTCTCTTTCACATTTTCCGGTGACCATCAAGTTTTTTGTTGTTGATTACTTTGATGTTTTTTTTTAATTCTTGTCACTTTCACTGAATGCTTTTTATGAGCTTGCCTATAAGATAATAAATTTTAACGTTTTAATATCAAAACTGGGCACTTCTATTAAAAATTGCTACAAAATTAATTAGTGCGCAATGTATAACAACGAAGCCATCTGTTGTATCAGACAGCGCCCTCACACGGTAACCTCCATTGCAAATTACATTCCATCGTCAAACCAGCCATATTGGATTCCAGGTAGCACTGACTTCAACGCGCATCGTGTTTAAATCCGAACCATCCTTCGCTCATAGAAGGATTGCAACAGAATGGAAGTCTCCTATGGAATAGGAGTGACGAACAGGTATCAAGTGTTTCTTGATGAGGATGGAGATCCCGATGATATCCTCAATTTAGAGGAGCAGAAAAAAGACGAGAAACCATCAAAGAAGCAAGATAAGAAAGCGAAGGGTGATGCGAAACAGAAACAGAATCAACAACAAATGATCAACAAAAAGGAGCCTCTGCAGACTGCAAACGCCAAGAAAGATGGTAATTTATGCATTAGCGTTTAATTTCAACTTTTCAAACCTTTGAAATCCTGCAAAGGCCATCATAACATGCACACACTGCCGAGAAGCATGTGGTCCCTCGTCATGACGTAGTCAGTGTGGCCTGTCATTTTTCGTGACATTGTACATCGCATTTGTTGTGAATTCAGTGGTTTAGAAATATATCAATAACCAGGCAACACACACATTGTCCAACTTGAAACATTTTTATATGTTGCTAGCACTTGTGTTGGCGAGGCTGATGGCGAATGATACCCGCCGTCACCCGTCCTAGGTCATCTACGTTCATTCATTAACTACACACGTTTTCCATTGGCGATGACCCAAAGCACGCCTTCACATTCTTTTCGATCGATTCAAAGTGGAGTTGAACCTAACCAGTTGCACCGCTTTTTTAAAATGATCCATCTCGTAGGGGTCTGGTTTTTAAATGCATCCACCAACAATAACTGCAGTTTAGCATTCCGGAAAAAAAACTTTGGAATATGAGTCTTGTCCAGATAGTTGAGATGTCCGGTCTCCTGACCTTGGAGTTTGCCCGAAATTTAGGAGGAAAATTGTCGTTTGCTTAACCTTGATGAATACTTAGGTGCATCAATGACATTGGCACTGTTTTTGAGATTGCATATCTAAATATTGTCTCTTTGGTGACATTAGCCCTTTATTGGGAAGTGAAATGGCTTGTTGTAGGTTTAAAATAATTTAAACTAACGAGAGAGTATGTACCCCAGATAGCTGTGAATACGCCGGCGTATTCACAGCTAGTACCCTAGACAGGTGCCAATAAAAGAGCAAGGATATCATACACCACTTACTCTTGGCAGCTTTTTCATTCTAGGAAATCACAGTGATGCTGCGTTGTAACAATCCAGAAAGCTTAGGGCACATGTAAGCAGTTTACATATGGTGATGTAGCAGCCTGTCCTCTCATATTCCCAGTCACTTTACCTAAATAAGCACAAAAATCATATTACACAAACAGAGCCAAGAATCTTATTATTGAAAGTATGTCCAACTCATGCCAGGACTTTTCTTGCGATTAATAACCAGTAATTTTTAACTCACAGTCATATTAATTTCCACCCCCTGGTGTATGAAGCAGTCATGTTTGTGAACATAAGGAATGTCACAGTAATTCTCAAAACATTTGTAATCATCTACCGCAAACTGTTGTAGCCATGTTGTGATCATATCTGTTCATTTGCTGTGAAAATTCATGGATTCTGTGGGTTGCATGAACCTAAATCATGGTGTTTTAGCTTGTAGTAAAGCCAGTAAAGTTTCCTTAGGCCAACAGATAAAAGACGTGCTCACTTCCATTCTTTGGAGGGGTTTTGTGCCAGCCAAGGTGTGAATACACAGAGAGAAGTCACAGTTGAGTGCACACACTTCTACTCCCGCACAAGTAAATTTGAAAATGCCTGGTCTGACCTTAGATCGATGTCTTTCCATTGCTTTCATGAGACAGCAATCGTTCTTACACCTGCTGTGCAGAAATTTGTATCCTACTTAGTTTACACAAAAGCGTACAGCGCTCAGAATTTCCGTAAAGTTCATATTGATAATGTGAGAAGCCATACAAGCGCTCTAATCTGTATTACAAATGATCCAGGAACAGAGAAACATCAGTCCTTTATTGGGGCCTAGATAATCCTTTGCAAGAGACGTCAAAATACCAGAAGTGGGCAAAGTAGCTTTGGTACTCATTTGAAATATTTTTGCCATTCACAGACACAGTTTAGTGGCCGATTTTGACCTGTTGCCAATGGTTTATCTGCGTCAGTGTCATAAGAACAATAGATTGCATATTATTTAGTTTAATTACGTGTTTAAAGTGAAAGGTACCCTATAGTACAGGATACATTCTTTCTGAACCTGTGACATTTGAATTGTGTTAAATTACTAAATCGTTGTACAGGTACATAAAATGGGAAATACATTTCTATACTGTTACTCAAATCTATTATTTATCAAAGCTGCAGCTGTTGCATTCACCTGATCTGGAATGTCTATCTTGTGTGCTGTATTAGCAACAAGGGCACCTTTTATTCTCAGATTTGCCCTGTCACAGTCACAGTGGTCATAACATATTCTAGGAAAGACTGACGGTGGTACCTATGTGTGGAGATATTTCAGGGCATCTAGCCAAAAGAGTACGAACAGTACATCAAGTACAGTTATGTACATCACAAATGCACATGTTCTGTTCAAGAACCTGTCATGTCCTCACCGGGGACCTTCTGTTCCGTGTTAGAACTTGGCATTTGAGAAGAATGCTACTTTCAGTCAAGTGTTACTTGAATTGGTTCATTGTGAACCCACAAATGGTAGTTCTGTGTATTTCAATAGACATTTGTGTAGTAGCAGTGGTAGATTTGTGTGAGATAATTGAGTCTTGTTTGAAACTGCAGGATGTCATCATAACCTCAGTGACACCTGATTGCCATAACTGTTCACAGTTGCACAAACACATCTACTTTTCCTGATTAGCATGTTATGTAACCAGAGTGCAGTTGTATTGTTTACTTTCAGGTCAAAGTGTACATTTGACATTGACACTGCCCTTGCAACCTGAGCCAGCTGCCAGGTACCAATATTGGCTACTTTAACCCATTCATCATCTGGGTCGGCACAATCACATGGTTTCCCAATGCAAGGTTCGACATAGAGAATATGAATTAGCCGTGTAATGATGAAATCTGTGTGGATTTAATTAAAAATGGTATTTTCAGGCTGTCATAACAATATAAAGATCAGCAAAACCTTATGGCCTCATGCTTCACGTGATTGTGTCAGTATAGTTCAGTTATTGCTGCATTTCCCTTTCAATTTGTATAATTGTTCTAGTCATTAACAACCTGATGCTCCTATGTATTTTCCAGATGTGTACACCATTGAGAACTGCGCAGATTTTAACTACAGATACAAAATTATGCTGGCATATCAATTTCAGATGAGAGCTTTACTGTTGAAAAAAGCCCAACACACGTTTCTTTTCAATGCACAATGAATGCAGTACTTCATGAATAATGCATCCATGACCTATATTGATTTCTGACCACGCATAAAAATGGATTTTCAAACACTATTCTTGTCTGTCCAGGTAACTGGTAGGGCGTCCTCTGTCAAAATTGAAGTTTTCTTCCAATTGGATTTTAATCAGCAAATATAGGAAAATACACAAATACTAAGCCAGCGCATGGGACCACTGTGCATGGATGGATTCCCAACAATTTTTCAACATTCTGTATGTGTGATAAGGTGTCTGTTGCTTCAAAGAAAATGTTAGCCTGCCAGTTACAAAATATGAGAGCAAGGAACTGAATCATAGCTGCTGGCCAGTTTTCATCAATTTCTACGTGTTTCACTCCTCAAACCAAGGATGCTATTTCAGAAAGTAGTAAAAATGCAAAGGAATAGCTGTTGACAACATTTGCAAATTCCCGGCAGAGAGAACTTCATGGGTATATGACCCTTATCATCACAACAACATAGAACAAGCCAGTTTAAACTGCACTTATAAACATTTCAAAATGTTTTTCTTTTGCAGAAAGTGTAAGAGAGCAGTCAAGCAAGCCGCCCCGTCAGCAACGTGAGGACAGGCGACAAGGTAATCGCAATGTTGTCAATAACACTGACGAGAACAGGAGGCCCGATTCAAGACGCAACCGAGAACGAAGACCACCCCGCGACGACGCCGAACCCCAAGTAGCATCCCCACAGGATTTCAAGAATGAACGCGATACACGAGATAGACCGGAGCGAGGGCGTGGATTCCGTGGAAGAGGGCGCGGCAGAGGTGGCTTCTACGGTGGCCGCGACAACCGAGGGAAACGTGAATACGAACGACACAGTGGCAGCGATAAGAGGTAGGTACTTGAAATAAGAATGTGGCATTTCACCAAGTAAACTGATAAAAAGAAACTGCACGTCTGTTGTGTGGCATCAAATGAAATGGTTAAAAATGTGAAAGTACACATTAATTTTACTGGGTATGGCATCATGCATACATTCAACCGCACTATATACACCATGTATAGTTCACAGATAAACTCTAATTTTATATTAATAATAAGTACTGTAGTACTAATTTTTGTCGTTTTCAGTTTTAACAGTCAAACACCGTATGTAGAATTTGCAGATAAACTCTAGTGTTATACTAATAATTAGCGCAGTAGTAGTAATTATCGTCGTTTTCAGTTCTCATAGTATTATGCTAATTGGTCGTGCGAAGTATTGCCATTTTCAGTTCTAGTAATAGAGCCATACAAACTACGTCACACTGTCTGTGTTTGTGTCCTGTCGCCATGTGTTCGTCAAGCTGTAAATCTGTAACAAATCCAGTTATAGAAACACATTTGTAGACCAAAACATAGTGTCTTTAGCCCATCACCCCCTTGCACTGTATTAATCATGCTACTTATCATTGACTCTCTCTTTTTTCCCCCTCCATGTGTATGTGTGTTCCTCGTACCATGTCTGTCACTTGACTTCTCTGCCACCGCAATCACTAAACTGGATATTCTGATTGAGGATATAAAGTTCTTCTTCTAGCTCAGTGAAACCGCAGGACAAGCGTGAGGGCTCCGGCCCCCACAACTGGGGCAACGTGAAAGACGAAATGAAGGACGTGACGAGCATGGATATGAATACCTCAAACGTAAGCGAAGACGCTGAATGGTCCGCCCAGAACGAAGATATTGAAGGCAAGGACACAAAGTGAGTTTATTTGCGGCCTGAGCTGTTACTCAAAAATTATGCTATAAACTGTTTCATTATTCCACCAAGTAAAAAGTATAATATACCCGCCATTTGCCTGTGGCGGCTCTGCTTGTACTACAAGTCGTACATTTTATCAGACAGTTACACATTTCAGTTCAAGCGTGTAGATGAGATTTAATCCTCTTTCTACCAGGCTCCATAGACAAACCACAGAAATAAATACAACTTGGGAGAAAGAGGGTTAAACATTGCAGGTCCAAGCTGCAGCCATTCAAAGTCCGCCAGCTGTAGGACTGTAATTTAGTAGGGGTTCTCATAATGCTTGAAAACATAGATTACTCTCTGATACATTGTTACCCCCCAAAAAAATTCATTAAGCAAATTTTCTCAGAACATTACAACACTTTATTGGAAAAGTTTACAGTGACCTGTGTGTTTTATCTGCATAGGCAGGTTATTGAACCAATTTATAGAATTTTATGTGCACACTGTACAACACAAGGACTGTGCAACTGTAAAATCTGTCTATAAATCAAACTTGAACCCATCCAACTCTAGATGAGAAATATCAAACCCCAAATGCGAGTCCTAGACTGAGAATGTACCAAGGTGTACTGCTTGCTTCATTGGTGTCCTCTTGTCTAAACTTGCACCTTCAGTGTAATATCTTCACCAATTTCATGCATATTCAAAACGTAAATGTTCGCAGGCATTGATTATCGTAAAACACGCTCAAATTGTGTAGCATCAGTCAGGTCCGTGTATGTCAATATATTGTAGTCTGCAATTCTTGCTTCCACAAATACAGTTTTGCCACCTAAGTGAGTAATAAAAGTCTCAGGCAGAAAATAGGGCCGACTCGCAGCAATTTCGAAGCTGTTATCCAATTGGTTGGCAGAATCTTACCGTTATAATGAAATAATACAAATAAACTCCCTAAGTTGCTGTGAATAGTGACAATCGACCAATCAGATATAACCTTGCAAACACGCTGCGAGTCAGCCGAGAAAATATGGCCAATTTCTACAGGTAAAACATAAGATTACATTAGCAAAAGCAAAGTTTTAGGCTATACAGGAATTTCATGCAAGATACGCCAAAAAAGATGAAATGATAAACGAGCTTGGCTTGTTTCGCAAACAAAACTTTTTGCCATGACATTTTTGTTAAAAGTATTTATGAGATTACTGTCTCAAACTCTTGCTGTGACGAGAAGTCACATTTTTACCCATAATGCATTTCAATATGTAGTTTGCCCCCCTGGCACAAGGCAAAAGTTATTTAAGGTATTGGGCATAGATAAAAAAATGATTAGTTTTCAATGGTGATAATGATATTTAAACCATGCCATTGATTGTCTTTCAAAATGCTTTGCCACGCATGGACCTATGATATTTATCAGCCTTGTCCTGTACGCTTGTCTTGCAGGGGTGCTGAAAATGCCGAAGTTGAAGAACCGGAACCCGTCGAAGAAGTGAAGGAAATGACGCTGGATGAGTACAAGGCCTTAATGTCAAAGGAACGTGAGAAGTGTGGAGCCCAGTTCAATGTACGCAAAGCTGGCGAAGGTGAAGACCAAGGACAATGGAAGAAGACCTACGTTTTGAAGAAGGACCGCGAAAATGAAGAAGCCAGGGTGCGTAGTCTGTGTCGTTTGGTTAACTAAACACGGCATTGGGATAAACCATAGTACTGTACAAACAAAAACTGCATGCAGAAACGTTCTGGTAAAACTGCACGTATTCTTGTGTGTCCATATGTATTTATATGTAACTTTGTACAATAGTGTCTTCAGAACTTTCAGTGGTGACTCCTGTTATCACAAATGGAGTTTTAAGCTTTATTCTGTGTATATGACATTCTTATCTCACAGACTTCCAACAAAATCAGAAAAGAGGGCCCAAAAGCCATATGGTTCCACATTTACTTACATCCAGTTTTACTATCAGTGGGTTTAAAAGACTGAGTGCCTTAAAATATCAGATGTATTGTTTGAGAAGTCTATGATTGTTCAACATTCTCAAACATTATGATAAAACTTGTCAAACACTGCCTGCAGCCCTCTACCAACAGGCAGAACAGATAGAACAAAAATAACGATATCCTCAATAAATACAAAGCTTGTGGGCTTGGCCAACAAACCATAAGACATTTCATACTTGGCAGTTTCCTTTGTGCTGTTGATGAATATTGCATTGTGTATCTTAGTTGCTTGGTCAGCAACCCACAGGTTTCTGCCTGCATCTGAAAGTCATTTGTGTAAAGGAATGTTTAAGAAATCTGCATTGAAAGAAAACAACAGTGCTTCAGTCTTAATTAGCTCTCAATTTTGAAAGTTAAAATTTGTCATAGAATAATGCTTATATGAGCTCTGTGAATCCAGCCATCTACTCACCAATGACTTAATATTTCTAATCCTAGCCTACCCACCCTCATCCCTGTCCATATCCTACAGCTACAAGCTATGCAGTCCCAAGACTAATGCATTGTTATCACTCTGCTCTCTTTCATCTTGACAGGTCTCTGAAGAGCGCTACATCCGCGAGCGTAGTGCCAAACACACTGTTGACATCGAAATTAAGTTTGCCGATAATCCCAGCCGTGGCGGCGCAGCTGGACGCGGGGGCGGAAGACGCGGCCGCAGAGGACGTGGAGGCCCAAGTGGCGGTGGAGCTGGTGGTGCTGGAGGCGGCCGTGGTGGCGGCTTCGGCTCAAATTCCGGCAGAGGCAGCGGCGGCGGTTTTGGAGGAAACCCGCGCAAGACTCCAGTAGGAGGATCTGCTCCGAAAATGGATGATGAGAATGACTTCCCATCGTTGGGAAAGTAAAACTTTTGCTACCTGTGCACTCGGCGAAAAATGTATAAACCGGACAAAATGTCTGCCAGAAAATCACTCATGACATGGACCTCATTAATTATATGGTATCTGCCATTTGTGGTCAAAAGACACTACGGAAAATTATGCTGGAACAATGTCTTGAAAATTTGAGAGTTTAAACACAAAAAGTAGAAAAACAGCTAAGAATATTTTTTCCTTTTTATTATTGAGAAGAGAACACAAGTTTTCTTTGTTTTTTTTTTTACAATTTCCCTTTGCTATTTCCTATGTATTATACATGTTGTTACGCATATTTCTAGTTCTCTTTCCATGGTAGGACACTATTTCCACAGTTTAGACTACATTATGGCTGCCAATAAATGTGTATTTAAAGGGGACAATACAATATTTGTTCATTGCTGCATTCCTGTAAGTTATATGGAATGTTGTACATTTCACTGTGAACCCAGAAACCCTACATGCGGAAAAATCCCTCCAGTGAAAGAGTATATATATATATACAACCATGCATGTCTGATGATGGTAGATGTAAAATTAATTTTGATTTTATTTGTATTGTTGGACTTTAAATCTTCGCAGTTGTCCATATAGTGATTGGAATAATTTTTTTTTTCATGGAGATCTGTACAAATACCGTCTACATGGCTTGGAAGCCAGAGAAGAAAGCAAGGTTGTTTCGTTTGCTTCGTACATAGTAGGATAAAATAAGTGTGGTACGCAATTTAACTTAAAACCTTCAAAATCACACCAGTTTATTATCAGAGGGAACAAATATTTAAAGAAAAATACCTTTAAAAAAAAATACAACATTTGGAATGCGTAATGCAACTATTTTGTATTTGAACACAGGAGTATAAGCTTTAGGCAGATACCAATTTGGAACAGGTCGTGAGGCAGTCTTTTGGCATAGTTTTGACCAAGTATTTTTGCTAGTAAATGTGTTGAACTTAAAAAAAATGCTAAACATCTTTATTCACATGAGGGTGATTTGAAGGAGGGAGGTTGGCTCCCTCCCTTCCTTCCAGGACTTGGCAGGTTTCTGACGCCTATAAATATGAATAAACACTGACGATACATGAACTCAGTTTATTCCTAGAACAACCGTTACAAATAAACCTTTGAGCTCTTGGAAAACCAAGATGTGTTGTGTGCTTGATTTCTCAGTGGTCTGTAAGAAGGTGGGATTGGTAGAGTGCAGGATACCATACGCGGCAAAATAAAATGTCCACCCCTGTGCGCACAGGTCTGTGTCAGCAAAGAAGTCACATGGCTGCCACGGGCTGATGTACAGATCTGTATCCAGTGGCTCAAGGGCATTACTGCACACACTACTGTGATCACAAAGATGTGACAGGGTCTGAAATTTCTGCCTGTATCAGTACCTTCATCTGTAATTTGCATTGTACAACAGTTAACAGAGTTTTACCAGAATGTTCGATGTTATTCCGGCAAGTATATTTAACTCTGAAATTTGGGAACTTAAGCTCTGACGAGACTACTGGTCACCTCTCTACACACCAGTCTCTTGTGGTTAGATATAGGACGGGGGATGAGGGGAAGGGCCCCTGCAAGCATTAGAAAAAGAGGAGGTTCGGAAACTGAATTTTCATTTCCTACAACAGCTGAGGTACATTTGTACAGAGTGGCGGTGCTGTGATTGGCTATCTACTGTTAATCGGAGATTGCTTTGAGTATGCTGATTGAGCTAATGAGTGTATGGCAGCTGTAGTTAGAAAGGGTACCTCAGAAATCTTACCCCACAATGCACAGAAGATCAATTTTGACACAGATGATATGATTTGAGAGATGAAGAGGATATCGATGCCAGTCTATTGAATAAACTCTGCCTTTTTTGTAAGGAACATCTGGATTTGAAATCTGCAATGTGTGTATCATATTCATAGCCATTTTATATTTCTAAACTTCCTCTCGTTCCAATGCTTACAGGCACCCTTGCTGTGTATTGAACCACAAGCAACTATGGTGCACACATCCATGCTTCTTCAGTCAGGAATTCACAGCTGCAGCACTGGATACAGTTCTGTACTATCAGGACCCATTCAATTCTGTTGATACAACTCAGAAATCTGTCCCAAGTTTTCAGGCAGAGGCTATTTCTCAGGGTCTGTATAGGGACTGTCTCAGATTGTCGCATAAGTTGACGAAACAAAATTCCTTCATTTAGATCACAACCCCTCCCCCCAACCCCTTCCGATAAAAGAAAGTTCAAAAGTGCCAAATGCTGATGTCTGCAGACACTTTGCAAATTTCAAAAATGATACTTTTTATTCTTGTAATTGAATGAATGAAAAGTTTAGCATACAACATTACTGTTGGTAATTGTGTTTGGGAATACACACAAAATCATGACATGAATGAGTTGGAAACAGTTACTGTAAAATTTCTTGGTACTAGTGTGCAGTTTTTGTTTATTTTTACACAACGTACAGAGGACTTGTGATCACAAAATAAAATTGCGAAATGAAGTTCACTAATTGAATGGGGGTCAGACCCCCTTCCCCTGTAAACATACGAATTTCACTCTTTGAACATGCAACAATCTGAGACGCTCCGGTACAGGTTCCCATCAGATCGTCTTGCAGGCATATCCTTAAAACTTGCTGTGGTTTTCTTGTCATGAACTGAAACTTTTTCCAGCATGAACAGACCAGTCTGTTTGTCAACACTGAGCACACTGTACTGTTCTTACAGTCATTCAATTGTGTTGTTTCTGCAGAAAATCACAACAATACAAACGTGATAAATTTAAACAAGACATGTCCGATGAAAATTTAAATTTTGTAGGCTTTAGCTATTCCCAATAACTTTTACAGTAGGTTTCTTGCCTGACTGATGTTCATGAGCACTGCAAAATATTGGACCATATCCCTGGTCTCCAAGATGCAAACATTGATGTGTGTGTATTGGGCAAACTATGAAAAAAATGTTCCATGCCAAACTATCTAGATCTGTGCATTTCGATATGTTTTCCAGTCGATATACTGGTAAATACACTACACTAGAATAATCCGATCAGAAGTGCATATGTTGACAACAAACATGATACTGGAATTTCACCAAAACATATCAATTTGCTATGCAATTTGGAGACGCAGGGCAAACTATGATTTTATCATCAATACAAAACTAGATATATGTGATAGATTATTTGTCTGAATGTCTTTTTTTCACATCCCCACAATTTTCATCTGTTTTTAGAGTAATTTCTCATGCCTACACTTTGACAGTCAGTGTAGTACTCACAAGCACAAACTTTGCCCAATGATAATTGTGACCTATGTGGAGATTGCAGTAATAATTATTGCATAATTATGATCGGCAATCATTGAAATAGAGACATTTGATTGGATAACCTGACAAAATCTGTAAGTTAATGAAAGAACTGTTTTCTGTCCCATTCCACTGACCATAGTGGTATATCTGAGTGACTGTATTGAGTTACAAGTTCGAGCACCCCTTAGGTTACTCTGGAAGTTCCAAGCCCCCCCCCCCCGGCCATTAATTGTGCCCATTCCCTTAAATCACACCATTGGAGTGTTTCGGTTTTAACTTTTTTGGAGGGAAGAAGTACGTTCGTACATCTGTTGTAGTTTAGCCCTATTTAAATTGTTTTGATTGACTGATAATCGACGATTTGCGCTTCAACATAAAGGAGGACTTGATAACATATATATTACCATGATATTACTATAGCAGTATTGCGACATGGCAAATTCAAAGTAGCCAGGAGTTTCACGCTGTTTCAGAGCAAGACTTTCACGCAAATGTTTCAGAGGTCTTGCATTGATTGAAGTAGAAGAGTCAAAAAACAGTAAACAATAAAAACAAGCCTTTGCCAAGTTGTAAGGATGCATAATAGCGTATTCAGAACTGGTTGTGTTAATGCCTTTTTTAAAACAACAGCGGGAAATGACCGTCTCTTGTTTGTGCAGACCTCTCTCACTCTGTTTGTGTTTTTATTCTGATTCTTTACAAACAACCCGAGCTATTTGTCATCATCGACCTTGACTCAACTATTGCTTCCGCCTTTACATGTGTGACAGAACTGGCAAAATGCCGATTGTTTTGATTTCGATGCAACAACAGCTATAGCGCCGCCTATCAGGTTCTGTGAAAACTGGTTCTGACTCGATCTTGTTTATCAGTAGCACAAGTAGCATTACTTGCGCCGTTGTCGATTCACATGACAGTCCAAGATCGATCCTAGCGGTCATACTGCGTCACACATACGTCGTGCAGTTAAAAAAACGGGGGAAATGTTCGCAGTTATTCGAGTTTTGCCCCGATCGGTTGTTGTTTGCCGGTGCAATGTTAGGCAGTATTCACAGGTCGCAAGTGCCATAGCGAATCCGTCTTTCATTCAGCGTGAAAAGTTGGATGTCCCTCCGGACTGGGCTGCTCGACTTGCGGATCGTGAGTGGGTACCGGGAGGCCTGAATCCAGACAACAAGTATCCTGAATTCATAGCACCGCCAAAACCGAACTTCCCTGCTCTGTACGAAGCCGAGAATGGAGACATCGGGTCTGCGGCCGAATGGGCCAAGGCTGCACGTGAAATTATCGAAAGCAAGCTGGTGGAGTATGGAGTCATCATGTTCAGGGGTATGCCCGTGTACGGAGGGGAGGGGTTTTCAGAATTTTTGCTGAGCACCGGTTACTCGCCCATGGGGTACGAGGGTGGGCTTGCTGTTCGTCAAAAAGTGGCAGCTGGTGTGTTAACGGCCAGTGATGATCTACCGGAAGTTACGATCCAACCCCACAACGAAATGGCGTATTCCAAAGATTATCCTCACAAGGTAAACACGTATTCACGGCGAAAGATACCAAACAGCACTCTCTGCACAGTGTGGCGCGCGAGATATGCATGGCTCATGAACTCGCTAACCTTTGTTTTTTTGACGTTTTCATTTGTACATATAGCTACTCAAGTATCATTTCTATGTTTATTTATGTAGTTTGGATCAAGAGATATCCTGTAGCCTGCTATTTAGCCACGTAAACAACTGTAGTATACCTGCTGTGCATGAAAGTTTTTTTTTTCGTAACTGAAACATGAAAGCGTACGTACGTATAGCTATGAACGGCGCAATGTATACTGCGAAGGCCAGTGTAATTACTGTAATTTAAAACCCAGAAGAGGGCCTTCGCCGTGAAACTACAGTTGTTGCGTTGACTTGCATCGTATGAGAGCACAGTCCCTCCCTCCACATCTTGTGTACGTGGCAAATATGGGCGACTTATTATTTGTCTCACCAGGGAGGCTGAGTGAGGGCTCATCCCACATCTTCTTGTTTGCAGGCAAGAACACCCTTCACAGTTCACTGAATCCCATTTTGCCCAACATCAGTAGATGTTGCGATAGTACCCGTGTATCCATCGCTAGACCACAGTTCCTCCGCCATGACTAGGCATACTGGTCACATCATGGCACATGTATTGATGTACATTCAAAACAAAAAACTGAAAGCGGATGAGATCCAGTTTAGGCCGGCTCGCGCCTACCATGTTGTAACCTTGGCGTGACGCCATAAATATTCCAAGGCATGTTTCCACTGTGATGGGGCTGATAATCGGAGGGTTGAGGTTGCCCTGACATTTAAATTCGACAATAAAAAGCCTGTATTATAAAATATATTGATTTATAGTTGTATTGTCAATTTGACATTATCAACGATAGGAGAACATGGTCACTTCATGATCAACGTGTGTGGAGCTCATTTGTTTGGCAGAAAATATCATTGGCGGCGGAGAACAGGTCAAAGGTCGCGTTACCTTGCAACCTCTACACGTGAGCGCACGATGCACGCACAAAGGATTTTTAAAGCTGAAACAATGATTGTATTTGCAAATTTACTCTCACCTTAGGAAGCCTTCATTATTTACACGGGGGATAAGTTTTACAAAACAGTCGTGGAGGAGGTAAAATTTTAAAACAACGATTGGTGTGGGTGGGGGAGAGGGGTTAATTTTACGAAAGATTCCTATGGAACTTTGACATAACCAGAATAAAACCCAAAATTCAAAAACAAATTTAATAGAATATGGTTTATCATATATGAAGTCTTGGGACATTATGAATAGGATTTTATCAGCAACATTGCTGTTGTAATGGTATACAAACAACAATCTGCACAAATCCTGGCTTTTAGCTTAATAGGGATAATAAATATGGCTTCTTGTGTAAATATGACACTTTTGGCCTGAACAATAAGGGTAAATAGCCTACAGGCTGCATAAATCAAGTAAGTTTGAAATCATAATGAGATAACAGCTAAGTTTGTCCAACCTTAGCCTGATCACACATCCTCGTCATGATTTAGCAGTTTACAATCTATCGGAATATCAAACAGTGATAGTATAGTTTGTAAAAATGATGACAGTGACATTGAAAAAGAAACATTTTAAGTGGCGAGATCTGGCTGACAGTGCACGACATGGGTCACAATTTACAATTGATGCATTGAGGGGTGTCATATTTTAGAATGACTACTTTGAAAGTGGGCCACCTTTTACATTTCTTATGTTTCATAAATTCCACAGCCCCCTCCCTGTAACTAATGAAGGCTCCTTTGCAATATGAGATAATAGACCTGAACATGCATGCCACACAAATGCTGTGTTACTTCACAGCTAGTCTAATGTCAATGGATTGTCACATTTGGAACATCTTTGCAAGAGTCAACACTATCATACACAGTAACTCTCAGACCATTGTCATTGTAATCTTTGTCACCTGTTACGGACATTGAACTCTGGAAGATTGCTGTTTTTTGACCTTCAGTGTGATTTGGGGTCACAACCCTGTCACTTCCTACCCAAGGTCATTGACAGTCACTGAGCACCTGCAGATGACTGTTGGAAGTGCAACCACTCTAATTTCTTATTTGTGATGCCAGTCTTTGTTGTGTGTGCAGGGATTATTATTATTATCATTATAACGCTCTGCTTTAGCATTGAGCACTGTAATTTCCCCCAAGGACATCTGTATACTTATATATATATATATATATATATATATATATATATATATATATATATATATATATATATATATATATATAAATAACAATAACAAAAATTACTTCAAGGACAAGTACTGAGAGAGAGATACATATATATCTCAAGTAAGAGTAAAATCCAAAACACTAATGCTTCTTTTTTTCTTTTTGACTTTTCAGTTGTTTTTCTACTGTCAAATTGCACCGGCACCTGGGTGTGGTGGAGAAACAGGACTCACCAGGGTGAAAGATATTCTTCCAAAGCTTGACCCCAAGGTTGTTGATAAGTTCAGAAAATTGGGAGTGAAATATAACAATTACCTCCCATCCCAAGAGAAGAGTCAGTATAAAAGTTGGCAAGAGGTGGGTGACCAATGTTACAAATTCTGTTCTGAAATAAACGAGTATTGGTTGATGGGTTTTTTTGTTTGATCCATCATCCAACAGGCGTATTGCCCAATTACAGGATGAGGTACCCGTTACCCACTGCCCATTGAAGCAGCGAGAAGTAAAGTGCCTTGCTCAAGGGCACAACATTGTACTAGTCACAAACTCACCATCCTCCAACAGTGAGTCCAATACTCTGGACTAAACGGGACTCAAACTCACCATCCTCTGATAGTAACCTTATCACTCCCCCACGGTAACTCCCGCAGAGTCCCAAGGGTACTCTTATTCTTGTTTCTGCAAATTATTGCCAAACTGACAATAATGTAGTTTTGCAACAGCTTCATGTTTGGTTTGAAAACATCAAAAACTACTGAAAGTTATAACCAAAAAAAGGTGAAAATTGATGGGCAACTTAAAAATCACTCTGCAATTTTCCAATTTTTTTCACAAAGTTTATTTTCTTGATAGATACCTTTATAGTATTTAATACTTTGTATCATTCAGATTGTAAACCATTTGTCAAACCACTGTGTTCTCCCATCAGACATTCTTCACAGAGGACAGAGGTGAAGTGGAGAAACACATGGCTAGAATGAATTATGAATTTGAGTGGCAAGATGATGGGGCCATCTCATACGCGCACACACTGCCCGTCTTTCACAAGCACCATACAACAGGTGAGTCATGCGCCCCTATCTAGGAGAATGGACCCCTTCAACGTTTGTACCACTGTAGAATGAATGGCATTTGTCTTTCAAATGCACAATAGAAAGTGGTCATTGGTTTATTGGATGAACAGTGAAAACAATGGACTCTGCAAAAAGTTGGCAAATGGCACTAAAACCCTTATCCTGTCGAGTTCACATTTCACTATCAGTTCAAGTTGGTTAAAACTAATGAAGCACAACCTGTTCCATGTGGTGCATTTTGACAACATGTTGAACATTTTAAGGCCCCTGAAAATAAAGATACCATAAACATGACTCTTACAGACTAAAGCTGCCACAGTAGACCAAGCAAAGTGGGCTAATGTGCAGCATATCTGGGAAACTGTTATCCAATTGGTTGGCTGAATCTTACAGTTATAATTGAATAATATAAATAGACTCCTTAAGTTGCTGTGAATAGTGACAATCGACCAATCAGATAAAACCACCTGAGCATGCTGCACAGCAGCAGAGCAAACTGGGTGAAAATACATACGGTTTTGGTTCAATACCGCTTTTTACTGACTGAGCAGACGGGGAAGTGATATTGTCTGGCAGGATTAGGGTTACATGTAAAGATTATGGACTTTTACAATGTATGTCAGGTTTACTTTTCAAGTGAAGCAGTGCACAGAACAGGGCTCAATTAACTAGCGAAATGTGCACAAAATGATTCTCTATTTCTGTAAAAAATTGAACTCTTTAACGTACACAACATACATCTGACTTGATGTTATGTGATATTTACATGTAATAGTATGAAATGATTTGAAAGCTGTCACCAACATGACTGACATTGAAACTGTTCATTATTACTTCATATGCAATGGATTCCATTTTATGTATCCTTCAGGAGAAGAACTGTGGTTCACCCATGTGACACGCCACCACGCCACAAACTTGTCAGAGCATCCGAAGTACGCCGGCGATAAACATCGTCCTTACAAGCGCTACCCTTACCACACTACGTATGGCGACGGCACCGAGATCGAACCAGAAGTCATTCAACACATCCGGGATGTCATTTGGCAGGTGTCAGTGGGTTTTCAGATGCAAGAGAGAGACCTACTCGTGTACGACAATATGCTCGTTCAGCACTCGCGTCTTGGCTTCACCGGGAAGCGAAAACTGCTGGCAGCAATGACCAGTGATTGAATCCGCAGCTGAGTCACACAGAATGTGCGTTACAAAGATTGTGCATTCACAGACTCAAAAGATTACAGGTGGTGGTAGAGATAAATTATGGTACCATCCAAGTAACGCAAAGATAGCAGTTACGTAATTATCATAGTTCACTGGGTAAGCACTTCATCTCAGGCAGTTCCTCCACCGTTTGATCTGTTGATGATAGTGTAAGGGTGCAAATTAGGAAAAACAAAAATTTGTGCGTTGTTTCTGATTCTGATACTAATGGTAGTTGCTTATATCAAAATCAATGTAATTCATTGTGGAAATGTGTGCTGGCCCTGAAAATTAACAATATTAATTTGGAAGAACACGCATTAATTGCCATTGAAAGTCATTTTTAACACTCATGTAGGAGAAGTTGTTCAGACGCACACTTCACTCGTGCATTTTCACGTCAAAGATAAAATATGCAAAGCTGTGGCAGATGTCATCAATTTCAATAAGCTAAAGCTGTGGGTCATTTGGTTTTAGGTGAAGTCATCAATTCATTGCAACATCACCTATCCATCACTGACAAGATCCGACTCTCCAAACAGCAAACTTGCCGCATCTCAACAACACAAGTAACTTTTGCAGTTGATGCAGAATGCTGGCGCTTTAAAAAGTACCAAACTCTTAAAGGTACAATGTGCCTCAGGAACAGTTTTCTTGTCTGCTACCCGTGTGAACCCAATGTAACCCTCACACCCATGTATCCTTCTCTAGAGGTCCAACTTTGCCATAGCACACAATGAGACTGGTTCATACCACTGTAGTGAAAGGGTTGAATCCTGTAGAGTAAATGAGGTTTTCACCGTCATTCAAAATTCATGAAATTCAAAAACTCAACATTTTTTTCATAAAGCTAATGCAGTGTACAACAGCCATTTTAAAATTTCAAATATCTGTAAACTGTAGGTAGATTGCTTCTGTTGTCCAGAACTTGCAAGATGACTTGTGATTTTCATCCTTGGCAATGAAAATGTTAAGTTTCATTACGGAGTGTTCGAGAATAACTTTAAAATTTTCTGTTCTGATGTGTGTATTACCTTAGATGATCAAGTACCACTTCCAAATGAATATTTTAGCAGTGACATTAGTTTTTACCTTAAATCACCAAGATTAGAACTTGATAAAGCTTATTTGCATAATTCTCAAGTATTCCGATATACAACGCTGAGAACAAAGTGCAGTTACCCAGTGAACTATATTTTGTAAACTCGTAAAACGAGCTATGCAGAATTTAAGACTTTGCTGTGCTTTATGGAATCTATAGCATTCTCAAACTCTAAAAATTCAGTGCTTGCCGTTTTATCAAAGCATGATAAAAGTGTCTGACTAGGTACATAATTATTGAAAACTAATTATCACCAAAAAAAGATAGAAAGAGCCGTTTCTAGTTTTTATGACAATTACTTTAAAACCTCTTCATTGGTCGTTTTATGCATTGACGATTAGGATTGGTGATGGCGACAAAAATTTGTCACAAAAGTGAACATTTTACAAATTTCTAGACCTCTGTACAATATTACACATTGTTCAAGTTTAGTACAAGATCAAGGGTAATTTCTCAGATACCATGATTTATGGAAAACTAGTTACTTTTAACTACGGCTGTTTACCTACCCTAATAATGCCCGTGTCCTGACAGTTGCTGCAGTCTCATTGTTGTGGAGGGACGATGAGTAATAACATTTGCTACTATGTAAGCAGTTTGAAAAAACACAAGTAGTTGGGAAAGAAATACTGCCAGCTGCAGATACAGTATTTTTTCTTCAGTAACCATTACTTCTAATTAGCCAGAAGCAATCAAGATATGTGAATATATCTTTCTTTGAAAAATGTAAAGAGAATTTCAGATTCTTCTTGGTTCACTTTAGCTCAGGCAGGACTTTTATGATACTGTTCAAAAACTTGTGAACCCATTATCTCTATATCATTAATCCGATGGTCCAAAAGCAGTGTTAGAGACAGCAGGGCTGAACCAATTAGTTCACATTAAACCGGCCGATGACATGAGAAACGGGACTGATAGGGTTCATGAATTCAGAGTGAAAACTCTCTGAGTGGACCAGTGTGTCTGCAACATATCTGTTCTACTTATCCAGAGGTAGTGGTCCCACCAAGGTGTGTTCTTGAACATTGCTTTCTCCACAACCCGATAAGTATCGTGGTTTGAAAACTATTATCCTGAGATATGATTAGCTAGACTTAACTACAATGATGTGGTATTTGACATAATCATGGGAACTGCAAAAAAAAAATTATCCATTATGTATTCCAGGTAGTAATCCTGGAATTAGCAACCTCAGAATTGAATATTCGGAAGGAATGTATTTAGGAACGAAAGGATAGGGATTTCTGGCAAGCATATATAGAAACTTAGATAAGTCATACTTGATTGTCCATTACACTTTGCTTTTCTTGTGATATTGCAGCAAATGCAACTTACAACTACTCAATTATACTTGATTCGATAACAATTACAGAATTTGTATTTTTGGGTGAGATCTGCAGCTTAAAATCCTTGTTTATTTTTTAGTTGGGATAAAAAATAAATCATGGTTTACATAAAAATTCAGTTGGTCTCTAATAATGTGTTGTTTGCTTTACTGGCCAATATTTTGCAATTGCAACATATTTCATCTTTATCACCAATATCTGTGCCTTCAGCCAGGGTTCATTGTCACATTCACATTGATGTTCTGGAAGTGTGTTTATTTAATACAATGTTTAAGGTCCACACTCTGAGAGAGTTTGATAATGATTGGCAGGCAACATTGACAGCTTTGGACCAAATAATCATAGGGTCACGCAAGCACAAAGTCAGCCATTTTATATGAATTTTGTTTTATACGAGATACTACTCATATTGTTTGACATGTTGAAAGATAGTGAATGAATGGGTGACCATACATATATTCGATCCTGGTTTTAGACAAATTAAATGAAACCATCGCAAAAATGAATGAATGGGTCATGACCATTAATTCATTTTCGCGATGGTTTCACGTATAGTGTCTAAAACCGGGGTCGAATATATGCATGGTCACCCATTCATTCAGTATCTTTCAACATGTCAAACAATATGAGCAGTATCTCGTATCAAACAAAATTCATGAAAATGGCCGACTTTGTCCCTTTAAATACATATGGTGTAAAAATATTTTGTATAACAGGCCGGAACAGTGTCAGTGTGTGCCTATAGCTACTCACCATCAGTATTTCTGTATGGCTTTTCAATGTAGATAGTCCGTATCTGTTATTGCCCACCATAATCTCCTCCATGAGTTGTTGCTTCAGATCAGATCATTAAGGTGAAAGACTGCCCTCATTTTACCTTATGACCTGTTAAAATTTGCTTAATTAGGGCACTAAGCTGCCATGTTATCAATCAGAAGCAATTATTTGTGGAGATTAGTGTAGGAATTGACAAGTACAGAATTTTCTTTGCAAAAATGCACACAGATAGTGAAGGTGGTAGCTATAGATATACACTGAAACAGTTCAGGCTGTGGTCATATAAATGTTTCAATATAAAATATTACTGTATCATATTTTACAAAGACAGCTGCTCCCTTGATCCTGTCACTCAGAGTGGGTCATGTGTCTAGAGATCACAGTCTGAACAAAGTTTTACAAAAGCCAATGTCATAAATTTACTCGACATACAGACACATGCACAAATGCTATTTTTTCAGGGCTGAACAAACTCAGTTGTTGGGGGGGGCTGGGCTTGCAAAATTACCTGCTTGGACATGAGCTTTTGTTTTCAACAGTCCAATAGATCAGGCAATACTGATGCATTCGTATAGTAAAGAATTTACTACACGCGGTAGCTGCCACACAATTGTTGGATTGACATTGATACGGCCAGGAAACCAACACATCTTGGTTGGATTTGCTAGTTCCCACTTCTGAGAAAAAATCTTGGGTCAAAATGAGATGAAAGTCTCAATTCAATGTCCATTCTCAACCGACATAGCTGTGTGAATGAGTCTTCTTAAAATATGAAGTCTGTTGACATCCATGTGGCGAATTTTTTATTCGTTTTAAAGAAGTTTGTCAACTTTACAGAATAAAATACGCAGGTTTGAATAGATAGGGACTGGCTCATGTCACAATAAACGTACGAATACAACGTTCAAAGTGAAATCTGACAACTGTCATGTGAAAGTCTATGGATATGTCTGTGAACTCTGTACTAGCTCAAAATATCTCCAGTTACATTGTCAGTGTTCTCTACGTTGCATACAAAGTCATGCAAATGAAGGAAAAAATTGCTGCAGAAGCAGGGCTTGCACATCACTGAGTACTGCGAAGAATTGGGCCCTGCCTGTCTGGCTGGCCAGCTTATGTCAACATTTGATTCTGTTCAGGATTTCTGAAATTTATACCAGCTCCCGGATTCCTGTGGCAACTGAAAATCATATCTAAAAGTTGGCTCCCACAAGTTACGCAGATTTAAGCGCCTCTTGTGGAAAAATGTCACAGTAGCCCACAAATATAGATGGAAAACATACTAGGAGCTCATGATTTTGAAATAGGCATTGGTGAATATTACATGGTCAAAACTGATCTCGTAGCTGCCACACAATAACTCTTATGTTTCAAGAGATACCAACTGTGAAGGTAGGGGGACTTGCATGATAGACATGGCAGACATTCTGCAGTGTGAACAAAGTTCAGTTGTCATGGAGACGGTGTATGTGCAATGGTAAACTACTACAACTCATGATCATCGGCATGGTAGAGTTCACTCAACAACCTGTACACGTATGACGGGGCATTTCCACCACTGCAATGAAAAACAAAAAAGGAAAATAATATCAGATTTTCAACTGGCAGTTGGGCTAAGAATCTGCTCGAGTAATGTGTTGTCAAGTCTAATATAACACACAATGAGCACTGATACTTATCACACGAACTTTTTTAGTAAGATATATATCATTGGTTGGTTCAATAATAAAAGTTGATGGAAATAGGGACAAAACATCGGGTTTGTGGAAAGGCAAGCTGTCCGTATTTTGAACAATTCAGCACAACAATTTCTCAATGCTGGTAAGTTTATCAGCCCTAAAAGGTATTTTCACAAACTCCCTGCTTGTTGATAAAGAATTTCCATCGAAAATTAGATATTTCATGTGATTAAAATATCAAATTAGTATGATTTCTGACAATTGTCGTACTATACCATTATAACAAGTTGTGGAGATTTTCCAATTTCTGTGTTACTTTTTTGTCAACTATGATGATGTCTAGCCAGATAGTGTACAGTATGGTATTGGATATAGGCTGTCCTGATTTTGTCACAAGAGGGCGCTGTATTAGTCCTCCGTTACACATCCTGCATCATCAACAATGCTGATGAGCATATACCATGCCAGTTAAACAGAAATTAATACACTTACATGTTTGAAATGAGTAACGTCACCAGTTCAGGAGGAACATAATCAAAAACAGGATTCTGGATTTGTAACTTCGATAAAAGATCACCCTCCGAAAATTTCATGACTGCATGTGGAGTTTCCAGTTTGTTAAAAGATTTCTGCAGAAAAAACCCCAGGATTATATCAATATGAAAAGTACAACAAAAATACCGATCACCTTTGAAAGTTAGTCTTGAAATGCCTTCCTTCTACATATCATCATGGCATGTAAATGGGGGGCCATTTCCACAGACACTGCATACTGTGTTTGTAAAGTAAAATCACAGCACAGTATGTTGACATGGCTACTGGTATGTGAAATTTGCAGTAAAGGTAATGTTAAAACGATATCAAGTACATTCATTATCTTTGTATATTATTATGTATTTATATCTTAATTATGTCCCACACATTTTAACTGGTGTATTCAGGATATCTTGCTGTTCAGTTTCTCAACATCCTAGTTGATATCATACAGTGTTGTCCTTATATTCAAAAGTAGCCGGGTAATTTAAGAAAGTAGACGGGTGGACTGCGAGGGAGCGAAGCGGCCGAGCGGCGAGTGAGCGTAGCGAACGAGGGGGGGGGGGAGCGCGAGAGGGGGTGTCCCCCCTCTCGCAAGGCAAAAAATGAAATTTTGGAGTGGAAATGGTGTTCTCTGGTGGCATCTGAGGTGACATTTAGCTGAGACTGAAACAGTACTTTTGTTGTGTGTCTTAGACGTGGCTCACATACAACAAAACAAACAAACATGATTTTGTTTTGTTTGCATTATTTATGACACACTTATGGTTTTATTTGCAGTGAAGATGTAACATTTAATCTTAAATCACCCGCTGTCTGCTCATTTCATTGCTCATTTCCCATTCTTCATTACCACATAGTAGTTTCCCCAAAACCATCAAACTCATTCTATTCTACACATTCGCTTTTCTTAAGAAAAACATCGGTAAGATAATTCACTGTAACAGTGTTCGCATTTACGAAAAAAAATGCGTAATAGAAAATTCATAACAATGAAAAAATGCGTAGAGAGTCGATCCAATGCGTAATAATATTACGCATTGGATTGAGTCTCTACGCAGTTTTCTATACGCAAACGGTTGCGAAAGCACTCTCCGCGACTGAGCTTAGGCGACAACAAGACGAGATGAGTGCCCGCTCAACATTAAATTTGTTGCAACATTTCTGTCAATCACTCATTTTATGTGGAAAGTTTCGGATTCTCTGAGTGTAGTCTGAAAAATCGGCATCGTCGAGTCAGAGGCACGTTACCATGTCAGTTGCTAATTTTCAGGCTAGCGATAGTTTCTGAAACTTATGACATACAGTGAGTGATTGACAGAAATGTTGCAACAAATTAAATGCAAACCGCGCACGATCATCGCGTCTCGCTGTCCCCAAATTTGATCAAAGCAGATATGCAGCAAGGCGTCGGAAGGAAACAACTCTATTTTCTTTCAAATTTGCTCCACGAGTCCGTGAAAAAAATGATTCAGAGGGTCCATCGAAAGACACTATCGGGCAACCCAACATGGAGAAGCGCAGTGAAATTGAACTCATGCCGGAATCCACGACGTATTGTCCTGTTGTCTTAAGCAACAGGGGATCAGCGCCATGGTGAAGCCGTGAGCCGTGACGATGATGCGCCGGTCGGCAACGGTCAGCAACACACATGCCTGTCACCGTGGATTCTAGTACGTAAAATAATCAATGAAATAAAAATACCCATTCAAATAATCAGTTGCTTCTAAAAAAAATATTTCTAGCTCATTTTTCTTAATCTAGAAAATGCGTCGGTATTGCTCTGAGAATAACTTGATTTGTTGAGAAGATTATACTCGTAGTGACCGTGACGTTGGCAGCCAGCGCGGCGGCGGAAAACTAGCTGCGGTCTCATGAACTTCGAATCGTCGATCAAAATCACATATTTTCGGAGCTTTTTTCTCACAAATTCAGCGAAATTGAAGTTTTTCATACATAAACTAAATATATTTTTGGAATCAAGTATACCTTTCGAACGGGGTTTCTTCGGGTAAAATATTCCATCGGCAAGGTGCCGGTGGCCGACGCCACATTTCTTTTTGACGCCATCGTTAAGGTAGTATGCATCTCGAAAGTGAAAGACTTAAACTTTTGCTCAAACTGTCCTCAAGGAATCTTTCAATCATTCTCTTTCAAAATCAAGAATAAAAATAGGGGGTCACCATGCAAATTTTGGTACTAGAGAAACAAATTACCCAAGATTTACCGATATTAGAAATTCAAAATGGGCGCCATCCCTGTGTTAACTCTATGGAGAAAAATAATTTTTTTCGAATTTCGAAAAACTAAGCCGGTGGAGTTTTTTTTCACCAAGAGCTTTAAAATGAATCCCCACATGTCGTATATCAGAAGAGAATTGTAAAAGTTTGAGAGTCCGAATCATGACCTAAGATGAACTTCATATTAATCAAACCAATTACACTGCTCCTAACAAAGACAGCACCATAGGCGCGTCCATCAGCCAATCACATTATTTAACAAATAAAAGATCGGGCTCAAAAAGCCGCAAACGGGTATTTAGAAACTGTTTTATGTTTGTGCAGTTCCATGCGGGGAAAGGGGTCGCGAAACTGCTAATCGTACGCGTGTGCCGTCTAACAGCTGGCAGTGCAATCCCGAAATTACAGGTCTATAAAATAATCTAATGACGTTAAAAGTAGCCGGGAAAAAATGCAAAACAGCCGGGTTATTTACCCGGCACCCGGCTTCTAAGGACAACACTGATCATATACAAAGGGTAGTACACTCTGTAGTGATATCTCACTGTTTGTCAATAGAAAAACTACTCTCTGTTTGGCATTGTCCAACTAATCATCTCCTTGTGACTGTATTCACAGTCATCAATAATATTATTCAGAGATCGATAATACAGTTGTTATTGCATGTCAAGCATCTGTTGGTATGAAATTCTAATCAATATATTGTGTCAGGTCCTTCATTCACTTTCAAACAATGAAAAACTGCATTTCGTGACAAATATACAAAATTTAAGTCAATAATTATTGTTTATCCAAACATGCTGTTCAGATTAGGGCAAAGAAGTGAATATCAGGAATAAAATAAGCAAAAATTGACAAAGGTCAGAACTACTGTTCTCATTTGCCATTATCTGACTTGGCCAATGCCATTTTCCTTCTCTGGACCAACACATACACCTTAGACTTTGATTTTCCATAAAGTATATTATTCAAGGCAACACCGTATTGATTTTGCAAGCAATGAATATCATCTTACCTGATCATTTGAAAAAGTATATTGAGGAGATAACTTAAACATTGACGCACAAACTATGACCTGAAACATAATAATCACAAATCATTCAATCAGTGAAGAAGTTGCTTCAGTGACAAGATATACTTCTATTAATCAGTTACATGTATGTATAAACACAGTATTAAATGTTTTGAAGCCCCATTGTACCATTCTTGTGTTCAATTGAATTGATTTTGCGGCAACAGAATTTGTTGCCAAAACGACACACAAAAATATGTACTTCAGAGGAACACAGTACAACTGTACTTTTGAGCTACAACAATCACAGCAGTCAATATCATACTGAGGACTAAGAGATGACACTGTAAGTCAACATACTGGCTACTATCTAAAGTGTAAATGAAATCAATTTTCACATTGTTTTCAGGGTTGTCATCTAGGAGAAGGTGATAAATGGAATTGAATTTAATCAGAGTTACATACCTCCTACATGTACCTCCCTGACAAACTATACCTCAATGAAATTTCTGAGTCAGATTGTGGGCGGAATATTTCTGTTATAGATACCTTGTCAAAAATTTGTACTGAAGATGGAGGCATAGCACTTACCGGCACTGAATGATGTTTGGCTGCCAGTGCTACAGCATGGATACCATTCACTGATTTCAGCCTGTAAGTACAATATACACTGCATTTATACAGTATTGCTTCATTTGAACATGGGAAAAATAGTCTAAACTGTAATACAGATAAAAAACTAACTTGATTCTGCCATTTGCCTTGGATGACATATTGTATTTTCTGAATACATATCAATGAACATTCTGATAAATCTTTACTTTTGTATATTTATTCAAATGCATCTTGCCTAATGACATGTTTAACATTTATTTGCAAATTAACAGGACTGTGTTTTACGGGTCTAAAAATTTGAAACTAAAATTGAAAATCTTTCTAAACTTACAAGAAAATATTTTCAAGGTATGAAACATTTCAAAGACAATTTTGGCCAGGAAGATAATACACTGGAACACTCTGTTGATCTGTGATGACTATGTGACTTACCCGCCATTGGCCATGACTGCATGCGTGCCAATGATGACTTTATTTACCCTGGACATCATTGCAAAGACTGCAGAATCTGTGATCACTGTGGTTTCAATCTTAGCCTTGGCAAGATTCGCTGCCAACTGTTGACCCTGTTAACAAAAAACAAAAAAATGTTTTTCACTTAAATGAAATCAAAACTGATTGTACACCTGTAGCTACACTAGGAAATTTCGCTAAGTGTTTTACTAAAGACATTATACATGTAAAGTTACTGACTTTCTACCGTCATTTTCAATCATTCCTCAAGTCATTTGAATTTCATTTCTCATTGCAAGCTGAGAAATTAACCCTTCACATCCTGTAAGAAGGGAGACCATTGTGTGATGTCATAGGTCACCAGGGGTCAGGGTTCAAAATGTTAAATAAATAAACACCAGAGATGTGACAGTCATAAATTGTCCATGTACTCTGTTCCCAAAAGTCAGCTAAAAATACTTTATCAAAGCGTCCATTATCAGCTGTTGGATACAGTTTCGACACACAAAACAGGATACATGAAGCAAAACCATCAAAGAGTTGAACATGTTGCATTTTATTTCTGCCCTCTGGTGGTGGGACACAAAAATGCTCACCTGATACGAAGGAGCACACTCTGTGACAATTACTTGAAACTTTCTTTTCCTAGCTGCGTGCTACACAAAGAAAAGATATGAACCAAGTTATCAACAGTTTGCACACTCAAAGACCAATGTCACAAACAGTGCTTCTCTGTCTTATATCTCTCGGACGGTATGAAGAAAGCTGTGCAAACAGTAAAATCATGCACTGGCAGGAACCACGGTCCCCTTGTGGAGGGACCGTGCAGGAACGCAGGTGTGGACGGTTCAAAGCATTATTAAACATGCACGCACCGAACTCTTCTGTATCAGCATAAGCTTGAACATGAGTTGAAAACTGCATTGTGCTATATGGCTAATTTCATGACCCTTGTAAGATCTAACACCCCGGTACTTTACTGTAATTTGCATGTGTTTTTCCAATGGTAAAGTTTTCCTTCTTAAGCTGAGAAAAAATGCAAACTTTTTTAAGACAGGTTACAGCAAGGGCTGGTGATTGTTGCAGAGTTTGCAAGTACACTGACTGACTTGCACCTTGAAGAGTGCCAGAATATTAATTCATTTAGCGGTTCATGAAAGTCAAGAAAATTGCCATTCTAAGTCTGTTTATACCTTGAGAAATGCTTCAACTGTCCTGGACTTTCCGACTGTCATGATCACCTCATTGGAATGGATATGTTCTAAAGCTTGCCCCGCGATGTTGTCAGCACTGTAATAGAATAGACGTAATAGTAGGTTACACAGATTGACGTACTTCAGGAAATTTGGAAATGATTGGCTCCAGGAGTATTGTCTGCCTTTACTTGCAGTAATTAACCCTTTCACCACCATGGTTTGTCCCAAATCCATTGTTTTCTATGGTAAAGTTGGACCTGTATACAGGGAACTGGGGGTGAAAGGGTTAAAGGAAGAAAAGAGTTGTTGTAATGAATTGACCTTTTGTTACAAGCTTTGCTTAACTCCACTTTCTACTTGTAACTCACAAGAAACACAATGCCATACAACTGACATATTCAGTAATATTTCCTTTCCATTAGGCCTGCTAATGTATGATTTGTTGCCCAGAACAGGGCACACATATGAACTCTGACCAAGAGTATTGAAAGTCAAAAGCACATTTCAGTGTGGTTTTACCTGCTGTCCAACTCTGTGAGATATTCATTGATGGCTTCGATAATTGTCACCTGAAAGTCAACAAAGTCGATGTGTTTAGGTAGAGCTTTGAAGGTTCAGGCAGGCATAGTGTGTATGAATAATGTGTATGCGTTCGCTTTAATTCTTGGTCGCATGACTTTGGTGTCCAGACTTTTGTAATGGGTCAAAAATATCTCCAGATGACACTGTTCATCATAAAGTAGGCTCATTGTGAAACTAAAAATGAAAGGCTGTAAATCTCTTTGTTTTCAGCAAATCTGTCACATGTATTGTTTTTCCAAACAAAAATCTCCAGAGAGATATCATTCTATTTTATAACTGTGACTGCTACCATCAAGTGTACTTGCCTGACACATCTTCTATTTAGCATGATTATAGATGTAATGTATGCATTACCTTCAAGTTGTGACTTGGTGTGCTGAAATCATCTGCTTTACCCTCTGCCATGAGTAGTTTCTGAAATGAGACGTACAGGCTATTATCATTGGCCTTCCATCAATTCAATGTACTGGTACAAACTATCAAATAGCCATGCTCTGATACATACTGTTACATGTGCCATATACTTTGAAGTACAAATACTGTATATGAACACGAGATGCGCATCCTGATCAAAATTTATGAGATAAGCATGTGAATGTTGCGATCATTTATGTGTATTGATTTCTCATTAACCCGTATCCTGCCAGGCCTATCAGTTCCCCATCTACTGAGTCAGTAAAACGCAGTATTGAACCAAAAAGTATATATTTTTTTCGATAACTTGACTAGGTACATTACAGCAGGATTGACCGCAAAAAAGAACGTTTACAGTATCTGTGTTTCAAAGGCCATCAACTGTTCCATAGACCCTCGAGAAACCCTGTTCCATAGACCCTCGAGTTTTTCTCGAGGGTCTATGCCTGTTCCAATCTTTATTAAAATGCAACACATAGGACATGCCATGCCCCACAGGTTTTAATCAATTTGAACTTGACATTGATTTATCATAGAGACACTATATACAAGTTTCTGATAGACAAACAAACCATTTTTAACTGTTACATGCATAGATTTATTTGACATATACAAGCAAACATTTATTATACAATCTCTTATTCACTTGTAGGAAACAACTGCGGCAATGTTTTGCATTACACTTTTCAATCTTAAACTTCTGAAGGAAAGGAAAAAGTTTGTATCAACTTACATGTAGAGAGTCCTGTGGGTCCCCGTCTGCTCCTTTTCCCCGTATGCTGCAAGAAAACATTACAAATATCATGCTCCCTTTATGTCAAATACAGATCCAGTGTAATATTTAAACTTGAAGAGTTCTGCTACAACTTGGTAACAACAGCGCTTGTACTACATGCTATCTGCCTTAAAATTCTAGCTTCGTTTAAGAATTACCACATTACCATTTTTAATTACTCAAGTTAATGTATCAAGAATAATTTTTTGAAATATTTTTAATTTTTCTTGTCAGTTGACAAACCTTGCATATTCTTCTCTGATTATTTTCAACACTCTTCTGACCATGTTACCAACAATGGCTTCCGATGGCTGTGCATCTATCATGCGTTTTCCCTCCCGCCGTATGATTGCCATCAGCTCTCCGGCATGTGCCCATCGTGTCTGCGCCACCAGTCTTCTGAGAATGTCAACTGTCTTGTGAGCTATCTCATAGGATCCTATGGCTTGACTGAAAATATCATTGAAGGAATAACTCATAACATCTGATAAATACAATGTATCTTGATCTCTTAGGTTTTGAGCAGGGGTATCAAGTCAATTACACATAGGACATTGCCATTTAATCCTCTTTTTAAGGGGTGACATTTTGTTGAACTTCTTTGTATATAAAGTAAAAAACAAACAAGGGGGTTATTTTGATATTACAATAGAACCATGATGGCCCATCCACATGCAGAGTAGTGAAAGGCATTGAACAGATAGCAAATCATACTGAATGGAACTGGTGAAGCGGGTTTTCACAATCAGTTCATCAACTATTGGACTTCTTCTCTGTGTCGTTCAACAAATTCAATCAAGCATTTGTGAAGTGTAAGTCCTCGGGAAAATTAATTCTCTCTTTGAGGGATCACAGTTCAATACTGCTGAATATGAGAAATGAGTACTTACATCATGTAGAAATAATCTATAAGAATTGTTAAAAACGTACCCGAGTCTCAATGTTGAAATGAAACCCTCTATCCTGTCATTGAGTTCTCCAGATGCATCGCTGGGAGGCATGGTTTACTTTCAGAATCAGATTTCATCTACCTGCAACTGACAAACATCAAGACATGGTAAAATAGCCATTACAGCAGCAATATTGTGTACACTCTCATCCATTTTTTGTCTTTTCAACAGTATTTCCTGGTCAACCCTTGAAGATTTAATTCATAATAACAAAGTACCAAGAACAGAACACCAGTGCCAAATTTCATGTCATAAGTCTATATCAAGGATAATAAAGATATTCTGTTCTCTGTATATTATTATAAGGCTATTCCCCAAATACCAGGATTTATATCCCAGTACATGGTGCAGTTGAGGTATTGTCCGAGACACTATGACAATACCGAAATGCACAATGTACAAGGACATAAATTCTGGTATTTTGGGAATAACATTATTATTATATACCTTTTTAGTCCAATTTTACCATGAAAAAGTCGAAATTTAAGTATTTTTAGGATGCCCATTGTGCAATCGCAAGCAGACTGGAAACGCCTTCAGCGCGTCCACTGAGCGCACAGAACGAAATTTCAACCCATGCAGAGCAGTGCATGTGGTAGAAATTTTAGGTCAGCAGCATAAGTTCACTAAAAGTACAGGTTTTGGACAAGCGACTATTAAATTTGTGATGTACTGAATGTTTACAAGTATATTTTGTGTAACAAATGTAAAATCATCTCTTCTTTTTTCCTCTCGTGTTGACGTAAAGGTGTTTTGAGGTAAAAGGTCAAATAGCATCCAATAACACCTAAAGTTGTTGTACTCTGCGTCAAATTTATTGGACTCCGCGTCCTCTGATACCGAAATTTTCTGTACGACGAAACTCAATAGGTTGCAGTCGCAGGTGTTAATATTAAATATTTCACAGTTGTACAAAATTGGCCAATGTTTAATGTCGGTGTGATGTTCAAAGAAGAAATTGTGTCAGAGTACGCAAGCATAAAGCTGTATTGCAATTTCAATGGACCTTACCTAAAGAAAGGTGTATTCCAATCGGTAATCAATCGTTATGCACTATTAATGTCTATGTTATATAAAATAATAATCAGTTTAATGTTGACATTATCTTTGAATAATGTAAAAGTGCTTTGAACTCTACCACAAAGTGCAAACACCAGCCGTCCTCATTTTCACAGGTATTAAAATAGAGGTTTAGAATTCCATTTGCTCCTAAAAGTGAAAGTAACATTCGCACTGATCCTAAGTTCTAATTTCAGTAGAAGCCTTGAAGCAAATGTCTTTTGTTCGTTCTAATACAGATTCTTCTGATATTTCCACATATGCCCAATCACCCGTAAAATAAATAAAGTGTGAAGTGTCATAACGTTGAAAAAAAACAAAACGAACATCATAACGAAAACGTGCGCTCCTGGTCGTGGTGCATAACATACAATTGTAACAGAAACGGTGAGACTCTATCTTCCAGCAAAAAATATTGTAAAAAATTAATTATCAGCTGGACGATAACCTGGAATAAGATCGAAAGAAGTAGGTGTATAACTCACACAGATGGTACCCGGTCATCAGATGTAGCATGTACATTTACCTTAACACGGTGCACCGGAAGCAAACATACCTGCCAACGATCGATAGGTCATTTGGATTTCGACCAATCAAATTTGTTCATACTGGAGCAATTTCGCAACAAACAAGCAGTGTTTTCAAGATGGCAGCGCCCATAAGGAATGTGTGCTTCTGTTAATAATTGGTCGTTTTTCATTTTCATGGAGTAACAGTCTTTGTTCAAATGTGATTTTCCGATACGAATATCGCAATCGTAACTATTCACATTTAGTTTACTCAAAAATCACCGTTTACTAAAGTCCTTTGGCTCAAAAAACTTCCAATCAGTTGGTCCGGACTGGGACGCTCTGACTAGCCTGCAAAAATGGCTTTTCAAAGTTTGCGTATCTCTCGGTTTGTAATATCAGTCAGATCACCAATAAGACAGTGTCACCACCGTGCACGTGCACTAGTGTCACAAATGTTTCAACCAACTGGAGCTCTGCCGAAGGGTGCAAAACAGAGTGAAATAGTGTGCAAAAGCCACAAAGTAAGTGCCAGAGGTCACTGCGACCTGTAGCCTTGCCACAACCCCCACTGTATTTAGTTGGAAAACACAGTAAAAAACAAGCAAGAAGGAGTGGTAGGGCAGGTCGCACTAATTGGCAAGACTTCCTCTAGCCCCTCTACCTATAGTAAGTTTCAAGTAGAAGAGGGATTCTTTACTAAGAGAAAGCACATATATAATACAACCTGTAAGGGTTAGATTTAGTTTTAGAGTTTGCCATATCCGATTATCCGACCTAAGTAGATGTTCTTGTTAATCACACACAGTATTAAAACACATAATACATATGCATTTATGTATGTAGAGATAGATAGACTGAATAGATATACTCGCATACACATATCAATAGTACACATCTCATGATATTATATATGCTCTAGCTCTGCATGGCAGGGCTGTGTGTTACCGGTGTTATACGGCCTGTGGGAGGCTGTATAATGCCAGTAACACACAGCCCTGCCACGCAGAGCTATATTGCTAATGAAATTAAAGATGGGAAATACAAGAAATATGCCAAGTTATCATCTAAATCTGCCTATAAATAACCCAAAGAAGAAGGAAAGCCAAAAAGTTTGGTTTTTAAATTTATTATCTACATGAAATATTCTTATGAAGAAATTCCCGCCTGTTGAGGGGGCCATTTATTGCAATCACTCAGAGTCTAGACAATGCTCAATGCAATTGCTTCAATTAGGATGAAAGGGGTCAGACCAAAGGTCATATGTAATGTCAGCTCCTGCAGTTCATTTCTTTTCTTTTCTTCCATGAGCTGTGGGAAGGTAGTCATCCCTGGTCACCAGGATAAAACTGGACACGTACACATGAAAAAATTGCCCAATGCTTGGACAAGTAGTTTTATGATTAAAATAATTGAAATAGACGGTATTTAGATTGTGTATGTTTCTCATGTAATGTTTGTAAGCAATCTATATCAAAACCATATTAGTCATCTTCATACACAATGAACAAGTGATGTAGGAAATACAAAATCATATTGGACTATGAAGTTGAAGAAAATTGCAGGGCAAGTTAGTTTGGATAAGTACAAAACCTATCAAAGTACATTTTGCATGCGTTTTGACAAACAAAAATTGATTTGTCAGAAATATGCGGCAGCTATTGAACTATCAGAATATAAAAGGGGATGTGTAAGAATGAAATATTTTTTTGTTATTTTGAAATTCGATTGCTACAACAGGCTATTTAAAGTTGCTTTAATGTTTGAAAATTTATGCATGGAATTTCTTTGATGTGCAACCTGGTACCTTACACAAGAGGAAGTTATTTCCAACTTACACTTTACTTCTCTTAGTTTGGATTTTCTGTGAGTAACAATTCTATTTTCATCCCAGTTGATGTTGGAGCATGGTCTTATACGACAAAGTAGTCCAGGAATTTATCATTTACTGCCACTGGCACTGAGGGCATTGGAGAAGTTGATACGGGTTATAGATGAAGAAATGCAAACTATTGGAGGACAGAAACTGAACATGCCATGTCTCACAACTGCAGAACTCTGGAAAGAAACAGGTATGAGCAAAAATAAATATAATGAAAACGATTCATTTCAGTCTGTAAAAAAGGAAAGTATACTACTCAACTTTCGATTATGCTGTGTTGTCAATATTTACACCTGCTTGTACACTGCCATCAGAGTTGAATTGGTACAAATCTGTTGTTTTTCATGTGGTTATTCATATTTCTTGCCAAGAGTTTTACTGTGCTGTGTTGTCAATATTTACACCTGCTTGTACACTGCCATCAGAGTTGAATTGGTACAAATCTGTTGTTTTTCATGTGGTTATTCATATTTCTTGACAAGAGTTTTACTGTTCTCTCTAAGCACTTAACAAACTTACCTTGTCGTGCTTTCAAAGAAGTAACACAGATTAATGCAAATTTTAATTCACAAGTATTTTTTTCTTTTAGACAGGTGGACTACAACTGGAAGTGAGTTATTTAAACTGAAAGACAGACACGATGTAGAGTACTGTCTGGGACCTGTAAGTTCCATCAGATTTTCCATTGTTTCAGTCAGACACTGTAATAGTCAGAAGAGGTTAATGAAATGATTCAAGGTTTGATGTATTTTCAGAGTCTCCAGATGTGAAGTGTTATAACGTTAATGTCACAGATATTTTCTATATTTTTGAATTTTGAATTATAGTTATGACTGTAGGAATTTCCGCACACGTTTTTTCATACTTAATAAGCAAGGCTGAACCAGTTCATCCCCAGTACATTCATTTGGTGAATATGGCAAATGATTCATCTAGCTAAAAATTATATAAACCATAAAATACCAGCAAAGTATTCCATTATGTTCCTCAGACTGTAGGTAAATGCCAGTGACAAATTGACTCATTATTATGCTTCCAAGATTTTAACACTGATAGTACCAACTTGCTACAAAACACTGCACTACAGTCAGTAACTGTTAGTGGATGGAAGTAATTGAATCACAGGCAACCTCTCATTCCTATGTTTTTTGTTTTGTTTACCTGTCAGACACATGAAGAAGCCGTCACTCATCTTGTAGCATCTCAAGGTCATATATCCCAGAGACAACTTCCAATTAAACTCTACCAAGTAAGTTCATAACATCTGTCTAGCTGTATATAAAATGTTAATCATAAACAAACAATAGCTTGTGGAACATGGTGTTTTAATATGCTGTTGTATACTACATCACTGCACATCACTTTTAGTGATGTTTAGTGGAGGCAAGATTGAGACTTGTAGATCTTTCAAATTCCTAGATTTGACAATTTTTAAATCCAAGAATACGCAAAAGTTGGTTTAGCACATCTTATCTAAGCCAAATTAGCACAGCTTTGACCCAGATTTCAATTTGATATGCAGTGATCCGATATGTCAAATCCACGAATTTGAAAAATCTATGACAATCTTACCTCCACTCCAAAGGTGTAATTGTCCATTCCTTAGTTTTGTAGATTGTACCCAAATCATCAGATGATTTTGAACTACAGAATATTCATCAGTTTGTTCATATAGACCATCCCCATGATACACTTTGATTATTCTAATAAATATATGAGGATAAAAGTTACCTTAAAATGAATGTTTTATCCATGTGTGAATTGTTTGTCTTTTGGCAGATAACAAGAAAATTTAGAGATGAAATCAGACCAAGGTTTGGTCTACTGAGAGGCAGAGAATTTTACATGAAAGGTGAGAACCTATCAGTGTGCAGAGTATGTGTATTGGTAGACTGAAGCCCTTTTTTTTTTTTTTTTTTTTTTTTTTTTTTTTTTTTTGGAAAAAGATAAATTTATTTCAACATTGTCGCAAACAAAACAAATCTACATATCTGTGAATGCATTTAAATTACAATGCAACTTGTCTGAAAAAACAAATAATTAGCTGTTTAATTACAAAGATCATCATATGAATGCATTCAGGATGCATTCTTCTCCTTCAAGTCTTACAAGGCTTGAAAACTTTGCGATAAAATCCTCAGCTTTGTTCATCATCTTATAAGTGAAATATAATGTATTCATCCATGAGGAAAGATAACATTTTAATTGCATAACATAGGATTGAAGGGAAACTTTAATCCCATCAAGAGTAACCGAATTTCGAATATTCCAAACTGTATATTTTACAAAGGAAGTAATACAGTAAATAATGTCAGATGTTGCATTATTATCATTTTCGATTCCTGCAATTGCTAATCTTTTGATATTGATATTATTATCAAAGTTGTGTTTTCTGACAAAGAAAGAAATACATTTCTACCAGATTTCTAGACTGAAGCCCTCATTAAGGATGCAGTGTGGAGAGCGCCCTCAAGCGACGGATCTTTCAGTCTAGTGAATACTATTGGTCACAGCAAAATTTTTTGTCATGTTGTTGAAAACTAGCTGCAAATTATCCAAGGTTTCTTCCGTTGCTCTGTTGATTTGATTGCATGGAGGCTTTGTATTTGCCAAATCAACCTGACAGCCTCTACTCATAATCTCTCAATTGAAATACTGTTTTTAAGTTTACATGTTATGATTTATATATTTTTTATTTGGTCTGCACCAGATATGTACACATTTGACATAGATGAAGAAAGGGCCATGGAGACGTATCACAGTGTATGTGAGGCCTACACTAGATTTCTACAAAGACTGGGCTTGAACTTTGTGAAAGGTAAAGTCGTTTCCTCCAGTAATTTGAAACCAGCCTTACCAATGACCAAGCTTCTATTGTAGCATAAGTGGTTCATAAGTTTTCTTGTACAAGTATATGGCATTTTGGGATTGTATTAGGAAACTTACCCGGATAATGGCAGAGGACTTTGAGACAGACGCAGATGAAGGTATGTGAAATAGAAAAGAGGTTCAGAAAGTTTTGCCTTTTTTGACGAAAGAAGACTTCTCGGATCGGCCTTTATTTATTTTGTATCTCATGCAACATCGTTATTTCCCCACAAGACAATTTACTGTTCCCATGATGCAACGTCACCTCTCGTCATTATTCTTATGATACGGTGAGACACAATGACCATTTTATTTGTTTCTCTCTGTGTCAACGTCAGTTGTTGCAGACACTGGTGTGATTGGAGGCAGCATGTCCCATGAGTTCCATTTACCAGCGGACACTGGGGAAGATGTGCTTATGTTCTGTCTGAAGTGTGGCCATGGTGCTAACAAAGAGACAATTGGTGAGTATTCCATTCCATCACATCAGCCATTTTATATAATACCCTGTGGTAGTGCCAGGTGTTTTGCTTCTTGTGAGTTCCGATAGTTTGGCAAAGTGATGTAAATTTGTGTTTTTTGCAAAGAGTTAAAAGAGAAAATAGAGTATTATATAAACAAAAGTGTATCTATGTAGGAAGAGTATAGATTTGATGAAGTCTTCTTTTTATGGCAAGGTTCAATTTTATAAAAGCTGGTGTCAATGTGATCAAATAGTGAATACTGTGCTGTTTTTCCATAGAAGGTACATCTGTTGAATTGGGCATTGCAGGGTTTTAGTGGAAACTTTACTGTTGCCCTCCCTTGCATTTCAAAATTCAATATAAATACTGTAGAATAATTTTGCTAACCATAAACTCACAGTTACATCTACCAACTCACTGTACTCTGTAACAGAAGAAATAAAGCGCCCTCTATTTATGTCAAATGTTTGTTTCTCTTCAACACTCAATACATTGCAGACTCAGAAGATGCACACTGTCCCAATTGTGGTCCAAGCACTAAACTTGAAAGCAGGCAAGGAATTGAAGTTGGCCATGCATTCTACCTTGGTACAAAGTACTCCAAGGTATTCAATGTGGATTATCTTGACAAAAATAATAAAAGCAGGTGAGAAAGTAGGATATATTTGCTTCATTGATTAGCATTAAACTTTTCATGGTAGATAACTTGTCTCCATGGCAACCATGTGCCGTGGCAACGATGGTCCACATGATGGTACACTATGCAAAATATGCTGTCTGAGGTTGCTGCAAGATTGTGTTTCACCTGCAGTGCCACCATCATCTCGTGTTTCCCTGGTTTCTTACTGTATCCTTCTTTCTTTCCTCAGGCTGACACAGATGGGTTGCTATGGTTTGGGAGTGACTCGCATCCTGGCTGCAGCCATTGAAGTCTTATCAACTGATGATGAAGTGAGATGGCCAAAGCTGATTGCACCTTATCAGATCATTATAATTCCACCCAAGGTATTCCGAAAGTGTATTAAATCATGTTGTTGCTTTGACCATCTCCTAAACACTCACAGCAGTTAATCTTACTTCAATGGAGACAGAAAGCAATGATTTTCTTGTCTGTAAAATAATGTATTTTATCTTGATAGATAAGAAAGTGGTATCTCCAAGTGTAACAGCATTGCAGTGAATCTCTCTTTGTAAGATCAGTGTCGAAGGTCACAGCTTACTGTACCGAAAGCACACTGGGACCATATCTGCATTATGAAAACAAGTTTTCTTAGGGGGCTCTCCTACAGCTTTTTTCAGCAACTGGACCCCCTATGACTATGTTAATTTTGAAAAAATGTCCAGTGTGGGACCAGTCATCTTGGTTCATGCCAAGATCTCAAGACGAGGTGCAAATTTTCACTGTCTTCACAGTAACTGCTTATGTTTCCATCTCTGGAATTCAGGCAAGACCACTACAGGAAATTTTTTCATCAAAGTTAGACATCTCATTATAGCTCGTCATGCTTCATTTTCACTGGTATTTTTCTCTTATATTGCACAAAATATATATATTTTGGAATATATTTTTTTTACAGAAGGGAAGCAAAGAAGAGAGAGGTCAGCAAATTGCAGAAGAGCTCTATGACAGTATTGTAGGGAAAATACCGAGTTTGAAAAATGAAATTCTATTGGATGATAGGGATCACATGACCATTGGTAGGAGAATGAAGGATGCCAAAACCCTAGGATATCCATTTGTTGTTGTCGTAGGAAAGAAAGTAAGTAATGACAAGTGCGACAATACTATGCTAGCTGTTGTTCTCACAATTTTCATTCGTCAAAGATTCATTTTTGTGTGGATGGTAGGTTATGCAAAATTTTATATCGTACTACAAGGACAGTCAGTATTTTTTGCTTTGTCAAACCGCAAAGAAACTCTACAAAGATTCTAAGGTGTTGATCAAACCATAGACAATAGAGGGCCCCCTCTACTGTCTATGATCAAACCTATACCAACCTTATACGTGATTGCCTAGGCCAAAACTAAGTAGATTTTTTTCATGAAAGCTGACCAAGTCATCAAATCATCACGCTGTCACAGCATTAGCAGCAGCAAATGCATCCATTGAGGCATTTTGCCCACATGATTGAAAATTGCTAAGCAACAGACTGTTTTCTTTGGTGCCCAAGATTGTACGAACTTTTACACGACTGTTTTGTATGGCATAATGTTGTCTTGTGACACAGAACAAATAGAGCACTGAATGATGCACAAAAGCAGTTGATTTCAGTGAAAACTAACAGATACCTTTCTGACTTTAAAAGGTTGGTTTGTTTCACACGGTTGGAAACCAACTTTGTTACGGAATACAAAGGTCTCACGAGGTTTCTCAATCACTGGAAAACTGTCAATTGAATGTGAAGTTTGTCGGTTGGTTTACCATTCCGTAGGTGTCAATAGAAAAGCAATTAGGCAAGAAATGACATCCTGGCAAAGTTCATTCACCCTTCCAAATCTAACAAGGTCATATCACACCTGGCTTTCTGTTGTCTCTCTTTACATTCTTTTTTTTTTCACTTTTATTTCAGGCTTTGCAGTCGGATCGGCTGTTTGAGATGTGCAGTGTTAATACTGGGGTAACCTCATTTGAAAGTCAGGATGCATTGCTGGAAATCTTCAGCGGAATTCAAACGGTGTAGCTGTCTTTTGAGATTCACTGACTGTCTGCCCATTTGTGTGTGGCATTTGTCAATGTGGAGACTTTGTTGCCATCTATTTGCCAGTGATTCAGAGATGACTTCACCTAGGGGCCGTGGGTGATTGATAAATGTGCATGACAAATGAAACTGATTGTATTTGGGGTATACCTCTGTTTCCATTATCGTTCGCAAATTTACATTAAACTATGTTATGCTGTATAGTCAATGTAAGTGCTTCATATGCAATCACTGCTCGGATTATGTTTTGAAATGTTTTTGTTGTTCCAAATACCTGTCAGCAGTTAAACTTCTGAACACCTATTTCATCACTTTATCACTTTCTAGAGAGGTTCCAATCATAACTTTATTGTCGGATTTCACAGTTTAAAACCTTGGCTTCAGGGAGTGGTTTCAAGGTCAAATGCAGTTTGTTTTCTTTTGGGCATGCACATGTTTGAATCATCGGTGGTGCCTTATGCTTCAGGTCAACGCTTGCATGTACATGTAGCAATCAATGAAATAATAAATACCATTTCAGTATGCCATAGGAACTGTGTGCATGATCTGTAACTATAGTATATGGACCACTTACAGCAGAAGTTAACATTTGGAAGTAATAATGTGATGTATAGTCTTTAGGTGCTTACTCCTGCTCTTATTTGTGTGAGTGTTTTTATCAAGGCAGATTTAACACTGCAGACAAAGAGGGTATTTACATCTTAAATTTCATCTGGTCAGGTACGTTTTACAAACTACCAGGAGACTTTCTCTAGAGAACCCTCCAAAGTTCATACAACAGTTGTAAAAACACTGTAGGAATTTCTAAGATATAAATTCAACAGGAAATAGTGCATATTTTATCTACTTTATAGTCACGCAATAAATCATGTCTTTTTCCATTTTTACTCTCCTCATCTCAGTGGCTGTAGGAGCATCCTTGTCTCACCCTCTTTAATACCATCATCTTCAACCTTACTATTGTCCTTGGTAGTTGACAAGAAAACATCACACAGCTTACTATCAATACCTTGCAAGATCTGTATCATGTTCTCTGTGATCTGAAAATCTCTCTTGTCCAAGTCCTCTATCTGATCCAACTACTTCAGTTTGATTCCAACCAGTGCAATTTGATTACTTGTTTGGTTCATGCTTACAGAGTATACCAAAGTACTGCCCTGCTTATTACTTTTTCTGACCATGATCCTTTAGATTTTGGCAATGCGCTCAACGCAACACTGTTTCACCCATTCAATCTGGTTTCCATGTTACCTGTTCCAACTAAGTGGCGAGAAAACCTTTCATTGCACTTTAAACAAAAAAGTTACCGTGTCAGACCCGTGTCCATCCTCGTACGCTCTGATCCAAGACCAAAGAATAATGGTCCAGCCAATCACCGTAATCCTGGAGGGTGTTCAAGCTGCTCCATAAATCTAGGGAGGCTCCCTTAGAAAACCCGATTGCTTCAAATTTTTACAATGCTTGGCTGGTATGCTGCTTCTTAAGAAAACAAAAGCTTTCAGTCTTTTTTTTTTGTGAAACTCGAAAATTTAATTTTCCCCAGAGAGTTCACACGAGGATATCAGCCATGATTTTGAATTTCAAATATCGATAAATTTTCGGTAACTTGTTTCTCGAGTACCTAAATTTGAGTCAATTTCAAACCCCTCTGTTTTATTCTGATTCACGAAAGAGTGTGATGGAAAGTTTCCTTGCCATGAAGCAGGTTTCGAGCGAGAGTTTATATCTTTCAGTTTTGAGGCCATGCTACCTTATATCATGAATTACCAACAAAACGTTCTAATTCTTTTGTCAGGTATTTCATTTCTCTATGAATCACCTACAAGTGTTAGTTTACATGCAACAGAAAAAAAACTGAAATTCAGAAAGAAAAACTTGCCCTAACAGTGATAAAGTTTTTCCTTCCATCACACGACACGTGATGGATGGACTGATATTTACAGAAAATAATGAGCGGCAAGGTCGACAATACTATGATAACCATAATGCATTTCCGAGGTCAGCTGAAGCTGAAATGTCACACTTACGTTGACAGCGAACAATCTCACAAGTCGCAATGACACTATTTGAGAACAGAAAACGATTTCCACTCAGTTTCAAGTATATTGAATTATCGATTTTCCCCGGCAGAAAATAGTTTTTTTTTATCCGCTGTTCCTATAATATTCATTTTTTTTCCAAAGCGACAGGGTTTGTGATGGGCCGGGGTTGCCGTCCAAATCATGTACGGCAAGACTTGGGCTAGAAGGCTTTGTATGGCATAATACACAAGTTTCTCCTGGAGATTTTCCAGACCTATTCGCCCCCAGCTTGTTGTTTAGCCACCCGTGCAAATATTCACCGCTTTTTCTCCTTAACAACATCGATCAAACTTCTGCATCGATGCATTTGAGGGTTCATCAATAAAGTATCGTTAGACAGCGGTTGCACTGTTTACGGTCCCAGCGACAAATTTAAACGCAGCCGCCAGCGAACAGTTACATTTTTGACGTTTTCCTTTCCGTAAAGCTCAATATGTCAGACTGGTTCAACTGTCGCGTCAATAGTCCCCGATGGACACAATATGCCAACTGTACTTTGCCACAAAGATTACATCTTTACTATGGGGTATCATCAATGTTCTCTTTGGCAGCGCGCTGTCAGGCGGAAAACCAGACAAACTCCCGCTGGGCCCCGTCGGTGCCTTTAAAGTTTTGTAGTCGCACAACTTTTTCAACGATCGAATCGCGTTCAGAAGTATTGTACAGATAATGGGTATGAAGATGTTTCTGTAAACTTGGACAGTATAATGTGTGCGTTGTATTATGAAGGATTCATTCGTTTGTAGGCAAGGAATGGTTTTCGCCTTGAGTGCGCAATACCCTGTCATTAGCCAAATTTCGAAAGCTTTATTTCCCGTCAGGCAGTTGTCTTTAGATTGATTGAGGAAGTTTCGAAATACCTGACATTACTTCTTTCTTAGTAGTAAATTATAATCTCTCTCTCTCTCTCTCTCTCTCTCTCTCTCTCTCTCTCTCTCTCATATCAATTTTGTATGCCTGCATATTGTTAATTATGCTATTGCCAGTATTGGATTTACCGATGAAAAAGTGATTGCAAATGAGGAAGGTACAACGGTTATTCGTTCCACAAGTGAACTCTCTCGTCTTCCCTACACAAATACACAGTGGACAGCCTCTCAAAACGTGCCAAAGAGAAACTGCCACCAACCACTCTGGCATTTTAGAGGTTACGATAAACACGCAGCAATTGAGCCCAATACAGACTCGGCGTCGCATGGTATTTGAATGGTATTGAATCTTTGAAAATGTTTTATACTTCCCAATAAAGAAAAAAGAAAATTAATTATAAAAGAATTTTAATTCATTGCCTTGCAGTATAATTACACTCCTCTCTCGGTTGGTAACGTCTAGACCCGGGCGTCTAGACTACATGACATACAACTACAGCAATACGTGGCAACCGTTCAGAGTGTCACCCAACAGAAGCCCTCCTACATATAGAGGTTGTATCTTAGTCTTCACCAGAGATTTATTAATGAGTGAGATATGGAGCTTGGAGGCGTCAGCTCTGTTGAACAGCCTGTTTAATACTGCAGCAGATTGTCAGGTTTTGTACTGACTAATTTACACATGTACAATACACAGTGCCTATGATACGGTGATTTATGTCGGTTGATTTAATAATCCATGTTCTTGTAACGATGAAACAAGTACAGAGTACACGATTTTATCTGTGTTTTCATACATATGAGTGTTCTGCATGGATGGATGTACCGTGGCTTAATGAGGCCACAGTAGTATTTTTTTACAGGCATGAAAAACTACATGTAAACAAATTACAGGTACGAAAAAAATTAGCATAGGCCTAATAGTAGTATAGTATTATCAACATTATCATCCTGAGACAGAACTGTCTGTTTGTTTGTCTGTCTGCCTGTCTCAGTTGCCTGTCTGACGATTGCAGGATGCGTGAAACCTAAGTAACAGATATTAATTTGTGTTACCTCTCTCTCTCTCTCTCTCTCTCTCTCTCTCTCTCCTTTATAACGCTCTGTTTTAGCATCGAGCACTGTTAATTCCAACGGGAACGTCTGTATACTTCGATATATACATATATATATATATATATATATATATATATATATATATATATATATATATATATATATATATATATATATATATATATATATATATATATATATATGCCAATGATTAGTACCGCGACATGATGTACCTTCGGTGTAGCATCCCTGTGTAGATTTATGTCTTTGAAATATGACTCGTCGCAAATTTGCATTGATCTCGCTATCTGTCAGTTAATCGTTATCTCTAGTGCTTTCAAACTGACAAATCTGGTGAAGGATGTCTCTTCAATCAACGTAATGGATGCTTTATATAGTTTGTGCTCGCTTTATATGTTTCCCCCGTCCACGTGTTTGCTGTTTCAATCAGCGAAGTAGTTAGGCATTGTAAGGCATATTATCAGCGCCTCTCATTCTGGACGTGTTTTCTCACTTGTATGTTTATGTAGTGGAACTTATTGTAATGTCTGATTTCAAAGGTATGTGATCGAAGACGTTGACCTGACGTTTATACAACATGATGGAGACGCCAACACGTACAGTGCTATATACTGCGATCTTGGCTGTAGAATATTCCACAAAATAATAATTATTGTGAGAATTTATCGTTGTTTGTTTCGCACACACGTGTAATAAATTGCATGTTTACCAATTATAGTATCCTTGCGGTAACATTCTGTAAAAAAAATACAAAACTATTTCTGTGCGCACATTAGAAAACATCCTGCTAAAGACACGGTTTAAGCAAGATTAAGTTGTGGCAAAACGTTACGAGAAGGAACATAAAAAAATCGTGTGCTAGATTACACGCAATTATATTCAAATATGTGAAGGCATTTTCTATCCCCGGAGAACTGTGGACTGCAGTTTAACAAGAGGTGTAACTGACCATGCTGTACCCGTACACATGACTGGCTACAATAACTGCTGCTGTCGTTCCACATTCTCTTCAGTGTTTTATATCCGTAAGTCATGCACTCAGTCTGGAATATTTATCTGCATCGGTTTAATGTTTAGCGTTTACCTTTCACAATTAGTCAAATAGACCGTACACCTGTCATAGAAGACAATTTGAATAATTCAGATTCCAATCATTAAATATGAATTTATGAAAAATATATCGCTAGATTGCTTTCATTCCTTATAACAATTACTATCGTGGAACATGGCGTTCATGCTTTTAGAAGATAATTAAGGTAGAACGCCTCGGGGACAGAAATATCCAGACTCTCAAACTTTTACAGCACTGTTTCGATCTACCACTGTTGAGGCTAATTTTGAAGCTCGTGAAGTGACTTAAGTTTTCAAAGGCTTATTTTTATGAGAATTGAAAATGTATTTTTTTTCCTCACAGTGTTAATACAGAAATGGCGGCCATTTTGAATTTTAGGTATCAGTAAATATTGGGTAATTTGTTCCCTTGGCCATTCATTCCATGTACCCCCATTCAAAAATATGGTCACCAATGGCCTGGCGGAACCACTTCCACTTTCGATTCCCTTGGAGGTCTGCAAACCCAAGTTTGCGACCCAGACCTTCGCTTCGGAAGCATATTGGTAGAGACCCCTTGCCCAATTCTTTATAAATTATATTCTAGGTTTCGAAAGGGCTTGATTTAAAGTTTCGTTGAGGAAAGTTTGAACAAAAGTTTAGGTCTTTCAATTTCGAGGTGCGTTCTACAGTATGTAATGTCTGTTTCTGTAGAATAAAAAAACTGCGAAATATGGCAATAATCTGAAACTCCCGATGGTGAACGTTGTAAGGTCACTCAAACGTCCATTAAAGACAAGAAAGGTCTTGAAATGTCTTCCTAGTCAAAGACAAAATAAGTGGCACCAAACTGTACTTGTAAGCAGACCTTTGAAAATGTGAATGTTTGTACAAGACAGCGAATTTTCAAACACCTATACAAGAGAAGCCGGTTGGACACTGCAAGTGATAAATTGATATTTTTCGACAGCTATTCACAAACGTAAGGCTATTAACATTTTCAATATTTCCTCGAAATTCATCCATCCGTTCTTCGTTGAACGAGCCGATTGGTTGCTGTGGTTACCAGTATTCAAAGGGTAGTTAAAGACAGTTGCTCTGAAGCACACACTTAATGACAGCTCAATACCGGACAAGGATTATACATTTAGATAACTGTGTACTCGATAAAATTCAACGCATTAAAACCTATCATTAAAGGCTATTACAGAGTGACTGAAGTGCCTATCTCTAACAATGTACGCAATCCGGAAAAAGGCACTTACAATTACGAAATAAACGAACGTCATGGTACTTAATGGTAATCGATCAGTTGAAGCGATCTGACATTATATATTTATATTTACAGTCCCTCAAACCACTGTGTCATAACAATATGATTGTCACCATAGCAAAGCGTATATCGTGATTACAAGTATACATTCAAAACGAGGCTGTTCATTTTCAACCGGATGGAAGCTTAGATGATGGGATTTTCGATGCGCTGCTTTCTTGATAATTTTCACTCTATATTAGCCGATTACGCCATTAAACCTCTGGCACATGAAAAATGGATGCCATCACAAATTATCGTGTGGATACTTGAATGGCGCGATTTACCATCTATCCGTGAAAATCTTGTGAACAAGTAATCAAAGTTTACTTTGGAAATCTTAATTTACACGTTCAAGAATTTATTTGAATTTATTAGGTTGAATGAACATTTTGAACGGGCCTGAAGGAACAATTTGCACAAAACAGCAGGACAGTGTCTTCAAATAGATGTAAGATTTAACACATACGATACACCGTGATACCAGTATTTGACAATTATTAAATGCAAATAATTTAGTCTGATTCCGTTACCCGCCAAAACACACCTTTGTATCGAACTTTTTTCTTCATGAGAAAATGAATGATGGAATATACAATTTTCGCTCTACTTATTTCAAGTTTGTGCTTCAACCATATGGCCGAACAAACAGTAATCGAGTAAAGCTGTGATGACATGAACATAAATACATAGATACATACATACATACATAGATACATAGATACATACAGAGATACATAGATGCATAGATAGATAGATATATAGATAGATAGATACATACATACATACATACATACATACATACATACATACATACATACATACATACATACATACATACATACATACATACATACATACATACATACATACATACATACATACATACAACTCTGTGTTGTCAAGCCCAGTTTAAATCAACTATCAATCTCTTTGTTGAGATCAATTAACGTTCAGTTTTCCTCGAGGATACAAGAGATGATGTTTCCCTGGCAACAAACGTGAAAAGGTGAATGCATGGTGGTTTAGCGAACAACACATCGACCTGCAGTTTCGTTCTGACAACGAATTCATTCAGAAGAGCTGTTCAGATTTTGGTACTCAGGATGCCTGTCTATCGAGTTTCATGACTCTGAGTATGTTTGTCATGACATGATAAGAAAAGTATTATAATCCTGGCCAGTTTCGTGCAGTAAACAAGCTTTTCAAATCTTGCAATGAATATTCTCAAACGTGTGTAACGTACATTGCTAATTTGCAGAGCAATAAATCAGGCGATGTTGTCCGCGACATGGTGTTCTATATGATAGAATACCTATTCTGATAGAATACCCGATCTTTGTTGTTTGTGAAAGAGTGCGAACTCACTGGATTTAGTTATATTGCTCTCCTTAATCATGACGCAGTATCCTTCCATTAAATCGAAGCGATATAATCCTTTGCGTACTATGGTGGATTTGACGAGAGCGATATCGCGACTTGCGTCACATTTTTTGCCCTTTCGAGGAAGAAGAATAGGTCAGAAACGATATCTTTTTAAGATCCCAGGGATCACATTTTCGATCGCAATGACTGTTTTCAAAACCGCGCCATCACAAAAATCACAGATCATCAGATTCCTTCATCGTGTAATATCTCAGCCATTTGACAGATAAAGGGTATACTATCTTTCTCCGCGATAACACTCACAGTTATCGTTGGAGTATTTTTCATTTTTCATCACACCACTAGCCGCTGCTCATTCCCTCAAGCTACGAGGCAGCTTCATCGTTCACGAACCTAACCGTTCAAATCAGACTGCCATCGTAATTACCCATGTCTGGCGAGTTGGACTTTTTTTCTTGATGGGCGTCAGAGTGGGATATTGCGGGAAGATTTGATGTGTTCTCCGTACATACGATATGACGTATCGTCTCTCAGGAGCTTACTTTTCGCGGTATCGCATTTAAAGACACGGCATTTCTCAGACATACGAGGTTTGATATCGATGCTTTTAGCAAATTCTTTCCATGAAAACACTCCACTTTCAGATCCCTATGGTTTGAATTTACATGACATCCGCCGTGTTTGTTCCGTTCACAACAAATATGCGGACGTAGAAAGAGTATCGACGAAGTAATGAGATTACAGTTTCAAATATAAATGCAGAGATAGTTTCTCGGAGATCCCACATGAGTGAACATATTACTTCGATGAGCTTCTGATTTTAATTTAAATCTCCGTTAGATCTGTCTGTTAATGTGTGTCTACCATTTCGTGCTCTTGTACAGTTCGATTCCAAAAGTCATGGCAACATGTCAAAGGAATCCAAATGCCAATAATGTGCATAATTGTACATACTAAGTTGCTTGTGAAAGGCCAATTCTTAATGTTCTAAATGTTTTAGGGAAAATGCAGAAAATGTATTTATTTTATGACAAAAGTACTGAAAATATCAAAATTTATAACTCTTTCTAGTCAGAAATGAAGCATCAACGTATTCACCATCGTTCGCAACCGATGGCGCCAAAACACTGCATGCATCCATCAGTGGATCTTCTTGAAACCCGAAACACATCACGGGGATTTTAGAATGATTAAGCCCCAAAGCACTCGCTCCGGATCAGTATCAAAACGATAAGATGAACCACAATTACTTTATTTCATTAAACACCCTTTGGGAATGAGATCTATCGATAGTCGCTGGGTCGCCAGTCGCGTTTTCTTTGATTTGATGTGATAGAGGGGTAAGAAAAATTCTCTTACCGAAATTGAGATGTCAACCGCGAAATGTTTTCAGTATGGAGTGAATTGACGGCTCGTACAGGTATTTGTGGGGAAAAAGCAACGTCACTCCAGTCAGTCTACAGCAACCGAAACGTGTTCAAACCATTCATAATTACTAGAGATATTCTTTGATCACATGCAGAAAACTATTATATTTAAATCTTTACTGAACCAATAAAGGTCTCTATCTAAAAGTTCATGTCCCATACTTCAACCTTGAAGACCAACAATCGCAAAATATCATGTGTAAACATTAGACAGAAACGATAAAAAAGCAATTATATGTGCCATATATAAACTTGTTCAACGTAGCCTGGCACCTGTATCCGATATCGGCTTGTTGCATCGTTACAATCGATGGCTACAGATACAAGACACAAACCAAGTATCGTGTCACTGAATTTAGTTCGTGTAATTTTGTCGGTAAAATACAATTAGTAGACAGGTGGGACACTATTGGGAAACGTAAACGGGTTGTAGCGTTTCATTAAGAGAAAGGCGACATGGAATAAATGGCTAAAACGGGTAAAATATCTTCACACAGTTTCAATAAAATGGTGCTGATTGAATCATAAGTGGTGAAGAAGGATCGATCTATTCAAAGCATTTGACATTCTTTGTCATTTCATTCTCATTTTCATTACCACCCTACAGAGCGCTCATCACGAATTTTCTGTTCACAATAGCTCCGACATCGACCGAACTGTACAGTGGTATAATGCAGAATAATTATCGACCCAAGACACAAATAAATATATATTCAAACGGCACACTACAAACACGGTCTGTTCAAACAGCGGTGTTTGACTGTGACGTAGAAACAGATGAAAGCCCCTGTCATATTTACGATCTGAGAATCTGCTCCAAAAGTGTATTATGAGGCACAGTTAAAGGTATACAGTCACATGTTATCTAAAAGTATGCCCATGTATGGTCAAAGGAGCGTTCCTTGGTATTCAAAATACCCATGTGAGGGCGCTGTTTTTAAAAAGCGGCCACCCGCTTGAAATCTGTGATTGGTTAGATTTTCTCTTTCCATGGTAACTGTGGCAAAATCGGAACAGGTGACAGTATACCTTTAATATGAGTTACTTATGTACAAATTGTCACCCTGTCTCTAAGTTGGGCGAAATAAATAACGATTAAAACATATGGATGCATATCTACGTTTAAAACAGCTGACAGTCACGATATAGAAAGTTCTCAACCCTTTGTTCGCCGAAATCGTGTCTTCTATTGATATTGAAATTTATTTTGTCCAAGCTATTAATCATAGGATTCAGCAAATGTGCGTTGTATCGCCGCGAGTACTGGAGAGGCTTAATGCATATTCAGGATGAACTCCATCGTCGGTCAACCACAAAAAGATTAAACACGAACACAATTATTTTTTACCGGTAAGCCCCTCATTCCTTGTTAACGCCCTAATATGTTTATTCGTTTTAGTTCCTAGTAGGTATTGTTTGTCATTTTTCTCCTCTGGGAACAGAGTTTCTTTGAACTCCGTGGTAATCCCTGGAACTGATGTCAACCGCTGTGCCTTGACCTCTGGGTGACCTTCCCGCTTGTGTTTTTATTATCATAATATACGCGACTTAGCTTTCCGCCTTTAATTTCCTGAAAGCAATGAGGGAGCAAATTTAACACACGATTAGAATAATTTACTTTCCATTGTCAATACAACCCTTTGTATGAACGACCTGCACTTTCGATAATTGCTCGTGAGTAAACATACATTACCGAGCTATGTTGATGAAGAACTTTCACCTTATATATTTCTATAGGTTATTTCATCAAGTCTCAACACATCTATACGTGACAGTACAGGGTACATTTTTTAAACGAAATCGACATATTTTGGATTTAAGGTAGTGTGTGCCTCGAAAGTGAAAGACAAACTTTTGCTCAATCTTTCCTAAACGAAACTTTCAACCATTCTCTTATCTTTCCTAAACGAAACTTTCAACCATTCTCTTATCAAATCGAGAATACAAATAAGGGGTTAAAGTTTGAAGCATTGTAAAAACTGAGAGTCCGAATATCTGTCCCCGAGGCGCATTCTACTGAAAAGGGGCAGGTTTTTTATATCAGTTCTATCTCTGAGTAAACTGACTAATGTGGAAAACTTTCAAAGGAGAACATAGGACTGAGCTCACTTGTAAACTGACGAACAGTCAACGTCAACAACCGCTAATGCCAGAACTGAGCATTGAGAACAGCCAATGAAAACTATTTAACAGGATTGGAACTACTTTTGGACAATTGGATCTTCATATTTTTCAAATTTCTCAAAAGTGTTAGGTGCCGTATATAGCTGAATGTTGCAATATTACAAATTACTCATCATTAAGTGTATGACTTAACAAGAAAAGTAGAAGAGCTTACATTTGGGGATTAAACCGACATTACTTCGCCATCCAATTATCCCTAATTAGTTCCAATCGTGTTATTTATCAAATGACTGGAAATGCTGCCACTAGAAAACTTCACGAGGGATGTTTTTCGAGAGTTGAGCCGCTCATTTCATTTTTTAGGAATCCCTAGCTAGTAGCAACTAGTCTTGTTTACGAAAACCACGACGAAAACAATTATTAAAAATGCAACTGTACGATCGTGTTTCGGCAAATAGGTGATAACTCAAAAAGACAAACGATATGTTCCATATTCTGACAAAGTTTCCACTTTTCAGATTCGTCCTGATTTGTGAGACAGGCAGGGATAGATTCGTTCTGATTTGTGAGACAGGCAGGGATAGATTCGTCCTGATTTGTGAGACAGGCAGGGATAGATTCGTCCTGATTTGTGAGACAGGCAGGGTCAGATTCGTCCTGCTTTGTGAGACAGGCAAGGATAGATAAGAGACAGGAATATGAGAGAGGGAGATGGGAATACTAGTGATAATATCTACCATATCACATCCTTTGCCACAATGAGATTGGAGTGAAGATCCCTCGACGGTGAATATGGCATGACACTCCATGCCTTGCCTTACAATGTACAGTTCGTCCATGAGATAGAAAACTTGAACAGGCAACGTTGAAAAGCTGTAAGCTTTAGCACCGGCGCATCTGTGCATACAACCGACATCGAAACAATGGCGCGATCAGTTTGTAGGAATAAAAGCGAAAGGATTTTGATTTGCTTTCTTAGATTCCTCCAATTTCTACGAGGAATTAAGTCGGGTTTTTCTACGTCAAAAAATGAAACCATTCTTTGACAGAGTTTAAAAAAATAGTCCATTTTTTAAAGAATTTCGTCTTCCTCATTCGTCTAGAAATTAATGACGGAATAATACGAAAAATGTGAGCAATATACTAGAGTAGCGTAATACCATTATTTGTCGTTATATAGTAGCCTTATCTTGATTGCTAACATGCCGGAATTTACCTGGATGGTTGTCAAAATTTTGGTAAACTGCGCTTATAGTACAGGTCTTCGGACCCTACATTTTGTACAATACATTGCTCGTCTGCTTCTAGTGTGTCCTTATTTTGAAACCGTTGAAAAAAATAGCCATACTAGTCAAACTAGATTAAAATGCTTGAGTTTACCCAAATCATCCTTTTAAGGTACCACGCTGGAACAAAAACTGATCAGAACTAAAACCAACTTGTAAGGTTTGAGGTTCAGTCACGATACGAAGGTATGGAGTAATTACGGTGCCTGTTGACAAGCCGAGACGTGAATCTGACAAGAAAAGAGTTATGTATTTTCTGGCTTTTTTCCCCTATGTAATGTATATTTCCAACTTTTCACCGCTTCGAACTCAAAAACGGTGGGCATTCGTCTCAGTTGAGCGACCAAACAGGCGCAGAGGTTACATCACCAACATCAGTACACTAATCTGTGCCTTTCATCGAAACAAATATGTTACAGTAGCAAAACCCTCCAAAGACAAGTCAATTGCTTTCTTTTGTTTTGCATTGTTTTATTTTGTTTGTGGATATTGCTTTCTTGACAACGCAACACAACACAGGATTGGCATCAGTACAAGGAAGAGAGCGTTGACAATCACCATTGATTACATTTCAAGAGGACGAATTCGATTCACCGCTGACTTCAGAGCTTTCACTCCGTCTGGCAAAAGGCACGCACGAAGTACCAGTTGCCATGGTGATATATTGACATCCAGCACTTGATGTAGAGTCAGTGCTTGGCAAACACCAAGTAAACTTTGTTCTCTTGTGTTGTGCGACATACAGAATCAACATTTTTTCTCTTTGACAAATATCCCCCGGCTTTCGATTACTTCTGCACATGGCACAAAAGATCCATACAGTACTCCGCGTCCGATGTCGACCATTTCTATATTTGTCTCTGTCAGTAGCAGAAATGTTGATTTTGCTTTATTTGATCGCCTTCAAGAGTTCTGTACACACTACAACAACCTGTCTACACATTGTTTTCTACCCCACCCCCAAGAGTCAACTCAAGACTTCGATGCTCCAGTTCTCATTAGTATACAAAAGTACAAAGCCGCACAAGTAAATTTAGAAGGTACACAGTGTTGTACAATACTTGGAGTGCGTTAATGATATATCTGTTCGTTCACCGTGAAGCCAAGGTAAACAGGGGTAACGACTGTGGCGAGCGTACGCCAATTTGAAGTACTCCGAGAGGTTAGCAACCCCGATCAGTCCGCATTCACGACTAACAGAATCCTGTGGGGTCTTGTCCTTAGTGATGGTGGAGTCACAGTTATTCATGGGCACGAAGAGAGTGGGTACTCTCAACCAAGTCATTCAACGGGAGTAGCTGAACTCTTACATACGCCGGAAAGTAAACACAGAAAAATACACGGAATTTCAAAGTCACTCGAAGGCAATGAAAGCAGAGGAAAAGGGCAATAATCACTGTGGAGGGACTGTGATCGCGCTAAGAAAATCCGCTACGAAATGGGTCTCGTGAAAATACTCTCAAAAGACGCACAACCTGCCTGACTGAAGCTTGGCACTACCGTTAGGGAAATTAATCATTGTTCCTTCTCCTTTTGTCAGTTAATAATGTTTGGTTAGCTGTTTTCGACTTTCTCAATTTGTCTCTAGAGTCACCCGTGCGGGATTGCTTTTTCTGAACAATACCTCAGATTACACTTGTGTCCACAGGCACTTTACTGCTCTATAGTTTGGTTTAAAGGGACATTATTTGTATCTTTTGACCTCATATTGTTGCAAACAAGCAGTTGATAATGTTATTCGACTTACTGAAAGATGTCCAAAAAACGGTCGACCATAGACAACTTCCATCACGTTTGCGTACACCGTATAGAAAAACCTTGGGTCTGAGGTTAATGGAGGGTACTGTTAACCTCAGAGTTGGCAGGTTGACCTGCGATCAGACCACACTGCTAACTGCTATCTAGGCCGCTGTAAGCATCCGCGTGTAAAAAAAAATAAACCACACCAAGTGACAGTCGAAAGCGCAGTATTGCAGTTTCGGGATTCCCTATTACCGATCCCGTTTGCTCAGTTACATTTTGATGGTCAGTTTTTCATGGAGATCTTGACGGCCAATCCTGCTCTTAGATACACCATTCTTTGCTGCTACAAAGCACATTTTAGAATGGCCATTTCAAATGCCTACCAGTACCACAGGCGTACGGAATGTTTCCTAGATCGTCGTCGGATGGGAAGTGAAGGACACTGCATGCACCGTGAGGCCGAAGGCCGAACCTCGGTACTGTATAACAATACCAATATATAACAACAACAATAACAATATTGTTATACAGTACCGAGGTTCGGCCTTCGGCCTCACGGTTATTCGACTTACTGAAAGTAAGTCTTACTGAAAGTAAGGCCTCATGCAGTGTCCGTCACTTCCCATCCGACGACGATCTAGGAAACATTCCGTACGCCTGTGACCAGTACCAGCTGACGACGACAAGGCCTATAATTGCGGATCTTTTTCATCTCGTTTGTTCCTCTATATGCATATGTAGACTTGCCCAAAGTCTTTGGGCATAGAAATGTGAAAACAGAGTAAAATGAAGGGATATTTAACTTCAGTAGACAGTCAAGTTATTGTCGAGGTGATCGCGAAATTGAGCAATGTACTTTGGCGACTGACACGTACATTATGTACATTGTTGGGTGAAAGCTAACTCTGCGTGGCAGGGCTGTGCCAAACCGCTGGCAGTATCTCGGTTGCGGCGTGCAGTTTCTCCACCAAAAACAACCCATTTTTAATCCCAAACTTGCATTGAGTTTCGTTTTCAAGCACACCAACCTCGCCTGGGTACACGATTAGCCCTGCGTACAGGTCTGTGTGTTCCCGGCGTTACACGGCGTGGAGGCCGTACGCAGGACTTTAGGGGAGAACCATTTGATTTGGGGGGGGTATGGAGGCCTATCGCATTGAAAATTTTGAGAAATGGATGTGTGCAATGGTGCAATCTGAGATGTGTTTCAATTTATTTCGCCAAAATAAATTGAGTAACCCGTCCCCCTTCTTCCTCTCCACATTTTGAGTAACGCCCCCTGAAGTTTTCAATGTTTTTAGTGACCCTCTCCCTTGTATTTCATTACATTTGTTGTTCCTCAATTTTTCATTGTCAACTTGTACATCTTCCTAATATATTTATATTGAGAGAATACTATATTGATTTTAACACTAGTTTATTGACTCCTGTCTTGTGTTTTAAAATTTTCACAATTTACAGAAGTCAAAAAGTCCCCTTTAGATAGTGCCTATGCCATCGAGATATTGCAACAGAAATCCTGAAATATGATTTCTTGGGTCAGAAAGGGAAGGAAAACATTGAGTGCACTGAGGTGTAAGTAGACCTATGTAGTGCATGCTTATATCATAAGTGCTGGGAAAAAAACATAAGAATTGCTTGTGGTAAAAACATTTGCGCCGCCTATGGCGGCGCGCCGGCAAAGAATACATGAGAATAGGGTTTCCAAATTTTGCTAATTTCTGGTGCATTGTGACAATTTTTTTTTTCACTTCTGTCTGTTATGACAATTTTTTTTTCTCAAGCCATGGCAGGATCAATTTTTTTTCCTTCTATCTCACCTGGCGACAATTTTTTTTCTCAAAATCCTCCATACCCCCCCCCCCAGAAATCAAACGGTGTTCCCCTTAGGTACACGATGTGCTCAGCTGCGCTCCTTACGTAAAGCCCACTTTTGGGAGTGGGTCGCAGAGGCACAGAGGCCGTAGGGCCGTAAGCGAACAGGTCTAGGCAACTGTCATTGCGATGTACTCACTTTTGGTTCGAAATGCGATTCAACTGATACAAATAATTACACGATGCACAGAGAATAACAACATTCAAACAGATCTCGTGTGTCGAGAGGTGACTCCAATCGCGAGCAGTATCAATGAGAGTATTCGCCCGGCGCTGTGTCACAATGTCACCGATGCTACACACCGTGCAGTGTTCAGTCCGAGTGCGATGTTTCCAGGTTCAACAAGTGATCATGTCGTGTTTGAAAACGAACCAACGTAATGGCAAGAAAATGCCCTAAAAATCTTAAAAGTTAACGAAGATTTGCTAACGATCAAATACTCTGTACCTGTTTCACTATCACCACAGCAATCTCACATCGTTTTAGTTTTACCATTGACCCAATTGCGTCTATGGTTTTATTTGTTTCACGGTCCCTGTCATCGATACTAAAATCAAACTTACAAGCAAATGCCCTGCTTAGTTTCACTATTTGACAGTAGCTTGTGATACGTGCATTTGTTTATGCGCCGTGTACTCCTCGATATCCGTTGTGCTGAAGCTAGTGTGTAGGTCACAGGCCTTTCACGCTCCAGCTGTACTTTGATGGTTGACGTATGCGTAGTAATATTGGTCATGTGCAGGGGTTCAATCATGGCGGTTGGTTCAAATCGCGCGGACGCCCTTACCAACATTGAACCTTGCCGTAAAGAGCAAGAAGGTGGTTTTACATATCTTTGAAGCCGTCCATAGTCACAATTTAGGTCTCCCATTGATTTGACCGGGGATTTCAGTCATCGAAAAATTGAAAAAAAGTCAAAAGATACAAATAATGTCCCTTTAATCTCTATTCTTCATCGCTGTATAACTGATACTATATAGCTGTCTGGGTTGGGAACAAACTCTCTTCCCAAGACATCAAGAATATTTTTGTGATATAATAAGGTTATGACAAAATGATAACAAGTCTATACACTGTCTTATATTGAACGTCGTGACGTTGCTATGGTAAAAAGGACACAAAGAACATAAATCTAACACTGCCATTATTTTTTAATCTCAATAAATGACAAGATATAGATTTGACCTCTTACAGTCTGTCATGATTTAGTATTTGCGTTGCAGTGGCACTGCAGTGTTATTGACTGCGTAGCAGACGCACATCTCATAACCCTGCTCCATCGTGATTTGGATTGGCTTAACGCAGTACGCACCTCGACACTGATAGACACAAACTTGTGCTCAAACTCTCTCTAAAGAAACATTAAACCAGTCCCCTTTAAAATCAGGAATGAAAATCGGGGGTCATTGTGCAAAGTTTGGTACTAAACAAATTACCCGATATTTACCGACACTTGAAACTCAAAACGGCCGCCATCCCTGTGTTACGGGGAAAATTAAATTTACGATTTTCACAAAATTAAGCTGGTGAAAGATTTAGTTACTCCATGAGCTTAAAAATGAGCCCCCAAGTGGTGCACTATTGTGAAAGTTTGAGAGTCCGCGTATGTGTCCCCGAGGTGCATAGCTTAACTGGAGTAATGTTTTGTTTTATCTGCATATAAAGTAAACTCAGAAGCAAAATCTTTTCATAATTGAGGTGGAAATATTTTAAATTTATTTTATTTCGCAACGCGATTATATTCGCTTAATCTGCTTCGCTTGCAATCGGTGAGAATGCAAAAAAAATCATGGAGAAAATAGCTTGAATACTTGCAAACACAGAAGGTATGTAATCTCATGGTTACATTATTGTGTGCAGCTGCAGTTGAACTTTAAGTAGTCGTTCTCTAGGAAAATACAAGGCCTACACTATTGAGCAAATTTGCACGTCTCAAGTGTGTACATTAGGTGGTGAGTGCATGTTACGGCAGGCTATAGTTACGTTCAAAAGCCTATCTCTAACAACTCTACTTGAAGTTACATTGTCCAAGGTAACAAGTCTATCGTCCATGTATATACATTGTACTACGAGCACAAAGATCGCTGGGACACCAAATCAAGCTGGAGGCATCGCTCCCCTAATAGTTGCAAATAGAGGTTTTTAATATGGCGATATGTCTTAAAGTTTCGAAGCAAAGTTTTCTCAGCTAAATCCATTCAAATTTGGAAAGCACACGATATCCGTTGGGACCCGAAAAATGCTCCTTCATCTGTGAGGTATGAATACGACAGCCAAGATTTACGACTTCAGCCTACCTACCCACAGACAAAAGAATATGACCCATTACATTTTAAGATCCCATTTTAAAATACAACTTTGCTTTAGAAAATATACAATTCTCTCTGTCACAACAAAATCATTGTTTCCATGGCATTGTGATGTCTACGTTATAATACAGTGGATGGATTTTATTTCAAGGCTGTAAGCTTATATTGAGTCAATTGTTCTGGAATGGACCACCAGTGCCACAAAAAAACACGACTGGAACTAATTTGGGATAATGGGATGGTGAAGTAATGTCGGTTTAATCTGCAAATGTAAGCTCATCTAGGTTTTTTTACGTTATACACTTGTTTTTATGAGTAATTTGTAATATTGCAACATTCAGCTGTAGGGCACCCAACACTTTTAACAAATTAGAAAAATATGAAGATCCAATTATCCAAAATTAATTCCAATCGTGTTAAAAAGAACAATTATCTTGAAATTTCTAGACTTCTCACATTAAAATTCCGTGAAGCTTTCTAAATTTCACGAAGAGTGCGTGGTTTCTCTTTCATATGTGCATGGGCAGGATTGCGCTTTCAACTTCAGGTAACAAACGGGTTTCTATTTTCAGCTGCCGTGCTGATAAAGTTGCAGACGACACTGCTGAGGTGGTCCAAATTGGCTCTAAATTGGATTATGCACTGTCCTAAAGCAATTCAGTTCGCCTCGAATGATTTCGAAAAGTCACTCGTCGCAGACTTTGTCAATGCATTCCTTTCATATGTAGGGTAGATTCCAACCGATGGCCTTGGCGACCATAGGAATTTCCACATGCAGACGACATTGCAGTCGCTGATTTTCAATTGAAAGCGAGCACTTTTCCACGCAATGCTTAACACTACGTGTACAATTTAGGTTGCCTTTCTATGTCATGATAGGTTATACTGTAAAACTACAAATGTTCTGTAAAATTTGAGAAAACAAATTAAGTCATGAAAAACAGCTTTGGAATTGATAATACCGAAACAAGATTTATATGTTGACATCTCCGGCTGACGGTAAATCCTAATCTTAAACAGCAAAAACTAAAAATGTGTTCAATGTTTGTCCATAATTCAACGTAAACGATCAATCATGCTATTTATTCTGTGATGGAAATAATACCTTTAGGCATTAATTTTACTTTTTAATGAATTTCCTTAATTTGTCATCCACACAGGAGCGGAATCGCTGGGTAGGAGGTTCCGTTATCGTCACTGTAATTCCCGCTACATGATCAATATTGACTTGCAAAATCCATAAATTGTCAAACAACATAAACTGCAGTACTTGTATTTACCTTTGAGTCACGTATTGAGAACATAACATGCACATGATTTAGTAGTTTGCGAGAAGGCTGTCGTGGTCGACACACTTTCGACAGTGACAAATGTCATGGTGACAGAGAGTTCCCGGATGAAGCCCTAAATCTGAATTAATCTTGACTTAATCGCTCGTGTTTACGTTTGAAGTCTGAAAATTCCACGATGGCACCGAGGCAGTAACACAAAAATCGCAGCACGTCGTTAGCTTATTCAGCGTAAACGCCGTAAACTGTTGCCACGCAGAAAAGGGACGGATTTCTGTACTCGTAAGTAATGAAAGTGTCAAAGGTAGTGTCCCAGACTGCACGGCTTCCGATACTTATCCCTTGGTTTGCAATGGCACCGATGTTCACGATCACGATGACCCTGTAACGCTCGATTTCCAGTCCTTTAATCCAGTCCTTGATTTCGTCCGACAGGAGACGGCACTGTATCGCCGACGTTTTAGGGTCGTACTTCGCTCCGTCGAAGCGGCTGTCTATCAGTCCGGACATCATGTGGAAAATTTGCGGTTCGTATGTCCTGAACACGTTATTGGGTTCCAGTCTGTACGTCGGCTGGAGCGTAACGCGAGGCGTTAACGGCTTGGCTTTCGGCCGGTCGCTGAAGGACAGGAAGCTGGAACCACGCAGTTGTCTCGCCGTCGACCGCAGCTTCAAGTTCCTCGTCAGCCGCTTCGCCGCCAGCAACCCGCGTAATCCCAACACGGGGGCGCGTTGCGACGTCGGTGTCGCCGCCGTTTTGCCGTCGGTCGATCCCTTGTCGCTGAAGTCTTTCTTCCCCGTGTGCGACGTTGTCGCCGAGCCGGAACTCGTCACAGACGCTCTGCGTTCCGATGTAGCCACCGGCTTTCTCACCAACGCGTTCATCATTTTTACACAATCTTCGAGTTATATGCTTATGAAACGCATAAAAACACGGTGGTGATTCCAAACAATGTCCAGTCAACAGGTGGTTTCTTTCAAAAAGTAAGTTAGCAACCCTTGCCACAGGAGCACTGCTTACGTGGCGCTGATACGGTCCGCTGAAAGACCAACTTTCATAAAACTGTATGTGCTCAACGACAAGGGATAGCACATAAGTTTACACACTGTGTTTTTCACTCAGACACGGTTACAGGTCCCTTCGGAGATCACTCATTGGTTTCAAACGGCTGACGTTCGACAATCAGAAATCTCTTCTGTTCATCCGTGCGCTGAAAACAAGCGAGCCACCCTCTCAGCAAACACGTCACCTTCTGGTAGGACCTTTAAATAAACAAAAAAACAAACGAACACACATTATGATAAATGCGAGTGAATAAAGAATGTTTAGCGCGTCTCTGTGCGTTTTCTTCAGTAGCTGAGTTCGTGTTTACCTTGCTTTCTGTTCCTTTTACAGCTTTCTGTCACCCCAAGACTCATTAATAACCCCGCTTTAATACCGAGTATTGCCCTTTCGCAAATGTTCACTTACTTGTCATGATCTCTCTCTCTCTCTCTCTCTCTCTCTCTCTCTCTCTCTCTCTCTCTCTCTCTCTCTCTCTCTCATTGGAGTGTTAACTCTGGGTTCCCGTCATCCTAATTACAAGATTACAAGGTCAATTACACGGAGTAGAGATCGATGAAGAAGAAAGGTTGGAACATCGGCTCGTTTGCTGATGCTGTGTGTGGACCGTAGAATCACTTCAAAACGGATGACAACTTTAACCCGATCGAAATGTGTGCATGAGCGAACTGGTCTGCAAGAGAGCACTTCGTTGTCATGACTACCAGGACGCTAACGGACTATTTTCTCACAGAGAATTGATAAGCGCTGGAGAGTTAATGAGAGTAATGAAATACCGATGACATATGCTGTAATCCCGCGAGAAGATGTGCTTGGTTGGCATGGCAACCAGTAAACACAAACTGGGACCCTCATTTCCAGGCGATTATCTGGCACCGAGCGTGTCGTCGTTCGGTTAAATTCAGTTTCAGTCAATCGTGTCAAGTCAAATAAAAGTCGCTGTGCCAACAAATTGTTCAAAGTCAGGATATGCAACACATGACAAGACATGATAATGGACGCACGGAAACGTTTAGCGGAACAGGTCGATGAATGATACCTGAGAGTTGAACCATGTTTTCTCGGACAGAGATCGCAATTTTACTCGAGTGAATAATGGACATTTTCTACATCGTCCGCATATGATCCATGTCAAATATTGCGTTTAACGTTCCATCCGGTTCTTTATCCCTATCACGGAATAATGGACAGCGATTGACAATTTGCCTACAATTAGGCCGATAAGTGTTTGACAAGAACTACTTCAAACAATACCCTATAACCACCAGGAAACGACAGGTATAGATGAAGTGGAAAACCTATGCACCTTGTTGTCCCGGTTCCTCTTATAGCTTTGAGCTATATATGTATGTATGTATGTATGTATGTATGTATGTATGTATGTATGTATGTATGTATGTATGTATGTATGTATGTATGTATGTATGTATGTATGTGTGTGTGTCTCTATCTATCTATCTATCTATCTATCTATCTATCTATCTATCTATCTATCTAAGTACGAAATGATGCTGCATAAACTCACACTAATGGCATTAATTGGGGACCTCTGCCCCTCTCTTCCTCTCACCTTTCCAATTATCGAACATAAAATATTTTCTATGCACCCTCCCCCCTCCTCCGGTTATCAGCAATGAATAAATTCCTACACAGAGATACAGCCCATAAACGGCCGCACCAGTCAAAATCGTTTCATGTACTTCACGCCGGCGGCGTTGCGTGGAGAGGCTAAACCGACCCACCTCACCCACCAGTTCCCAGGAACTTGATGATGAGCTCTGTACGTCCGTAACACAGTAATTCTTTCAGTAACATAGTAACACCCGTGTTACTGAAAGAAGACCGACATGTTACCAAGGCAACGCCAATGGTGTGTTTGGCTAATATCTTCGTCGTCGACAAAAAAAGATCGCTTGAACTCAGATGAGTCGTCATGATGAAATGTGACAAGTCGGTTCACCCTAGATCTTGACTGAGACGTGGACAGAATATTAATGGCATCGCCCAGTTGAAATACGGTCGTTGTGTAATGACCGTGGTTGAATACAGAGCATAGATTTGAATGAAGAAACACCGTAGTGATACTAAATATATTCCCCGTGTATTAAAAAGGTGACGATTTGTGAAATCTACGGCTTTGATATATTTGACCTTGCATCGTATTTCGCTTTGAAAACCCACGAATTGCATATCTTTGTGATTTACAGAAATTTTGTGCAATATTCTCGGATATTCTTTGAATTATATACTTGTAAAATGAAAAGGCCTATTTACCGCACTACAATAACATTTCATTTGTAACAGAAAGACCTTTTCACCTTCATTTTAAATTGGCTGTCATTTTCACGAAATGATCGCATTTAACAGAGAAAACACAGAATACAACACCCACGTGTTCTAATGGATGGCAGCATGCTGCGAAAAAAAACCCGATCACATGACGAGACGCTCAAGAATATACAGGAAGATACAAAATATGTGATAATTTCAGAACGAGGACTAAAAGGACAATGGAGATGCGAGTAAAGCATGGTAACAGGCAGTCAGTCAAAGCCAGGAATCGGGGGAACGGCGGGAAAACAGGATCAACACTAAAAGACGGTGCGAAGAGACGGGGATACTGGACAGCTGATCTCGGATACGAAGAGAAAGGAAAACTACGGGTATAGACAGGAGCAGAAATGTGCATACAAGGAAAACTTCACAGGGGCAAGTATACACACTGTGAGAAAGCCAAGTAAACAAAATCATTAATAGCTTGCATTGTGGCATATTACAACTCACACAAGACAAATAGACTCTGAATGGACTCTGAAATGACATTCCGAACATTATTATCGAGGACAAATCACCACGTCCGCGTCGTCAGAGCGACGATATTTAACAATACATACGAATCGACAATGACAACCAATTTTCTGTAAATGTCGCGTTGACATGGCAACGAGGAAACTCAATTCAACGCTATGATGAGAAATTTATAACCATACGAACATGATTGTATTATTAATAGGTGTAAAATAGTCCCTCTATTATTGTTTATTATTCCATTTAGCTGTCTCCCTTCTTTCCTGCTAACCTGGCATTCCTCATGCCTGTCGCTTCTGTCCGTCTACCTGTCTCTAGGTCAACTGTCTTTATAAACCTTTGTTTTTTTATTTTATAGACTGCCTATACCAGCAATAGCTGTTATACTTCAAAATTGATCCGTAAAACAGATTTATCTGCGGTCCGAACCTTCATGTGCCACAGAATTTTGGCAAGAGAATTTTGGATCATACACAAATTGTGATATACGCTTTGTTAAGAACATTTTCTTGACATCTAGCGAGAGTCTTTGTATGATTCAGTTCGAGATTGCATTCATTTTTTCAAATCATACAATAATCCGTAACTTCCCCATTACTTGAAGGATGACTAAATGTCTTATACGGTGAATGGAATTTCATACACGTGTCCAATGAGTAAATCCAAGGATCGATTCCCTAATAGATTTGAGAATAATATCACTGATTATACATGTTATGCTCTGATTATTTCTCTTTCGTTGTTTTGTTCATACCAAACCAAGTATGAGATTAGAGCAGTATTCAATTTCTACGGATATAGAGGACATTAAAACATATTAAGACAACCCGAGCTTGTTTATTTCACACCTGATAGTTACATGCAAGGTGATTCACACAAAATGTAGATATTGCACATCTTTTAAGACGGACTGGGCCACACCCTACTCGTGGTAAAATCAGTGTTTGGATGCATTGGGATTCATTTGATGGTAAATAAATACAAACAATAGTTTTCCCTTGGAAAATATAACAACAGCTTGTAATGGGCCCGCTGTTCTTCAGTTTTGCCTCAGCTGTTGTGAATACATAATAATATTCGAATGTGAAAGATTTGGGTGGAACTCGAAAGATAGGGCATCGATGCTTCGTCAACAACTTTCACTCTATTTCTAGTTTAATAGATTCGTTTGGTAGCTGCCATACCTCACCTTATGTTTCGATTAGATGTTAGATATGCATATAAAACATGCAAAAAGATTTCTCCGCCAAATTAAGTGCATGAGTATATATGCTTTTGAATGTGTATAAGAGCTTCAATTACCAATGTAACGCAATTTTTTACACAGGGGACATGAGAAAGTGTGTCTGCATATCTGGCATTTAGAAGGTTAACCAGCAGATGACTCGATCACACCAGGCATCAAATGATGAAACTGGCTCCACTGTTAAAAAAATTACCTCGTTCACGGGTGTAAATATTATCACTGATATCGTGTGTACATAAGCTATGCTAATAATGACAGGCGTCAGATGTAGAGTGCATGTCTGCCATTTGTGTTGAAATAAATCCGATTGCCATCGCACAGATGGCAGTACCAATTGCATTATAGAAACACGGCTAGGCTGAAGGTAGAGAGCGATATGATGTGATTTTATAATAATATCCACAATGGCATATGTCAGCGACGCATTTTTTTCTGTTTGCATTGTGAGAAATACGAATTTCTTTATGAACCTTCACCGCCTGATTCAAACGGACCTATCGCGTTCGTATAAGTGTCCTATGACATTTACGCACGCGAAGGCCTTTTCGCAGTAGAGCATCCAAGAGATGCGCAAACCCTATACAGTATTACAGGTCACTGTAAGAGGATTAAAACGTGGTATCCTACCTGTCGTACGTGGATAGAAATCGTCTATATTTTAGGATATAGCGGCGTTTTCAAGAGCTCTCCGAACGCTGGTAGCTCGTGGCAATTTTATTTTCGAGTGCCTACGTTGGTGGTATTTTGTTTGTTTGGGAGAATAGTAAAGTCGTAATGCTCTATTTTAATTACGACAAAACTAATATCTGAATAGTGTGTGACACGCATTTTCGCTCAGTTGTGTATTTGTTTCTGTCTGTCTACTTCCCATTCCCTTGATAAACTACAGCCATTTTCACAATAAAAAGTGTCGGATAATGCAGAATGGCCAGGGTATGTTCGATCGAAATCATGGAGAGAGAGAGAGAGAGAGAGAGAGAGAGAGAGAGAGAGAGAGAGAGAGAGAGAGATTTCTTGCCTTAAATTATCCACTATTGTATATTCGATAATAATCATATGGAAATAGAAGTTATGCTGTCAGGTATCTCACGTCAATCTTTACAGTGCCTATATCAATTCTCATTTAAACACCCCTTGTGTGTTTGTAAAATCGACATTCAGTAGCACCTGGTAGACAGCACATTTTACAATGTATTAGGCGGCGGTAAGTTCGGTTAACCATAGCGTAACCCAATTTATACACACAGGAAATTGACTCAAAAGCCCTCAAATTTCGAACAGTGACATGAACCGTTCTGTTGTCACCCTTTCGATCAGAATATCCTGTGTACAGTGACTCGGAAATTAAAGTTTTTGCTTACCGGGTTAATTGAAGTACACCGGCGTTGCAATCTCCGTCCTTGGAATACTGGATGGGTTACACTCAATCCGCAGCAACAGCACTGAGTAACAGTGTTTGTTATACAGCTAGATTACTGTTTTCAGCGAACTGAGGAGTTTAGCAGGTTTACCTGGCGGCCACCTGTTACATCGATAGAGCGCCGCCGTCGGTGGAACATGGCAAATAAGAAGAACGTTTCTGAACGACTGTTCAAGAGGTGAATTATTATAAATATGACTAAGCTAGAGGCTGCATGAATCAGGTAAAGTAGTAAAAGATTGCACCGTAGAGGGCGGATTTTGGCAGGCTATGAGGTTCAGCAAATTTGGGCAGGAGGTACAGTGAGGTTCAGCAAATTTTGGCAGCAGGTTCAGTGAGGTTCAGTGACGAGTTTGGCAGGAGGTACAGTGAGCGCCGCCGTCGGTGGAACATGTGTGTCTTGAAGGACTGTCATAGAGATGAATTATTATAAATAAAACTGAGCTCGAGCATGCATGAAGCAGATAAAGTAGGATTGCACCGTAGCAGGCGGATTTTGGCCGGCTATTCAGTGAGGTTCAGCAAATTTTGGCAGGAGGTACAGTGAGGGTCAGTGACGAGTTTGGCAGGTGGTTCAGTGAGGTTCAGCCATTTTTGGCATGAGGTACAGTGAGGTTCAGCAAATTTTGGCAGCAGGTTCAGAGAGGTTTAGTGACGATTTTGGCAGGTGGTATAGTGAGGTTCAGCTGATTTTGGCAGAAGGTGCAGTGAGGAGCCGCAGGCGGCGATTTTTTTGGACCCCTAGCCCAGTCAAAATTATCAGTTTGACTCTTTATTGCTCTAGATCTGAAGGCATGGTCTGCATGCATGGTGAGGCATTGACCCGTATGTGAGAGGTCATGGGCAGACGGCAGAGAGGAGCCGCAGGCGGCGGTATTTTGGACCCCTTAACTCAGTGTTACTCAGCACTATGGCTCATTTTATACTTGGCTGTGATTGATCATATGACTCGTGATTGAACTTGAGATTTGATCACACTGTAAATGACATTTGCTGCTCAGTTCAAACGAGCGTATTGTCACGTTGAACATCCGGTGGAATCACCTGAGAAACAACGTGTCGTACCAGGCTGTATCGTGCCGGGCAGTGACACCACCATAGTCACGTCTGTTCTGTGAACAGTGATACACCTACTATCCCTCTTGGCCCCAGTATATTGATAACTGTCAAGTCCTCCGGTCTGCCATGTGTCGCTCTCCGTCCCGATCGTGTGTATATAAGGATGTTTCACCGACCCAAACTCTTCTTCAAGTATATCAGAACCAGAGCTATCTCTGTCACTGTCGGTATGCAATGATAGTGACACTGCCCGTAGGCATTAGTATGGCAATGTTTTTGTTCAGTTTATCAACTGCGTTCTTGTTTTACTCCATATATCATATTGGACTGTCCAGTATCCAGCTTGTTAACAAAGCCTGTGTATGTGTACGTATACTGTGCATTTAAGGGTTCATTTACATATTAAATGAAATTGTAATTAGGTATATAACTCTGAAATTACGGCACCCAATGCAGTGAAATCTGCTACAGATACTGATCTGATAAATATCTAATTGTGCTCTGAAACATTGAGCAGTGTCAAGTTAATTAAGGGTTCATTTGCATATTTAATGAACTTTGTAATTAGTGATATTACTCCAAAATAACAGCATTAAATATAGAAATAACAGACTCCGCGCTCAGTGATCATTAACGTTTATTTATGGGCGCGGGCGAGAGGAAAGCCAAAAGCCGAGCCCATTAATTTGGCTTTCCTCTCGCCCGCGCCCATAAATAAACGTTAATGATCACTGAGCGCGGAGTCTGTTATTCCATTATATTATCAACAGAACCCGAAAAACCGTCAAAATTTACGAAAATTTCCCGTGCGAACGACAACGGGGCCCTAGAACCTGTCAGTGAGTAGTGCGCGCGCTGCAAAAATTTTGCAAATCCGGAGATTTTTTGTAAAAAAGGCGTCTTAACTTGGCCAACAAATGTTCCATTTTATTTTGTGGTTGATTAGGGAGCCTTCAGTAATTACAGGGGGGGTGGGCCGGGGGAATTGGGGGAGGGTCACTTTTTAGAAAACAGTTCAAGGGGGAGGGTCACTTTTTATAAACCTATCTTTGGGGGAGGGTCACTTTTGACAGAAGCTGATATTATGGCCAAAACTTTGATTGTCCGTGTGATATTTCCTGAATAGGAAATCACCAACAAAATACGCACACACGTATAGACCGCCATGCATAGTAAATTGACATTTGGTGAGATTCCAAAATCAAATTTCTTACACAACCATGGACTTGCAACCACTCTAGTCTAATCAAGAACAATAATCTTAATAATCAAGCATACATAAATGTACAGATTTATCTAATTTTGTACTGAAAAAAAATTATTCATAGTTTCATCATAGACCCCAATGCATAGTGAATCGACATTTTTGTGAAATTGCAAAATCAAATTTCTTGCACAACCATGGACTTGTAACCATTCTAGTCTTATCAAGAACAATAATCTGAATAATCAAGCATGCATAAATGCACAGATTTATCTAATTTTGTACTGAAAAAAATTATTCATAGTTTCGTCATAGACCCCAATGCATAGTGATCAACATTTTGGTGAAATTCCAAAATCAAATTTCTTGCACAACCATGGACTTGTAACCATTCTAGTCTTCAGTATCAAGAACAATAATCTGAATAATCAAGCATGCATAAATGCACAGATTTATCTAATTTTGTACTGAAAAAAAATTATTCATAGTTTCGTCATAGACCCCAATGCATAGTGAATCGACATTTTGGTGAAATTCCAAAATCAAATTTCTTGCACAACCATGGACTTGTAACCATTCTAGTCTTATCAAGAACAATAATCTGAATAATCAAGCATACATAAATGCACAGATTTATCTAATTTTGTACTGAAAAAAAATTATTCATAGTTTCATCATAGACCCCAATGCATAGTGAATCGACATTTTGGTGAAATTCCAAAATCAAATTTCTTGCACAACCATGGACTTGTAACCATTCTAGTCTTATCAAGAACAATAATCTGAATAATCAAGCATACATAAATGCACAGATTTATCTAATTTTGTACTGAAAAAAAATTATTCATAGTTTCATCATAGACCCCAATGCATAGTGAATCGACATTTTGGTGAAATTCCAAAATCAAATTTCTTGCACAACCATGGACTTGTAACCATTCTAGTCTTATCAAGAACAATAATCTGAATAATCAAGCATACATAAATGCACAGATTTATCTAATTTTGTACTGAAAAAAAATTATTCATAGTTTCATCATAGACCCCAATGCATAGTGAATAGACATTTCAGTGAAATTCCAAAATCAAATTTCTTACACAACCATGGACTTGTAACCACTGTATTCTAATCAAGAACAATAATCTAAATAATCAAGCATGCATAAATGCACAGATTTATCTAATTTTGTACTGAAAAAATTATTCATAGTTTCATCATAGACCCCAATGCATAGTGTATTGAATGACATTTGGTGAAATTCCAAAATCAAATTTCTTACACAACCATAGATTTGTAACCACTCTAGTCTAATCAAGAAAATTAATATCAATAATCAAGAGTACAGAAATGCAAAGATTTACCTATTTTTGTATTGGAAAAAACTATTCATAATTTCATCATAAACACCATGTATAGTGAATCGACTTTTTAGATGAAATTCAGAAATCAATTTCTTGTACACAAATGTTCATTTTACTTCCCTATTCAAGCAAAGTACATTTAAATACATTATCAAACATGTATAAATACAGATATAGCATGTTTTGTGGGGGCAAATTGTCAATAATTTGCCTGATAGACTCCATGTATTATGATTTGATATTTTTGGATGAAGCACTAAATCAGCTACATCTTGCCTTCTTATAGTTGCACAAAATATGGTGACCCTCCCTAAACTGTATGAAATACCATATCTCTTGAAAAATTCTTGCGTGATAAATTGCGACTGTCCCTCCAAAACACCAGCCCTCCCCTCTGTAATTTGTCCCTAACATAACAATTGAACCAATTGTTATGTAAATTAGCTGATACTGTTTTATTTATTCCCGGGGAGAATACCGCAGTGGTGGGGGGGGGAGGGTCAAGTTTTAGAATGTCGGACAAGGGGGAGGGTCACATTTTAGACAGGAGGATTGGGGGGAGGGTCACATTTTACGGTACAGGTGTTCGCGAAATTCCCCCGGCCCACCCCCCCTGTAATTACTGAAGGCTCCCTTATGATCTTTGTACAAATCACAATTTTCGTTTTAGCCGTAAAGTTAATATGTTTAGTTACCATATTATTCATATTCACGGGCATGAAAACAAATCATTACTGTGTATTTATGGGCAGTCACGTGGTTCAGCTCGACCAATTAAAACGCGATGGACAGGGCATGGTAATATAATTTGAGGAAACGTGCTACAGATTTTGATCTGGTAGATATCTTATTATACTGAGAAGCATTGAGCAGTGTCAGGCAAATAAATAGCTCATTTGCATATTTTATGAAGTTTTGTAATTAGTCATATAATTCCAGAATAAATGCACCAAATGTGATGAAACCTGCTGCAGATACTGACCGTACAGATATCTGACTGTGCTGTAAAGCATTTAGTAGTGTGAAGTTAATTAAGGGTTCCTTTACATATTTAATTAACTTTGTAATTAGGTATACAACTCTAAAATTACTGCTCCAAATTTTGTGATATCTCTACAGATAATGATCTGATAAATATCTAATTGCGCTATGAAACATTGAAAAGTGTCAAGTTGATGGTTCATTTGCATATTCGATGAACTTTTGTAATTAGTGATATTACTTTAAAACTACAGCATTAAATGTAATGAAACCTGCTACAAATGTTGATCTCACAGATATCTAATTGTCCCATGAAGCATTGAGCAGTGTCACGTTAATAAACAGCTTATTTGCATATTAAATACATTTTTGTAATAAGTGATTTAACTCTGAGAGTACTGTACGAAAGTTGACTGTATATGGTGATATAACAGATATCTTATTGTTCTATGAAGCGTACTTCTATTAATGGAACTGTTGTAAAACACGTGAGCACATTCAGTTCACATCTGGTTATATATGTGTCAAGGTACGTGATACGTCATCCGTTCCGTCATATAGTTGTGTGGTTAGGTTACCGGCTGTTGAGCTGTGAAGACCAGGTCGGTGGCCGTGAGCAAAGCTTGTCCCCTCCCCGCTCTTTATACAGTAAGTAATTTACACGTACAAGTAACTTAATGAATTAATGAACAAAGCAGCAGCAGACGGACCTACAGCTTTGAGGCGGAAAATCGGGATGCTGTCAACAGGAATGCAACCGTTGTGCATAAAGCGGCTATTGTAAATAACAGCATAAACCGTTTCGATGAGATAACACCATGGTCATAGGGAATGAGAACGGCAATTTGTCGATACCCTATAGTATGAAAAGTACTATAAAGGCTACTGCCATATCAAACACCGCTATTGATGACCTCGTGATTCATTTGTTAGGTGCAACCTGAGTAGTGCACATGTCCCTGTTGAGGTGTCACACGAGAGGCTGAAAGATTTTTTTTAAGGTCACACGGACACTTAGAACTTGAAACTGTATTTGCATGATGCACGATTATGGTGTCACTTATTACAGTCACTTATTACAGTCACTTATTACAGTTATTAGAAATGATGCACCGAGCATTCATATGAATAAGATCTAAGATTGCGTGTCCATGATCAAAATCAGGTACGGTTTGCTCTTCTATCTGAATAGCCAACCCCAGGCTCTGTAAGGGAGAGGCATTTTATCCTTGAACAGCTGTTTGCATTGAAGAGTTTGCAGAACGCTAGACCTCAGACTTTGGACCTCTGCAGTTATGGCGGATGGACGTGCAGGTGATAAATGCACAGGTACGTATAGCAATAGTGTGATCACAGGGAACTCTGGCTCATTGTTTGTTTGTTTGTTTATGCATGTTTGTTTGTTTATTTGTTACGTATGATTAGTTCAATATACAATAAAGAACCTATAAAGAATTGCATTTGTGTTCATATTTGTCAATAGAGAATGGTGTTTGTTTGTTTGTCGTTTAATAAATATAGTCAATAAATGATACTTTAAAAAGTTTCTAATACAATCTCACATATGAAATAAAGCACACCCCGCCATTGCCATGAGGAGTAAGCACTCATGTGTCCACCACTCTCTTATTAGAGCTGCATTTCTTTAAATGTATGACACGGTTTGTGGTGACACCGAATTTGAACTTCTGAGAAAGCCAAGTTCATATTCGATTTAGTATGCCTTCTCTCAAATGTTGATATTGCTAACATTTATAGAATCAGTTTCCTACAAGATTTGCCAAATATTGACCCGCGATTTGGCCAACGTACTATACCGGATCATCTCACAACAACAGTCCTATGGGGTTTCACATGATCTTCTTCATGTTATGCCATCCTTGATTGAAGGTCAAGGGGATATAAATGCACTGAGATTTGTGTTCCTCACACATTATCACTGGTTTACAGATAAATCTACGAAATTGCCTCATGAACCCATTTCTCTTTTAAAACCTAATATTATTAATTACAGGAGACGAGACTGAGGTCCGCTCTCACATGAAGGACTTCTGGACCGCTTACTCCAAAGATGCCACAGTGGAATCAATGATGCATGACACAAAAGCCTCGACTCTGACTGAAATGGAAAGCAAGGAAATAATGTCAATGTTACCAAACATTGAAGGCAAGAGAATTCTCGAACTGGGAGCAGGTATAGGGTGAGTCAACATACGGTTGCCTGAATGGTTGCTTTGATGCTCTTGGGAAATCTTGATAGTTTAATCAGAAATATTTGTTTGAGAATAACAGGTACGAATACTAATTTGCGGCAGATTCACTTTAAAGGAAGCTTTTTACTGTACATACATAGAAGAAACTATGGCTTATGTTCACTAACGGTGTGTCGCACCTTAAGGTATAGGTATATAGTCACCTGGTCCAATTTTGCTACAGTTACCATGGAAAGAGAAAATCTAACCCTCGCATGGGCATTTTGAATACCGAGAACGCCCCTTTGACCATATATGGACATATTTAGATTACAGGTGACTGTATATCTTTAACCCAAGTCTTGGTAAATTAGAAACTTATCATAGCTGACAAGGTGGTAGATGTTGTGTAAATTTCGCAAAACATGGAAAGTGCTCCAAAACTGACACGATCGTTATATCGCCCTCTCCAGACGGCAGACGAAACTATTCGCCGAAAAGGCAGCCCACGTCTCGGCAGTAGACTTCATGGAGACATTCGTCGAAAAAAATAGACAGAACAACAGCCATCTGGAAAATGTCGAGTTCATCCAAGCTGACATCACCAAGCTTGATCTTCCCGAAGAGAGGTATGGTTTTCTCAAGTCCATCTGCCGCTGCAATATATTAAGACCATGTCAAAACTTACACTTTAAGAATAATGGGCTGCATCACTCTTATGATAAAAATCAATGAGATGATACATATGTGATGAATAAAAGTTAAAATACCCTAAAGCACAGCACTGTCCACTGTGGGTAGAGGGACTGTGAATAAAGATAACGTTGAATTGTACTACAGCTTAGCCAATATTCTGAGTGTTACCAAAGTCCCATGTCTAATCATTTGATAAGGACATCCGACGTCTAGCTCGCCTTATATTATTCCCTGAGCAGAGATTGCAAAGAAACAATAGAAAGCACGCTGCTTTATCAAACCAAGGTAACAATAAACGATTTCTGTTTTGACTGAAAGACCCGTCGCTCTAGGGCTGGAGCGTACAGAGAGCTCTCGAGTGACGGATCTTTTCAGTACAGATTTCCGTATGTGTAGGCAAGACTTTTGGCGTGATAATATTTTAGACGGGTTTATACAAGTTCCGTTCGTGGGGGGTTCGGCGATACAATAAAAGCTTGATAAAGGCAACAATGAATTTCAAGACAGTTTGTCAGTAGGAATGGCGAATATTGTATTTGACATAGTACAACAGAATCAAACCTTAGCTTTGGTTTCAAAAGAGACACTGATTGAAAGCATATTTGAGGCTGTAGCAGCCACGTAAAAAAGCTAGTATTTTTGTTGAGCTTCCAATTTTCAATTGAGAAAATTGTTGATATTCCAATTGTATCCTTACGTCCCTTTCAGCTATGACATTGTGTTTTCAAACTGGTTGATGATGTATTTGAGTGATGACGAAGTCTTGAAGTTGTTTACAAATACTCTGAAATGGCTCAAGGAAGGCGGTTTCGTGTTTTTCAGAGAATCGTGTTTTGGTAAAGCAGGTATCTATGTTCCTTTGTCATTCACTAGTTCACTGTCCACACGATTAAACATAAATTGATTTTACAGGAAAAGTTAATTTAAACTTAGTTTCAGTTTACTGTTTTTAAGGGGAGGGAGGAGTCGTCCCGCCTGTTGCTGTGCGTATGGGACCCATACAACGGGTCGGGTCTGTTGCTATTCACAATATATCCCGACACCCTTTGTGTATATCAAAAATGTTAAAATGTCGGCTGTACCGAAACCGGTGATCGCGGCCGAAGTAGTCCGTTTGTTTTTGTCTATTTTGGGGGTTAAAATAATGAGAGCGATGCCCAATTTTCATTTTAAAAAACAATGAAAAGTTTCAAGTATGTCTGCTTTGTCTTTTATATCTTCAAGGTGACTTTGACCATGGCGAAGACAATCCAACTTTTTATCGACTTCCAAGTCAGTACAACGCGCTCTTCCACAGTGCGTTCCTGCCCTGTGGAAAGGATGGCGACGAATCACATGGATTCGAAATCATTTTCAGCAAAACTGTGCAGACATACGTCAAGGTAAAGGTCCTACCAGCCCACGATCACTGAATGTCGATGTGTGTTGTGGTTTCCTGTCGATATGTATGTATGTATGCTGCCGTGCTTGGTCGATCGTTTTCGAATTTCATCACGTTTAATTGCACCGTGAAAAGTCACGTTCGATTCCCGTTTGCCTTTCACAGGTGAAGCAAAATCGCACCCAGATCTGCTGGTTGCTACGGAAGAAACGCATCGCTGAATACCATCACGGGTATACCACTTTCCAAGCCTTCCTTGACAACCAACAATACGCCAAAAAGTCAATCCTTCAGTACGAGAGAATGTTTGGCGAAGGAAGCATCAGCCCCGGGGGTTTGGAACGAGCCAAGGCAAGGAACACATTTTTTTGCGTGTCTCTGTCTGATGGGTACTACTATCTTATACTTGATACATGAAAATATGTCATAGGAGGTCTTCATATAGACTTGGTACTAGTCCATGATTTGTGAATCTTTGAGTGGGGTGAAAGCAATGATTTGTGTTCTGTTTTCATTTGTAACGCGTGAGTGGGGTGCCCACGATGAGTGGGGTGAACGCTATACAGGGGAATTTCTCCCGGAATCACAGAAACTAACTCACTACTGCGCAGACTCAAATGTAAAGCGTTCAATCGCTACGAAAACCTGGCCTGGGCTGCCTATTTCCAAATAAGAAGACACAAGCGAAACTTGTATAAATGGTTTTATTTTTTTTTTTTTTGAATTCACCGACTTGAACCAAGTCTAGTCACCATATAACAATACTGAGGATATTGTGTTTCCTACACAAATTCTCATAATACTGATTGTTTAGGAAATAGTATTAAAAAGTTGTCGGTAATATGTCAAGAGACAGCTTTCAAATAACTTACGTTTCTATCAAACAGTCTGAGACGAAGAACCGCAGTGAAAATCCAGCGAATTCGATCAGTCCAATGTCTTACTTGAAGACATCCATATCACTAGGATACATACCATTTAAAATATGCAGGGATGACAAAATGGAGTTTTAGATTTTTACGAATGCCCCTGCAAGGTGTTAAATGTTAATTTGCCGACAAGATAAGGCTGTTCTGCATTGACATGCCCGTTAATAAATTTTAAAATTCGATTCTGATTAGAATAGGTGCCAGATAAATGCAAGCCAGAAAGAGCTTGCCTAATGTCGGCTATGTAACATAAATTTTGCCCAAAAGGTATTTGATAAGCATGCTAGATCCTCTGAACACATTTGATTTACCAAATCCAAAATGTTTCGGGGTTGAATAGCGGATGAATACGTTCACCGTGAATTGCCAGCTAATGTTGACGTATTATCACTTGTTACAGGAATGTATCAAGATGTTGGCTTTAAAACCAGGGCAGAAAGTTCTCGATGTTGGTTGTGGAATTGGTGGCGCAGCTTTCCATATGACTGAGGTATTGTTGGCATTTTCGTTTGTGAATCTATCAGTCTGCTTTAAATCCTCTAACAAACAGTCATATCAGGCTAAATCCTGCACTGAAGTGGAACTGCCGCTCGCTCTAAAGCCAAAATTTGCATTTGTCTCGTATGGAAACTGTTCAATGTCGAATACGACCTACACAATCAATTTGAAATTATAAAACATCAGGATATACATAAGTCACTGCTCTTTGATGGAATGAGAACGCATTTAGGTGCGGAATATTCAACTTTATAATCATCATAGAATAATTCTTATTTCATTATAAAACCTTTTTTTAAATTTTTTATGTATAACAGACCTACGGTGTAGAAGTATTAGGAGTAGATTTATCAAGTAATATGATTGAAATAGCCATGGAACGGACTGTTGCGAAGACAGACAATCCACAGGTAGGTAGAACATAACGCATTCTCACGTTTCCGGACTCCATATTAAATTTTGCGCACCCGCACATCTTCATGGCGCTGGACCGGAGATGACGTCATCAACGGCTTCATCATCAATAACCCATATTTCTCTCCAGACTTAAGGTTCCAGGAAAAGTAGTAGCACCTATCAAACAATGAGTTTTTTCATACAACTGAACTCGTGACCCAAAGTATATCTTTTTCTGAAAGCCTACATATTTGTAAATACTGTGATTTGCATTTTGTAAAGATTATTTGCATGAGGATCATATGACAGTAAAGCTGATTAACTTTCCAAAATTGACACAAATTTCGATCACACAAGTTTCGACTTTGAACACTGCTGCGTTTGTACGGGATGAGGTAGAAACTGATTTTAAAGGTTATTCAAATTGTTCTCACATGATCTCTGTGTAAACAATGGTTGTATAATACAATTCCGGGCTATTAGAAAATATTATGGTTTCTTGGGATATCAAAGTGATTTCCCCTGCCCCACAGAATTCATCATTTGGAATAACCAATACTTCTCCCGGAACCTTAACCAAGATCTGGGCATCTTTATGTGTTATTTTATGTCAAGGCAGTTTGTTTTAAGGTAGTATGCACCTCGGGGATAGATATTTGGACTTTACAATTCTTTTCTTATCTACCACTTGTGGGGGCTCATTTCAAAACTCTTGGTCTAAGAAAACTTTTTACCGTCTTAGTTTTTCGAAAATCGAAAATTGTATTTTTCTCAATAGAGTTAACACGGGGTTGGCGGCCATTTTGAGTTTCAGAGATCGGTATATCTTGAGTGATTTCTCCAGTACCAAAATTTGCATGCTGACCCCCGATTTTCATTCGTTATTTTGGAAGAGGATAGTTGAAAGATTACTTGAAGGTTTTGAGCAAAAATTGAGATCTTTCAATTTCGAGGCGCATACTATTTTAACCTGGTCTCGAAGAATGATAGCGTCAGGTGTGATGCTGATGCAAAGAGTGGGGGCGTAATTTTGAACCTAATGTAGTAGTGAAGTACTTGCTCACAATTTCTTCTCACCTTGATCAGGTGCAATTTGAAGTATGTGACGTCACCAGACGGGATTTCCATGCGGACGCCTTTGATGTCATCTATAGCTCACATATCATTGTCCATGTAGTGGATAAACTATCACTGTTTGGTTCGTTTGTGGTAAGTCGGGGGAACTCTTTTGGATGCCATTTATGAACGCAATTTTGGTGTATATGCTTAGTTGAAGTGATGCGATATAACACTAGGCCAAGCAAAGAAAGTTCTCACGAAAAGTAATAAAATGAAACCAGTTATGTACACAAGATTCTGGCACGTTAGGGAGAAGGAGGTATCACGTAATACGTTATTGCCCTTGTGTCGATTTGGAAAGAAACTGATCGGGGTAGAGTGGTGACTTAGATTTGAAAAAGGTAACAAATTGAAATCATTCACATAGTAACCACACTGGATCATATCGACAAGCAAATCTGACGTGAATTAATGTGTCGAAAAAATAATCCTTGCATTACTTTTGAACAAAATCGGTTGACATACGTATGAGAAATATCGTAAAATTGCGACTAACTGGCTTCATCCTTCAATGCTCTCCTAATCATGGATTTCAGACATCAATATCCAGGTACTTCAAATCATTACCAAATGCTGCTGTGTATGAAATTAATTGCTCTCCAATTTCGATTTTGAAGCGGAAGACGGTCACTGCCGCATACATAGACAGACAGACAGGTCGGACAGACAGGTACAGGCAGGCATCGGGACGACATTTGCCTTTGTGTTAAGACGAGCACTAAATTAAAAGAAGAAAACTTTGCCATTAAGACTTTAGTTGCCAAAGAAGAATTTGTTATTTTACATTTTACGTAAACCATTTCGAAAACGTAGATGTTAGCAGCCTCGTTGAAATTGACCTACGCGGACCTGTTGGACTCCTTTGTAGAAATGGACCAAGCCCGGCGGGAAACTGTTAATCAGTGACTACTATTGCGGTAATCCAGACGATCATTCTGAAGATTTTAAAGAGTATGTCAAACAGAGAGGGTACACCATATGCACCACGGCCAAGTTTGGCAAGGTGAGAAAATCATTGTTGAAAGTAAGGGATCTATCTAGCCACAGTGTTATTTATATATTCAATGATCAGACCTAACCTCATAACAATGTACTATGCTCTGCACGGGAAATGGGCAAGTACATGGTAATTAGGGTGGAGCCAAACGATCTTGGTAAGGGGTGTTAGTACGACGATACGGATCTTCATGCTTTCATCGATCTCCGTATCTATGATAAGAAAGAAGATGGAACATATATACTCTTTCAAACAAGCTGCCTTCAACTTTCAATTCATATGCATGTGATTGTTTCATTTTGTCGCAAATGGTTTGGCACTCTGTTCATAATCTTCTCCTTTCCAACTATGGCCGCCCCTTCCCAAGGTGAAACAGTATATCTGTCACCATTTCATCCTGTCAACCCTAATCTACAGATACAACCCTTTTCAGAATTAGAGCGCGAAGCCACTGCAGTGAACTGCAATAAAACTGCTTACACTAATTAGTTTCAGCTGTAGCCGTGGCCACTTTGGTGTTGAACAAGGCTACTTGATAAAGACCAAAAAGTCTGCTTGTACAAAGGCAAAACTAGCTCTGTCTGAGGCTCAAGTTGTAAATGAGAGTTTACGATTGGCACCCTGTGTTCAAGATTAAGATACAATGTAACATTACCATGCACTGGTCCATGTACAAATCTTTTTTATTTCAACTTCCCCAGACAAACTGTCTGCAGGGACATACAATGTTGTCGACTTTGCCAGCTGGCTACAGCTGAAACTAATTAGTGTGAGCAGTTTTATTGCAGTTCACTGCAGTGGCTTCGCGCTCTAATTCTGAAAAGGGTTGTAGCTGTTCTTCATCCTCTTCGTGTCCATTGCCTTTCTCGTCGTCTTTGTCGCCTCTCCATGGCGTATGTTATCTAAACATCAGATTTTAATCATATCGATCATCATCATAAGGCGGCACATGCGCACTTGACAAATGAATGGACTTTTTTTGTTTTTGTTTTCGGCAGTTACTTTCATCCGCTGGATTCGTTAATGTCAAGGTCGAGGACAGGACGAAACAGCTTATTGAGGTTCTCAGGCGAGAGAAGAAACAGCTGCAAGAAAAGAAAGATAGTTTCGTTAAGGTGAGCAATCTCATATATAACGTCGGAGGCAGTCTGAGACCACAATGCCAAAGTAAGCTATACAGGGACCATGTCAGAACCATGTCAGGGCTCGAAATTAGCGGTAGTCCCGCGTCCACAGACTACCAACTTTTCCCTCGGGCTACCAAAGTCCATGAAATGGTAGCCCACACGGACTACCAAAGCCTGGGACATGAAATACTTAGCGTGCGATGTCCGCCACTTTCTGACGAGCTAAATGCAGTTAACATGCAGTTTCATTTGTTTGAAGCAATTATCCTTTTATCTGTGAAGAGTTTTTTTCTGGTGACTATTAAAGCTTACAATTTTCACTGCTATGTTGTTGTTTTCACAAGATGCAGAGCGTTTGATACCAGAATGTTGAGTTGCTTTTCCGTGTGCAGTCTTTGCATGCCAGTTCACACTATGCTGTTGATTGGCAGCATACAAGACGTACTTGTGTCAAGTTTTGGCGTTTTGATGCTGAAATTTCACAAAAATGTCACTTCTATATCAAGAGATTGTGTAATCAATTTGATTTGCAATACCAATATAAAACACTGTGTCAGTTAACCTTGGCTGAGTTTCGCTGTCTTTTATCTAGGTATCTATGGTTGTCGATCAGTATCAATGTACTACGTTCTGTATAGAGAAACTCGGGTATAACAAGGCATGCAAGTTCATAAAGATCATGAGATTATTTTTTTTTTCTGTTTTTCTTAAGTCAAGTTACAATTTCTTTGGATGAGTAGGCCGATTTGGAAAGTCATAGAAAGTGTTAAAATGTACATAAATTAGCATAAATTAAGCGTTCGTGACACATAACATGGGGTTTCTCCAGTTGAAGCCCCTAGTTTTACTGCTGTTTTGTGTTGCTTAACTGGGGCTTACACTCGGACGAGTACAATAGCCCTATATTAAAATATTTATGGACTACCAGCCATTGTCACTGGGCTACCAACTTCAGAAAATGGTAGCCCAAGTGGACTACCAGGGTAAAAAGTTAATTTCGAGCCCTGCGTGTAATATGAACTCTTGAGCCTTTTTGTAGAAAGGGAGTAAGCTTATAGGTAGATTTATTGATACTCTGTGAAACGCCCTCTCATGACCTTACGGGTGTATTGCGTCGTCGTTTGCTCAGGCAAACGACGAAAGTATGCAATAACATTACACACGTCTTATTAAAGTTATTATTTATTTAGGGCATTGATAAACAAATGATCACATATACAAGTTCAAGTTTATTACATTTATGGTTGAGTTGTATTACATTTATGGTTAATTTGTTTATTACATTTGTTGTTGTGGGTTGTTACATTAATGGGTGACTGTTTTATTACATTTGTGGTTGATTTTATTACAATCGTGATTGATATTACATTTGTGGAGATTATTACATTTATGGAGGTTACAAGTATGTTTGGAAAGCCTCCACGAGTCAATGAGGCAAGACAATCTACAATAAAATTCAACGCTATCTCAGAGATAGTTTGTAATTCTCCATAACAAAAGTTACCCTTGGACAGGCACCGATTATTACCGTAGGGCAGGTCGGCTGCTCTTCAGGTGTCGCATAAAAAAGTTTTCTGGCGCCTTTTGATCGCACGTCGGCGAAGTGGCCCATCCGAAAAAATACAAGAGAGAGCTTGTTGTCTTTAGTTCGAAAACTCATTGCCTTCAGTGGGATGACATGATAATAAGTTATGGCGACATTTTACAAACTTTGTATGTCAGTTGTATTAAAAATGTGCGGTTGAGAACCAATTTCTTTTACTCGACCTAACACGAGGTTCACCCCGTGTCCTTGACACAAGTACACCACTAAACCCTTGGGAGCAAATTAGCGTTAATAGAACTATGAAAATGTTAATGTAGTGGTACGCGTATTGACCCTGAACTCTTCAAGTTCATAGCATTTTCATTTTCATAAATTCCAAAGTCCTCTTTGGTAGTTAAACCACAAGGATGAAAAATTCCTGATGTATTACTTGATGACGTCATGCAATTATTTATGCAGGACTTTTCAGTAGAGGAATACCAGAACATACTCAGCAGCTGGGACAATAAACTGAAATGGTCCGACGCTGGACATCTCAGACTTGGTGTATTCTATGCAGAGAAACCAGAGTAGTGATGGAGATGGTAAAACCTACAGGACAAGCATTTAAGAATTTGCATACGGTTTGCGAGCTCAGTCACCTGAAGGATTGCGCATGGAGAATTGCGTTACGAATTAACTTTGGAAAATTTTCTTTGGTCAAATGTCATGATACAAACTTACTGAGATAGCTTTGTAAGATTGATCCAAGTACAATTGAAACAAGGGAGCTTGTTTCTGCCTTGAAGAAATGAATGAATGAATGAATGAATGATTAAAGAAATGTATGAATGAAAAAATGAATGAATCATGTACTTTAAGTATATAAAATATGTCAAAAATCATACCACAGTTCCAGAGGGTCACAAGGTCAATTGTTCCATTGCGGAAGAAAACATTCGCCGCAAACTCAAGTATAGGGCTTTGTTAGACTTCATTCTTCACGGCAAAAAAAATTGCCCCTGTAACAGGCCCTGACACAATGCTGTGTCATAGGTCTGTGTCAGCAAAGATGTCCCATTGCTGTGACAGGGGCTGATGCACAGGTCTGTATACAGGACTGTATATAGTTTTGTGGACATGGAGTTGTGACAGGGTCCGAAATGTCTGCCTGTCTCAGCACTGTACATGTATTTTTACAGGACTGTAAACAGCAATGTGAATGCAGACCTGTAACAGAGTCAATATTTTTTAAATTTGCACATAATTATGCCTGTATTCATTTCTGTCGACAAAATTAGTCCATTTACCTGAAAATATACACCCCTGAAATCTGACAAATTTTCAGACCCTGTAACAGACCCTGTACATTCAACACTGACACAGCACTGTTTGTACACCAGTATTTCAGTCATTTCGCATTTTCATGTTAGCTAATTTATAATTTGCATATCTAATTAGCTTTCACAGTTTGGCAAATATAGCTTGAATGACTTGACCAAAGGCATTACACTTGCTACATAAAGTGTTGATACAATGACAGCAGTCAAAGAAATTAAGTATTTTTATTTCAGCTATTAATTACATATTTGTATTCTTAATGACCTTTAGAATTAATCTGTGGTGAATATTGTTCATGATGTTGATCATAACACTTTCAACAAGCGACCTAGCGGCCGATATAGCTCTGCTGTGTTTATGTAGAGAATAACTATTTTTTACACATGTTGATGAAGAAGGTGGAAATCTTTGATAGCTCAACATGCAGTGGCCAGAAAAAAGTGGCTAAAATAAGCTGCAAAAATACACAATTGAAGATTTTATCATACTTTGAATATATCACATCGGATCATCCCTAAGAACATGTCAACCAAAGCTATCTGATGAGTAGTTTTTTGAGAATAAAATTTTCTGACCAAAAATGGCAACAATTGCCCCCAAAAATAAAAATTGCAGATTTCCTAGTAATTTCAAGAGATCAAACTTAGTTCATCTATAGAAACCTGTATACCAAATTTCAAAGGTGTTAGACCAGTACTTTTTGAGAAATACATTTTTTGACCAAAAATGGGAAAAATTGCCCCAAAAATTTAAAATTGCAGATTTCATCATAATTTCAACAAATATCATTAAGGTGATCTGTAGAAACCTGTATACCAAATTGAAAAGATATCAGATGAGTAGTTTTAGAAATACACATTTTTTGACCAAAAATGGCAAAAATTGCCCCAAAAATACAAAATTGCAGATTTCATCATAATTTCAATAAATATCATGTAGTTTATCTGTAGGAACCTGTATACCAAATTTCAAAGCTATCAGATGAATAGTTTTGGAAATACACATTTTTTGACCAAAAATGGCAAAAATTGCCCCAAAAATACAAAATTTCAGATTTCATCAGAAATTCAATATATATTACTCAGTTCATCTATAGAAACATGTATACCAAATTTCAAAACTATTAGACCAGTACTTTTTGAGAAATACATTTTTTGACCAAAAATGGCAAAAATTGCCTTAAAAATGCAAATTTGCATATTTCTTTACAATTTGAAAAAATCTCAAATAGATCATGCCTAGGGACATATGTACTAAATATCAAAGCTATCTGACTGGTAGTTTTGAAGAAGAAGATTTTTAAAGATTTTTTTACCAAAAATGACAAAAATTGCCTTAAAAATACAAATATGCAAATTTCACCATGATTTGAACAAATCTGACTGAAGTCACCCTAAGTAAACTGCATATCAAATTTCAAAGCAATCGGACAAGCGGTTTCAGAGAAGAAGATTTTTTTACCAAAAACACCAAAAATTGCCCCAAAAATACAAATATGCAAATTTCACCACGATTTGAACAAACTTAAGTGTGGTCACCCCAAGTGAACTGCATATAAAATTTCAAAGCAATTGGACTTGCGGTTTCTGAGGAGAAGGCAATTGTTGACGGACGACGACGACGACGACGGACGATGGACGACGACGACGGAAAATCAACCTATTTGATAAGCTCCGCGTCGCTGACAGCGGAGCTAATGAAGTAGCAAACATATGGCAAAAGTTTAAATTTACACATAACTGCAATATATAGTGAAACGTGACCATTTTCAGTTCATATCTGGTTAGATAATGATGGAAATTGTAAAATATGTGACCTGTAAGCCTAAAACACCTTGACAGGTTACAAATAGCATATACATGTACATGTACTACTGTGTATCATACAAACACCTCTTAACAAAGCTAACTTTGTATGTTGTAAATGCTAAACAGTGGTGAAAACTATTAAAGGGAGGCAGTCATTGGAACTGGCCAAAGGTTGCTAGGGACCCCTACGACCAATGTAAACACTGTATCTAGGGTAAGTTGGCGAATGATGAAAGTTAAAACATGTTTGTCATAATGTACATCGTAAAAATTTAAATGTTGCAACTATATTGACATGATGCATTTACATATAGTGCATGAAATACATCGTTTGTAAACAAGAAAGTCACACGCGCGCAGATCCGACGACCACTTCCCTTTAAGGCAATGAATGAACAATAACATGCATAAATCCTTACCAATGACCATTAAGTAAAACTGTACATGAAAGCTAACTTTTGTTTAACCAAAAAATTTTACAAAAGGAATAATTATTTGAAGAATAAATACACACTGTACAAAACTTTGTAGAACTCAAAACAACTTTACAAACTTTCTTTCTTTGTATTATACAATATCTAAGCTTTAAACCTAGAAAAGCTCACTATACTCCACAAAAAGGGTAAAAGAGAGGCGGCTTTGTCCATGTAAAAACTTGTTTTACAATTATCTATTAACGTCTTATAAAACAGCAAATTTCTTGGAATGCTTGGTAGCTGAAAGCCAAGTTCAAAGTTCAAGAAATCAGATAAGCACTTTCTGCTGAATATGTTGGTGATATCGAAGCTATCCTGAAATCAACAGGGCTAGTATTGTCACAACTTACCAAGTATCTGAATGTAACATCTGTAGGAAGTAATTACTGAAGAACTACAAAAGCTGTTTCTTGGAAGATTTATAACTACCAATTAAAAATAAAGACAAATATTATAGGAAATTGCGGATAGGTAGAGGTAACATTTTTCATGATTTGTATATATTGAATAATCAATAAGTGTCAGGATGTCTTTGGAAAGCCAGCATGATGCACTGGCATGCTAAACATCAGTCCTGATCATTCCAAAATTTAGTGATGCTACACAGTACTGGAGATATCCCATGATTCATTATGATTTGTACCACTAGTAATTCCTCAGGAAAGTTGACAATGTCCCCAATGTGTAGACAGATTCACGGACTAGCTTCAAAAATTCTGAAAACGGACATTTAAGCACATAATTCTTATCTATTTGCATTGTAAATAATTTGGAAAATTATGCTTGATTGAGAGAGGGGAAAGTCTTTTTGTAAATGTTCCACTGATTGTGTCCATAGCAATACAAAAATGGAAAGTAAGGAGACTATTGCACCTCTTTTATAAAACAAAGGGATATTTAATTTTTCCAATGAAAATGACAAAAGAAAGTTACTTGCTGGTTTTTCTCAGAGAATGACTCCTTCAGTTTGTCATAACTTGATTCTCAGAAGGTACCTGCAAAAGGTAATGAATATTTTGAACTTTTTACTGAAATATCTACACACACTTTTACTGAACATTATTAAACACTTTTCATGTGCTTTCCACTACTGCTTTTATGTGGAGCAGGAAAAGTTATACGAAAGGCAACCATCATTGGTATAAATAAAATGAATTGCGGGTAAGTTAATGTGCTGGGCGTGTGATACTATAGTTTGTCAATCAGCAACTTTTGTGTTTTGTAAAAAAATGCTTTGACTCTACTGGACATGATAAAATTATGTCAAGGTAACCTTTTGAAAAAAAATTGTTGCCATACATATTGTTGCCCAATCCCCAAAAATCAAATGGTCCACTCCTTGTCAATTAAATGCAGTGGCTTTTCACAGGAGGTGCAGTTAGGGGCCACAGACACTGATGTTATCCTCTCCCTAGCCAAGTCGACCTGCTGGATTGCCTACAAGATATGGATGTTATGGAAGACATCTGTCACAGTAGACCGAACTCAAAATAAGTTATTGACCTTGTCACAAACATTACCATTTATGTCGTGAAAATGTCAAAATACAGCATCAGGTGCCGCAACACTGCCAGCTTGCCTGTTGTCTTACCTCATGTCATAGTCTTATAGCCATGACAAACAACTCGCACATCAACAAACCATAAACAACAATCTGCATTTCTTCCGTTGCCTTACACTGGCAAAGGGTTATGAAAAATTGAATTAGAAGTGGCTGCTGTCAACCACCAAAGGCAATGTCTCCAACAGAAGGGATGTTTAGTTAGTGATGAATTTGAAGGTGTGTCCCTTGACAACATTTCAAAAATCTATTGCTATTAATATCAGAGTGTAAGAACTTTCTATGGAGGATGAAGAGGAGTCTCCCTACTCAAAGAGCATTGTCAAACACATTGTTCAATCCAAGAGGAATACAGCCACACAATGTACATCAATCACCATTGTGGTCACTTTGCATATATTTGCGGTTTCCACTATAATGCCGAATCCTTTAAGTGTTTCTAGTGTGACAAATTATTTGGCCATTCAGTAAACCTAAACAGACACAAAAAAACTTGTACAACTACACAAGTTTTCCAGGAGGAACTTTTCAACCGTCGCCACCATTTTTGATTCGCTTTCAGTGTTGGGAATATCCATGTGCCTGAGCATTAGCACATTTACCCATTCAGGGCAACATTTGATTTTGAGTGTTAACTAAACAATGTGGACGTGATTCCATCCAATGATGCTCAACTATCTTGAAGCAAAGCATGAATTGTTGAGTGTCAGCATATGCAGTAATGTGCAATCATTTGATGAACCAAGTTGTTTTATTTTTGAAGGAGAGTCTCAGCATTTGCTATCCGACATCCTGAGTTACCTTAACATCATCAGTCATCACTGCTAAGTGATGAAGGACAGGTTTGCATCCATTCTCACCAAGTTACGGGAGAAGATGGCAGAGCAGGGGGTAGAGATGATGATAAGAAACATCCCCTGAGTAAGCTGAAATGCCATTTGATGAGGTATCTGAAACAGCTTTCTGCTCTTGCATTCAATGCTGGACGTTATGACCTAACTGTGGCAAAACTGCACCTTTGGCCTGAACTGTTACAGGCTGTGCTCTCGCTGTCGCTCGTAACTTTCGTAAATTACGAACAAAAATGAAAATTTACGAAAAAAAATGAATGCCCGATCGGCCATTTACGAACGATTTTGTTATTTTTGAAGCCTGATTTTCGGTCAAGATTGTGAATTCCGGGGAAATACTGTCATATCTCGTCTTTCAAAACCTACGCTGCCCCTATCATCAGCGCATCGACACATCATGCACATGGTGATAGCTGGCTTTGGACTTTGACCTGTAATAACATGAGCATGCGCGAAAAGGTTTCAAGATCCCCGGGTCCTTTAATCTCATAGTGGTGTGTCATGCATTACCACCCCATTACGGTAGTTTCGAGACACCCAAACACTCACATGCTGTCAACTTTCCGAGTGGACTGTTGAAGCGGATCGAGGGAAGCGGGCAGTTACAAATACTTTGGATTGATAGTATCCAGTTGGGAAAGAAAGTTGGGCATAAAAACGGCAACTGATATGAAAAAAATACGAAACAATGAAACCGCCGAGCTAGAAGAGATCAAGAACAGTCAGCCTGAAAGACAGTCGAACTACAGCAGAACTGCAGTCTAGCCCTACGAGTATGGCGAGAGTGTCCGGCTTTGGCTACGCCGCCTCCCACCTCCGCCATACAAACGCCTGCCCAAAAAGTGGAGATTTGCGGTCCCGATCGGGACCGCAGCGATAACGTGTACAAATCAGCAAATTGGTACCTGAAACCTGTGTCGGATGATCCGCGTGAGCACAAGGGATATTCGGACAGGGGTTGTGGTCACAACAATGTCTTCATTTACTTAAAAACTACGAAAAACTACCCGTAAGCGGTAGATCGGTAGATGTGAGCCGCCATTTTTATTCTCGCTATGCGAGATTACCCAGCAAACATTGCGCGAAAGCCAGAAGACTGCGAAACTTTTTTGTCATGATATTTTGCGTTTGTCCATGGAGACCATTTCAGTTCCATGACTCTCCTTGTATAAGCTTTAAAAATAAAATGAAATGAAATAAATCGTTATATGGAAGCTTTTAGCATTTAAGGTATGATATTTTTTGTGACTTTATTGTTGTGGAAATTCCATTACATTCCAAACATTCCGCTGTTGAGTTTATGTTCAGCATGTTCAGAGAGAAGTGATGGTGCCAGCAATAAAACTCATGAATTAATTAAAGTAAGACAATGGCGCCCTTATTCTCTAATAAGAAGGAATGTGAAAATCTTCCATCATCCTTTATTGCCACTTCCATTTACATTTTGTAATTCACGATGGAAGACACATGTTTAAATTGTGCAGGGAACTTTGTGCGTCACAAAGAGCAAAAAAGCTTTAAAAGAAAATCTGTTGGGGCTAAATTATCCCATTCAAGTGCAACAGCCGTAGAAGTACTCGAATATGAGTATAACATCAAGTTATCACCATCAAAAAATCGATATTTATGTTTAAATTGTGCAGCATTTTTAGCAAAACTGCATCAGACAAAATTGAAATATGTTGAAAGTGGTCAACAATTTTTGACCATTAGAAGCAGTGACAGCTTTTTGTCCAAGAAATGCCACCTCCGATCGACACCCATCAAATCTCCAGCTACAAGAAAGAAGAGGAAACTTGGTACACCAGGTATCGTGGGATTAAAAGCAAGAATTCCGTCGGTAAGTTTCTATGGATGAATAATACCTAAAAACATGTACTAGTTATCTGAAAGATTTGCAAATTTTTTTAATTACTTTTGGGTTATTTTAAGTGATATCAATTTGAGCTGTGAAGTTTGAATATTGCATGTTTGATTTTTTTCAAACTTTGAGTACTTCATCATCAAAAGGGAAATTTAACATTCCTGCTTTTTATTTCTAGGTAAAAAATTTAAAATATCTGCAATTAAATTACTTCACCAGTCAAAATACTATCTGGCATTCAACACCTTGGCGAAGAAGAGTAGCGCCGCAAAGAAGGCTATTGTAAAAGCTGCTTGCAAGATTATTAAAAAGGAGATGGGATCATACATCAAAAAGGACAATATGTCCAGCAAGAAGGTCACATTGGAGTCTTTATCATCTTTCTGTTGGGATGAGGCAATAAATCACATGGACAAAGAAATCCCAGCTACAGTTAGCATTGTGAAGGCAATGACATTGAAAACAACTGGCAAAATGTGAGTGGAAAGTATACAACTAATACTGCTTTGTGATTGAGAAAGAAATTGGTCATTTACATGTACACACCTAGTTTTAAAATTGCATCAAAAGCACAACGTAGACCATAATTCATGTGAGGAAGGATAACGTGGCAATCACATTTTTGTTGATGTCCTTTCTTTGAGGGCACCACTTAATTCTCTTGTGCTGCGGACCTGTTCTCTTACACTTCTTGGAGACGTATAATATACTAATATTTTTAAAGTATATGTGTCATATACATATACAGAATGTAGGTTGAGTGTGATTCTTATTTATATTTTTGAACCTCTACAATCAATCTTATACAGGAGACCACCTGGAAGGCAAACTATGACAAAAGCAAAGTTTGGATATTTGCTTATGAACCTGCTGTATGCAAGGGCTCCTCAGAAGTGCAATTTTTTGGCAGGAGCCAATGCTGTACTTATGTGGAAGGATTCATGTAGTGAAAAGGTAAATAAACATAAATGTTTTGATGAAAAAAATTAATAATATCCATTATCTTTGACAATGTAAAAATGAGACTTCAAGGCCTAATGGCCTATTTTTGTCATCATTTTCATAATTGTGATTTAGGCTTCATTTCAGTGATTTTAGCAAGTAGGTGACCATATAGGAAGATGAGCAAGAAAGTTTGGTAGATGTATAGAACTAAAATACAGAAACACAACCAAAATGTAACGGTTAGTGAATGTTTGACTGTTTTCCTTTAATTATTACGCAGCTATTCCACTGTTTCAATAAACTTGGTGTGTGCTTCACAAAGGCTGGTGCAAGAAAAGTTGTCGATCATTTAAGAACTGCCCATGATGAAAAAATATATGAATGGAAACATGAAATTGAATCTGAGGGAACTGTGACTGTAAGTATATACTCAGACTTTATGTAACCATGGAGGTATGATGTAACTATATGTACAATTATCTCATGTAAATGACCAGAAGTATATGACTGCTGTAATTTTTCCCCCCCAAAAAGTTTTAGTGCTACATTTTGCAAATTTTTTTATGCATTTTTCTGTAATTATTTGATAATTTTATGCCAAATGGACATCACCTTTCACATTCTTTTTAATCACAATTTGGCAAAAATCTGAAAAAATGAGATTGCGTATAGTTTATAAAGGCAACTAAAATTTACTTTGGTGCTCAGAGGGTTAAAATTATTATTTTGCACCTTGTTTGAACTTACTATAGACTCATCCTGCCTGAGAAAGTAGATTATGAATTTTGATTACTTCAATTTCTTAATAATTCCCATAGGCATTTTGAATTGTCTGGTGTTCGGCTTTTGAGTACAGGGTGTGTATGTATAAAGCATACTGCTACTATTTACATTTTAATTTAGTTGTAATAAAACTTCATTTGTCCACAAAAACAATCTTTATGATACATACAGCCTACCGGTATGTTGATAAGGTGAATACTGGACATTTCCACTTGTCAGGGAGTTGGACAAGAACATAAATGCACAGAACAAAACACTTTAAACAGCATCAAAATGTTAGAGCTACTGCCCCTAGTTTTTCATCAGGCCACCATAATGGCAGTACAATTTAGTTTGGTGATTGGTTGGCACTTTTAATTGAACTTAACAATCAACACAATATGATTTCAGGAAAACAGAAAAATATTCAAAATTTGAATTAAGTTCATGAAGTTTGTATGATCATGTAGAGGATAATTTGAATCATAAAAGTAATTGTCATGTATTTACTACACATATTCTAGGATAGGTGTGAAGTGTCACCAGAAAGGCAAAGATCTGCAGCAGACGTTTGTTTACAAATACTGCCGACTCTGACGAACACACAGAGATTGCAGATTCTGGCAATGCACCTGTGCTGGAAGAAAAGAGTAAGTTAATGTTGATTTGTTTTTGGATGTAAATTTTTGTCTGCTGGAACCAAGATTTTTATCATTTCATAAATGTCAAGAAATTCGAGAAAATTAAGTTTCTTTCATTTCAACCCGGTTAAACAATGATACATCTCTTGTCTGTACAACCTATGCAGCTCCCATATAGAGATTGGTCATATACTGGCACTGTAACTAGGACTTATGTGCAATTTCTCTTCTGCATGTCAAGATTGAAATCAAAATTAAACACAAGAGCTTCTTACTTTCAACCTCAGAGAAATAGATTTGATTGGCTAACAACTTCATATGAATTATTATTTGTTTAAATTTACACCAAGCAACAGATTTTCTATGGAAGCTTAGTCTATCAGACTTGTTGTAAAGGGCCTACCTGAAACAATGCAGTTTTCATTTGTCCTAATGGTATAGGAAGAAAGAACACTATTACCCTTGCTTCAAGTATAAACCCAGGATAGCATTGTTTATTTTTATGCCCATAGATCCAGGGTTTTCCCTTGCTTGGGACAATGTACAAATCGAAACGACTGCTAGACATCAATCAACAACTCATCAAAACAAGATGATGCTGTGGGCAATGGCCTATGCTGCCAAGAATCGGATCTCATTCAGAAACATGGATGGCCAAAACACAAAGAGGGCGTCAGAAATTCCTTTGGCAAGTTTCCTTCCAACTCGACAAACTTACAATAATCTGAGGAGGAGGATGGAAATTCTTGTGTCCCGTATCATATGCACCCATTTGGACCATTTCAAGACCTACTACTCTGATTGTATTATATCACATATACAACACCAATTTTCTACTGAGTCAGCCAAGAAAAGTGAACTTGTAAGTGAAATGTTTCTTCAGACTGACTTTGCTATGTTTTCCTATGAAGCTATAATTCACAATGTACTAGTTGCAATTACTTAACATATCAATTTGATATTTGTATTCCATATTGGGTTATCAACACAATCTTTTTCAAGTTCTCAGTCAACTTATGAGCCAGTGTCAAAATTACATACATAATAAGCTTAGTTTCCATCTTCTGTTATTTTTTAAATTGCCTTAGCATGATTATTAAAAATATTTGTGACTTATTCCTCAATTAAGGTTAATCTTGGTGTAGTGGAGGAAAATCCAGCATCTCTACAAGGTGTCATTTCAATACTGGATTGGTTGCATCAATATGTGCCCAGTAAGAGCAATAATGCTAACGACATGGGATATCACATTGTAATGTGTCAGGGAGATGGCTTGTCTGTGGAAAGACATGTAGATGCCCAAAGAGCTAGGGCTGCATGCACAACTGAAAGGGGACGGCTGCGTGGCCTTGAACCAGTTTCTCAGGAGTTCCACAAAAGGGGAATATTTGTACAGGTATGTAAGGATTGTAGGAGAAGTGTATGGGTTTGCTTGTAGGGTTGCATAATAAAACTACTATCAAAATTTGAATACTAATTATTTAGGTTGGAATACTTGCTTGCATGAGCATGTAACCATGTGAACAGAAAATATGTTAACATCTTATGAATGAAAAAAATTATCAGTTACTATAAATGATTTATATGTACATTAACGCTTACATGAAATGTTGTCACTAATATCTCATTTCAGGATTTGATAGATGAATTCTATAGTGGTAGAAGTGCTGCAGACCGTGGAACACTAGTGCATGTTAAAAAACATGTTCAACCACAGAGCAGTCACCAAGAATGTGATGACGAGCTTTAACCATGTGACTGACTTCTTGAAGTTTGTCACGGAAGGTTTAGTATGTCTTGTAACAATGAGAAAACTCAACATGGGAGCCATGGACAGTCAGCCATTGAATTCTGTGTATGATCAACCACTTGATGCACGGCTTGAGTATATTACTACTGTGTGTAGAGACATTGTTAAGGAGGTTTGGCATGAAGTGGACATAAATGATTTGCATGAAATCATAAGAGATGTTGAAGGAGATGCAGATAGTGATGGATGTGGTGAAAATGGTGATGGTGGTGGAGATGGTGGTGGTGGAAATGGTGATGGTAGTGGAGATGGTGGTGGTGATGGTGGTGGAAATGGTGATGGTGGTGGTGGAAATGGTGATGGTGGTGGAGATGCCCATGGCAATGGTGGTGGTAGAGATAGTGGTACTGATGGAGATCGTGATGAAGAATACCAATACTGTTTTTGTGCAGAAGGTTATGACATTAAGATTTGCATGTGCATCACACAATAACAAATCTAGTGCTTTTAAAGGGTCAGTAGCTGTAACTTTTGCAAATTTTGTCAGCAATAATAACTACAAATGTCAACACAATTTATTTCATCTGCTCCATAAAGCATGCTAAACTGCTCACAACTAAACATGTCAAACAATTTTATACTCAGACCATTGATACATAACGTCTGGACTTTGTTTCCATTTTTAACAGTAGCATTGCTGATTGTACACTCATAGGATGTGACGAACATGAAATACTTCACGGTTTCTGGAATCCAAGCATGAAAAAGCAGTTGATACACAGAACCAGAACATTTAGAAATAAACTGAAATAATACCCAAACGTTAAAGCTAAACTTACATTTAAAACTAAAAATGAGTGAAATACCCATAATGTTCACATACTGTTCTGTGAACAACCCTACAGATGTTGGTGGCACTATGATCCAGTGCAGTAATGCTGCATGTACATATGGCAGCTGGTTCCATTTGCCCTGTGTAATGCTGACAGAAGAAACTCTTCCTGGAGAAGAAGAGGATTGGTTTTGTACAGACACTTGCAGAGGTATACATCAACATATGTTGATAAATTTCTTACATTAAGAATTTACTGTATCGTTATATCCAGGTAGAATATGAACAAGTTTGAAATCATTGTATCAGGGTTAATGAGGGTGTTTCAATATATACTTATATCAGGGAGGGTAGAAATATAACTGTGGTGTTATGTGAGAATATAATACAAAATCATTCTTGTCCATAATCACCAGATAATGCAGTACCAAGGCAAAATGTTGATGGCACTGGTTGTTGCAATAATGCAAACCATGATCATGTGTATAATTACACATGTGCTTTGTTATGGAATTGTTTAAGTGACATGGCCAGACGGGATGCAGTGAGAGAAAAACGACGGCGTGGCAATGTTGGAACATTGGAAAATCGATCTATTACAGTTTTGGCAAAAAAATCACTACAATATCTGATTTTAGGCCACAGACTTATTGCGGGTATGTTTGCTTTTCCCATCTTCTCTACAATCACAGCATTAAAGAGACGTTAGCTAGCTGTATACAGTTAACTATTTCTTTAATATTGTTGTTCTGCATTTGATATAAAATAATTCTATAAAAAGTAGTTGAAAGTTACAGCTGCTGGAGCTTTGGTCAAAAAAGTCAATGATTTATTTTCATTCTATCTTTCTATCAACTACACTTTCTCAAGGTACTAATCTTAAGGTTCCAAGACAAGAAATTGACCATTTTAAACTAACAATTCTCTAGTGTTTAATAAGCTCAGAACCCCCCTTAAATTGGATATTTTCGGAAAGCCTAGATATAGGCGAACATTTTGGTTACCATAGTGTTACCATTGTTTACATAACTATCATGTGACAGGTAATTTGCATAACCTTTCAAAAGTCGGTTTTCCCTATGTTTTGTTTCAATGCTTTGAGATATGTGGCTGAAATTCATGTTTGTGCAAGCTATCCTACAGGTCTTCAAAAGTGTGTCTCAGAATTTTTTTAAACCTTCTTAAACAGTTTTTATGCCAGAAAAACTTCCAGAGCAGTGAATTTTACCATAGTTGATTTCTTTAAATATTGTGCTCCAAAAAACTAAGCAAGATATAAAAAATCTGAGACACACTTTGAAAGAGCATTGTGACAGCTTGCATTCCAGCAAGTTTGAGTCAGATATTTTGAAGTATTGAGACAAAACATAGGGAAAACCGACTTTTGAAAGGTTATGCAAATTATCTTGTCACGTGATAGTTATGTAAACAATGGTGACACTGTGGTTACCAAAATGTTCCCATATATGTAGGCTTTCAGAAAATGTATACTTTACGTGGGTTCTGAGTTTATTAACTGTTAGAGAATTGTTAGATTAAAAAGGTCACATTTCTTGTCTTGGAACCTTAAGCATGATTGGATTCCTTATGTATAAAAATGGTGTATGTTCAGTCTGAAATTGAAAGTTGTTCCGGTTTAACCCATATGTAAATAATGACTGAAAGGCTATGACTTTAAAAATTACATATATTTTTCTATGCTATTGTATTTTCTTTTAGAGGTCTGGATAATAACTTTATCAGAATTCATTTTCTCAACTCATGCCGCATGTATAGGTAGAAGTGAACAATGCAATCATGTCATGGAAATCGAATCCAATTATGTAATCCATTGGACCTCGACAGGCATTGATCATGTACTGCTATATGCTGTATTGGCGACACTATATTTGATATGCAGAACAAAAACACTGAAAACACAATTAAAAGTTACACTGGCTCTTGATGTTGGAAAAACAATCTAAATTGTAGTTTTGTGTAATATTCTTTATCCACAGATGTGAGTGGCTTTCTACCAGAGAGGCTAGCACATGAGATTCTGTTGAACAGAACAATAAACATACGTTGAGGAGCTGGACATAACATCGCCATGGACTTAGGTACCGAGTTTCTAAACAATGAGTTTTAAGGTAAGGAAAAATGTGTAATTTTCATTACTGAGATGGGAGCCTCTTCTTATGATAATAATGGATGTTAAAATCAGCATGATTTTTGCAGCATAATGTATCTTGTCATAAGGATAATAGCAAATTTATTCGAAAAAAATCTAATTGGGAGCCATTCACATTTACATTTAATTGTAAATAGAGCACTTCCCATTTGTCATATCAATAGCAACTCGAAGGTTATGTGATCAGAAGGCACCCGGTGTTTATATTTCTGTGTATACACCTGTCCTTTCAGTCCTTTGGCAGCAAATACATGAAAAACAGGTGCAAGTGTTATCAAAGTTGAGTTTTGAAGATGAAATGAACATGTCGATGACATAAATATTCAAATAAATGATCACAAAGGGGAAATTAGTCAAATGTGGAAAAATTCAGGAACTAAACATGTCTGATAATTTGATAATTGTTACAATCAGTTTCAGGTACTTTGGGCAGAGTCTATTTAGCACTACTGATTCATTTCCACTTTTGGTCAAAGACTTTTCCTCGAAACATTAGTCTGAATTCCTTGAAATTAGTATGCAGGTTTCCAAGGGTGACCAGGTAGACTTTGTTAAAATATGTAACAGTGAACTTTTCATGTATTTTGGCACAATTTTCACCATAGGTAGTATGACTGATCTTTTTTTCCAAATATCTGACAAGAAATTACATTTCAATATTTTTATAGAGAGTCTCAAGCAGTGTAGGGAAGATACACCAGCCAACAAATAAAAAGACTAAGTCAGATGGGTGGTAGTCTTGGTGCTCATCTTGACAACTTATATGGAACAAATATTGTCAACACGCACTTCACTGACCATGGAGGAGGCAAAGAGAACTACAAGTGTGATGTAGAGAAGTTTGTCACCGAATTCAAAGAAGATGATCTTTTTGGATTTCATGCAGGGCGCCAGCATTCCGCTTTTGAAGGCTACCATTTTGATACAGAATTAAAGTCTCCAGCAGCTCTTGTAAAGAGACTGGTGATGTATGGTAAAAAGATGGACAGAGCACGAGATGTACTTCCAAGATAGGTGTTAATCATTTTATACAAATTTTGTTGCCCTGTTTCTCTTTTTATACTCTCAATAGTAAAATTGTTTCATTTAACTCCAACAAATAACAGTAGAAAAGAATTCAAAGCTCATCTCTTCAAAATATAACAACAAAGAAGTAAGATCTTGAAATTATTTAGTGCATAATTGAAGGCTAATTAATGAATGGTGTTTTAATTTTGGATTTTTTATATTTTCAAAAAATATACTAGCTACACTATGTACATATTTTGTGTCAGTGTCATTGATGCTGTTTTTTCCCATTATTTTTCACTTTTTGCAGTATTGTCTGCAATTACTGCAGCAGGAATAAAAGTGACAATGGCCAGCATCACTGCATTCAGATTTCTGTCTGTTTTTTAGTTCGTCTAAAGGATTGGTGTACATACCAGTTACAACAAGGTGTCTTAAAACATGGTAGCGTCTACAATTGTCAGAAGAAGCAAGAGTTGAGCAAAAATTAATGACTTCATCGCTGACTCTGCGTTTGTCCAGGCTTCTCTTTGTAGCAAACAAATAAGCCTTAGCCTGTATGCCTACCATCTCTACCACATCTCCCAATCTCCTGCTAATGCAATAAAATGGACTTGCTCATGCCCAGTGAATTACAGTGTCTACGTCCTTCACTTGAATTCCATTCCAAAGGCAACTGTTGAAATGAGACATCTTATGACACTATTCTCCGATGGGAATACTTCTACAATTCTTTTTTCAGTTGCTTCATCTACAGAAGAGTGGTACATGTCAACCAGTCGGTTATTGACACATTTATCTTTACCCGACCAAGCTTGCTCCCCTAATTCAGAAATAAAGTGTTCATATATATCTGCAACATCTTTGATGGTCCTGAAGATAGAAAGAGAACACAAACCTATTTAAAGTTGGCAAAGAGCCAGGAAATGGTGGATGGGATTGGTCATTGGCAATAAAATGATAAAACATGATCACTATTGTTTTACAATCAACTAAGTTATGTAATGTCTTTTGTTTTATTTGTTAAGGTTTTTCTTGTCATCCTAAAGGATTGAAATGAATGCTGTTTTCTGTCACCTTGGCAACATTCCAGACACATACTGTTGCAGGTGCAAAATTTTACTACTTTGTTTTTTGAGCTTTCAGTTGTTGTTATGAAAATTTTCAAAGTTACTTAAACTGTAACAATCCGTTAAGAATGCGTGTTGACAAGCATTTTTAAAATTCACAATAGTGTGTAAGTTATTGGCAGAAACTTTTTAATATCATGAAAATGTGGATATCATTATTTCAAAAATGGGAGTAAATATATTACCAGTCTTGCAATCATGCAGAAATCAGTGTAACTTTTCTCTCTGGAAGCTTCCACTGTTTATGTATAAGAATTTACTGGGACTAAGTGTTGGATGAAAAATCAAACTTCATGGCATAAATAATAGGCATTTACAATACTGACCTGCAATAAATTATTACTTTCTTTGCATTTTGTCCATCCCTTTTAATGGTATCAATGACCCAGGTGAGCTCTCTTTCATACGTCATGGCTGGCTCACTTTTATAGTGCAGAAATATGTTAGGTCTGAAAAATATGAGCAAGCAATGAAACACAAAAACATTTGGCAAAGTGGCTAGAGTAATAGACTGAATATAGGAGTTTGTGAGGCACCAGCATAGCCATGATACTGTGCTTCTTCTGCATGGTAGCTTACTGTTTTGATTGCACAAAAGGTTTATTAGCTGTGTCTTAAAGTTTTTTTCTATATTTTAGTTGTGTAACATATCAGCAATAGTTACTTTTTAATCCCTGCACTATAATGCAATACCAAGTATTTAGAGTATCAACACAGCACAGAAAACATGGCATGTTAAGGCTGCATTAGTATCATAGAAAATTGAATGGAAATCTAGTTGTTACAAATACACTGGCTGTGTTGTCAAGCACAAAAGGGGCACTTCAGCATGCTACATTATTGCATGACTTTTTTTAAATATTCCAGGATGACATGTTATGCAATTAAATTATTCAGGTTCACATTGGTCACTTATTGTTAATGTGTGAACATTGTGCAAAGCACATAGACTGCACAATTAATTTACAGAGTTACAGGATGTTTTTTCTTACCTATCAGAATAACAGCCACTGTTTTCACCATTGAATCATTTAATAATAAATTTGTAAGAATCTTGTGTCTCATTGCTTCAGTCGCTGTGGCAGTCAACATCACAACAGGACAGGTAATCAAGCTTCTCAAGATTGACACTTGCTTGTATTCAGGTCTGAAGTCGTCACCCCTATAGAGAAGGCAAAGTTAAAGTATAATGTAACCTGCACATTCGTAATATGTATGATATTCTAACTGCTATTCATATCAGAGGTAAATACAGAAGTATGGTAATAATTCATATCATTATACCTACCATTCTACAATGCAGTGTGCTTCATCACAAGCTAAAAATGATAGCCTGGTCTTGTATATGTCACTCCTCAACATTGATCGCCATGGATCTCTGCAAATTGATTCTGGTGATGTGAAGACAACTGAACACTTTCCTCCAGTGATGTCTAAATAAAAAAGCAGTTCTGACCTATTAGTCAAAAGAGTCTTTCAGTGCTAACCGATATAGGTACCAAAATTATGAACAGATGTCCAGTAATTAACAGGAGAATTACCAGAAATATTTTTCTTGACCAAACTATATTTTTGGAGCACCATGTCAGTGGTCATTCATGCAATTTTGACCTGTGTATGATCATCTAACATCTGTTGACATGAAAAGTTATTATGAAATGTGGTATGGGTTTAAGAGGTCAGATTTTATAGAGCTTAATTGTTTTACCCTCAAAATACTTGTTGCTTCCATAGACAAACAGTCAATAGTTTACCTATTAAGGATCAGGAGGTGTTTGTGTGTGACTGACAGAAATGTTCAAGACTTTCATATGTAAATCAGCAAATATTATCATGCTTCAAAGACATACCATCTATTTGGTCTGATGTCATCTCTGACATCTTAAGAATGCACCCAGATTTGATTCCTTGATCAGTCCATCTCTTTTGTTGATCTATCATGAGACTTCTTAATGGTGATACAACTAAACCAATGTGTGGCCTGAGTTCTGGTTTCATCTGTTGAGTATACAAAGACAATTGAACCTTAATCCAGGAATGGTTAATTGACGGGATTGTACTCCTGCAACTCCGCCTACTGACACTAATCTTACCACTGGAGGCCTTGATCTCATAACTAAAGTTCCAAAGTAATCTTCAGAGATATTTGTCATAGTTATTCTATTGTGGAAGCTTACTTTATCATCAACTGGTAAGATGAACTAAATATAAGTTGCCATTGCATAATTGACAGAAAATATGTGCACACTGAAGGTCACAAGAGGAAAGATTTTGACTGTGCATCATACACTTTTTCACAAAAAATGGCTATTTCTGATCACAGCTGCATGTTTGGGAATAAACCACACGAATCTACTTCTAATACATTCTTGTCAAATCTATGGTCAAACATGGAGCTAAAAAGGAAGGTTATTTTCATCTTTGTAAATTGTTTCTCGTTACGTGTTTACAAGACCTGTGCAGATGTTCACTCTGAACTCCAAACATGTAATAGAACAAAAGCCATTTCCTATTGTGATATAATTTTTTTATGGTAACTATAGTAAAAAAATATTGGAATAAAAACTAAAATTGTCACTTACCTCATCCAATACCAGTTGTGGCACCACAAAACAGTCACTTTTTCCGTAACCTGTTGGCAGGATCCCACATGTATGATTGCCATCAACAATATTCTTAATTATACTCACTTGTTCAGGCTTAAATTCATAGGGAAAATTAAATTTAGTGTGAACTTTCTTCAATAAATCCATAGTGAAACGAAATACCAGTGAGTTCAACTGTTGTTGATACTTCCCTGAACAAAGGTTTTGAACTGCTTGGATCAAGTTGATGTTTACTTACCACATTTGCTAATGAAGCTATGCATATGTTTGACCTTAAAAATTTGACCTGATAGCATAGGATAATTAACGCCTTTACTTATAACGTTTCAGTGCAAGGAATTTTTTCTTAAACCTTGTAAAGTTTGCTTTTTTGACAAGTTGTGACCCCTTTTTGGCATTTCGGATCATGTGTGATGAAGTAAACTTCCCACTGACAGCAAAGTTTAGAATAGTCGTTGTTCTTTTGTTTTAAACATGAGCAAAAATGTTTCGCAGTCTTTTAGCTTTCGCGCAATGTTTGCTGGGTAATCTCGCATAGCGAGAATAAAAATGGCGGCTCACATCTACCGATCTACCGCTTACGGGTAGTTTTTCGTAGTTTTTAAGTAAATGAAGACATTGTTGTGATCGCAACCCCTGTCCGAACATCCCTTGTGCTCACGCGGATCATCCGACACAGGTTTCAGGTACCAATTTGCTGATTTGTACACGTTATCGCTGCGGTCCCGATCGGGACCGCAAATCTCCACTTTTTTGGCCAGGCGTTTGTATGGCGGAGGTGGGAGGCGGCGTAGCCAAAGCCGGACACTCTCGCCATTACTCGTAGGGCTAAAACTGCAGTCCGGCCGCGCATGGTTGAACATGTACTGCACAGTGTTTTTCTGTGCATGGAGGTGGAAGCGAGCCGGAAATCTTAGATGTCATAGATTTGTCATTTGACGATCTGCAAATTGAATTTTTCAGTCAGCTTGCCAATTTTAATAGGTTTCCTTCAAAATATTTTACAAGAAACTGTCTCAGCAAATGTTATGAATCTGATAGTTTTCTATGATCCAGAGAAAATGCTGTGCACAGTCCCATGACCAAAAAGTTTATCCAGACAAAAAATAAATGACGATCATCTGCAGCGTTTTAAAAGTATAACTGTCTCTAAGAAAACATTAGCAGGATCACCAGTCTCAGTTTGCGTACTTAAATTTGATCGAGATGAGACAAAATTTGTGCGAAACCACAGACTGCCAAATGTTCTGATCAGTGGTTGTTTAAAAAGAATTTTAGAGATGAACATGGCATAATGACTGCAGCTATAGAGGCACCACCTAGTACCTACGGGATGACATGCATACTTTAAAGTAACAGAGCTTTCCAAATATGAAAAACAGGGGACAGATTTTCTAGCATCTAAAACTTGTGCAAACACTGATAATATTTGATAATATTAATGACCGCTTCATAAATTAATATATATAATCATCAATCACTGACTACACACACAAAGGGAGTTATGATTTGTGTCACAATATACTTGAACATGTTATGTTGTGTAATAAAGATAGAGTAATTGAATAACATTCATTGGCCGTTGACCAAAATTACACACTTTATTGAGACAAGGAAGAAATTTCAATGTTACAAGCATTCATGACCCATGATGTACTGTGTTATTCAATAAATCTTTTGAAAATGCGTATCAAAATATGAGTTTTCATTGTCAAAAAAACTAAAAAGGGATTGTTCATTTTCTTTTGTCTTTAATGAAATCATTCATCATTTCTATCCCCTCAAAAATCATCTATTGAGTACCAGAAGTGCTTGTTGAAAGTTGGTGGGTTCAGAATAACATAATTTATGCTTACTAATATTTTTTGAACCCAATTCGTAAATTTACTAACAATTTCGAAAGGCCAGGGAGAGCACAGTACAGCAATATGAAGTTCAATTCATTATCAAGAGGTCTGCTGATTACCTGGCATTAGAGACAGGTACACTCCATTTTCTCAATGTTGCAAATTAAATCTCGCATGCCTGCAGTTACGTTCAGTTCTTAAAAGCATACAATGCAGGTGAAGAGAAAGGATTCTTCCAATACGAGTGGATGGATCCACTACAGTCAGCTGTTTATAGCAGCCTGAAGGCAATAAATATCAGCCAGGAAGACTATGCATTTGTCGGCATGTCTGGGAAACTCACTGAGTGACCATTTTCAGTGACTTCCTCTTATGGTACAACAACACTGACGTGAAACCCTTTCTCAGACTCATTTACTACATGGTTGCCTTCTAAAGAGAAAGAGGAGTTTATCATTTTAAAGACGTTTCATTTCCTGGTATGACTTTGTGATACCTCTTAGGACAGTTTCTAGCCGATATCAACTTCTCTCTAATCAGTGAGCAACATTGAGACTTGTACAACACATTCCCAACAAGCTCTGCATGGCTGTGTGTTATTGGTGATAGGCTTCCCATCCCAGACCTATAGCCCAGAGCTAATTCAAATCCCACATCATCGGCCATCCAAGCATCAATTTTCACCATTACCAAGAGGCAGATATAACCACCATTCACAGTGGTAAACACTGCAACAGGATAGTATGCTATGATGCCAATGCCCTACACCTTTGGGCACTGATGCAGAAAATTCCAACAGATTCCACATTACAGAAGAAAGGCCAGTGAATATTCAAAATGGAAACGGTTTGAACCCGTGGCTGTGGAGTGGCTGGACTTTGGTGCCTAAAAGGAAAATATCCATATTCAACATAGGGGCAATGCAAGACAGGGACGTCTCGGCAGTCATCAGGTCCTCATTTGTTGTGAAACCTCCAACACAGTGTACCAATTCCATGGCTGCATGGCACATTTGTGACCTGAACACAGAGGTAAAGATATCAATGGGGACTGAAGAAAGTAAATGCATGAATTCTATAGGGATACTATGAATAATGACAATGAAGAAGTCCCCCACCCCTGAAATCAAATGGTCCACCCCTTACAAATTAAATGCAGCTGATTTTCGCAGAAGGTGAAGATGGGAGCTGCAGACACTGATGTTTTTGGACCCCATAGCCAAGTCGACCTGCTGGATTGCCTGTAAGATATGGATGTTATGGAAGACATCTGACACAGTAGCTAGACTGAACTCAAAATGTGTCATTGAACTTGTCACCAATGTTATCATTTATGTCGTGGAAATGTGGAAACACAGTATCTGCATGTGCCTCGACACTGCTGGCGTAGACCCTATTTCTTCGCTTTGGCTTCTGTCCACACTCAGTCTAGCCGCGTGGTCGATGATCAAGCTACAGTTGTAAAATCTGCTCATTTTAATGTGAATAGTCGCCAATAGAGACTGTGACGTCAGTGGTGTCCCTTTCAAAGTCAATCACTGAAAATGATCCTCTCAAGATTGGCCTATGACTTGTTTGGGCAGAGCTAGTGTCAACATAATTTACATATTTGACGTCATTTTCGTGCAAAAAAAACGGCTGCAAAGGAGGCACAGACCATTGTTGAAGCCATGATTTAGACTGCAAATGAGGTACTGCGAACGGTGCCGGGCATATCGTCTCTCAAGAAACAGCAAAGAGATGCTACGATTCAATTTCTCCAAGGAAGAGACGTCCTATATGTGTACTGTTGACAGGATTAGGAAAGTCCCTGATTTACCAACTCAAACCAAAGGTACTAGTGGCTATGAATGCTCGTGGAATATGACAGACATGGTCAAACCGAGTTACGAAACCAACCGTTCTTGTTACTAGCCCGCTGAATGCATTGATCAACGACCAGATTAAAAGCTGTATCACGCTTGGTATTAGCGCAACATGTCTCAGAACAGATGATGAAGTTATTTTGGAGTTGTGCACCTTGTACTTAGGCATTCGTCAGACACAATGCCATCTTGCAGCACGAAATGCAAACACATGTGTTTCTTATTCAACTTCATTTTCATGGCCTTTTTAAATGTATATTTGTTTTTATTTTTTCATGAGAGGATCATTTTGAGTGATTGCCAGCTTGACCATTGCCCTAACCTCATGTCATAGTGTTATAGTTATGACAAACAACCCAAATATGTCAATAAAAATTTAATTAACATGACACTGATAACTGTCTTTATTCAATATTAAAGCAATGTGAGCTAAACACCTGTACCAAGTTTCATGAAATTTGATGAACCATTTCTTGACAAAATTCATTAAATTTGCAAATCAGCAGTTAATTGACATGATGGTACTACAAATCTTTGCACGCCATAACACTACTTGAAGATTAACATCTGTACCACATTTCATCAAATTTGAAACAGCATTTCTAGATATATCAGACTAATTAGGACATTCATCAAATATGCAAATTAGTAGTTGACATGACACTTCTGAATGTCTTCACACAGTACTATTAACAGTACTGAGAGATGAAGTTTCATCAAATTTGATGCAGTCTTTCTAGACAAAGCCCACTAATTTGGAAAGTTCATTAAATATGCAAATTAGCAATTGATTGGCATGACACTGCTGTCTTTGTACACTATTACGAGACTGTGTGCGAAAGATCTGTACCAAGTTTTGACAAATGTGCTGCAGTATTTCTAGACATATCACCCTGATTACAAAAAATTCATCAAATATGCAAATTAGCAATTAACTGATGCAATACATACTGACATGTCATTGTGTGCTATCAGAGCTCTGTGTGATGAATATCTTTACAAAGTTTCATCAAATTTTGTGCAGAAGCTGTAGAAACAGCCCCTTTCCAAAAAGTCATTGTCAATGACATAGTCCCCATAGTAATCCTTTTACCCAGTTTGAATGAAATTGCTCCAGGCATCTCTGGGAAATTTGCGTGAACGGACGCACACGCACGCACACACCGACACAAGCACATGACCAAACCTTTAAGTCCCCCAGACAATGTCCCGGGGGACTATAAAGGATATACTGGGTACTTGAGGCTGTTCGTAGTGGAGATTTCTTCGGAATGATTGAGTGCGATATGGAAGTGCCATCACATCTCAAAGAACACTGTTCTGAGATGTGTCCACTCTTTAAGAACCTGAACATCTCAGGATCAGACATAGGAGAACACATGCTTTCAAGTTTCATTCGCAAAAACATGAACTCAGATCCCCGCATCGGTCACTGATTGGTATCCCGCATGGCAAGAAACCTCCTTATTTCACCCACAGTCCTGAGAGATGGTCTTTCACCCCTTCTGAAGTGGTAGATTGAACATGGCCTTGTTGTGAAACTAATACACCAAGTCATCAAGTATACTCCAAAGTCATGTTTCAAAGAGTTTGTTGAATCTGTCGTGACCCTCAGGGAATGTGAACCTAAAACAGGCAGCAGTCTCTTGAAAACCGTATATTTGGTTTTTATTCGATCTGTTAATAGTAAAAAGTATAAAACCAGTAAGTTTCATATGTGACTCAGCACACCATAGGCTAGCTCACGGTCCGTGACTAGCTGCAGTACAGTAGCTCGTCACTCGAGGTTTTGCCTTGGTATTTGGGTTGGTCGTCCGACCCAAATACCCAGGCAAAGCCTCGAGCTACTGTACTGCAGTGCAGGTAACCATTGGCGGGCCTAAACTTGAGAATTGTTGAGTGGCCATAGAACAACGTCATCGTAAAACATTAGTAAACTGATCCCTGGTTAGAGTCAGATAAATAAGTCTCACATTTACAATGTAAAGTCTGAAATCATGGATATAGCAGAGTTTCTCCCAACATTCACAGGCGATTGTCCGTGTATTAAAGTTCCACGGATCATGCACGGATGAATTGCATAACAGATGTACTGGCGGTAACTCACTGAACTGTCCGTCACATGGTTTTGCAAGCATGCAACCACATAGAGGGACTGTGATGCAACAAAACAAATTATGTATGAACGGCTTAATAACAGTATAAATAAAAGCATTCTTACTTCTTTGTAAGACTAGTAGTACTCAACAGAAAACTTCTGAACAGTTATTCAATAAAAAGACAGGAAACAGGCTGAATTCACTGGAGCAGCGTCCGTCTACTAGTGCTGTGTCACAAATGGCGGCAAAGGCAGTAGTAGTTAGAGGTTATAAACGGCAAGCGAGGGTATGGGTATTTGGTTGCGGACATAAGACCTCTGGGGTGAAAATTAGCATATTTGGCGGGAAATAATCACCGAGCGAAGCGAGGTGATTATTTCACCCAAATATGCTAATTTTCACCCCAGAGGTCTTATATCCGCAACCAAATACCCGAGCGCACCGTTTATAACCTCATTATAATATGCTAAAGTTAAAAACAAGTGGGCAATTTTGCTATTTAGGGCTGAAGTTGGAACGAGAGTTCAGGAGCGCCCAGCCTCATACAAACTCTAAAAAAGAACGTTTCAGAACGCGCGCGCGTGCACAGTTGAATTCATAAAATACGGTTACGCAACGCATCGATATCGCGATTAGACATCGAACTTTTAAAGAATTTCACTTAAAAAAACGCTCAAAAAACTTTTAAAAAATCATGTTGTTGTTACATAGCCTCCGCTCCTTACAGAAACTCTTCATTTGTTGGTTCGTCAAGCTGCACTAGACTAAAATTTAACAATCAAAATCAATCTCAAGCCATAGACTTGTTCGACATTATGGCGCGTTGAGCTCTCAAGTGGGCGTTAGAAATTTGCGCGAGCTCAAAAATGTTACGCGGCGCGCAGGTCTTCTTGTTGAAAATATAAACCCCGGCTCCAGCCAATCAGATTGCCAAATTCCAGCTAAGCATATTATAATATAAAATAAACGAATTATATTATTACAGCGTGAGGGCGGGCTTCACATCACGACCTTTCCATTTCTTGGCGTAAGGTCCAGCAAGCAACGCATACATCTACCTCTGAAGCCCGCCGACAAGTTGCCCTACGAGTATCAACAAACTGGAACTTGGGAGTGACCTGACTTGAACTTACGCTTAAAATCCAAAAATCCAATAGACGGCGCAGTACAGGGCTATATTTATATATAATACATTTATTATTTAGAAAAAAAACATTGACGCAATATATAATCGGTTGGTTTCATTTCCTCAATGAAATGACGTAGAGAAAACAAAAACTTAACTATTTTAATAAAATAAAATATAAAGAAAACATAATAACTTCAATTAGGTAGTAATTCTCTAACAAATCTTTCCTTTACTTCTTAGTCAGTAGTATCATTTTTGTTACCGCCCTCTCATTTCCTCTCATCAAGCTGCTCCTTAATTTCAATGATCTTTAGCCTCAGTTCCATGTTCTCCTTCTCTGCGTCTGTAACTCTCTCCTGGAGAAATTGCTCATCTTTCCTGAGAGCAAACACCTCAACGTCCAATCTCTTGTACCATGCCATCTTTTCCTCGAGCAATTTCGTCGTCTGTCTCAATTTCTGAAACTCGAGTTCAGCCTTGCGTTTCTGTTTCGCAAAAGCGTTCACCTTGTCTTTCGTGGACTCCACTCCGCTCCTCGCTACACAAAGTTGTTCGAATATTTTGTCCCTGACTTCTTTTAATTTCAAGACTCTCTCATCAAGCTTCCGATATATAGTTTCTTGATCAGCGACCCTTTTTTGTAGCCTGGTATGTTGCCTCTTTCGTAAGTTCAGAGAATCTATTCTGCCCTTCAATCGATATTTGGACACTTCTAATTTCTCGTCCTTTTTGTTTCTTTCCCGGACCATTTCCGTGACTCTTCCAGAAAGTTCACGGAGTATTGACCTTATTTCCTCCGGACTTTTTGCATCACATGCTCTCCGTACCTCCGACTCTTTGTTTCTCTTCTTGAACAAACCGAAAATTGTGCGTTTCCTGAGTCTTCTGTTTTCTGACGAAAGTTTTTCGAACATGGAGGCGGTCGCTGAGAACGCCGTGTTGAAAACGTCTACGTCAAAATCACTGCCACAAAACAAGCAAAAATAAACAAAACTACAGATTAAAAGAATGTCGAGATAACTATAAACATGAACATTGTTGTTGCATTGCTCCGAGAGTAGAACCGAAAAGTAGAACCGAAAAGTAAGTGGTTGAGAACATCTTTATCAAGAAATGAGATAAAATCGTTGTCCTCTTTACAGATTTACAGTAGTTTAAAAGGCTCTACTAAGTATGTTGCCTACCTCACAATGTCGTCATCATTCCGATCGCTATCCATGGGGTGTAGTTTGTGGTTTCTGGTTTTAATGTTTCCCATCGTGTCAGATAGAGTTCCTTTGTCTGAGAAGACTGTATGTTCTTGCTAGCTTTATCTCCGTTGTAAACAAATAGCAAGGTTCGAATATCTTGACAACGTTCTTTTCCGAACATGCGTCGTCGAGGTCACGTGACGCGTACTTCCATCCAATAGCTGAGCAGAGAAAGCCTTGGTCCTTGAATAGACCTTTTCCCGGTTATCCCACAATGCATTGCAGTGACTTTATCAAACACCGTCTATAAGCTCAAAACAGCGAAAACATACTGATTTGTGTCGTACAACGGATTGTTATAGAAGAATGACACAAATTTGCAATGCCAAATAATGCCCCGTGTATAATCTAACCATCAGCGACGAAAATATAGGTCAGGGTGTAATCTACCATAGAGTTCTATGAGTAACGTACCCTGCGTGTACCCTACGGCTAAAAAGTTCTATGCGAAACGTACACTTTGTATACCCTGGCGCGCACTGCATCACGGAACCGGTAAAAGAACTATAGAACACACAGGGAGGGGCGCTATTCATATCATGGTGATCGCCCTAAGATGAAATCTTTGAAGCCGCTTGTTGACAGTTGGAAGGCAAACCGTTGATAACCTTACTAAATTGGTGAATTGCTATCTTTAAAATGCAGCTTAGGTAGTTTTATTCAATAACTAACGTTATTCTTTAGCTAATATATTTACTTATCATAGGATTCGTATAATTTCATGCTGTTGTGTGGAATTTCGCACACGCATGAGTACAGTCATTTATCGGGCATTGGTGAGGGCAGGGTAGATTGGGGAAGCAGCAGGCGGGATACACTTAGACTTCGGTAGTTTGTGCGGATTTGCGAACCCTGAGGGTAAACTAATATGACACCGAGATGACAGGGGAGTGACGAGAAGTGCAAAATTAGTCAGTGGGAAGAAAATTTGCAAAATGCACTTAGGGGCATATGCAATAGTTTTAGATTGAAGTTCCATTAGCTGTGCCTATAATTTTGCTCCGTTTGTGAAATACAAACAAGGGACTATATGCCCGAGGGTAGGAACCATTAGCCCGACGTCGGGGGGGGGGGAGTGTGATGTAAACAAATGCCTTTTTTGGTGGCATGTACATAAGTATAAAAAGTCGGTGTCTTAGAACACAACACTGTCGATATTGATGATATCACTGTCTTTTATCATCGTCTGAGGTATCAATGTCGTCCCCTTGCCTTCCCTTTCCCATCCAATAACAGTTACTCTGAAGACTATAAATCAGAAATGGCTGCATATTGTGTTTTCAAAGTACTGTATATAAAACCTTGTTAACCTTCCTATTTTGTTTTCTCTATTACAAATCACATACAACAAAGCTCATTTGTCTTTACTTGCATTTTTTACTATCAAACATGTTTCTCTGAAGAAAATGGAGGAAAATGTCTGGAGTATATTGTTTCAAAGTATTTTGTGTGAAGTCCTTTTCTACATTTTGTAATACATCCCCAACTTTATACTAGGAGACAAAAATAGGAGCATCTACATGGTCCAAATATCTCATCTGATACTGATACATAGTCACTGGCACACCATTGTCCCCCGACTTGTGAATGAATAGTTGACAAAAAATAGACTGGCTTACTATCCATCAGTCAAAGTGACTCATCAGAACCAAGTAGTACGAAGGATGTAGTTTATCTCAGTGAACTTGACAGTCAAAGTGACTCGCCAGAATAACTGATTAAAAAGAGTACTTGTCCCATTGATGTTCTTATTCATAATTTTTAATCCTGATTGTTTAAACGTTTGTAAGCACAAAGTCCTAAAATCTTTGTAAACACTCCATGTAAAACTATATTTTTATAAATTGGAGCTATTTTCCCGGTGTTCAAAGTGTTCTAAAAATGATATCGTGAACATTGCCATGACACTTATTTCTCTGGTCAACTTAAAAAAAAATATTTTTATGAACAAAAGTGCTCTTTTCTACTTATTATCACCTGTACAGACAGAATAAAAGCATTTTCGTGTTCTGTTTTATATAATTTTCGGTCAATTCTGTTGTTTTTTTGCCATAACTCCATACAAATCTTTAAAAATTTGACCTCCTTCAAAACCATTTATTGTAAAATTTGACCAAAAAACTGATCTCTAAAAGTCAACCCCTTGATTTCCACCGACACCCCCACCCCCGAAAAAAGCGAATGCTCCTTTACAAAAATTTGCACTATGGCTCCTAATTTTATTTTTGATTTGGAAATACAATGATTGGAGGTCTGCTTGAGGAACGTTGGAGCAAAAGTTTAATTCGAGGCGCGAACTACCTCGGAGTACCTCCTAACAGTAATTTCCTGGGATCGACCGCCTCCCCTTCACCATGGCTACGTACGTATACATACAGATTCCCGAGTAGAATTTGTGTGTAAATGATCACGTTAAATCACAATTTTCGTGGCATCTTGTCTGATAAATTGTTCATAAGTTACTGACGAAGAACGTTCCATCATGGTAAATAGCGTAGGTTAGAGAAATTGTCCGCATCAACAGGGATGTGTGTTGCTTCAACATAATATGTACGTATTGCTACTGCTGCCATATCGCCCTCTATGCTAAGTTTGAGAAATTAACTGAGAGGCAGTTGCCGCCAGCTCTCTGCTAAGGGACCGAGCACAATTAACGGCAGGGGACCGGAAGAGAAAATGGGGGGGGGGGAGGCACGGAAAAAAATGAGTGTTCTTTGGGTGGGCCATGAAAATTCCAGGAAAGGTAAGGGATGGACCACCCAAATTTTTTACACCATGACGGACAGAGAATATTTTTCAGCATTTTTGTTCCTTGTTGAAACTGGAGTTCCTTGTTAAACGTCTTGTAGCATGATGAAATACCAAGTCTTAAACCTCACAATGCAGTTGTTATGTGTAAAATGAGCAATATTATTATTGAAAATTGACTTCATTTGTCAACAATAATAATGGTTGGTAATGATACAGAGGCTAGGTTGAAACTGGTTATTTCATCATGCTATAGGAAGAACTAGAATACGTAGTGGACACACAGGAAAAAATACTGAAAAAAAGGAGGAAAAAATGGCATTAATGGGTCTTTTATAGTTAGCCCATGAAGGATTATTCCAATGGCAGACTGTCATTACAGTGGAGTAACATTGAAAATCTTGGGTAGTCATAGAAAGGCAGACACTGGGTTGTGGAAAGTGCATTGAAATCACAATGGTCATGTTATACATTTCTCCCCAACATCTTTGTACTTGGTATCTGCTTTTATGCTGTGTACCTCTTCCAGACCATTCATGTTTATTTTTGCTTTAGTGACAATTGTTGCTCTTTTTGTTCAAAGTGTGTTCTATTTTTATCTCCTGCCTTGGAGTATGCATCATTTGGAAAGGTATTGAGGGTCAGTAGCTGTACATAATTTGGCTATTTTTTAGTATTTTGTGTTCTGTGTGTTTCACTTGAAGTTCTTATTTTACTCAGAGTATGATGAAATGTACAATATTGAGCTTGTTAGACTAACTTGGAGATGTGCAGTGAACACTGTCATCATTAAAAATAATTCATGTCTAAATCAATGCTTCAACTATAACAACTATAACAGCACTGAATGAACTTGTAGATTGTTTATAAGGTATTTGGTAATTTCATCATTCTTTGAGATTAAAATAGCACAACAGAATACTGAAAAGTAGCTGTAGGTGTTACAGGTAATAAAGCTTGAACATATGTTATATTGTTTGTTTATTATTTATATATTTATTTGTATATTATTCATTTCAAGAATGCAAGAATGTTGTTTTCACTAAAGCATATATTAAAAGTTATAAGGATTATATATATGTGTACAACTTTGTACCTATGTAATCTTTCTTTTTTGGGGAGGGGGGCCACAAAAATTTTGTTGCCGGTGATGGGGGGGGGCACTAAAATTTTTGCTGGTATAAGGGGGGCCTGTAAAAAATATATGCACCACATATTTTCTCTTCCAGCCCCCCCCCGCCATTAATTGTGCTCGTTCCCTAAGACGGGACAGACGGCATGGCGTTATGAGTGAATCCATCAGCGGAATTACACGAAATGCCTCGATTCAACAGAAAACTCCCATTCAAAGAAGCATTGAATATCGCACAGAAATGGAAAGGGTTTCGTCGCAGCTGGAAAGCCTTCAGAGGAAAACGCTTTCCTTGAATGGGAAAGTCGATTTCAACTTTGCGAATGCATTTGATACTAAAGAATATCAAAACTCAATCGTTATGGTGTAATGGGAAATGTTTGGAAGTTGTCTTCAAGAAAGTTTGAAAAAACGTTCAGTAAATCCTTCAGGAAAATTTCAAGGCACATACTTAACTAAATTTCGTACTCTACTAGTCTCTCTCATCAAGTAAAGCCGGATCTTTAATCCGTTAATTCTAAATCCCCATATCTCGTTCTCGTGTTTTGAAGTGGCAGCTATTGCTGTTTTCCCCTCATTACGTCGAGTTCTTTGTCTGAAACAACTTATGTTGACGCCAAGGTTTCTGCGCCATTCTCCATTTTCTTTGTCGTATCCTCAAGTTTCTGAGTCATGAGAAAAGCTTAATGTTTTTCAATCTCTGTTGTGCTCACCCTTTCTTTAGCAGACTTGACACTTGGAGTCCTTTTTCGTAGCAAGCTAATCCTCTGACATCTCCTCCCTGGTCGCCTGTGACTTCCTCAGTGTTTTGCTGCGTCCTTCACACTTTGTCTTTCCAGAGCGATGACAGCATCCTGTAGCCTGTCACTTTGGTTCTTTCGACGTATATTAGGGAGCCTTCAGTAATTACAGGGGGGTGGGCCGGGGGAATTTCGCGAACACCTGTACCGTAAAATGTGACGCGACCCTCCCCCCAATCCTCCTGTCTAAAATGTGACCCTCCCCCTTGTCCGACATTCTAAAACTTGACCCTCCCCCCCCCCCATCACTGCGGTATTCTCCCCGGGAATAAATAAAACAGTATCAGCTAATTTACATAACAATTGGTTCAATTGTTATGTTAGGGACAAATTACAGAGGGGAGGGCTGGTGTTTTTGGAGGGACAGTCGCAATTTATCACGCAAGAATTTTTCAAGAGATATGGTATTTCATACAGTTTAGGGAGGGTCACTATATTTTGTGCAACTATAAGAAGGCAAGATGTAGCTGATTTAGTGCTTCATCCAAAAATATCAAATCATAATACATGGAGTCTATCAGGCAAATTATTGACAATTTGCCCCCACAAAACATGCTATATCTGTATTTTATACATGTTTGATGATGTATTTAAATGTACTTTGCTTGAATAGGGAAGTAAAATGAACATTTGTGTACAAGAAATTGATTTCTGAATTTCATCTAAAAAGTCGGTTCACTATCCATGGTGTTTATGATGAAATTATGAATAGTTTTTTCCAATACAAAAATAGGTAAATCTTTGCATTTCTGTACTCTTGATTATTGATATTAATTTTCTTGATTAGACTAGAGTGGTTACAATCTATGGTTGTGTAAGAAATTTGATTTTGGAATTTCACCAAATGTCATTCAATACACTATGCATTGGGGTCTATGATGAAACTATGAATAATTTTTTTCAGTACAAAATTAGATAAATCTGTGCATTTATGCATGCTTGATTATTTAGATTATTGTTCTTGATTAGAATACAGTGGTTACAAGTCCATGGTTGTGTAAGAAATTTGATTTTGGAATTTCACTGAAATGTCGATTCACTATGCATTGGGGTCTATGACGAAACTATGAATAATTTTTTTTCAGTACAAAATTAGATAAATCTGTGCATTTATGCATGCTTGATTATTCACATTATTGTTCTTGATTAGACTAGAGTGGTTACAAGTCTATGGTTGTGTAAGAAATTTGATTTTGGAATCTCACCAAATGTCAATTTACTATGCATGGCGGTCTATAAGTGTGTGCGTATTTTGTTGGTGATTTCCTATTCAGGAAATATCACACGGACAATCAAAGTTTTGGCCATAATATCAGCTTCTGTCAAAAGTGACCCTCCCCCCAAGATAGGTTTATAAAAAGTGACCCTCCCCCTTGAACTGTTTTCTAAAAAGTGACCCTCCCCCAATTCCCCCGGCCCACCCCCCCCCCTGTAATTACTGAAGGCTCCCTTACAAAATATAAGACGATTCCAGTTCAGGCGATGTTTTACGTCATCCCTTTTCTGCTCTGTTTAGTTTCTTGCACGGACCACTCATCGCTTTTTCCTATATAGACACTTAACAGAACGTTGCTTTGACTTCGTCTGACTTATCTGCATAGCATACTATTTGTTTTTTTTTCGGGCGCGCGCGCTCTGTATTTCTCCTGCGCAACAATTACTCACGGTCGCACTTTTCTCGAGTCGACTTTTTGACCGAATTTCTTCAAATCTGAAGACAACCTGTAATAATGCTTTGTAGAACACAAACACATCAAAGTCACTGCCAAAACAGAACCAAAACTTGAAATGACTGGAAGAACGTGAATATTATGATCGAGTTCGCTAACGAGAGAGATATTGCAGGACAACCGAAACTCGAGAGGACAACAATTCCAGCAGGCGCCCTCTAGAGGTCCACTAGAACTTTGCCTGGGATATACGGGCCCCAGTCGCTTGGCTTTCAAAATTTAAAGAAAATTCGAATAGCAGAGAATTTAACTACATCGCCATTGTGTTCCTTGATTATAAGACTTTATCCATTTCTGATGTCAAAAGATTCAGTCTGACAAGCGAGCAATCAGGAAGAAAATTTATAATCTTGGAAATTCTGGAAATGAAAATTAGAAAAATAAGAAATGAAATTACATTATAAAACAAGAATTGCAAATTGCAATTTGATTGACAGATAGAGAAAATGAATTACATCTATATACCAACAATACAATGTTATGATTTTGCAACTGATTTGTCTTTTCGGGCTCTCCCCCCCCCCCCCCCCCCACCACACACACACATTTTTCTTGCGGGGTGTCGTTTTTTTACGGGGACATCTTTTTAACTTAACAGCATAGTTGATCCGGTGTTCAATTGGCGACACTTTAGTTGAAAGCTACGTGCGGGCCTGCATAAAGGCATGTATGTGCATCATTACTAAGTGGGCAGTGAGGTAACACGCGCCTGACGGTGTTTCTCCTGGAAAGAGGCAGCTATGTCCAAGGTGCATTAAGATAAATGACTACCCATAGGTACCGCGGTGGTAGCCATGGACTTCCACTTGGAAATGAAGGAACATATCATCATCATATTGTTACTAGCTTTTAACTTTCACAGAAGATTCTGTACAAGAATCCATTTTCGATAATACGGTGTCTTCGAACAGAGGTGTTGCCTTGCTTGTTTTCGAGATAAACAGATACAATTGTTTATATCTTTACCTGATAACCGATGAGGAAAATGCCGACGTTAGAGTTATTTTTAGCGCTTTTTGATTACTGTATCTTTGTAAGTCGTTTCAGCGGAGAGTTTTTGAAATCTACATTGAAAGGAAGCGGCAAAACTTCAGTCTCTAATCTGTTCTGCACCATTTTGAAGACTGAATATAAAAGCAGTGTTAATTGCATAAAATGCCTTTCTTTAGTGTTTATCCAAGCTTAAACTTTTCCTCAAACTTTCCTCAATGGGACTTTCAACCGTTCAAGCATAAAATAGAGAATAGAAATCACGAGTCACCGTGCAAAGTTTGGCACTAGGGAAACCAATTACCCCAAATTTACCGATATTTGAAATTCAAAGCCCTGTGTTAAGTCTATGGGAGGAAAAATAATATTTTCGGATTTTCGAAAAACTAAGAGTAGGTGAAAATTTTCCATATTCCAAGAGCTTGAAAAACCCCGCCCCACCCCTGCCAAATGGTAGATCAGAAAAAAACCTTTGTGTGTATTGTGTGTTGTGTGTTTGGTGTTAAGAACCACATGTAAATTTCTCTAGAGGAGATAATAAAGTTTTCTGAATCTGAATCTGAATATTAATGACGTGTTTTTTACGGCAAATCGGAGCTCTTGCGAGCCAGAATAATCGACCAGCGATCTGGCAAATCTCCATAAAATGCGATCAGAAGTCAGAACTGACGTCCAGAATTAAGTGCCTGCCAGAAAACCAATATCATAAATTAAACGATTCGGCCACTTGCCAAGAATGATATTTCCTTACGTGAATTCATTTTGAAATGGGACTGGGAATAGTTCTATGAATGCTTTTCAATAATTGTCTGTCTCACAGACAGTACCGAACAGTCTGTCTGCCCATGGACGTCCACAGCCTACCGATAACAAAGTCTATGTTATCCGCTTTTCCACCCGCTGTGAATGTCGGCCAGGGAGGGCATTACATTTCATAGATAATTCTAGTCAGGTATTGTAAATACCAACTACAGGTATTTTGTTGAGGACCATCTCATTTGCTCTATCCTCGCTTTGAGTTCGGCAGGGTAGAGTATATTTAAGTGATGCAGTGGCAAAGACCGAAAGATGATGCGATTTAACGACATTGTTGTTCACATTGATGCTCTCCCGCAAACAGAACTCTTTCGTCATAGAATACGAAGTTAAAGGGCAAGGCGAAACCGTAACCTTCCCTTTTCAAATATGGGTATTGTGAAAGCACTGGTCCAAGGAAATGTCCAGTTCGCATGATAAGTGTCTTGGCCATGACCGGCAGTCAAGTGAACTGTGCTCTGAAGAAGGACAAACCTACTTCGATTTGGTCACTTAGCATGCTTGGACGGGTGAGACAGCGGCAAGCCTAAGCCGTGACACAATTATTGTGACCTTTTCGTTTTGTTCTACTTTTATCACCATAGACTCTAAAACGGATTAGGTTATCACAGATTCTCAGTGCAGGATCAGATGATTAGATAACAGGTCTATAGATCGTGGAACCTGGAGAGCCAGGATCAAGCCGGTACCTTTGATTGCCTTTGATAATCCATAAATCGGCAAAATGTCATACTGCGCATATTCAGTTAATTATATGCAAAGAGTCAAAGGGCAGATTTTGGTATACCGCTTGATCTGATCTTCGAATATGACCAAGTATGGGGTGTGGCGAAATCCCAGAGGGCAGCATGCTGAACCGATCAGATGTGGATGACTCAGGTTCATTGTTATAACAATGCCAAATTTTTTCAATACGGAGTTATCACTGCTCGGCCGTGGCATAGAGAAATACCACACCTCTTCGGACAACTTATTAACAGCGTTGACGCACCAATGGTTGACTGATAAAACACCATCTATGAGCGTGATCAGAACATAATTCAGATCGTGCGATTGAGACTGTAACCAGATTACTTTTTTTAAATAAGAGGTATAGTCGCGAGAGAGCTTATTTGTTTATTCCGTTTCTTACATATTAGTGATATCGTATCAGTAGTTTTGTTTATAAATAATTGTTCCCAGGTGCACGAGAAATAAATGTTCATATTTCAATATTTGACAAGTCAAGTGTCAGTCTATAATGCAATAATTCAACGAAATCGGATGTCTCACATTTCTTGCTGTTCAATCCTCATTTAAGCATATGGTTCCGCTTATTTCTCGCTATTAATGTATGTTTATCAAGTCTTTGTCATATTTTAATTACTATCAGCCTATTCAATTCGATCTAGCCTAGCGCGTAGAGGAAAAATGATATATGGCGCCAATAACACATCGTGTAAAAGTAATTATATAAAGAAAGTGAAAAAAAAAATAAAATTTGTACTTTGTTCGCCGTCCTTCAGGGCATTATTAAACATTCTCCTTCATGTGTAAATTACATACAGTGAGGGGTCGCCATGGCAACTTGTTCAGAATGGAGAAGTGTATCGCGTGTTATTTATCGACAGCTGAAAAAGAAATATCTCAAAACTCTGTGTTAGTTTCGCTAGGGAATAGGCGAATTTGAAATTTGCATTTTTCAACCACACAAGATGATTGAAATTCATTGTCCTGCAAAGACTTCAAAATGGGGCCACAGAATTTGTGAAGCTGGGCTCTTGCAAGAATAGCAATCCCAAAGATGCCTGTAATCTAAAACACCAGGTACGCCTATTTTTTTCAAACTGCTAAAATCGATCCAATCTAAAGCAAACAAATGAAGTACAGGCTTTCGATGGACTTTATACCTACGGTCGTCTAAAGGTATGCTAGTAGCATTTAGGACCTAACTAGCCGATCAGAGTCTGCGTTGATTCTCGATTCAACACTCAATAATCAATATGTTATAAATCCCAACTTTTCCTAACCCTGGTTGAAATTATTAAGTGTGAGGTCAGGAGTTTGTATTTGAAAAACTGAGACATAGATACAAAGATACATAGATACATACATAGATACATAGATACATACATAGATACATAGATAGATAGATAGATAGATAGATAGATAGATAGATACATACATACATACATACATACACACATACATACATACACACATACACACATACATACATACATACATACATACATACATACACACATACATACATACATACATACATACATACATACATACATACATACATACATACATACATACATACATACATACATACATACATACATACATAAAGAAAATCGAGTGGTCTTGTTTTCGTCAAACGTTTCTGGCTACGTGTGTAATTGAGCGTCACTCGCGTTGTTCATAACTCAATATACGGCGCTCTCGCACGTCGAGGGACAGTGACTATGAACAGTTTGTATATACGTATGAGTCTCGCTGCTTATGTCCTCTGCGTGAGACCTCGATGGTGTTTATTGCTGGCACTTTTGAAGGGCAATAAAAATACCTAATATGGAGCGGCGATCGCAAGTGACTTCATGTTGCGGAGTATGAGTCAGGGGCGGTCAAGCAATTACAGTGTTGTGATAAATTTGCAATGCTTCGCTTTCTACAACTCATGTACAATGCATTCTTTTCAGGTTTCGTAAAACTGCAACGCTCAACAAAACAGCTGACAAATATGACTCAACGTACGCTAAACTTCGAAGAGAGGATACTCTAAGGATAAATACATAAATTGGATGGGGAGTTTTAAAATCGTTATTAGTTGAAGGTGGATCGACACTTTCTAAAGTATTTTCGCTTCTGCAGAGACGAAGGATTAGATTCATTTCAAACTGTGAATGAGAGCCAAAGGCTTTGTTCCATTTGTGAGAAAAAAGTGCAGCTTTTTAAACAGATCGTATGCGTACGCATACGCAGAACCTTAATGGAACCCAATGCCGGTTATGCCCCTCTCTCACGTGTAGGAGACTGTTAGGCTTGTTCAACGGTCAGCCGTGGCCATTCTGTTCTTTCGGTTTCAACAAACTACAATATGCTAATCTTGTAGCATGCATGCGTTGCTGTCCAGACACAGAATCATGGCTCAATGTTTTCAACGTTCTGTGGATCAGGTCCCTCGGAAAATCCGAAAATTGTGTTATCATTTTGACTATTCTTCCTCGTTAAGAAAGCGTTTTGATGCCTTATGGTGATCTGTCATTTGATGCTATCAAGAAGCATCGAAATGTTCACTTATTCAAAATATAGACGCCAACTTTTGAAAAAAATACGCCGTCTATGTTTTGTTCACGTATAATTAGTTGTCCTCAGTTGACCTCATCTTGCGAACCCGAAACATTGAGTGCTGTCGGGTTTGGCGATATATCAATCCGCAATAAAAATCAAGTTCCTGCTACTCTAATCATTTATGCTTTCTGAGGACAACGAACACTTTACATAACCTTTAAAATATCATTCCTACGTTGTGCGATCGTAATAATGCTATTGCTAAATAATTGTGTCATGAATTTTAGATATTACATTTATGCGGAATGATACACCTTGCTGTTTGTGTTAGTGTCATTCATGGTACATTTGCATAATAGCGGTGGATCGTTCAGTGAAGTGTACGCACTGTTACGAGGTGAACCTGGAATTCACAAACACGTACAGTACAGCGTTTCGTAGTCAGACAACACCAGAAGACACCGGAAGACCTGGCAAATGTCTTATGGTAAGAACTACACACACATGTACAAAGATCGTCCATAGGAGAGAATTGAGACCGACTGACCGCGAAGTTAAACAACTATATCTGGCAGGGCGTTACTGACAGGCCGTATGGTATAGACACCAACACAGTCATATTGCTGGCAGTTATGTATGTGTCGATGAGAGGTATATACCACGCATAGCTCCGCTGAAACATGGAATCGGACGGTCCGGTGGCCACTTGTCGAGTCCACGGACTGTATGACCGAGCCAACAGTGTCCTCGATCATGTTGAGAAGGACGATGAACAACAACAGCAGCGGACTCGGAAGAGAGAGAGATGGAACGTCATGTTTATCAAACGGAGTCTCTCGGAAAATACTGCTTCCTGGTTTCCGAATTTTCTAAAGTACGTATTTTACTATGTTGTGCTAAGGTTTCCTACATGTCCATCAAGATGTGAAAATGTGTGTGTGTGTGACGGTGAGAGACAGAGACAGAGACAGACAGACCGACAGACAGACAGAGACAGCGATTACAATGAAAGGCCTTGTGTATACACATTTTCACTTTTCATATTTCGTTCCGTCCATGGAGCTACCAAAAGATAGGCAGCTCCATGGTTCCGTCCTAAGCTTATTGTCTGTTCATACTTCCCCGGTCAAGTCATGTTAGCGGTAATTATAGGGGTATAACATCACGGTCGGTCCAGTTTTCAGGATTTGGTAATATCTACTTTTCCACAAGCGTTTTTAAATATTTTAAAGGAACCGACATGTATAGTTTGAGAATGCGGAAGCACGTAACATTGAAACATCCCAGCAATGGTTCAACGTCACACTCAACTTCTATAGGCGTTACGTAAGAACCCACTTTCTTTCTGTTGCTCATGAAGGAAACCCTTTACTTTACCCGCCAATTTACTTGTTATCTGCCCAAATGACTCTCTGTTTTACAAGGCATTTTGCTAAATGGCTTGACGGGTTAATGTGGCGTTCTCTATAATCTCTGACACAGATATGTTACGCGAAGGATCATGCAATTTTGTATCTTATTCAGGAATAGCATTAGTGTTATCATTTGTAAAACAGATTCAAGTAAGGTATCGAAGATATCGGAGACTCCAGACTTACTCAGCTTGGCATGTGTAGCTTTCGCTCTGACATGACATGCCAAATAGGTTTTTTTCGCCAACCTTTAAACTCATATTTTGTTGTTTTTTTTTCCATTGAGATTTAGGCGGTCATGATTGCCTAAGTTTCGACAAGAAGGGAAGTTTGACGTTGGTCTCTATCAACGTACGCCCCTTTCATTGCCTTCCTTCGTGGCAACCCTGATATCCAATGTCTAGGTTCACTCCAAGCTTGTAATTTCCTCAGACTTTAGACCGAATCAAAGGTCCTTGATACTATCATTAGCATATATACAGCCGCTTGATTTGCGTTGGATAGTATGAATCACTGCCGACGTTTCGGTCAAAGTACCCGGCAAATGGTCACTGTAGACCCACTTGACTTGCCCGTATTCTCTATACTGAATGAAGACAAGATACATTTGATTATTTGGAAATGTATGTAAAGCAGCGCTGAGTTATATAACTACCACACACGGTAACGCATTGTCATGGACAAGCCGAGGTAGCAATATAAGCTTACTAGTAACTTGGGCCAAAGCGCACAATAACTGGACAGTTCTTGATCTGAGTGAACTAATTAATACAAAAGTAATAGAATTAACACCCAGAGACGGCTAAACAAGGCCAGGGAGTTACTATATATATCGACACAAGTAAGAGAAACTACAATTTAAGTACAGGGAACTTAGTAATCTGGTTTTTTTTAATGTTTATGTTGTCATTTGCTGATGAAATAGAAGAACACTTATTTGTCGTTTTTATTTTAGTTTCGATCACAACAGTGTATAGTGTTGCCATTGCAATGCTAAACTCATATTTCCGTGTGCAGGAGTGTATAGTGTTGGATGCATTCGGCACTGTACTCACAGGGAACCTAGAAATCTGGTTGTTGTTGTTGTTTGTATTGTTGTTTATGTTTATATTAGTCGTGTTGATGTTGACCAATAAAATTCAACGAACATACATGTAACTACTGTGTTGTTGATTCAAACGTTATCTATAAAAGAAACACTACAAGGACGCTATCATTATCCAATTGACCCCATGCAACTCTCTCTCTCAATGTACGCTCTTTGCCTGTACGTTGGGAGAGAGTTGCATTTGGTCAAATAATGATAGTGTCCTTGTAGTGTTTCTTATGACATCTACATTACGTTTGAAACAACAACAACAAAACAACAACACTGTAGTTATGTTCGTTGAATGTAATTAAGCAACAACAACAAGACTCATATAAACATAATAATACAAACAGCAACAACCAGATTTCTGGCTTTACAAGGTACCTTGACACGTTAACCTATAGCTTTAAAATTCCAATTAATGGGGTTTTCTTTTTTCAGCAATGACAACAACATGATATATAACATACAAGAAATTTCGTTTTTAATCTCAAAATAATGTGGAAATGCCCAGTGTTTGATTTGTCAACACTCGCAACCTGTACGTGATGTTATTGTTGTAAGGTGACTGTTCGTCCTGACGAAAATTCACTTGTCAACAGTATCTACATACTGTACCAGATGCACTTTCGGAGGAAAAGTAGAGGAAGGGTATGTGGACGTTTCATGAAACAAAAATCATTAAAAAACATAAAAACGTTTCGTAAAGATATTGTCCCATGAACGGTACACATTATCTCACTGAGCATTAAGTTTCTTGACAAGGATATGTTTGTTCAATACAACCAGGATATGCACGTATCCAGTGACATCCATACATCCGGGTTTCGATGTCGAAGCCATCCAAGAAATGCCAATTTTTCCTCACACGATGCCTCATTTTAAATGGACAACTTCCGTCTTGCCCTCCTTGTTTGGGTGATTTGTGATTTCGGGCAGAATAATGGGGTGTCCCAGGGTTAGTAAAATCTTTAATTTTATGACAACAGGAAAATAATTCCCTAGAACTTGTTTTATTTGGTTAGTTTTATGGAACCAGAATTTGCGGGACTGTTGTCAATTTGTACTCTGAACGATGCGTGATTGTAGACTTTCCTTCACTCAAGCTAGTTCGAGCACGCTGAAGATTATTCCTCCGAAACGAATTTCAGCAGGTTTTAGTTATTCACACTACACAATCAAACGCATTTAGGACGATTTTTGTTATATATTATATTCAAAAGTAGCACCGGTTCTGAGCCATAAAAATGAGAATTTAATAATCGGAAAAATTGCTGGGTCGCATTGCTTTCCATGGACTCTAGATGTATGCATTTGACTACATTCAGACCCGTCATATCGTACAATCAAATGCAGGTTGTTTCTTTCAGTGTATTTTAGGGCAAATACAAATACGTATTTCTCCACAGACGTTAGGCCAGGAGAGAAACGACTTGCCATCGATAAATGTCCATTCAAAAAGAAGTTATTGGACTGCTAACCGGAGTCCATTTCTTTGTGTGGCAAAGTACAGTGTTTCTCCACATTTTCGTTTGGAAATGAATGTGAACACAACAGTGCGAAAACTTGTAACTGAACATGCCAACTTCGGTCAAACTAAAGAAATCACGTAGCCGCCTTGTTTACTTCAAACGTGTCTGGCTACACCACGTAGCGTAAACACGGCTGTAAAAACGTTGATCCCTGTGACGCGTTGCATGACCCTAAAGGTCACCGTGTGATGCCCCTTTAGTCAAATCGTCACGGTGATTTTGTATTTGAACAATATTATGTTATTGTAGCACCGCACACGCCTCTGGGTGACTAACCGCGCACGTCACCCGCCATTCACCTAAAAAAGTTCGCACACCTTGTTGATGTGATCGTGGAGGTTTTTACATATATGGTGTGATCTAGGACTTCTTGAATTGTTTTGACGAGCGCATTTGGTTGTTTTCTCCCAATACGTCTGTTTTCGCTCTGAAATTTAAACAGCGGGGACAGTGAGGGGGTTACTAAGAGGTCAGTAAAGAAATATTGACCAAACGTATATGCTTACCTAGCTCTGCATGACAGGGCTGTGTGTTACCGGCGTTATACGGCCTTGGAGGCCTTGGAGGCCGTATAACGCCGGTAACACACAGCCCTGCCATGCAGAGCTAATGCTTACCCATTGTAGGCAGAGTGCAGCAGCGAACCGACTGAATTACAGTCAACTCGCACTTTTCCAACCCGCCCAGAACCAACTCGCCCGATTCCAACTCGCCCGATACCACCTCGCCCGATCCAACTCGCCCGATGCGAACTCGCCGATTGTTTTGAGATAGGGTGTTGTATATTCCATGTACGCTAACCCGATGGCCCGAGGCCAGCTATTTTCATGTCATGCCAGGCCAGTAACTCGTGAAAGACGGTCCTGCTGTTCCTAAAGAAGTGAGCCAGTACGCAGTAACTATCCTTATACGTAAAGAAGCCGAATGAAATTTATTCTTTCAAGAGATTTGCAAAACGTGAAATTCGCAAATAAAAAGTTTTCCGTGTTGGCACATATTTCAAGCCGCACCTGTGGTTCTCAATGTTAGAAATAATTGTTGTTAGAAATAAAACGTTTTATACGTACCAGGTACTCATAAAATTGCAAAATAGTATCGGGCGAGTTGGCATCGGGCGAGTTGGTATCGGGCGAGTTGGAATCGGGCGAGTTGGTTCTGGGCGGGTTGGAAAAAGTGCGAGTTGACTGGTACCCAATGCACAGACCCCTTCTTATAAACTCTCAACTGTGTTCCTGCGAGGAGATCATTATGGCAATGGCCAGATCCTGTTATCGAATTTGTTTGGGTGAACAAGACTTTATAATAAAATGAAACTTTAATTCCAATACTCTGAGCTTCCATAAGTCTGTATGCCTTACACAATGTGTCAGTCGACATATTTTATGATTCAGTTTTTCATCTCTGTGGATCTTTTTTCTGCCATGATAAATATTTTCTGTTGTTAGGACAACTTTGGTCCACAGGGTTATGCAAGCAGTGACGGGCGTTTATCAAACGAGCACGAGTTCACGTAACAGCCGCCGTCGATTTCTCATTCACCTTTCAATAAAGTGCAGTAAGGTGTTTGAACATGCTCAAGGACAGTCTGTTTTATCACCCTGCAAGGCAGACACAACACGGGGATTTGTTTACTTGTTTTTCTATTGAATGAATGCCAACACGATAGCGAAAGTTACGTCAGTCAGGGCTGGGGAGTTTCCATTTCTGATACAAAAGACGAGATTCCAACTGCTACCTATATCGTACAAGTATCTAACCATAACTTGGCCATACTACGTAACCGCCGTCTGCTTCCAGTAAGCATTCATTCCCCCCCCCCCCCCGTATACACGCTGTAACTTGAGACATAGTATTTCTCTACCGTGTATGGTTTTACGTGTATTCGAACTCGTAGCGGACGTATTGATTTTTAAAATGACGAGAAAATCCTTAAAGGTGGAAAATTTTACTCTGTCAACCCGTTTCGTGATGTACACCTGACCTATTACGGACACACATAAAGTAAGATATGTTTTGAATCCATATTAGGTACTGTTTTTTTCTTCATCATGCATCATGAATCCCGAAAAAGGAAGTCGACGACAAAAGGAAAATAAATACGCTGGAGCCCTTACAACTCTACGGGTGACGCATATTAACGTGATAAGGACGACCGAAGATCAGTCGACCCATCTTTGGTTGCGAATTAAAGGGGGTATTTTCTTAGGGAGGGGCTCTATATCATATTGATGGCGTGAGTAGACTCCCTATGTTACTAACAATCAAAACAAAATTTCCTTGTGTGCACTAATCTTCAGTCTTGCCGCGTGATCAGTAAAGACAGGTAATGAGCAGTCATCTTTGTCAATACAGAAAACACGTGACGGCGTGCATCGTTAAAGGGCGTTAGGCAGATGATAATTGCATGGTGAGGGTATGCATGTACAGTGAAGTAAAATGACCTGTTCACCAGTGTTTTCATTGTTCAGAGTGGTGCAGGTTTCAACACAAAAGACGATGGAAAAACGCGTCTCCCCTGTCAGCCAAAGACCCATGTCCCGTGTGAGGCAGGTGATCTCGTTGAACAATGAAGAATATCGGCAATTATACAGATATCTCTCCTTGTTGACTCGCACATCTCCGTTGTTATTCAGCAAAGAAGTCCCTTCGACGAAAGGTTATTGAGACTTGGGTGTACATGACAGCCGCCTGTACGATAAACCTATAGACTATACAGCAGGACTCGGACTGTGTGCACGCAAACACTACCCCTGATGAATACTATACAATCAGACATACTCTCCTTCCAAATTTACACAGCGAAAGATAGTGGAGGTAGAAAAATTCAATATTGCCATCATTACATTATCCGGCTGATTTTCAGGTAATTAAAGTTATAGGGTGGGACATGTAACATTTTTCACAGTAGACTTTCGTTTCGAATGCTCAGCTTAGTTTCAACAAGCTCTAAATTATCTAAATCTCACTGACACGCATGACCATCGATCGGGTTATATACGCGTTGCTAAGCACGCAAACACGTGATGTCCATTATTCTGTTTACGCATGCAACATGCAGTTAGGTATAGATCCCTTTTATGGGTTCAGCCAGTAGGCCAAGGACACTATGAAGAATGAGAGAGCGAAAGTAGTCCCTGGTAGGAGGTGTCGAGGACAAGGCCACCGTGCATGACATAAATGCATAATCCCCATCACGTGTTTGCTTTTTTATTCATATCACATTATCCGCCATTTGCTGTTATAGCATCTACATTAGTAGCATCTGGATGAGGCAAACAGAGCGTTCTGTAGCAGTTTTAGGTGAGGGAGATTGGAGATCCAGCTAGTCGCCAATTGTCATCATCCAATATCTATTAGACGTATAAACGTAAACGCAGACTATATTTTCAGTACACGACGTAAGAACTGTTCGCTGAACACCATCTCTTAGGTCATTCCGAGTTCAAAATAGGATGGTTTGCTTGGCTACAATCGTGTATAAACCACTTAAAGGTTACCTCCATTTCCGTGACGATCTAATCACTTTCTGACGCGATGATAAGAGCAATATAATCTTCAGTAGTCTCTAAGCATGATGGGTTTTCATATAATTCATTATTACGCGGTTTAGGTGCTGATTAAGACTTTATATCGTTGTCAAATATATTCACACTCCTTTTGCCCCAAGTTTTTAAAATGTGTATTCTTCCCGTTGTTGTAATAATATATGTACTTTAAGCTTTAATAAAAATATATGTATCGGCTATATTTGGTGAATGGGGGGGGGGGGCACGGTTTTCGTTGGAACCTGGCGAGCAACAAAGCAGGACACTCTCGCCATTCTCGTAGGGCTAGCAGGTTCGTTGTTTACATGTGAAGTGACGGTTGTGTCGTTTCTACGGCACGACTTCAGTTCGTCAATTCGGTTTCTATGATGCCCGCCATGTAGTGCGCTATGTCCAGATGTCTGGACACTGATTGGATTTACATGAAAAAAACCCACACGTACAGTACCCACTCCTCGCTATATTAGGTCAAACAGGAAATTCGAGCAAAATCATTGTACGGTTAGCGTGACCTTTGGCCTCCACCGCAGATGAAGCCATAAACAGATAAAAATATCTCTGTTTTGGTATTGCGCATGCTCGTGACGGAGTACGAAACTTCCCCCAAACTTCCCCCCTTTCTTTACAAACCTCACATTTTGCCAACGAATCTTACAATGTGAAAGTTGCTTCTGAAATGGCACATGACGTAAGTAGTTTGATATTTTGACTCATGGAGTAACCTACTGTATAAAAAGCAGAAAAAGGGTACATTTATTGTGCATGGGTGGTATTGACGCGTGTGGGATGGAATAAGACAGGTTTCGCCGAGTTATGTAATCTACTATGGCACCAACCGAAGTTGTACCATAGCGACGAGATATTGCAGTAAAACCGACATCTTTCGTCGGAGCATTAGTTCATACGTGCATTTTGTCTGTTTTGTCATCGCCCATTGCGAGAAACATCACGAGACCGATGGCGATGTTCACGTGACACTCAAGACGGTGCAAGGAGGTGACAAGCAAAATACTTGTAATATCGATGAAATCAAAATCACATGAACTACTTTGACATCTTAAACAATAACCCATTCGTATTAACGGCAAGGCGACATACAGTTACATTGTACACGACACAGTTCGTAGAATTATGAATTATTGCCATTAACTGTTATCAACACAGAAGCAACATAAATATGATGAATATATAATGTATTTTAACTCTGTAGACATCTTATGTGATACCCATAAATACATTTCTTGGATAACAGTAATATATGTGTATTCCCTGCACAATGACTTCATCGTCAGCAGGGTATACACCATTTGTAGGGTTCCTGGTTCAGTTGTTGTAGGGTCTGTACCCTTTCAGAGGTTTTGGCTCTTCTAACGACTCATATAACTAAATATGCATGCGGGGAAGTTTCAAACATTTACTTGGGAAACGGTTGTATCACTGCTCCTATTCTACTGCTGTTCTCAATATATACTCATAGCGGTCGTCAGCTTATAACCCACACAGAAGTTGGCGCCTAAAACATCCCTCGAATATAGTGCGCACACAACGAAGGTTTGACTTTTTGTCGTCGCATCGGGTTTTTTTCAACGAGCATTTTTCCAAAAATGTTCTTGAAGTCGCCAAGTATGAGTCGCCTAAGCCCTGCCATGGATAAACTGACCAACACTTTCTCTTATATCGTCACCAGGAAGTGGCAGCAGAAAGGTCCTCCCGTGCACTGGAGCCAAAGACTTCACGAACTTCCCGTTAAACACGTCAACAAACTTTCAAAAGAGGTATTTGCGTCATACTCGGGCCCAGCCGGAGGATTGACAAACGTGGAACCCAAGCAGACAGGTATTTTTTTTTTCGTTTTCAATGTTTTGATTTGTTATTTTTATTTTGTAATCGTGTTGTTGTATTTTTTTTTCGATTTTACGTGGTTTTGATAAGCTTATTTCTCTCAAGTTGCTATAGGACGAGCACCTTTGCGTTCAGTATCATAGCAAGTGAAAGCCCGCATGTAGGCGTGTTTCTTGAGTACAACTAATGTCGGAAAACGAGCAATCACAACAACAACAACAACAATAATACAGAACCCCTCACCGTGACTCGGACAACTTTCTGATAGAGAAATGAAAGAAATGTGGGAAATTGTATCGACTTTATCTGTACGTTTGGATCATCTGTTCATATTCCAAAAGAATAGGCAGGTTTCTTCTTCATGAAAATCATTGTTCTTGTTTGTATCGTTACGATATCCATGAAAACCATGTATAGAGACGGCCCGGTTATTAAGGTAGAACGCTCCTCGGGGACAGATACTTAGACTCTCACACTTTTACAATTCTTTTTTAGATCGACCACTTGTGGGGTTCATTTTAAAGCTCTTGGTGTAAGAAAACATTTCCCCGTCTCAGTTTTTCGAAAATCGAAAATTGTGTTTTTCTCCATAGAGATGGTGGTCGTTCTGAATTTTTAAATATTCCTTGAGGAAAGTTTGAGTCTTTCACTTTCGAGACTTGCAGCGATTTCGAAGCTGTTATCCAATTGGTTGGCAGAATCTTACCGTTACAATTAAATAATACAAATAAACTCCCTAAGTTGCTGTGAATAGTGACAATCGACCAATCAGATATAACCTTGCAAACACGCTGCGAGTCAGCCGCTTTCGAGGCGCATACTATACTACCTCAAGCTGAACATTGCAACATAAACACAATAAGCTTATTTAGTTATTTATCTATGTAGCCCAATCATTCAACTTGGGCCTAGTAGCGGTCGATAATAAATGATGTGAAACGGGCATTGGCTTAGCTTCCATGGTTCTGCCTTTGCTTCTTACGTCAATCTCCTTTGTGACACCGTCACTGACGGTGCGTGATATGGGCCAACATGAATGTCGCTGACCAGCACGAATACCCGTCAGCTTCGGCCCTATTGAAATCTCGTTGTCCTCACAATTTGTCAACATTGCGAAATTCAAATACATTGTAGAGAACAAAACTCACCAGTAATATTCCAAATCAACTTTATTCGTAACAGTGAATGGTTAATTAATCGATTCTTGGCGATAAAAAGAACCATATGGAGATGTCGGGGTTCGAACCCGAGGCCTCTCGCATGCGAAGCGAGCGCTCTACCACTGAGCTACATCCCCAACGCGGAGACATGGGGTGATTTCATTGGCTAAGAATATGGCGTGCTAGTCTATTCCAATAGAAAGGGAGGGGTGGTGCTGATTGTCATGTGATAAATATGAGGGACAAGTTGTAGTTTTACAGCTGTTGATGCAGACTAGACTATGCCTATTATAATATCATAGCTATGATATTATAATAGGCTCGGCCTTCGGCAATTTCACTCGGCAAGGGTATTTGTTCGGGCAGCGACGCTTCTTTCAAAACAACGCTTTATAATAGCCCATGTTACTCAGACCCTCGGTCCCTGTTGTTGTGGAGGGTCTGTCGCCGACCTAACCGAAGTTGGGCCTTCGGCCCCGCCTCTCTTGGCCTCCCTGTCCGTGACCAGGCCTGGTCCGTAACAGCTTGTCCGAGCCCTGGGTCCCATCATGCTGCTAACACCTGTTGCCTAGTTGAATGGTTGTGCCCACGAGCTTGTCTTGGTGTTGATGTATTTTTAAATGATTTGAAGATATATTAAAATATTAAACATCTTGATATTTCAAAAATATATCTGAAAAGTGAAAGTTACCCTTGAAGATTTCCACTTTTCAGTCCTGTCCTGGTCACAAACAATACCCTACATTCAGACAAGGTAAATACTTACACAGTCATGTTTTTCTGTTTCTTTGCCTTACGCTTACTGAAGATGGAACCATCTCATGGACAAATAAACATGATAGGGCGTATGGCATAGCAACGTCATTGTACGAGTTTAATCCACTCTCTAAAGCCACCACTGGTAAGTTACTGTTCTCCGATGGGAATGCCAAATAGGATGTCTGTTTTGTAGGTGTGCACGTGAAATGTGAAACATTATTTCCTCTTCAAATCTGTCATGCAATTCTGTCCTAGAACACTAGTTCAACATATTTTTTTTGGCATAAGGATATACACAACTGTTAATAGGTTAATAGTTTAGGGTGTGAATGAAGAGAATTTATATAAACAAATCAAACGAGGCAACTCTGAGAATGAAACCAGCTCCTGATTATAGCATCTTCACCTGGTGACTCTATTGTTTTACTTTACTATTCACGTGAACATATTGTGTTGATCTTTTCACTTCATTCTGTTGGCCTTGATCTGAGCATCGAATTAAAGTTTGTGATTCTTATCCTTGATGTACATGTCGCAGCAGAGAAAGTTACTGTAGTTTAAAAGCTGTATATGTTGTAATATTTCAAAGAGATTTTAATAACAGAGGCAAAGTTGCTCATTCAAGACCTTTTTTTGATATCGAGAAAGACATTAGAATGATGCATAACTTCAAAAGTTTTAAAAAATTAGCCCTTCTGGATTTAAACAGAAATTTTGTTTGTGACCTCAAGACAAAATGAATTTCCAACTTGCCTTTCTATGACAAATATATGCCACAATATAATGGGAAACTGCCATAGGTATCTATATGAAAGACACCGGCAATCAATATCTCATTACAAAAGCTTGCATGAGGTCTAAACTTTACCCAACAGTGTATATATTCAGTCATGCATGGTAATCGAGACTTTTGTAGCGTGACTGATTTTACCATAGAGACTGTAAAATGTTTCACAGAAAAAGCAATCTTATCTGGCTGCAAACAGAGATTTTTACATTGACCAGTATTTTCACTAGTATGTTTCAAGTAGTATAATAACACACACAACTTTTCTTATCAAACAGTTTACAAAAAGCTGATAAAAAAAACGACTTTGTCCTTTAAACATTTTGGAGAAGTTATACCAGCAAAAAATATGCAGTACAGAAATAGTTTCGCACACCTTTGTTGAAGGTAATAGCTACACACTGTGGTTTGACCTTAGGTGACCCTATAGCTGACGTGCTGGCCATATGTGCCAGGGTGAACAGCGCAATATTGGTCATGGCAGATGGGGTCAACTGGGGTGATAAGCCACGTCTGGCTGCCAGGTGCGCTGTGAAGGCGTGCATGTCGCATCTCAACAAGAAGCTCTACACAGGAAAAGTCAACACTACCAGGGACATTTTTGAGGTTGGTCATTCGTAGTCTGAACAATACACTATTACATTTAGCTATGGTCACCATGGAAAAAAAATGAACTTTGATATTTTTTGTTGATAGTACAGACTCTTCCCAGATATTTATTTATTGGTAAAGTGTATCTGCAGTAGTTGTAGCCCCTTGGCCCTGCGTTGACCTTTAAAAGCTAAATATGCAAATTAAAAATTATCCTCCAGGACAATAATGGCTACATTGCATCCTGCATGCAGTGATATTATGATAACCTCTAACATCCTGGAGAGGCTAGATTTTAAATGCTCATGATGTTTCTTTATCATTGGGAAAAAGAATTATTCTTTTAATCTTGATATGTCGCTGAATTTTTGTATATGCATACCATTAAACATGTTCACCCTAATGCCCAGAATGACAGATCCATACTCACCATTTTTAGCAATGGGTTTAGGCCAAACCATGTTTGTAAAAGGTTTAAAAGAAGGTGTCAACTTCAAATAAGAACAATTTTGTCTACAGAAATTCTCAAGCGGATGCAGAAGCACATTTGTTTTGACAGTGGTGACTTTTTTCATTCGTGAATATATTTGCATTTCATTATCATTCAGTCCTCATCATGAATAAATTAACATATGATTATGAGTCAATCATATATTTTTTCCACACTTTTTTACTTTTCCACAGGACATGAAAGTTGCCTTTGATGAAGCCCATCGACTGATCATGGAGAACGAGGGAACCATGACGACGCTGACAGCCACCGTAGTTGTCCAAATCAAAGGGTCCGAGCAGTTTGCAGTGTGTACGTTGAACGTGGGCGACAGCCTTGGCTTTGTCTACAACAAAGAAAGTGGAGTTCGAGAGGCCACAGCAGGTAAGTGATGATATCAGTATTGGAATCTTTCCTTGACCTAAATGTTGGAAATGTGCCAAAGCAAGTTGATTACAGCTGATGGCCAAATTCATTTTCTGATACATACCATGGCCTGTTTATGTCACAAAATTTGGAGAGAACAATCACTATATACATATCAGAGATAAATAAATACAAATTCACATATTTCAGCTGATGAATATTCAAGACTAAGCTACCTGCATGAATACTAATATTGGTATTTTTTGCTATTTGGACTCATAATCACAGGTAACATAGCTGCCCTCTGCCTAGTTAATGCATATAGAGGGCAGTATTTACTGCGTGGTAGTTACAGTGTGAAAACCTATGTTTAAATTAATTGACCTGTATGTCACACTGAAGGAAAACAGAGAAGTGACTTTTCATATTTACAACATTCTTCTGTAAAACAAGTGTACTTTGAGTATGGATCATGTACATGTCAGGTACTCAATATTTCTAAAACAATGTATTTTTATGATATTTTTTTGACAAATGAATTATTGTCTGTTTCTGCAGTAGAAATGGAAACTGTATTCATAGAGAGAAAAGTATGTTGAAAAATAGATCAACCTGTTCACCCCCAATTCCCTGTAAGCAGGTCCACAGTCACCATTGATAACAATGGATTTGGGTCAAACCATTGTGGTGAAAGGGTTAAGAGTTACAGCTAACAAAACTTAAATGCAATCAATGAATGGATTCAGGGACTTTACAAAAAACTTTTAAGGTTTAGTTTATCCAATGTCATGCATTTTATTGAGGTCGGAATTACAAAGTTGGAATGACAAAGTAGAATTATTGAAATTACTCATATTTTCTATGATGTTTGGATGCTTCTCACCTAGGTTGTAGGGATCCCAACCAAACTCGTGACATGAAACTCTGTGGGGGCGCTCTTGGACCAGTAGATGGAATGAACCCGGATTTGACAAATTTGACGTATTCCTTAACTGTAGCAGAACCTGGAGACCTTGTGTTTTTGACCAGTGATGGGATATCGGACAATTTCGACCCTGTCGTAGCCCACCGTGCGGTCGCGGAGAGACCCATCACAGCCATATGCACGTGTCCGCCGACGACTGTGGAACAGCTGGAAAAACAGGACATGGATGAGCTGTTGCCATGCTTTGATCCGCCGAGGAGACAACACGATAGCTTGCGACACATGGAAATGGCCATCGTTAGCATGGAGGCACCGAATGAAAACCTCAACGCGTCCACAGCATGCGCAAAACTCTTGCAATATGTCGTCAATAAGACAGAGGCCAAGCGAAAACGGCTTGAAGAATTAAACGAACAGTTTTCAGGTCAGCAAGACCAGAGCCCTGCCACCCGCCGAAGTATCACCAAACAGATTTCATCCATCATGCAAGGACTACCCGGCAAACTTGACCACGCCGCCATTGTCGCTTACCAAGTTGGACATTTTGAAATCAAGAAGCGACCGCGTTCCATCGGACACGTCGGAAACCTTCAAGAGGTTGACGACTGGTCTTGTAATCATCCGTCTAATTTCTACACTGATTCTTTCTCATATTCCCCCCAACACTTCACATAAAAGGCAAACCATGATTACATGACATGAATGTCATAGGGCTCATCTGTATATGCACACCTATACCAGATCATGCGTTCTACAATATTTCAGGTAACACACCCAGTATTCATACCACAGGATGACTAAATTTATTGACCTTATGTATTCCTAAAGTACTTGGAAAATGATAAAAAACATGAGAAATATCAATTTGTAAATTGGTTAATTCTTGCCAACACTGTTATGCTGCAATGGTTATTATCTGTTTCGATAATGGCCTTCCATCATTTACAATCCATGAATTCAATTTCAGTGATGAAAACTGAATCTGGCACTTGTTAATTAAACTTGTTACCAAAAGAATCCATTAAAACGAACTGCTAAAAGAAAAGTTTTTCAATTATATTTGTGAACTGCCAGGAGCAACTAGTACGGTGGTAACTGGGTTCAGAAATATTTTGACAGCCGACGCACTTCATGTCTCAGAATTACGTACTTGAGATCATAATTTTTCCAAAAACAAATATGGCGTACAAACAAGAACAATGTTTAAAAGGCCATCACAGGTAAATACTGCCACCTGAGTTCAAACTTGTAAAAGTGAAGATGTTATTCTGTTGAACACTTACTATTGGAGCAGCTGAGACATCAGACCAGTATTATGCAAATTACTAGTACAAGTAATAGTACTACAAACAGAAAAGACCACTTTGAATCGTAGAAAGTTTCACTTTCCAAGCAATGGTTGACTGATTTTGTGTATCGTCTCCTCCACATACCCAACACTTGGATATTTTTGGTTGAGTCGATAAATTACAGGTTGGTCTGTTTGTAAACCATACTCTCACTCAAAGCAAAAAGAAAGATTTATACAGATTTATTTTTTTGAATGTGCAGACATGAGATGTATTGCACCATGTTATAATTTTACCAGTATGCCTTTTCTCATCAAATTTATTTAAATATATTCATATGTACTTGAAAAAGATTCCTGTCAATGACAGTTGTTTCATACAGAGAGAAAAGGAGAATTTGATTTTGGAAGTATGAATTTATATTTGAGGTTAATAACCTTCAAGGACTTTTAAAAATTGCAGTTATACTGCTATAATTTCTTAACATATGTGCTGTTTGTTTGTTTGTTTGTTTGTTTTTTACTCACCAGCTCAATGTAGACCTCATCAGGGATTGTGAGAAGTATATATTGATTACTGAACACAGTGCATTCACTGCATTGATGAAATTTGGAGAACTTGCCACAGGAACACCCAGCACCCTCTCAGCCTGCGCAGTCGTATAAGAAAAGATTTCTTGCCAGGCAGTACTTTTGTCAAAATGCATGGGGATTATTCCATTATCAGATGCGTTTTTACCTCAAATGACATGCACACAACTACCACAGGGACACAATCAGAGTTGTCGAGCTGTATTTTGGTCAGTTTTGTACAATCGGTGAAAAAGTCACCCATATTTGTCAGAACTATGAAACACACTGACGGACTTCACAACACAACATAACTTCAACTCCCACTGAAAGATATAAAGAAAAGGGATGACAGAATTTTTGAAGTCTATTATAAATACATACTCTGTTAAACTACAAACGTTTGCATACCTCACAATGAGGTTTTATTGGTGACCTCGATTACTGTCGTGACATTGCACAGACAGTATTTTCAGGAATGCTATGAAAATGAAGAAAAATGTGCTATGTCCATTTTCTGATAAATGATAATTTTCATAAAAGTTTCTGTGTCATTAGACTCCACAAACAATTTTAACATTGCAAAGATGCCAATGATGTTCAGTACTTATATATGTAGACTTCATCCCAAGATATTGTCTTAGAAAACATGTAACATGAGGGAGTTTATTTTGTTTTGTTTTTCTTTATGAAAAACCCCAGAAGCTCAATTTATACGATAAATTTTGTAAAACATGTTTATTCAGGAAATCGGAGGTTGCTTTTGAATAAACCAGCAACTACATTATTATTAGATTTTGACACTTAACAATTTTATTTTCTTGAACCATTTTTCAGTGCTGTTGCTACTGTTTTGTACTGAGTATACGAAAAAGCAGTTTGTTAGATCAATCAGATTCACCTTAGAGTGTAAATACATGTATGTGTCCACAAAAATGTCAGATGCCCAACATATTCTTTGTCACATGCTTTATAGTGGTTTCCAATCCATGCAGCTACTAGTATACTGCATATTTTACTCCTGAGTATTTCAATATTTTGCAAAGAAAGCAAACAGCTGAACCCGTCGTTGTAGAAATTACACATCAGACAAATATTGACCAATTTCAAATTCGATTCTGTAGGCTTTCGTGAAATCAGGGAGTTTAACAAAATGTTACCTCATGTATTTGAATTCCAGGTTTGCGTACCTTCTTGAACACAGATTTTAAAACGGGAAGTGAGAATACTTTTCCCCCCCCCCCCCCAAAAAAAAAAAACATGCTTCTATGAAGAATATGACCGTGACCCAGTAGTTCCTAGACTTCGATATTTGACTTAGGCAGGCCTAAAACCAAAAGATCCACCATATATTCACCAAAAATTGTACTACGCGTTCCAAAATGACAGATTCCTCCAAAACTTCGCCCACATAACATTTGTTACCAAAGGCCAGCACAAATACTACACAATTATTATTCAAAACAAATCGTCGTGCCAGCAATCCTCTCTTTGTCCACTGATTATTAAAATTACATGGATTGGAAATATTTGTCCTCTAAACACTGATCTAAAGTCTGACCAAAAAGAATTACGGACTCTATATCAGTTGAAAAACTTGATATTTTAGTATTATACTTGTTCATAACAGCAGTATGTTTCTTTACATTTAGACCTACGTTGCGATTTTCCAATGTTTTTTAAAGTTTTACATTAATATCTTTTCCAAGCATTTTGATATTTTTTCTCATTTCTCGATTTGTCTCAATTGTCATTTTCCACTAATATAACTATATACATCGTATACCATGATACAACGTTATTATGCTCTCAGAGAGAGGAGTTTCCGCTCCTTTTTAACTTCTTAAATGAAAATTCCATACAATTTTTTTGTCCACTGAAATATGTAATTTATACAGTTTTCCTAGGGGGGGGTTGAATCCTAGAGCTACTTTGAGACTTTGAGCTCTGGTTAACCACATTCCTGACAACGCGTTCATACAGAATAACGAGAGAGAGAGAGAGAGAGAGAGAGAGAGAGAGAGAGATATTTTTCATAATTATGCACATGGCTACACGTGCACGCATTCACATAATCCCAGTTTCAGTCCTTGGCCTTTGCTTCTGGTGAACAGAAAACAACAACAAAATTCAGTATCAAGAGCGAAGAATGAAGAAAAAATTAAGAGATTATATTATAATGATTATTGTACAGACAAGTTTTTACAGACAAGTTTATGAACAATACCATTTATATCTTAATACTGTATGTATGTACTACATGATGTAAGTACGATGTATCTATCCTTGCATGTAACTGTTTACAAGTCAATAAAAGCAGCTGAAACGATCATTATCTGGTTTCATTTTATCTTTAACTAATTGAGGAATAATTACATCAAACTTTATATCTTTTGGAATCCGAGCATCAGTCTTTGTCCGTCATTTGTATACTCTGTCCACAGTAGCTGTAGCGTTTACGCCGTTTACAGTTTGCCTGACGACAAACACGACCTGCAGCAAAGCGCGCCCTCTATGACAGGAAAGTCACTCTTGAGGAGAAAATTACTTTCGGTTAATCCAGGGATTACAGCATGAGTTCAAAAGGACGAGCATGGCGATACCAAGCCTTCCGTCAAAGTAACCAAGCAATAATATTTGCAATCGGGATGATCTCTGAAGTTCCCCTCTTCGGCCACTGATCAGCTCATTAACTGTAACTTTTGACAATAATTTGAGCATTTTAATACTACAATTTCTTTGCCTATTTCAGCATTTTGAAGAGTCCAGGGTTTGGCCACATGCACTCGGCTCATTGCTACATCAATGGTATGTCTCTATGCAATGGTTCGAATACATACTAGTAATATACTCATGATCATAAACTTGCAAATTGAAATTACAAAGCCCGCTATGCTGAGAGGGCATTGCACTTAACCAACACAATATTTTTCAAAGCAATGTTTTTATCAAAGGTGACATGAAAACTCCCTCATACTTTACATTTTAAAAAGGCGGAGAATCTAGTTTAGTATTATAGCAATAGTTTACTCAAAGTGATAAAGGGGTACGTTTTTCGGGTAGAAAACCTCAATATTTGTATTAATGATAAAAGTTATTCAAGTAAAAAACTTGATAATGCTGTGTGAAATTCAATATCTCATATGAATCTAGAGTATACATAGGAAAAAATCCCGACAAAGGATCTTAAATTCTCTAAATGTTATGTTCATTTTGTGTCAAATATTAATGGACTATTTAGCAAAGATTTGTCCCCCAACAAATGGCCTCTAAAAGTAAATATTTGTGGAAACATTTGATCGGCTTGATGTCTGGAACTGGAAACGTTAGGCACGAGACTTGCCAGGTCGGTGAGGGCGCCCTCAGATTAAAAAAAAACTTGTAGTACAGCCTGTCAACAGAGTGAAAAGGTCGCAAACAACAGTTAGGCCAGTAACTGTAGATGATTTTTCCCCTATTTTTTTCGCATGTCAACTGTAAGTCCTTGTTCTACTTCTCAAAGCATGTTGAAACACAACGTCTTTACATGTAAAAGCACAGCTACTGTTAACTTTTGAGTTCTAGTCCAGACCAGGAATCACTTGTCAACAATAACAAATGCAGTCTACAGTAAGGGCAGTGTATGAGCACGCGGTAAAAATGCGCAATGCGCTTAAAATAAAATGTGGAATCCCAAGTTCACGACAAGAGGGTGCTGTAAAAGTGTTTTTCTTGTTCTTCGATAACCGAAGAACTACTCTCCTTTGCACACGAATATAGGAATCTTGTTACGTTACTTTCCGCCAACTCCCTAGCGTAAGAACAGGATACATGTGTTTGGTCCGATTCCCGAAAGGTAGACAGGCTCTTAAATATGAAGTCACCTCACGGAAATTAGCTGTCTGCAATATGTGATTGGCCGTGGAAAGCATGACGTATTTTGCCGTTTAGTTTGTGTACATAGTTTCAAAATGTTTACAGTGCGATAAATGAATAGCCTTGTACATGGTCTTAAAGCTAATGCAATTACATAAATCAAGTGCGTATATAGGCGTAGTTAATAGACTTTAAAAAAGTTTTACGATAAATTTTCGTTGAAAATCACGATACCAGGTCAGACAGAGAAGTGCGCATTCTCCACAACCCTGATTGTTCTTTTCTGTAAAGTACGATTTCCTTTTACAACTCTGTAATTCGTGAAGGAAATCATTTCGACAGACTGTCTGCAATGATTTGATATACGGATATAAGACTTAAATATGTTTATGCACCGCCCACTCGCATTCATGTTCGACATGAGAAACGTGGACACCGCCCTCTATAGTTCGCGAATTAGGTGATGAAGAAACGGGTGGCGCTACCGTAATTGTATTTCGAAACCCATATTTTCTTCAAAGAAACTTGTATTCGCAGAATGATTGAATATTATCCTGTGTAGAATCGATGACACTTCATTCAGAACACAAACCGCTCCCTCTCATAGAATATGAAGTACGTCAACAGACATTGATAAAATACTTCATGAAGTCGTCCATGATATCTGTTTCCTGTGAGAATCTATTTTCAGGGATTTGTAATACGTGGATAAAGCCAGACCAGGAAAGGTATATTTCTAAGCATATTTCCCAAAGGAAAACACAGATAAGAGAGGTTCAGTAGGCGACCAAGTATGTATGTATGTATGTTGACAGAAGAGGGTGCTATGGAAGTAAATTTAAGCTTATAGCGTTTATCTGGGATTGAAAAACAGTGCATTTTGCCGTTTCCAATACACATATGTTTCACATTATCTGTGCTTTGTCTAACAAAGCAGTTGAAAACATAACACCCACAAAAATTAGGTTTTGCCCGACGTCTATGCCCACGCACGTTTTCCGTGGCCGATTTGAGGTAGTATGCACCACGAAAGTGAAAGACTTAAACTTTTGCTCTAACTTTCCTCAAGGAATCTTTCAATCATTCTCTTTCGAAATCAAGAATAAAAATAGGGTGTCACCGTGCAAATTTTGGTACTAGGGAAACACATTACCCAAGATCACAGTCGCTTGGTGGGCTATTCAGCTCAAGGACTATTCGCCCCATAGACGAGTGTACAGAAGCGAGGTGTTTCTCGCTTCTGTACACTCGTCTATGGGGCGAATAGTCCCAGAGCTGAATAGCCCACCAAGCGACTGTGCCAAGATTTACCGATATTAGAAATTCAAAATGGCCGCCATCCTTGTGTTAACTCTATGGAGAAAAATAAAAAAGTTTGAATTTCGAAAAACTAAGTCGGTGAAAAGTGTTCTTCCACCGAGAGCTTTAAAATGAAGCCCCACATGTGGTATATCAGAGGAGAATTGTAAAAGTTTGAGAGTCCGAATGTCTGTCCCCGAGGTGCGTTCTACCTTAAGGTAGTACGGGCCTCGAAATTGAAAGACTTCAACGTTTGCTCAAACGTTCCTCAAGGAATCTTTCAACTATTCACTTTCGAAATCAAGAATAACAATTTCGGGTCGCCGTGCAGAAGTTGGTACCAAAGAAACAAGTTATCGATACTTACCGACACTTGAAATTCAAAATGGCCGCCAACCCTGTGTTAACTTTGTGAGAAAAATTAATTTATATTTTCATAAAAGAAAGCTGAAGTGGGAAATTTACTTACTCAATGAGTTGCAAAATGGGCATCAGCAAGTGGTAGACCAAAACTGTATTGTAAAGTTTGAGAATTCTAATATCTGTCTTCGAGACGCGTGTCTTTTCGAGTTACTCTTTCAGTCAGTTATTGTTTCTACTCTAGCAGAGTCACACTGATATACGACCATGTATTGTGTTGGAAAAATGTGTCCATCAGTGTTTAGCAATTTCGAAGATTGGGTAAAGTCATTTCTTGCCAAGACAGACAATAATTCGCTTTAAGTGTTTATGAGTTCATGATCAGTATGTCAGCAACTTTTCAGAACAAGTGAATATCGCTTATTAAAAGCAAATCGTGTATATGCAAAACAGCTGATATGCATGTCACGACATCGACAACAAAGCATAATCAATGTAACAATAAATCTATATAAAGCCATTAAAACTATTCAAAAACACTTCAAATTTCGTCCAGTTATGCTTGAGATATTGCATGTTGGCCAAGTACTTAATTGTCAAATTATCCTTAAGAATGCAGACAAAAGCCTCCGAATCCGAATACATAGATCTCACCAAGAACACACAGAAGACAAAATTTCATTAAACTTTTGCATGCCACGAACAAAAATGTTATTAGGGAAAAGAAGCACACACACACACACAAGAGACTGCGTGGGCTGTACCCACATGTTGGCGCTGTGTTGTTTTAGTTTGATACAGCAAAAGTATTCAAAGAGATTGGTGTTCGCATAATTATTTTGATTACTAATAAATGGGATCTGTACCCCGATGACAATTGATAACGTAGGCATCCATAAGATTGATAACAAAGGCATCCTAAGATGTGCACTACGCATGCGTTCAGTGGCTTTCAGATGAGAGTCGGAGGAATTTGTGATGCCCGGATATAAAGTGAAACGAGGAAAGATATGCATTCTATACGTATTTTATTTATTTCTGAACAAGCGTAGATAAAAGACAGATTTGAAAGTATACATTAAATTTCAGATAAGAATCCATATCTTGGAATGTATAATGCGAAGATAAGGACAGTTAAGGAAAGATATATACTTTCATATTTCCCAATGGTACATGCACACAAATACGAAAGGTATTCCGTGGGAGACTAAATTAATGGGTGTACACTGACAAGAGGAAATGCCATTCCGAGTAGCAGATTTAGCTTGTTTACGATTAAAAACACATCCTTTCGTGTTATTGTTGGAAAAACCGCAGAGCAGAGGACATTGCACTTTTCGTGCTTCTGTTGTTGACATTGGAGGGAAAACATCACCAAAGAAGCACTTTGATATTGAACTCTTATCCTTCGAATAACAAACGCTAGGCTCCTGTGCTCGTTACCCGTCTCACTTCTTCTCTACATAGAGGTCAGGGCTTTTGATGAGACTAGTTGCAATAAATTGCAGCCAAGGTTTCCATCGGGTTGCTATGGTTTAGCCAACCCTACAAGCCAACAGGCGGGCTACCTATAATTATAGTTTACGTCAGCGATAAATCTCAACCGGTCACCAGCCTCTTTTTTTTTTTTACTTTTTTCAATTCAAAGTGGTTGTGCTGTGTTATAAGTCGTTGAATCGGGCCCATAAAACAGGATGAAGAAAACCCTATCATCTGATAGCATGTAGTGAAGAAAAAGACCAATTTAGGCTGCGTTTACAAATAATGGTGGGAAGGGAGGGCTGGAGATACCGCGATTAAAATCTTTTTTTTTTCAGATCCCCTTTATTCCCTCAAAAGAGGCAAGTTCTTAGTTCATTTTTAAATGCATCAGTGGACCTTTTTGGATTTATCAGTCTAAGCCGACATGAGTTTATCCAACTCTGGCCAGGTCAATTTATGGCATCAGTTGAAGAGCACACAAAATGAAAATCATGTAAGAGTATGCAAATTATGAAATCCTGGCTACTTTTTGCCAAATTGTGAAAAACTAAGCTCGGTGACCTACCGATGTTTTTTCCAAAAGTACAAGACACATATGACTTAGATGGTACTTATAACAGTTTTTAAAATATTGACAATACTGGAAGGTTAAAATATTCTATGAAATGAACGTTTAATCTTTCAAATTTTGGGCGTAATAGTGGCAAATAATTCCATTTTACTCACACATTTTTTCATTGAAATTGAATTCTTTATTTTTCAAAGTTTTACTTTTTTGTTATTGTACGATGAGAAAATTTCATTCACTGCATGAACCTGAATGGCTTTATAATTTTGATGTTAAGCGATTCTTCGTTAAAAACACAGACTTTTGATAGTACATTTGTAGAAGGTCAAGCATGGGGACGCAATCTTTTGTCTTCAATATTTAATTATTTTAATTTGCCAGAACTCGAAAACACCTGATAACTGTCAAGTCTTCTTGCCTTCCATACGTTGCTCTCTCTCCTAATCTTGTATACCAGTATATGTTTCAATTTCACGAACCCCATATGACCCAAACTATCTCTGTCACTGCCCCGCATGCAGTGACAATGACACTGCCCGTGGGCAGTAGCAGGACAGTAGCTGAATTAACTTCGTAATTTTGAAAATATTTTTTGTTCAGTTTATACAACTGTGTTCTTGTTCTACTCCCAACAGTATGTTGAACTGTCCAGTATTCAGCTTGCCACACAGCCTATGTGTATCGTGCATTTGTGATCATTGACAAATGACTTTCAGTCTGGACTCTAATTCAATTATCACAAATATTCATATGTACGGGCTTTGTTAACAAACTAAATATTGTGTGTTTCAGCATGCTGTAGGGAAATAGCAAGACACTGTATTTGATACATTGCATAGAAATGTTGAAAAAAATTGTCAACAGTTGCAGCTTCTGCCCCGTTACAAGTCCTACTTGTTTTTTTATGAAAATTCAATGGCATTCATACACTTTTTTCCAGATAGAAGTCATGAAATACAACAAAATGGTTCTTGATTTTCTTTAATTATTACTAACATATTGGATGACATAAAAATGTTATTAATTTTTCATTGAATTACCTACCAAACTCTAAAATTCTAAAAATGTAAAATATAAAAAGGCACCAAATTATTTTCAGGTCCCCCCCCCCTTTTACACGCAGAGCAAAACTTCCAAGTATCCTCTCTGCTACCCCCAGAATTTTCGAACCCTTTTCATTCCTCCAGCTACAACCCCCCCTCACCAGTATTTGTGACTGCAACTTTACTTGCATTTTCACCATATTTAGAAAATTCCATTTCTCGTATGTAAATAAAATCTTATAAGAAAGTGATTGCCTTATGTTATTATTATGTGCTCTCTCTCTCTCTCTCTCTCTCTCTCTCTCTCTCTCTCTCTCTCTCTCTCTCTCTCATGTTACAAATACGGTAAATATAATCTCTCTTTCAACCTGTGTCATAATATCCCCTCTCTTAACCCCATTGTTTCTCAAACTCTCAATCTCTCTCAACCATTCTCGATATCAAACTCAACATCTCAACCTCTATTCCGATAGATGTCAGCTATTACTGATCATGTAGCAAGATTTAAGAAAGCAGCACGTTCTGGATAGTATCATGTATTTGATATCAATATCTTTATTTCGTGCATCAATCGAAATTCCTTATAGTTCTGTCCATTAAACCGCATAGCCCCGGAGATTTATTCGAAATGTCAAGTATTGGGTTTGCAAATGTAGCCTCAATATCATGTATTTGTACTGGTTGTTGTTGACAAATCGATTCTGACTCACGGCGAACGTCATCAACTGAGTAATTCATAAACAACGTAACTGTAAGTTTTCTAGTGATTTTAAACGTGCACGGTCAGGTAACTTAAGGTAGCAAAATTCATCAACAGCATCAAAAAGTCCCGGCTCTGCGGATGCGAAATGGCCAGAAATATGCAGTGTCTTCTTCACTCGATGTCTTAAAACCTTGATGCAGATTCAATTGTAAATTCGCAATTTGTGTATGAAATTCACTTAGTAAACTAGGTATCCCACGCCTTGTTTGAATTAACATGTCCATGTCTATCGAACGCGTGCTTGTTCACGTGAGAAATGAAAATGTTGATTTCAGTGGCTTGAAAGGGGACAGAATATCACCATGGTGATATGTTCTACGCGACGGAAAAGGGGAAGGATAAACGTATGTATAAAATCTGCACATTCAAACCATTAAGTGAGCGAACACTTAAATCATTAAAGAGATTCGATGCGTTCGATTGTACATCTAACGTTCACATTTCCGACGAAAGAGTGAGTGTGAGAAGATCAATAATCCACCATGAAGGTCAGAAAACAATGTTATGTAAGCTATGTGATCTGAGGTTTCCTATCTTTGTATTACGAATCATGTCACACGCACATGTAATACCACAGAATAGCCACTATAATCGTAACTCTATGATCAGGCGTAGCTATAGACCAACCTACCAACACCTACGACCTGCCGGACCCATGCATAAATCTGACAATTATTGCACAGATGTAAAGAATGTGGCCCGTCCATATGACAATATGAAATATGTCTTTATGGTCTAACCCATAAATGAATATTTCTTGATGTAACCTTTTTTGTATCATTCTTTTTGCCAATCCTGTAACCATTTATATATATGGACATGCTCATTGTCCGAAATAAAGAATTAATAATAATATGCAGAAATCGGTTGGTCGGTTAAACTTCTAAGGCCGCGTTCAATAAAAATATTGGGGGGGGGGGGGGGGCCGGAGGAATTGCGATTGAAATCAAATTTTTTTTCCGATCTCCCTCAATACCCTCAAAAATTTCCAAGTCCACAGTCTCTATGATCAAAAATTTTCAAGCCCTTCCCCCAATTATCATATAGCCGTATATTTATGAGGGATGCACGCAGTGTGAAAATAAACAAGTATTGCGTAGTTCTGCACGCAAATGTTCAACACTACATCTTATCAGCAGGTTGTAGAGCCATATTCCTGAGGGAAGTTCTTAAATTGATTCATTTTTAAATGCTTCAATGGACTTTTGGATTTATCAGTCGAAGCTGCCTTGGGTTTATGATCCAACTCTGGCTAGGTCAACGGCACCAGCAAAAATGACAATCATTAGAGTGTATGCAAATGAAATTCCTGGCTACATTTTACCAAAGTGAGAAAAACTGAGCACAGTGACCTACCGATAAAGTGTTTTTTTCCCAAAAGTACAAGACATATGCAAGTTAGATGCTACTTATTAATGTTTTACAAAATTGTACTGGAACGGTTAAATATCTCATCAAATAAACGTTTTAATTTCAGAAATTTTGCATGTAATAATGGGAAATTTAGTAAAAAATAAATGATTCCATTTAGTCACACATTTTTTCATTTAAATTAGGGTCTTTACTGTTCCAAATTTTACTTTTGTGTTATTGTACAATGAGATAAGAAAATTTCGTTCTTTGCATGAAATTGGAATTGGTTTTGATTTTCAGCGATTTGAGAAAAAATAAATTTTCATCGTACATTTGTATAAAATCAAGCATGGTCATCCTATCTTTTTTCTCTAATATTTGATTATTCTCTATTTCTTATATGCCAAAATTCAAAAATCCATGGTAACTGTTAAGTCTATTAGTCTTCTATGTGTTGCTCTCTGGCCTGATCTTGTGTACAAGTAAATGTATGTTTCACTGTCATTTGAGTGTCCCATGACCCAAACTCTTCTTAAACTACATCAGAGTCAGAGCTATCATTGACACTGCCGGCATACAGTGACAGTGACACTACCCATAGGTAGTAGCAGGGCAGTAGCTGTATTAACTTTGCATTTTGACAATATTTTTGTTCAGTTTATACAACTGCGTTCTTGTTCTACTCCCTACAGCATGTTGAGCTGTCCAATATTCGGCTCGCCAACACAACCTACGTGTACCATGCATTTGCATCATTGACAAATAACTTTCAGTCTGAACTCAATTCAATTATCACCAATATTAAGAAAAAACAGGCTTTGTTGAAAAACTGAATATTGAGTTTTTCAGCATGCTGTAGAGAGACACCAAGAAACTGTATTTGATACATTGCCTGGAAATATTGAAAAAATTATCAACAGTTGCCGCTCCTGCCTCTTTACAAGACCAACTTGTTGTTCTTACGAAATTTTAATGGCTTTCATGCATTTTTAGACTTTCTCGAGATTAAAGTTATAAAATGCAACAAAACGCTTCTAGATTTTGTTTACATTAGAACCATTGGACGACATCAAAATGTTGGGAAGCAAAATATTTTCCGGTCCTCCTATAGGCAGAGCAAAACTTTCAAGTGCCCCTCGACTACCCCAGAATCCCCAAATTCCTCGAGCCCCCCCTACCATTTTTTGAACGCAGCCTAATATCTAATCTGACACCAAACGAATAAAAATTAAGTTGCTATTTCCCAAATGATATCTAGATGATAAAATTTTTCTCCTAATACTACAACGAAAAGTATAAACTTTTTCTTTTTCCTGCACATTTATGTAATAGTATTCTTGACACCGAGTTTGAAATTGAAAATGTCAAAACTAAAAGAGAACCACCGTGTTCTCCAAACGCCTCCCTATAAACGTTGAAATTCTACTGCCTCTTTAATCTGACAGAAAGCGATGAAATACATTTTATGCTACATTTTGTACGCTGTGCTGACACATTCCAGTCAGTCAGCATAATCTGCCAGGTCTTCAACCATCCTCTCAAAAAGAAAGCATCGTCTAACTCTTTCCGATTAATTTGCATATGAGTGGGTCGTAGTGAGGTCTGTTTGACCTTCGCTTGAATGGTTTCATTCATACCCAAAATGTGTATTACCCACTATCCCTTGCGCTGTATGACAACACTGCTCTGCAACATGGCGGTCTGTCTGCACAGTGTCGGACGGGAACAGCTGAGGGAACGTAAAGTTGCTTCACCTCTTTAGACAACTTGACAAAACATTTACCAGTGATTCTTGCAGCCCTTGAAGAAGTTTAATGTGGTAAATCCAAACATGTGACAATCATGGATAACGGACATTTCACTGATTGGAGAACGCTAAGTTTTTCTGTCGTCGCTGGAAGTTAGAGCCCGGTTGTCTGCTGAAGTTTGTGGATCGATGATTTAGAAATGGCCCTTCAAAGAGGAGACCAGCCCCAGTCACCGACCTCCCCCGGGTTCGACAGGAATAGTTTGGGGAGATTTTTAAAGCGCAATAATTTAGCTGATTTATTGCACCACTTTGCGGAAGATTTCACACTTGGCGATTTCAAAGCAATGACAGAAGACGATCTCCAGCACGAGTATGGAGTGATCGAATTGAGTGACCGAGAGCGGCTGATGAGAGCTGTAAATAAGGCCAGGGAAGAAGAGGAGGCAGTCGAAGACACAAATTCTGACGGAGAAGCGGTGAGTGCCAATGATTTGTTTTGTAAAGTGCTATTCGTTTATGTGCATGCGGCAGCTGACGTATTCCAAACTTATCTACCTGTCAAACAGTCCGGGCAAAGGACTCCCTCACCAAGGTGACTGAAAATTGTCATGGCACCCCGTTATCAGGACGCTTGGCCTGCAACCAAAATAGGTCGCGCGTCGGGGCTACCCTTGTCTATCCAAATCGATCGAGTTGATAGAGCAAAAGACACAAAAATGAGATATGAAAGTCCATAGTTTAGGTAGCGTGTGAACTGGCCCGCGTCACGAATTAAAAAATAAATCCGACATTATCGCCAATGGCTTGGTACTGGCACGGATGGCATCGGACCCATACCTACTTTTTGGCCATGTCCATACGCATGCTGCCGACGATTTCCGTAAGCTGGAAACCGATATAAAGTTCGGGAGGATTTTATTCTCGTCGTGGCACGCGTGGGTAAGTTTGAATGAACGTTTTGAGACTTGTTTCGCCCCGCTCTCAGTCAGCAAAGCCATTCGTGCATCAGACCAAAATGACATCACAAGCAGGATAATGTATCACGACATTGTGTCAACTGACGTACAATATGTCTCTTTCCCCAGCCATGGATGCTCTCCGACAATTTGACTTTGAAATCTGTGCACTACATCGATGAGGCACAAGAGAGAAAATCAGACAAATAAAGAAGTTTTACTCACTGCAAAACACAAGTCCATCAAAAATGGCGCATGAAGGAAAAATTCAGCCGTAACGAACTTTAACACATAAATGCAAGTTTAGCATTAACAGGTTTATCGCACACGAGACTGATAACTCTCCAGTTTATTGCAATATTCTATTAATAGCGCAGAGAAACACAGCTGTTTAGTCAAGTTGAACCGTTAGTATTGGGCAATACTATTGTTTTTAAGAGCATTATAATGCAGAAATTGAACCAACGATTCTTGTTTTGGGATGTTACATTTTTAAATGTTGACCCAGATTGATAAACCGTAGATAACGTAGCAGTGTGGACTTCATCCCTTCTGTCAGGAGCAATTTTGCTGCTGCAGATATTCAGGGTTGTCCTCAGTGAGAGAGATGAGAGTGATCGGTCCCTTGTGACTATGCAGATTGCAACAGGATTCACTAAATGGGGTTATATCCTGGGCTTTTAGTGGTCTAGGATTATATTTCTTATAATTGGCAATTGCAGTCAAATATATATTGTTGTGAATGTGTAATTTTCGGATTTACTTTCAGAAGGCCATGAGACGTGTCTTAAGCTGTCAACACCGCGCAGTGTCTGTAGAGAGAAAGTTTCTCTATGAATTTCAATTGTGTTGTTCCTTTCAACCATTGGCCCATGCCCAAAGACACCATGCCTTGCACAAGTGACCCGAGGTCAGCTAAATTTGCAAAAGTCATCCATCCTGAACATACAGAGAATTTAAAGTGCAAAGTAACTACAGGTTATCAAGAGTGATGTGTGTGTTGCTTTTCAATTTCAACCTCATTCCTATTTGTACCCGTGTGTATTGAATGATGGGTTTCCGTCTAACACCAGATCACCTGACAAGATTTTCTGATACCCTAGCTGCTGCCAGTTCATGCATAATTTAACTTAACTGTGACAGAGTAATCGATCGTAAGTAATGTGCCCACATAGGTGCATTTACTTGGCCTAAGGCTATAAATTATGTTTAAACTAATAGCCCATTCAGGGGTTCTCTGCCACTTTCAACTTCATTCCACCATCTTCCTACCTCCATGATTCCACATGCTCCCATGGTTAAAAATCAAAATGTGTTCCTGTCCGGATTTGTTAAGTGAAAGTTGATTGTTTTGATTCGAAGATGTCCACAGAATTGTGCTGATCACAAGTCTAAGATGAAGGAAATAACCCTAAGTATGAGAAAAACGAGTTTTTTATTGAGACTCTTCAAAGCATGTGATAGAACGTGCGAAAAAATCTTTGTTATCGTCTGTTGTTGTATCTCGTTCCCAGAAAATTGTTCAATTCAATAAATCTTATTCACTACACAAATTTGAACCTGTCCATGTATTCCCGGTAACTTGATGATATAGCAGTGATGAAGATTCCATATTACAGCATTGTACTGGTAGAGAATGCAGTGGGTTTGAATTGTGTTCTCTCCTTGGTGTTGCGTCATGACGTGGTGGTCTTTACGTAGGATGAATTGTGTGTGAAGGAATGCTTGCACATGAAATATCAGCACAGCTGGCGTCGTATTGTAAATCATAGGATGCATTTGGAAAAAAAAAACTCTTTGAATACATAAATATACTGTGAGACAACCATGGTGTGGAATACAAATTTATTGAGAAGTCAGGCTTGGTATTTATCTTCCAATCATGCTGTGAAATAGCAGTGGCTACATTTTGCAGTCACTAAACATCATTCAAAAATTTCACAACCCACATTATGATGTGTACTGTGTGTACAAGCACCCATTTGTGCTCAGTACTGAATTGCAATGAGGTTTTATGACAGCTGAGTTACATAAGAGAAGTGTGTGTTAGCATTACTGTGCACAGTCTGCAGACACTGTTATGGGGGAGGGGAGTGGATACCTCTATGATAGTACTGTATTGAACATCATCACTTCTGTGTAATTGCAAGAGTATACAAAATCCATGGGTGAAAGATCCCTTTCAGACATGCTTCCACCTCAAAAATTAATGTTCGTGTAAATTTGAAAGTGGAAAAGAAGCCAGATCATATCTTACAAGGCAAGGAAATCCGCTTGTATCTCCATGCATTAACCCCTTTCATCAGAATGAATAGCCCATTCCCTAATACCATCTCTTCCTACCTCCATGCTAATACCTACTGGTTTTTTATCTTGTCTGTCTGTGAATGTCATTGTGCATTTGATATCATCCCTTACAACAACATGAACAACAGGGTGTTGCAGTAAGTTATGCAACACCATTCACAGTGTATTGTTAAAACAATGTTATGTCTTTGGTGTGCACTGTGCATTTGGTGCTGCTTTGGGCATTGTCATAGGGACTGCACAGTCATTGTCTGCTCTACTGTTATATTGGTATTGTCAGTGCTGTGGTTGCATAACAGTGAGGTCAATCTGTTCGGGATGTGTGCCCTTTTGGATGCATGCACAGACCCAGTGTGCAGCACTGTCAGTGTTACTGTGTAGTTTATAGTATTCAGTTTAGCAGTTTCTACTCCATTTTTGGTAGAGAGAACCTGAAGTGCCCTTCCTCTGACCTAAAATTTTATGAAGTACTACTTGACAGTCCCGACACTTTTGTCATATTCATTGCTGCAGCCAAGCCCTATGTGTGTATTGGGGTTATTCAGCTTTTGGCAATGGTGCCTCTGTACTACCACATAGCCAACAGCCAAACACTCGGGACATTCACATAGGGCTATGGTGAAGTGTACGTGGCTTCAGTAATTGTTCGTTTTGGCCCTGCCGTATCAGTGTAAACACAAACAAACAAATATACAAAGAAAAAAATAAACAGTATATGATTAAATAGCTTATAGATATCTATAGAATGCCCAGTTTTTCACAATAATATGAAAGAAGAAATAATTACTTTTAATTTTTATCTAGTTTATGAAAGAAAATGTCTTCTAGCATGGGTGTTGAATTTTGCATTTTAAGTGATATTTGTGTACAATTAAAAACATGTTCTCTGTAAAGGAGAGAACATTGAATAATATTTTTATTGTTTTTGTTCCAAAAAATAAGGATATTTTCCGTCTTTAATATTGAAATGCACTTGTATTACTACAAAAAGAATTCATTGTGTACAATATAATTGATGACCAGAGTCATTTTGTGCATGACTCTGTGTTGATAAATGAATTCTACTTGGCACTAGAATTCAGTTTCCATATGGTAATATCCGATACAATATGTATGCAGGTTTTGTTTGCTCTTGGTGAACCAAAGGCATGACTAGATGATTTGTGGAGTAGAATAAGATTCTGTATTTGACAAACTGAACAAAAATGTTGGAACATCCATTAAAGTTTATACAGCTAATGGAACTCTAGCAAGAATTGGGAATCATCAACCCAAGGCAGGAATCAATGCCTTCTGGATTAAAAGTTCACTATTTCTGTTCTGTTGACTTGGGTACATGCATGATGTAGTGCACATGTGTTATAGTCATACTACAACTAGCTACAAGCTGAAATGTCATGCTGAAGGTTAAGGTGACCTCTGGTAGCATACATGTACCATGGTCTCTTTTAGGTTTTTGAAACGTAAAAGCATGCATGTACCACCCATGAGTACCATTCTTTAATAGTTCACCTAACAAGCTGAAACTTACATATAGAATTATTGTACCATTAAGTTTTGGGAGGCAGCATGGCATGACAAACATTGCCACATTCCGGATATTGATAAGACAATGCAATTCAGGAATTCTGTAATTTGTTCCCAGCCTGCCAGATACAGGCCTCACTACTGATATCCAAGGCATAATCAGAAGCTCAGTGGGATTTCCAGCCATTCCAAGATGTGGGTAATGTTCTTGCCCCATTTGGCTTGTCAAGTCATCTCCAGTTGCACTTGAGCAAAAAAGCTATCGTGATGAGTTGGACAGCAGTCATTAGACCATGGTTGGATTACCATACATACCCATCCTTCTCTGAAATTGAAGTTTCTACTTTTTTCACAAAATGGTTTGTCCACTGTAATATTCTAGTTGGCAGCCTAGCTCTTATTATTGCATGTTGGTTTTAAGGGCTTCAAGTTCAAACAACGATCAAAAGGAAAGGAGTCATGCGAGAAAATATTGAATCCTTCTGAAGGTATTAAACTGTTCCTTTCACAAGCTCATTACGGGGTTAGATCCTCTTTTTGAAAGTATGACCAGAAATGGTGAAATGCTAACATCTGGAGCTTAATCCATATCACTATATTGGCCTTATAAAGGGTAAAGTAGTGTTGACTGTTGGTTGATGTAGCCAAGAATTTCCAGATTACCGTGAATTAAATCTGTATTACAGTGATTAATCTGGAAGAAGTCTAATTTTAGGTTTGACTGATGCGATGTGATTTTGTATATAAGTTACTCTCAATCTGAAGCAGGTTTACGTTTACCTTAATATGGGAAATGTTATTCAGTCTTTTAAAAACTGTCATAAAAGCCAGCATCTTTCCTTCAGTGACAATCGGGTAAATATTGTGACATAAACGCAAACATTCACAAACCTTGTGAAGCGGTTTTAAGCTGCCATATGTGAAACTGAGGGAGGAAATGTAGACAAATGGCAAGTTACAGGGCAAATAAAGCGGTTGCTATGGATACAGTATCCATGTAGTCAAAGGGATGGTAGAGTTGATGTAAACTGTACCTGAGCTGAACAAGAGCTCAGGTGCAGTTTCAGAGCTCAATGTGAGCTTAGAACTCAGATAATTATAATTGCAATAGGTGCAGAGTGTAGTTTGTCAATATATAATGAAAATAATAACAGGGTTCTCCACAAGAGGATTTTTGGGGATGGGCCACCCCTTTGGTTTTTTATGAGCAGTCTATTCATATGTCAATAAAACATACAAAATAATATATTTTCACAGCAAAAGAATATGCAAATTGTGCATTGTTATGTAGATTAGCTGCCCTCTATTTTTCCAAACTATGGCGAACATTGCTTTATACAAAATTTACCAAATGCAAACGTGCAGGATTACAGTAGCCAAATTTGTAAATATTGGTTACGGTATACCACATGCTAAGATGGTAGCAGTGTTTGCTATATTATCTTTATCAAATACAAATGATGGATAGTTACTCTCTGTGCCGCTGCCTTCTTCCTGAGTCACATGTTTCCACCATTTTATCGAAACAGAAATGGCCACCAATATTTTTGGTCAGAAAATGTAAAGCCCAGAAATGCATAATATGTACAGACAGTGTTAGGCAAAGCTCTTTGGTGGCATGTTTATCATCTTTATTGTGCATTGATTTGCTGATTCAGTGAATGTAAGGGCCTTTCTGTCCCTCTGGGACACGTTGCAAACAACGTGAGTCTTCCGAAGGTTGATCTCCAAGTCTTGTCGTTATACATTGTACTGGTATAATACTCTAGCACTATGAAGGAGGGATGGGGGCGCAAGGGGCTGTTATGCACTTCTGCCTGTGAAGGCCTTTCTATCTCACTGGTTAATTGAGTATTTGGTAATAAATCAGTCGTGCTAATTCAATATTAGGACACGTTGCGAACAATGTGACTCTTCCAAAGGTCGAACTCAGAGCCATAAGTTTTATGTTATGTACCATAAAATGTAGAATTACGAAGGACGTAAGGGGAGCAATGCAATGGGTGCTCACACTTAGCTGCACCTGCTGACTCTCATAGGATAAACTGTTGACGCTGCCTCAGTTATGTTGCTTAAGGTTTTCTGGCTGAAAACAGCCTATTTTGATCTAAACTGACTCTCATAGGATAAACTGTTGACGCTGCCTCAGTTATGTGGCTTAAGGTTTTCTGGCTGAAAACAGCCTCTGCCTATTTTGATCTAAACTTTGCGTGGATCTTCTTTTTTGAGCACACCTACCTCGTCTAGGCACACAACGTGCTCAGTTGCACTTGTCAACTTACACAAAGCCCACTTTTCTGTCTCTATGCGAGGAAACAATCCGTATCCAGGCCACTGTGAAATATATGGCATTCACTATGGCAGCAGATAGGGAAGGTTTCCTCGCATGGAGACAGAAAAGTTGGCTTGTACATAAGTTTACAAGCGCAGCTAAGCACATCGTGTGCCTTAACAAGAAATATGTGCTCAAAAACAGCGATCAATGCAAGTTTTTGGATTTCAGTGTCAAGACATTCCACCATGTAATTGCAATGCGGCTCTGCGGTTTTTAGTTAGCAGGGACATGGTAGGGGGAGCAGCTGGTAGCAACACATGGCCATACCACATAGAGCTAATGTTTGTTGTCCAATCCAAAAATTCTAGCAGGATAAAAGGTATATGACATGAACTAGTAGGGTTGAGTGTCTTAGTTTTGGCTTATCACAATATCCTTGGAGTGTATAGATGAGACAAACTACCAAAAAGATACACATTTTCAGAACAACATAGACCCAGCCTTTTCCCAAGGCTGCTGTTTGTGATTTCATACAGCTGTGCACCATAGCAATGCGCCTGTAAATTGCCAGACATAATGTGTACCCAACAGTTGTGTAAATATTATGATTGTGATCATCATCGGCATACATGCTGAGATTGGTTGTGTCACAGAGCTCTGTTGGTTGCGAGAACAGTGAAATCCAGCAAGTACAAATCAAAGTTATATATAATGTAGGATTTTTTGTTTCAAAACACCTGTAGTTATAGTATTTACTGCAAGTACATGTACTCACTGAGTTGACGTGGAGAGTAGTGCTCAGGAGAAGTACATGTAATTCAACTGGAAATGAAATCTGTTAGTGTTTTCTCATTCTATCATGTCTCAAACTTTTCATTTCATAATTTAAGAAATGACAGATCATAGAATTTTGAGATCATTACTTTTTCCTAGTAGTGTATGCAGTTACACTTCATTCTCGCGAGCCAGAGCATAATTTCCACTTCGCGGACCTACGCAAAAATCAAGTAGCGCCAAGCTGTTGCTGTAAATGGGCGTGTGGTATACCACGGTGTTATACTTCTACTGCAGTCTGGTCACAAGGTCTGAAAGAAAAAAGACCTGAGTTGTCAAAAGTTGACAAAGTGCACATGTACTACTGGGTATACTTGGCAGGTACATGTAGTTTGCAGCAGCTAATGCATTATTCATGTATCTAGTCATCTAGCCCGTGAATGTGTATAACAAAGAAAGTTATCCAGTCTCTCGAATATGGCAATGCAGATTTCAGGGCCACTGTCTGATATTAAATGATATTTTCTCAAAACTTTTGTCCTTTCTGCAGAATGTAGGTTTTATGACAGGGATAATTCATTCACATCCTGAATAAATTTATTCCCGCTCTGTGTCTTTTATAGTGTAGGGGATTCTATACATGATGTATGTGGTCCAGTTGGACAGATAAAAGTGCATTCTTTGGTGTTAGGATACCATATGAGCCTTTTGAGGACCTCGTTTTGTATTGTTGTATCGGTGAATCTTACAAAGAGGGTCTGGATGGACAAGTAAGGGGAGAACCATTTGATTTCTGGGGGGGGGGGTATGGAGGAAGTGGGTATGGGAGCAAATTTTTTTTTCCTGGCAGAGTGACAGCAATTTTTTTTTTCTACAGTCAGACTTGCATCAATTTTTTTTTCTCAAATGGGGTAGCAGTGCAAATTTTTTTTTTTATCATCAAGTTTGTAAAGTGTTGTAAAAAGGGAGCCGTCATTATTTATGGCCTGAAACTCCGAAATTTCGAGTGAACCCCCCCCTTCGCCAACCATGATGAATTTTAGTAACCTCCCTCTCTAACTCTGAAATTTTGACTGATCCCCCACTTAGAAAAGTTAAATACCAATACATGTAATTATAAAATTTACAAAATACAGCAACAGTAAAGACCTTTCAAATCCTGATGTACCCTGCTAGACTATCATCAGTTATCTCATGATGGTTCAAAAAAGGTGAACACATCAAAGTGAAATTCAAAGTCACAATAAAATAAAGATATAAAAGATTATGCAGTGTCTAACCATATAGTATATTGTTTAATTTGGATGGATATTATGACAGGGTTTTCACTAGGGTATCTGACCGGGCAGAATTTGAAAGTACAGGGGGAGAACATACGAGAGACTTAGGGGGAAAGTGTCACAGGGGCTTTCCCCTATCTTGCATGGAAATAATAAGATATTGATGTGTGCAATGGTGCAGTCTGGTGCAATGGTGCAATCTGGTGCAATCTGAGAGGTGTTTTTTAATTATTTTAGTAAGTGAAACTTGTGGAATACCCAAAGGGGGAGAGCACGAGAGGGGGGTTCCCCCTCTCGTATTGGAAATTTTGAGAAATTGATGTGTTTATGGTGCAATCTGAGAGGAGTTTCAGTTTATTTTGCACTCGGTCAAACTGTTTGAAAATGACATTGAACACTGATATTTTTTACATTTTTTGCATGATCAGTGTTTGAGTCACAATATTCAACAACCAAACAATGACAATACAATTTGTGAAAAACAGTTCTGTTTGCCAGAGACTGAAGACAAATGAATATACAGGGATGGAAAATCTGTCCCCTTCTTTTGTCATTTCTCTAGCTGCCAGCTTCTAATGAAAAGCCTGAATATGGTATGTTTAACTTTCAAAATGGTCATTGAACTGAGGTAAATTAAAACATGTTTCTGTGATAATAAAAGATGAATTCACATTAGTTCAGTTTCGCCCTTGATCCTGTGAAAGTTTAGAGAAATTGTTGTGCGCCACTATGCAGTGTAGTGCAATCCGAGAGGTATTTTCAATTTGTCTTTTACCAGTAAAACTGTTAGAAGACCCAAGCGGGAGAGCATGAGAGGGTGCCCCCCTCTCGCATTGAAAATTTGAGAAATGGATGTGTGTCTTGTGTTTTAAATTTTCACAATTTACAGAAGTCAAAAAGTCCCCTTTAGATAGTGCCTATGCCATTGAGATATTGCAACAGAATCCTGAAATATGATTTCTTGGGTCAGAAAAGGGAAGGAAAACATTGAGTGTACTGAGGTGGAAAGTAGACCTGTGTAGTGCATGCTTATAACATAAGTGCTAGGAAAAAAAACATAAGAATAGCTTGTGGGAAAAACATTTGCGCCGCCGATGGCGGCGCGCCGGTAAAGAATACATGACAATAAGGTTTTCAAATTTTGCTAATTTCTGGTGCATTGTGACAATTTTTTTTTTCTCTTCTGTCTGTTATGACAATTTTTTTTTTCTCAGGCCATGACAGGATCAATTTTTTTTTTCTTCTCTCTCACCTGGTGACAAATTTTTTTTTCTCAAAATCCTCCATACCCCCCCCCCAGAAATCAAATGGTTCTCCCCTAAATACACATTCACTCTTTCCGTCTTTGCTTTGGGAAAACACCACGACCTTATCTTACAGAATACACTATCCTAATAGTTTACTTTTCCACTTTGTCACAGTTGGAAAGTAAAACAAACCCATAATGTCATTTATCCTGCTGCTAACTGAAAACTAATCTCTTAAAAGGTTATAAAACGCCATTTACAGTAAATGGTATCCCAAATACTGTACACATGCTGTAACTGTTGCCCAGAACACCTGATGATGGACAAGACCTTGTTTTTCAAAGCTCATAGCTAAATATCATTCATGTGATCTTAGCATGCAATCAATACCATTTATCTTTAAGCTGTTATGAGTGAAGATACTCAAAAGAATGTGACCATTTGTCTGGTGCGGGTGTTCAATCGTACAGTGACAAAATGATTTTGAATTCAAAACATGATGCGTGTTGCAGGTTGACATTATTGATCGATGAGAGTGATCATTTCAAAACAGCTGATAATTGAAAGGTATTTTTAATGTCACTCTCAGAATAAGTCATATAACAAAGATGAAAAAGAAAGAAAACAGTGAAATGGGAATTGAATAGAATCTAAAATTTTCTTTAGCAATTTTCGTCTCCATGCAAATTGACAAAGACATAATCACCTGGTGATATATTGATGATGGGAATGGTTGCCATGGTTACTGTGAAAACCGCTTGCTCTCAAATAAATCCAAGAAAGTGATTCCTCAGTGTCGCAAGCACTGTCACACTGTGTGTTTTCCATCAGTCTAGTCTGGGCAATTATTCTAAATTGTGGGTATTAATTCTAGGTTGTGTTGTGCAATATCAGTACAACATCTCAAGAGACGAAGAGCGTCTGCGTTTGTCTTGAAGATGAACTCGGGTGTTCAGTTTCCATGGCTGAGTTGTCAGTTTGACAGTGCATCAAGTGATGAGCCTGTAACCAAGGACAGTTGGAGACAACAACATGTATCTTGAAGTTGAATGATATGCAACGTGACCTTGTTTTTAATTCAAGTGTTTTCAAGAGAAAAGCTCCAAAATAAGGGAAAATACAGAACACTGTAGCGGCATGATGTGGTTAGATCAGCCATCCATTTAATATTCTCTGTCAGTTGCCAAAATGCATCAGCTTATAAAGAATAAGAAAAATGTAGTATTTAAGGTTATGTCTGTCTGTCTCTCTCTATATACATACATGTATACACACACACACACACACACACACACGCACACGCACTCACATGATACAAAATGCTACAGTGTCATCAGGTAGATATATGGGTAGCCCAACATGTAGAAAGAACGGGATGAGAGAGAGGGGATACTAGTAAAATGTACAGATAGTAGAAACATGTTGGTGAAGATAGATAAAAGTAAATGGATCCATAGATACGTACATTGTATTGATATAAAGATATGTGCACAAATGTGATACATAAGCAAAAGTGAATATTTTCACATGTGCATCAACGTGTACCATCACCCATATAATAGCGCATTACCCATGAGCATTAAAATGTAAAAAGATGACCTGTTTGTTGTCCTCTTAGGCATTCTAAATGTCAATTGTGAGTTTGATTGATTCATTATGTTTATGATATATGGATTGTCTGGGCCAACATGTTGTGCAATAGATGTGTCAATGTCAGGATGTCATTTTTCACTTGGCGTGTTCAGCGGGCTGCATATCTTTTGACTTGCATGATAAAATCTATGAGAACTTAATTGTGCATTACATGTATATAAATGATGAAATTCTACATAATATTAGTGAAATGAAACAATTGTCACAAGTGGGTGTGAGATCTTTTATTCCTTTTTATCACGTTCATGGTTGTTTTGCTTTCATTGTAAATATGTAAATTATTTTACTTGACTGTGTATAATCCACTAAAAAAACACAGTATCTTGTAAGATATATTTATGTTTGTTTATTTCAAAGGAGAACTGGCTTAAATTGAAAACCACGTCACCATCATCATACTTGTAAGCCAGCCATGCCATATATTTGTCAGATACTTCTCAGTGTTGCTGGTAGTCCCCATCAAGTTTGCATAACTGACAGACTCAATCGACACATTTTAGGAGAAAGTTTTGAAAGAAATGTCAGGAAACTGTTTGAGATAAAATTAAAAGCTGTACATGTTGAAAAAAATTCTTACAATAGCAGCTCATGAAATAGCTACAGTATTAAAAGCTAGTCAGGAAAATTCACAAATTATCAAGATGCGTGAATATTTTCTAAATGCTGAATGTCCATCCGACAGGCATATTGCATTACATGTACAGTTTTTCCACTACACACTAGCCAAATCATGATGCTACTAAAAATTTAGTGTTGCAAATGTATAGGGGATGTTAAATTTCTCGTTACTGCTGATATTTGAGCACTTTTCGCCCACACACACTGTTACAAAGCTGATCAGGATCTCGATGCAAAGTTACTGTGTACATTTATGTATTGCTCTACGGTATATACCAATGAATACATGTGTGTTTGCACGCCCTAACATCCTAAGCTCTTTGGTTGAGTTGTGGTTCCAGCAACCTGGTGACTATCGGCAGATAATGTACACATTAATAAATGATTTAAGCTGGAAGTATAGCGAGAAGTTACATCGAAACTGAGGAAACACGGCATGTACCGGGTATGCATGTGCTGTGCTTACAGCTTAAACTGAATCACTTTTCCCCCCTCGACGATAAATTAGTAGATATTTCAGACCCACAGATGTACTTATTGATTGAACGTACTTTTAACAATGCTATAGAATGATGATCATGACAATAATACTCAACAAACATGTCATATATCTCAGTTTCACGTGATTTGAACCCCCGGAAGTTTACCTCCGCTGTCGTGTAACTCTGTTTCCCAGGTTACAATGGCACAAGGGGAAGATCAATCATTAGTATGTCATTCTTCAAATCAGAATTTAATAATTGACAGCTGTATATTGTCAAATCTGTTATTGCAGTACACTTGTGTAGCTGTGACTCGGTCGCTATGCTGTAACAAGAACTGTGACGTGTGATACAAAATGCATTGTGCAGTGTTTGTATGTGACATTCATACAAACATCTGTATCCAGTGTATAACTCCGCTGACTTTGTCATCTCTGAACTGCAGTGGTTTGAAACAGGTCCACTTCTGAAGGAAATTGAATGTTTTCAAAGCTATACATTTTGTTATTTACAAACTTTTTAATTCCAAAAAATGTGTTACCTGTAACATAAAGGTTTTCCCAGCTTTCCAGTGTATCATTTGTTTTTTCCTGTGTACATATAGCTGTCTGTAGTCTGTAATAATTTGCAAATGTACCCTAATTGCTATTTTGAATGATTATTTGTGTAATGTGGGTTGTTATGGCAACAAGTAACCAGTTTTATATTGCTTGTTAAACAAAGGCATCAATCCTCACCAAAGCAAAAATGACCAAATTACATGTTTTTCCTCAACTACATCGGGATCTGAAAATTGGTGTTGAAATTCATCACAAGTATTTATCTATTAAATCAAACATTTTTTATTTCAGCACCATGAATAGGCTTGATTTCTTGAATGTGCAAACACATCACAGAGCAGATCTAGTTTTAGCTGATGCTATTAATGCGCCAGAAGCCCTACATGTGTGATCTGAATTTATAAACACTATATTGTTCTGAAAAAAAAATTGTCCATGTTTCTAACATCTGTTTCATGATTTCCTTGACTGTGTTGGTTTTTACTAGCAGGGTTTCGTTCGTGTGTGTTCAAACAGAGAGTAACTCAAAGAAGCCTGCTCCCACCATCTCCCATAAAACGAACATCATTCTCGTCATGTAGAGAAAATGGACAGATGTTTGCAAAACAAAAATGACTCACGGCCGACAGTTTGCTGCCAGAAGATGAAATTCTAACTCGTATACAGTCGTAGGCAGATGACACTCGCAAAAACTCCATGTTGCTTATGGCAGAGTCTGGTCCAGGATCTCCTCTTGTTGTTGCCATAGCAACATAAGAAACCTTGGATACTTCTGTGTGGTTCACAGACAAGATATAAACAAGTTGATCAAAAAAAAAACCAAAACAAAAAACCAAAAATAACAAGTTGATAAAGAAATGAATTCATTTCTTTTTACGTTCAGAAAAGACTCGTATCCTAATTGTTTGCCAACCTTGTAATTAATTGTCTCTTGAATATTAATACAGTGTTAATCTATGGCTACCTTCCTTTCATCCTGCACAAATTTGACATTAGAAGGAAACTTCCAACATTGACAGGTGTGAGAAAGGAACTCCAGAATGTAATTTTATGAAATATGGTATTCACAACGCTGGTTTGACTCCCATATTGCACTGACTCGTAGGCACTATTTTGAAATGTGAAAATTGATAACTTTTTGATCTTGCGGTGTAAATGAACAGTACCTGCATGTTAAAACTGAGTAAACAGGTTTTCTCATACTTCAAAACATTTAGCAGCCTATACTGTGAAAATGTATATACAACCATTTAATTACGTGTGAATTGGAAATTTTGGAAGGTACATAGGTTCTTTTGGTCTTATTGTATGTGATAATTACTAGATTAGGCATAGACTGAAGCAACCCACATCCATACATAAACTGAGAAAATGAAGACAATTTCAAATCAGCTCTAGGTGGCATTGTGTCCTAATTTTTCTTTCAAAGTAGGCCAAGTGAGGATCTGTCATAACTGCTCACATTATTCTGAGAAATATTGTACGACTCAATTTTTATCTATCCTGTGAAACAATAGTTCAGATCCATACACATTAGCTGTCAAATCAAGAGGTAAAAATAGATACAACAATTTATGATGCTTTTGTATACATAGTGAACAGGAGCAGTTTTCTATAATTCATAGTTAATTTATCAGTTTTTAATATGGCTATAGTTCTTTCTCATGCTGTAAGCTTTCCACCTACACAGTGTTGCTGAATATTAATGGCAGACAGTGTTTTTTGTCTTTTTTGTTTGGATTTCTTTTCAAGGAATGTAATTAATTTGTAATGGCTATGCCTTCCTTTCATGAAACACAGTAGTGATTCTGTGAGGCTAAAAATATGACTTTGTCCATACATAATTGTGGAAATGGGAATATTGGGATATTATTTCGAGCTTTACAATGTTCAGAACCGCCAGATGTCAAGGATTTGTTCCATTTACACATTTCATAAAAGACGGGAGAATGTAGCCCAAAGCTTTGAGCATGGAATGGAAAAAAGCCTACAGATATTCCATTATCAGTGTAAATAACTTCAGAGGAATGATATGGTTAGCATACTGTCCAAATATTGATGGTGACGGCATACATTAGTTTGTAGACAAACAATATCCAGACAGACCACATGACAGATATTTAGAATGTATTACTATTAGATTGCTGTCATGTATGTAAACATGAGTTTAGTGTGCTTTGGGACTGGGTTCTCAATTCAGGTTCTGAATTCAAATGGCAAAATACATACAGAAGTGATGAAAAAAGAGATTCGAAGTCAAGTTATGATTTCATATGAGGTGGTTGGCCTGCCAATGGGCAAATTTAATGCAACTCTACATGGTGCTTCTCAGTAATTTTCAGGTACATGTATTTTCTGATTATACACTTTACAACAATGTACATGATCAGGTACATGTATTTTCTGATTATACACTTTACAACAATGTACATGATCAGGTACATGTATTTTCTGATTATACACTTTACAACAATGTACATGATCAGGTACATGTATTTTCTGATTATACACTTACAACAATGTACATGATCAGGTACATGTATTTTCTGATTATACACTTTACAACAATGTACATGATCAGGTACATGTATTTTCTGATTATACACTTTACAACAATGTACATGATCAGGTACATGTATTTTCTGATTATACACTTTTCAACAATGTACATGATCATTGAAAAACTGAGTTTTGATCTGTGATACCAAACTGAAGAAAGAAAGAACTTCAACATGGATGGCAACCCTACCAGGATAACCTAACCACATTGCACTTGAAGGTGATCTTTGATCACATATAGGAATGGGGCAGTGGACTTTCTGAGGGCATCCTGAAATAATAACAACAAATGTAGGGTGTGTATTTGTGCTGTTTTTGAAGATGTATATGCACACTGGTATTGATTATTAAATTGTGATAATATTTTTTGTGCGCTAGAAAGAAATATGCTTGGAATTTTCTTTTTGCAGAAATCGTTCCCAAAGTGTACAATATTTATTGGTGGAGAGAAATTGTCTCTTCCATTTTCTCATAGCTTAAGATGAATATATTCACGTATCTATTGATGCATTTATCGTATTTACAGATATTTGTCAGCCTCAGTGGAATTTTCCTCACTTTATCATTAAACAAACACTTTGAAAAGCTGTCACAATTTTAAGGGTCAGGTAGATATGTTTTCAGGGTATATAATCAGTGACATCTATATTTAGCAATGACAGCTATTGTTTACCTCCCTGATAAAAGATTGATTGTCCCTTAAAACTGGAATTATGATTGGAGGTCAAAGGTTGCCATAAGGTGCTGAATATGTTCTAGTAAAAACAAAGTATAGATCATCAACTAATTCAACACAAATTGAGAAAGAAAGTCAAAGAATGTGCGGTATTTACTGTCTTTTCAGAAGTCATTTATTTTCTTGAGTCATAATACATGCAGTAATCGGGGTGATTATGGTAAATGTTATGTTGTGCTACTTAACTGATGGCTCGCAGGACAATCTGCTCTCTCAGTATCAAAGTATATGCCTTAGAGTTAAAAGTACATTCAGCTTGAGATTTCAAGGATGGCTAAGGAGGGAGGTCATTTTTAAAAACTTTACTATGGTAACCGAGTACATTTTCTTAAGCCTGTATGTTGTGAAACAGAAGTAAGCCAGGTATCATCTTAAACATTTGGAAAAATTGTACAACTTGTGAAAGTACTGTACAAAACATTGTAGACATTTTATACTGAGTTTGTAAATATATTCTGATTATTTTAGATCGAAAATGTTGCTGAGACAGAAAATGTTTATACCTTTGAATTCTTAATTCTCATAAGAAAGTCTATGTGATCATAATGTGAGTATCAGCTTTCTAGGGCTTTTCAATATTTTATTTTCTGTTACGCTTGGGAAAATAAGATTTCCTTTCCTATATAATGTTCATAATATTTGACCAATTTTGACATCTCGCTAAGATAACATTTACTGAATGATGACAACACTCCCTAGTGAAAGGATGTGTTTTCAGAAGCAGATCAGAAAATTCAAGTTTTAAAGCCCTTTGTGAATTCACAACTTATGCATGCTATTATAAGTATATTGTTGTAACTGATAGGCTGGGAATCAGACTTTGTAAAGGATAGTGCCAGCAATTATAGCATTCTGTATTTTGTAATGATGTCTTTCGTGCTCTGACATCATGTATGCATTTAGAAACTTGGATTCATTTGAAGGCAATTTGATTGTGAATACGGGCTGTATTGTTCTGTATCATACATGACAGTATCAAAGTACAATAATAAACCCCGAATGATCAACAGACAAGCTTTTTTTTTGTCACTGAGAAAAGCATGGGTTCTTTCATGGTTTGACTTACGTTGTGTTTGATGATTAGGAGATCTACTCGTCATGGACAAGTAGGATCAACAAAACAAAAGTTTTGCTAATATTGTTTTATAATTTACCGTGATCAAAAATATTTATTTTGCAATATGATATTACTAAGTTACCATTAGGCAGTGGTCTATCGATCTTTTTTCCTTTGTCATTAGACACATGTAGATGGCAGTCAACAGTTTGCTATTGGCTGGTGTCTTTGTTATTCAGGTCTTGGAATTGAAAAGTGAATTATGTGTCTGCGGTGTAACACAAGATGCTGGTAGCTGATCAGACATGTAAAATACAGCGCAGCTATGCATGTGTACGTCAGTCATTGTAACCCTAGCAAAGGGGGGTAGGGGAGAAATTCCACCCATGGTACATGTCACAATGCACTATTATATTTTACCGCGGTTGAATGGTGAGTTTTTTCAAGGGTGAATGCTCCCAGGCAATATGTGTTGATCACAAATGGAGTTTTTCACACCTAGAAAAAAATCTGGCAACATGATAAAATCAAAAATACTATTCTGATGATACGTTTATCTTGATGATGAAACTGGGCTTGGAAAAAGATCTCGGAAACAGCAAATTCTGTTATCTTCCGTTTTTATCACCAACAATTGTAGGTGACATTTCCCCTGACAAAGAGATAAATCTCCCTTTTAAAGATTAAAAACCAAAATAGACCCAAGTGTCTGATCGAGCTAAACAATGGTGCCTTGTCCTTTGCCGTTGTGACTCAGAGATATACTTTTGACACGATAGTTCACAACACTCGGGAACTCCCTGACCCGATAGGCTGCATGTAGCCAGCAGATGCTATTTTGGGTTGCAGTGTGTGGTGATTAAGAGCATTGCTAATCTGTATAAAGTTAATCTGAATGAAATTTTACAAGATTTTTCTGGAGATTGATCAGCTAAGTGACTACGTATTCAATACTGAGACATTAGTTGCTGACCTTTGACTTTCACTGCAGTCTGCAATTACTGACGCACTGCAAGTATCCAGCACAAAATATCAGAAGCTATCTAAGTCCATCATTGAGAATGGAAACCCCTGCCCTGCAGAGGTCATCGGTCACATAATCGTAACTTTTACCACTTTACATTTTCTTTCCTACCAGATTCAAATATGCGCAATGATTTTACAATGAAACTTGAAAGCTGACCTCGTAGACACCTCTCTCTGGTCAGCACACATCTCTATTGTTAGGACAGATTTGTCGCACTTTCTCAAGTTGCAAGTTGAAGAAAATTTTACAATTTCATTCCATCCATTTCTCTGTTAGAAACACCAACAGAATCCAAGGCAGTCCCGTAGTGGACTGATTGCAGCATATTTTGAAAACTCTGCCAATGTTTTGGATATGGTGTTTCTGGTGGAGTAAACTGATACCTGCTGTTCAGTGAACTGTCAGGCCCCCCTAGGAAAATGTTTTTATTCTGACGCTGTTGTGGTTCATGTTTACATTCAATTACATAGGTACCTATGTAACTTGATAGGTATGTTAGTTTAAGGTGTTCAGCTACGCAAATGACAAATATCGAATGTACGGAAAGCAAATAATGGGTTCATAAATACAAAATTGTGATGCTGTTCATTGATGCTACTGCACTTCAACTTGTCAATCTGTCAAGTTGACCGTAACGTTTCCGGCATAAACGAGCTTTCTTATTGTTGGGTATTACTGTGCACACCTATTTCTTTATAATGAGATGTATTGATGGGCCCGTTGATGAAAGAGGGTTATTGATCCAAACCTGACCACAAGGCTGCGGATTATGGTGCCTATACCATTGTAAAGGCACATCACCAGAAGTGTGTCATTGTAAACCTTTCCGGCCTTAATATACATGAGAGTCACCCTGGATGCATGGCATCCTATTGTTAAGTCTCATAAACCCAAAAGTTGTCAAACTTTGAGTGAAGTGGATGTGAATTGAATGATTCTTACTACCGTATTGCTTTCCTTGTATGCTGTGGCCAGTACACCATGAGAACAATTGGACACTTAAAACTCAACAGTGACTTGGCTCCGTCCTTTTGTTAAAAAATTACACAAGAGCATGTGTTGAGTGTATGCAGTGACACACAGAGTTAACTTTGACATTTTTTGAACTGGAGCATTTCAAAGGAGTAAAACCACAACATATACTGCCAAAATAGTCATGAATTTTGTCACTAAAACTGGTCAATTACTCTTATTGAAGGTACATGTAGTATGAATTCTTTCAACCCAGCTCCCCTTCATTCTTTGAAAAAATACAAATCCATAATCATGACGAGAGTGGGATGTTTATAGGGAATCTAGGATGAGCAGGTTTATCGGCAGGTATCCCAGTCTGATTTGTTCCTCTGTATTTAGCACGAACAAACTGCACAAACCAAGAGATTAAAAATGACAGGGGAAAAATAGAACCATATCTTATAATGCTTTCGGACTTGCTTCAGCCATCTTCTTAAATTTCATTGACATCTTATCATTATCATCATCCTCATCGTATATCAGTATCATCGACGTTATCGTCTTTGCATTTTGAACCAACGTCATCAAATATCCTGAATTAAACAGTATCTCCACGGAGGAAAACTTCCCCTCCTTGATTGAGTCATCAATTTTGCATTAGCAGGAAGGTAATGATACTTGCAAAATTCAAATTGCAATTTCAGCTGACATTTGCCCAGTGTATAACGTCCATGCATATTTAATGATAAGAAAATGTTGTTGTTTCCCCGAGACACTGGAAATAATCACTAGGGTTTCAAACCGTGCTACATTTACTGAAATTACCTGCTTTCATTCACATTGACAGTGATGAGAGGTGCATCATCTATAAAGGCCCAGTTGCTGTAACTTTTCATCAATTTATTTTACCTTTTTGTTTTGTTTGCCAATAGCAAATTCTTATGCTACTACGTAACTTAAGGTAGTATGCGCCTCAAAATTGAAAGACTTAAACTTTTGCTCAAACTTTCCTGAATGAAACTTTCGACCATTCTCTTACCAAATGAACAATTAAAACGGGGGTCACTGTACAAAGTTTTGAGAAAGCAAAACAAATTACTCAACATTTTGTGATATTCGAAATTCAAATTGGCTGCCATTCCAGTGTTAACTCTATGGGAAAAACTGAAATTTTCGATTTTTGAAAAACTAAGAGGGTGAAAGTCTTTCTTTCTCTAAGAGTTTTAGAATGAGCCCCCACAAGTGGTACCGGTAGATCAGAAAAGAATTGTAGAAATTTGGAGTCCAACTATCTGTCCCCAAGGCGCGTTCTACCCCTTAAGCATTTTGAAACACCTACCATTTACTGAAAAGTGTTGATTCATTCATGCATACACTCACAGAAGTGAAACGATAGTATCATTGTGCATACAAATGTGGGATCCAAAAGTAGCCTTTTTAAACCCTGCTCCCAAAAAATCACTGCACTATTACGTACACCACCACTTCACCGTTTAATTAATTAAAATTCACCAAAGCTAAACCGTAGCATAGCACAACAGTGAAAAGATTTCCTATTTTTCTCTGTACGTGTACATGTATGTATATGCTTCGTTATGCATATTGCAAAAGGGTTCTGCTCATTTTCATGCCGTCTGCATAGCTTTTGCCTGCCCTGCAGTTCTCTTTAAAGCCCCAAGAGGAAACAGCTATCACAAGGTTAAATGTTGCCCAACTTATATCCATCACATTCAGACTGCAGATAAAGAACAAACAGACCATCAAATGTAGCATGGATACAGCAGGTAGAACACACAGGTTAACACGGCATAAGATAAATCTTATTATTTTACCATGATTGCAGTCTTTAGAATGTGTAGTGTGAATTTGAGTTGGTTGAACGTTGATATTTTATGAGAAAGTTTTCCATGAATAATAAAGTGGTCGACAAATACATTTAGCATAAAAGCACAGTCCTCTCCTGTAGGTGATAATTTCATATATTTCATTTTATAGGAGATATTGAATCTATAATAAAACAGGAGGGGTGGTCATTTAATTGCATTATATTATGACTCAATAAATTTGACTAATAAAACATTTGATAAGTTACTACTGGGGACTCTATATCTTAATTTTAGTTATATAAGTTGAATACATGTATGTGCAATGATCAACTGAATGGCCCCACTCCCAATGGGGAAAGGGTATAGGACAGTATACCAGTCTAAAGAACTAGTACCTGTGTCCCACACACCAGGGCTAAATAATTATTTTCTGGCTATCTTTTAGAATAGTTGGTATGAAAATGGACTGTTCCTTAGTTCAGGGATGTTGAATATGTAGTTCTGAAGAAAGCTGCCAACTTCACATTTGCATTTAGACTGTAGACAGTGAGTAGGAGTAGCACTGTTTTCATCCATTTGTGGCGTAATCAGAATTAGAAGTGGAATTCCCCGAGCAGTGCTGTGAACTGCGTTAACCTCACAGCCTGACAGCACACACAGAGGTTGTTGAACAGTCACCGCCTGCTGTCAACTGGATAGTAGGCCGTCTGTGTCCAAGCAGAATGCATGTCACCCATTGATAGGGTCAGCCAGGGTGATGACATTGTTATGACATCACTGTCAACAAGAGAAACCCCTACCTCAGTTCCTGTTGAATATTTTATGCTCCAGATAACCACGTCTGTCTCTCTCACTGAGCATCTTTTTCATTTACAGTGCTTACTTGAGATCGCAGTATTTTTCTTTTGAACATCTGAGGCATTTGAGTGTATCTGACATAAAATGATTGCGAACAATTGCCCAGTGAACATGAAATGATAATGTGAGCTGTGGAATTTATACTCTTCAAGCAAGATATTATTATCGTCTCTTTGACAAATGTTACACTATACTGTACAGTTTAAGTCAGCATTTTTCCCCATCAAACCTATTGATATTTAATAATGCCAGATTGTGGTATATTTTACTTTCCAATAACAGGAAAACAGGCAACCCAGAAAACTGTTGTGAGACGTACCCATAATTTGTATATATTTTTCCATTTGTAAACATTGTATTTTTTTCACTACATCATGTTATAATGACGAAGTGTATGGTTTTGGAAAACATGCAGGTTTGAAAAGTTGTATGTTCCAAGTACAGTCCCTCTAAATAGAGGGAATGTGTTCCAAGTAAAGACATTTTAGTGTACCCTGGAAATGTCTGTAGGTCAAAGGTCAGCCATGTCTCATTAATATTCAGGGAAGGTTAATGTTCAAGAAGACTCATATGATGGGAGAAGCTGTGTTGAAACTTTTAATAAATGATTTGCACTACATGTTGCATGCTATTTCTTGTGTTATCAAAATGCCTTTTTTTCTGTTGGCTTTTTGCCACTAAGAACAGTAGGTGTCCCGATGCAATGCAAACAGTCTGAAAGGAGGGTACTTCATTTGCATGCATAATTAGGGATTTAGTTCAAATTCGAACAGCGCCCTCTAGCCAGTGAGTGACGGTTATGGCATTTTTCGCCAGAATTTTATCCGCAGATATCTCAACCTTCGTTTAGCATCCGTCCAGTTTCCAGTTAGCGGCTGAATTGTACTCTTAGTTAGTGTTCGCCGATGATTTTTTGTGGGGTTTTATCGATTCGTTTTTGCGTTAGCCTTATTTTCATGGTTTTCGAGTGACCGAAAATGCCGTTCACTAAACACTGCCGCAAAAGCATATCCAAAGTCAAATTTCCATGAGAAGTAGGGAGGGGACGTATCTTGAGTAGGTCTATACGATCTGAAAAAATCTCAGTGGCTTAAGCCTCCGTTTTTGAAACACGTCTCGTTGAAGTTGACTATGCAGCGACGTTCATGTGTTAAATCTAACATGGCGACATACAGCGCAGCGTGAGTGTACACGTATAGACTCTTTCGGCTCTTTCTCGGTCCTCACCGGCTAACTTGGCAGATTTTTTCGGTTCTATTTATGTTTTCAATGATTGTGACGAGGAAGCAAGACTGCAAGCTTGTGTTACCTCACTGGCCAACACAATCTGCCTGGCTGGCTTCTCGGTAAAGTCGTGGACAGCGCAAATGGAAAAAAAAACACTACGGTGACAGAAGGGCTACGTTTATACTGTGTCTGCGGCCGTACACGTAGTATAGTGGTAGACACCCGTCGTACAGACTAGCAGCGCTGTTTCGTTTATGAGTGATTTTTTCCGTTTTCGCATTCTAGTAGCTAGCAAGCATACAAAAACTGTAGGAAATAAACATCGACCGCAAAAAATATCGGTGGATAAATACAGCTACCCTGTATCCCGCACACGAGTACGTCAATATAGATGTGGCTAGAGAATGATAGCCGGTAAACAGCTGCGCGCTGCGGCAATACCTGCTAGCATTACCGTGCGTGCTTGAGACTGGCACATTTTATAACTCATGTAACTAGCAAAAATTTTGGTTTTTTTTGTAAAGTATTGATGGTCATAATGTGACATTAATTAAATACTTTATTTATATATAACATCAGTGACCCGATTATTGGAGTAAACTTTGAAAAAAATGAAAGATTAATCGTGTAACGCCCGCGCCGTGTGAACGACAAGTGGTTTGGTTGCGGTAAACAGCGTGGACTGTACATAGCGTAACGGGTGTTCGTATACTCATAGACCCTCGAGATCTACGTATACAGCGGTATGGTAACTGCATGCCAACATTCAACACTGCCGCAAATACATGTCCATGGTCGCACGGTCATGAAAATTTCACCAAATGTTGATAATAGTTAAATGAATATTTTCTGAAATTTTCGGCTTGGCTTAAGACCTCTAAGGTCATTATCGAGCTGTTTTACGAAAAAGGGTGAAGTTTACTTCCGCATTTGGCGGGTTGACCTCGCCACCCACTTTGTAGCGATTTAAATAAAATCTTCTCAACTTTTGTGAGTTTACCCTAGGAAAACAGATCATTAGTATGTATGCTACAACTGAAAGCAAAAATTATAGTTCTAGCTATTGTACGTTTTGCTGCACGTCGATATTTAAAGACCACCCTTTCGCCGTATTTTATCCCTCACTGCAGTGGCGGTCAGTGTAACGAAAACGAGGCTCTACAACACGAACTTTTATGCAAATTCATAGCTCCTTTCAGACTGCAAAGGGCAAACAGCGCCCAACCCATCTTCACAGCCAAACTGAACGATAGATCTTCAGTTCAGTTGGCATAACTATTATTGCTGGTATTTCACACTGCTGTTCAAGGACATTTCATACATGCAGTCTTTACACACAGCTGTCCTGTAGTTTCAATTTGGTCACTCGAATGTGTCTAGAATGAAATGCAGACTGCAGATGACTGCTTTACAGAATGGAACCATTCTGTCATATGATTGGGTCAAAATGTATGAACAAAGAGATCTCTTCAAGGCAGTATGTATGTGAAACTGAAATACTTAAATTTTTGCTCATCTTGTCTCAAGGAAACTTTTGACCATTCTTTCTCAAAATAAAGAATAAAAATCGGGTCACCATTCAGATGTTAGTACTAGAGAAACAAATTACCCATTATTTACCTACACTTCAAAATTCAATATGGCCGCTATCCCTCTGTTGTTGTAACTTCATAGGGAAAAAATTAATTTCCCATTTTTACAAAAATAAGCTGCTTAAAATGCCATTTTCTCTATTAGCTTCAAAATGAACCCTCACAAGTGGTAGACCAAAAGTATTATGAAAAGTTTTGAGACTCTGAATATCTGTCCCGAGGCAAACATGTATTGTGCCTTAAACCACACCCTGTAGAATAGTTTGTTAGTATATAAAGAGGGGCTGGTACCAAAGCTGCATGCCCCGAAACTTTAATACTCTAGAAAATGTCAATTCCAGAAAAATGTTTGTTGTAACTGTTCAACCGAGAAAAATCACTTGTCAAAGATCAAGTCATTCAATAATATGCTTCATTGATTCTGGTGTACGTAGAACTCCAACCCTAGATACAGCTGATGTCAGATGGGATCCTCTATGCATTTGTTTGTCTGTTATTAGCCAAAAGAATCAACCATTGATTATATCCATTGATAATAATGCTGAGACTCCAATATGTTGTGTGGAAGATACTTAAAACTACCAACAAGGTGACAGCCTGGTACATCTAAATGTATAATGAATACATTTAACATATGGATCAGTTCAAATGTCCTTAACATGTCAGTTACCTTTGCCAACTTTCAGTTGGCAAGGACAAAATTTGATCTGAATTATATCTGCATGATGGAAATGTTTTAATACTTACAGTTGCTCTGCAATTATTATTAATTGATGATATTGCATGATGTTCAGTCTTGAATATTAAATTCCACGCACATAATGATCTTTGTTGTGCGTTTTCGGCAGGGAGGTGGAATTGAATCTTTATTTACATGCATATATGTGTAGCCAGGTTGTGTACCATAAGGGGAGTCTCTTGTTCAGTCCATTATCTAAGCTGTCATCTTGTAGCTCTGCAAAACTCAACATTTGCGGAGCTACAAAAGAGATCCAGCTGATTCTAGACCGTCACGTACACACCTACCGATTTGATGTCTGTTATGTGAGATGTCTTGTTAGTGTCCCCTTTTCAGGTGACCTTCCCCGAGAGAACCCCAGGGCATAACGGAATTTTAAATTCCTAGTTAGGTGGTTGGCAGTTTCAAATGCACATGAGGAGTTAACTAATTCCCTGTTGATAAAAGCTTTGCATCTCAATGTCCTCTGCACCTTCACTCTTTAAATCCCAGTGCCAATGATCGATTTGAAAGGTTGCAGACTACATTGTACTTTCGTTGTTCAGTTACAGACTAAGGGGCTGTGGATGATTAAAACATGCGCACGGTAAACGAAACTAAGTGCGTTTGTCCTCAACCCCCTCCCCCTCCCCTAAATGAAAGTTTGGAAGTGCGAAAATCCAACCAAGCCTCATTCTGTATCTGCATCCAACTATTGATGATTATGCCCCCCCCCCTTCCATACTCCATCTAAAATCAATCTCTGTTCAGTGCCAACTCAACAATGACACAACCAATAGAATGAAATGAAACAGTGTAACCAAAATGATTGTTACGTTATTTTTCTCGTGTACTGATTCCGTGTATGTCAAAAGAATGCTGGTGTAGCGCCGGTGCCATACTGGCCTGGTGCACGCCAAATAATGTAGTGCAATATTTTGTGATACAGAAAAACGTGTAGCGAGATGTTGCGATAGGAAAACTTGTAGTGCGATATTTACGCACGGTAATCGAAATACAGCCTAACCCCCTCCCCCAAACACAGAAGTTGCATTTACCGAGCGCGTGTTTTAATTATCTACGGCCCTTAAGTTAGTGCGTTTATAAGGTAAACTGTCTTCCGCTCCATTGTCTTTGGTTTGAACTTGAAAGTCTTGGTTCTCCACAACAGGATTTTTAGGGGGTGGGCCACCCTCTGTTTTTTTTAACAACCTATTCATATGTTAATAATCATACAAAAGAACTTATTTTCAGAACAAAAGAACATGCAAATTATGTATGGTAATGTAAATAAGTCCCCCCTCTTTTACCAAGCTGTGGAGAAAACTGAATTCAGAATCAACAATTTTTGAAATATTATTAAAACTCATTTTGGACAAAATATTCTCTGTGAGAACCTGAGTATTTACAGAAATATCTAACATTATGATGATTTTAAAAATGTCAAAACAATCTTTCCATAGGACAGTATCATTATTTTGGTCATTAATACCATATTACTCTTAAAGGTACAAGGTCACCATCAATTTGCATATTCCATATATGGTAAAGGGGTGGGGCTTAGTGTTCTACCCCATAACACCTGTAGCTGTCCGCCCTACATATTTGATACGTCAAAGGACATGCAGTCGACACTGCTAAGTAAGCCATGGCCGGTTGTGTGGGGGTGCTCTTTTTAAAAAGCGGCCACCTGCATAAAATCTGTGATTTGCTATTAAAAAAACAGGTGACTGAATATCTTTAAAGTTCTGTAATCATGGATTCAGTAAAACAAAACATTGAAAAGATGAAATAAAAAGATTTCTAAAAGTTATGTTGATTTTTTTTTTCAGGATGTAAGATTTCGCAGGGCATTATTATATGTTAGAAGAGAAAGTTATTAAAAAATTTATTTTTCTTTTGGAAAATGCACGTTTTGCAAACTCATTATAATTGTGTGATCATGGTGCAAGCTACAACAGTGAAGTTTTCACAGCTGGGTTTACAATCACCAAATATCTGGAGGTAGCTCGCTTGTAGAAAGCATTTGAAATATGGCTTTCTCTTCTTTAAACCTGGTCATCTTCCTTGTAATTTTTTTTAAACATTATATATGCCCATCTTTGATGAGGATAGGCATTAACTTTGTTATTAGTTTTTTTAGGTTTGGTCAGCAGTCATAACAACTGACATCGTTCAACTTGCCAAGTGTCATAATTCACCGCTTCCTAATTCCTTGCCTTCAACACACTGCCACACTCATCAGTCACAGCTGCAGTGACTTCATTTCTTGCCCCAAAGCTGTGTATCACCTTATTAATCTTCTGATGAGGATTGAAACTTACCTGTAAAATTGTTCAGTTACCCATCTGACACGTAGTGACTACACTGTAAAACACAGCTATGCAATGGCCATACCTCTTCTCCTGGCAGATCAACTTCATTTGAACTGTGCTTCATTATCAATATTGAGTGAATATTGTGCAGAAAAACAAACAATTCTTAATAGTCCATCTTTGGCTGAAAACTGGAATAAATTTTTAATAGTAAAATCAATAGGGTGAGTTCTGTTAGAGTGAAACATTTTCCGTTGTAATTTGTTCAATTACATAGATTGTATTTTCATCGAGTTTGTTGCACATAATCAATAGCAAATAATGTCTCTTGCAAAGTAAGAGAATGAGTATTTGATGAAGTCTTGCAAATTTGATTATGATTGTATTAGATTAGAATGATACATTTGTTTTTTCATCCCAGCAACGGATAATTAGGGCTTGGGTAATAAGGCCATCACTCACGTAGTTGATTGTATGGGAGTCAGACACACCGTTTCCAGACTTTTTTTCTCCGCCGATTACTTGACTGTGTTGAGAGTGTGTCTGGGTCATATAACATTCAGAACGGCATCTTTTCTCGCGTTCCACTTCACATCTTCATTGCATCACCATGGCAACTAAGACTCGGAGAGTGATGCAGGAGGGATCGGATTAGGAAGTGCGAGACGGGCGTCGGGCGTCTGCGCTTGCTCTCTCACACAGCACAGGAGTTTTTTCAGCTTCACTTTCGCGAGAAGACGTACGTTACTGTACACATTGTGGATGCTGCATCGACTATTAATTGTTGACTCGTTCTTCCATTCGTCAACTCTACTTGTGTGTTCCATGGGTTCCGTATGCTGTGCCTTTGTGTTCTCCGCCATTTTTTGAAAGTTCCTTGTCACTGCAATGAGGATATTACTCAACAACTTGGTCATCGTTGGATGAACTTACCCCGTCCTTAACGAACTGGAATTAATCACCCATTGTCCAGATCCTTGAAAACCTCTACTTTCCCAAGTTACAACAGACAATGGATACAAAGAAACAGGTATCTTCTTTCTTATCAGAAGCCATTATACACTTTGTCATGGGATTAGGTGTGGACATTTCCATGTTACGGTTTCATCTTCAACCTTTTCATCAGCTTTACTAACACTTCTCGTTGATTCCTCCTTGCCTGTTGTCGGTCAAAGAACTTTTCATCATCATGTGTAATTTTTTCTGCAGTGACCCATCAAAATCTTCGTCCTGCCGTTGTCAATTTTTTTTTGCCTTTTATTTGCTGTTTTCAAACAAACATAATGATAGGAAAAGTGTCGTGTCGACTTTCTTCACAGTTGCATGCAGTAATTTCAGACAGTTCACTGTGATGTGTCGCTCTAGTTTTGTGTTTTTTATCCTTCCAAGGCCCATCTTTCTAGTAACTTCGTTCTCCATTCTAGTCAACCCTCAGCAGGTATGTATACGTGCCTTACATGTACAGTATGACGTGTGCAGAGATGCTCCGTGTCACATCTGTATAGTCACCACAACTCTCCGCGGGCAGAATCAGTAAATGCGACATTTACGCATTATTTTACGTCAGTGCTTATATTTTAAACACACTCATAACCTGTAACAGTTTTGGGAGGGTAAAGTTCACCTACATATATTAATGGTCAGGGTAACAAGTCGTACATGTAAAGCTGTTTGGGACTTTCTGATTGTCACAAAACTTTTTTCTTGAAGACTGCAACAGCGACCTTGTGTCATCCATGAAATTGTCCCATTAAGTGCTGTAATTTTTCCCACCTAAATTGCCAATTTTTATGAATTTTTCTCTAATTGTTTTTATAATTTTGGACCAAAGGGACATAACTTTTCAATGGCTCCAGTTTTTTATCAAAATTTTTGGGAAATATGAAAATAAATTGTCATACACTGAAAAAAAATTGTCTGCGTTATATTATGTAAAGGCGACAGAAATTGACTTTGGCACTCAAAGGGTTTTAACCACATGTTTGCAAGTTTGTCTACCCATCTTTTGTTGTACAAGGTTAAACACCTGTTGAAATCATAGCACCCTGATGGCTTTCACTGGATTTAAATGGGGAAGAGGGACTAATCCAGGCTAGTTCTTTTTTTGTATGGACCTGTTATTCAAAATAATGCTTGAACACAGTCACAACATGTCTGACCGACCGTTTAAATGCAGATCGGATCATGAATATCAGTCTGGCAGATACTGTACAATTGGCCTGTTTCATATGATTCTTTTATTTGTATTGTCTGCCAAAGTGTGTGCATGAACAGCAACACAGATATAGAGTGAGCATATTTCATATCAAATGGCTGATTTACACATACATGTAGACTAGCTCGGTGCCTGTTCAGCTTTCAGAGATACCGTAGGCTTGCTCACTGCTGTCATCCCTATATCCCGTACATGCCACAGACAGCTGTTGTCCAAGAGCTTTGTATCTAAACTTGAACAGCGTGTATGCAGTTTATCGTGTACCAATGTCCTCAGATTAGGCAGCCCCTTTCTTTTACTACAGAACAGACTTCTTCGATTTTATTGCTTCATAGATTCATTACAGTGATAGTACTTTGTACATCTTATTGTATCATTGAAGTCACGTTGATTTTCAAGGAATTGTAGGATACTATGAGGTTATTATATTACAAAAATGCCGCAAAGGATGTTCAAGGACATCGGCACAGCGTACATGTATCACCTGATGCAAAACGGAGTGTGATGCACGGCAGCAATCTCTGTGTGCAACTTTTGAGGTATTTTGGTAATAATCTTATTATTATACATCTTACATTGCTGACTGGAGCATCAACTTGGCCGAGTATTGACCATTTTTGTGCCATGTCAACAATTTTCTTACAATTTATAGCGAAGATCTGGAACGCCACTGCTCTTGAACGTGCTTCTCAGTAGCCTGTGAGAGTGAATTACATGTACAGAGTGTGAGACATTCTTGCAATCATCCAGTGGGTCCCTGGAAACCATTCAACAGTGAATGTACAGATACAGCAACATCATGCACTGCACATGGGGGATGGGGGGGGGGGGGGGGGGTGGCACGCAGGACGTCTGGAAATGGTAAATTTTATGGATTGTAATATGACACTATTAATAATGATAATAATATTCCTTATCATTTGTTCATATTAAGATGTAAAAAGATGAAGATCCTTTCATGCCCACTTCCCAGTGTAGAGGTGCATGTTTGCCCATGGAAAACAATGGACTTGTCCCAAGATTTGGTCGTAAAAGGGTCAGAAAACAGTAGCTTTCATTGATATTGCTCTGGCCCAGTACAGGTCGTCAGTTGTTAGGGCTAAAGGTGACTCAACACTGCTGAGTGGAGATTGAAAGTGAAATTCCATTTTATGCAAGTTACTGTATCTAGCAGTAATGGCGGTTTCAAGAACTCACCCACAGTGCCAGGTTTATAAAAACTGGACTATGCTCTGGTGAAATCTACCGGTATAGGAGACTGCCATGGTATTAAATTTTGCACCATTTTGATGTTATACTTGCTGTCAGGTTCAGTTTCCTCCGCAACAGTTGTTCGTCTCATCAACAAGGACAAAATGCTCTTCAGCTTGCAGGTGTTGGCAGTATTTTGTATCAACACAAACACAGCCCAGAAAAAAAGATGCCAGACAGATTTTGAAGATGTGCCATGCTTGATTGATAAAAGGAATGGGTGTAACCAGACATTGTCACTGTGCTGCCAATCTCCCTCATCATATACTGAAAAAAATTGATTTATGATGCAATGATTTTAATTATTAAAACATTGTTTGCGGTTAGATTATGAGAGAAGAAGTGATTGGGAGTCTTTTGTGTTTGAGAATATGCAAGGATTTAGCTTTGATTGGCACACAGTATTGGTTACATTGGGGAAAAAAATCAGGATGGGGCAAGGTTCATTCCAAGGAGGATAGTCAAAGCCGATTAAAGAAAGGGCTAGCAGCTGTAACTTCTGAAGATTTTTTTACTATTTTTGTTTTTAATATCCACTACAATTTATTGTTTAACTTTCCAAAGCATATTGAGATACACAGTATTCAGTTTATCAACTCAGCCTGTACATGTGAAGACGGCATTGTTATTGTTGACGAGTGAATTCTGGTCCGGACTAGAATTCAAATCAAAACAATAACAGTGCAGTGTACACATACTGCATACAGACACTGCGTTACCAAGCTTAGTACGTGTGTGTAGGTATGTACGTAGGTATGTGTTTCAATATGCTGTTGGGAGTAGAACAAGAATTTGCCATTGACATACAAAATAAAATATTGAAAAAAAATTATCAGAAAGTTACAGGTTCTGGACCTCGAAGAATGCTTGTAGATTTTAACATACATGCTGTGGGCTTTCTTTCATTCCTATGGCAGTATACATTGGGAAAGTCACCGGCTTTATTGTACAGATAAGTGACTTACAATGGGCGCTGATTTCGCAGCTTTCATAGGAAATGAGAATTTACGAGTTAGTGCCAACTCTTTCTGCCGCTGTCAGTGTTAATTTGCAGCCATTGATGGATCTGTGCACAATTCGTGATATTTGCATTTCACTCTGTTCAGGTAACACGGAGCTGTAGATGGACAAATTAAATATTCAAGCAGGGGGAACTCTTTTGGGAAAGGTTATGAGGGCATTACGGTCATTTCTCAAGATGTTATCTGCAAAATGAATTGATCTTCAAAGTGTGCCGTTCCTTGTCAAGGATCTTCAAAGCATCAACATGGCCCAGTTTTCAGAATCCATTCCATGCTGAGATTTGTGTCATGGAACTGAGTGTGTTGAAGGGTGTCTGTCACCCATAAATTTGGTCTCAATTCAAAAATTCTACAAGGATCACCCATAAGGATGTGTTACCACTAGGGTTGGAATAATACTTCTTATCGTTTTGGATGTGCTCCAAACATTCTTTCAGCAAGACAGGGACATCAGCCGATGAAAAATGACTTTGAGTATTTACTGCAACTCATATAAGTCTCTTTGTGGATCTACATTAAAGGATTTTGATTTTTATTGATATTGTGTTATTTGGGATTTATGGCAAGTGGTTCTTAAACTCAAGTTTATGAGGCACTTTCATGTGAAAACAGTGCCTTGTAAATGAGCAGAGATCTGTGGTAAAGTTGGTATGTCCGATTACGGCTTTTCAGGATGTGTGTTTAAAAAAAAATTTGTTATATGGTCTGTATCCATATTTGCAGAACCAAATGGCTTCATACTTGACATCGCAATGGCCGATTTCATATTGCCTCAACTACAATTTGAATGGTAAATTTAACTTTTCAATATGGCAGCACCTTGTCAATATGGCTGACACAGGTAGTCTTTATAGGTACCTGAAACGTGCAATTTTATTCATTCCCCTGTTGTACACATTTAAAAAATATTTAGTCAATTAAAAAATAAATTATGATCAAGAACAGCTGTGTCATGAATGCTCTGAGAAGATGATAGCAGAGTTGAAAACGTCGGGGAAGGTGTTCTAATCACAAGTCATAGTGTAGCAGGTTTTAATAATTTTTTCTGTCACAAAAGAACCTATTCATTGTGTAGCTCAATTGAATCATCCGCTGAAACGCACCTCCCCAAAGAAATAATTTGAAATTGTGAACAAGGGAAAACATAAATCAATTATCTCTTTGTGTACAATTCAGCATGTTGCTCTGATTAAGTTATGTACTGTGTTAGGTTTTGATTGTTGTGTCCGTTGCACGTAGCAACTGTTGAACAAAAGTGCGTCTCCTTAGCAACAAAAGGTCAAAAGTTCATGCTCAACTTACACAGGCTATGCCTTTGTCACAGTATTTCCAACACATTGGCACATCACAGCAGGATAAATTACCCACAATTCTGTTTGATTTGTACCAATAAAGGTTGCTTTTCTTATTACTTTTTCTGCTATGCATAGAAGCAGTAACAAAAAACATAAAATATCGTGTACTGATATTTCGTAGAAGTATCTTTAGATATTTCAGTAAAATATTTCAAAATAATCATTATATATATGGTGCTAGTACATCTAGGAAGCAAGTTATTCTCTGAGAAAAGTGAACATGTAAATATCTTTTATCACTTCCATCAGAAAAAAATCCATATCCTTTTTGTTTCATAAAACAGGTGCATCCAGTCTCCCCCACTTTCTTATTCTGTGCCCTTGTCACATTTATGGCACTGATCTGATTTTAATTGTACAATTTCAAGATAACTTGTTGAATAAAGATCATGTCTGATATACTGACATACTGACTATGTTTGTAAACTTTAACATTAAAACCTGTACCTTCAGTTTTCACTCAAGTTTCATAGAAACAGGTTGAATGGAAAGATACTGTAGATGGTCGTATACCAGTATTAGAAGCATATGCTGAATAATCGAGATTTATTTGTGGGTACAGTGACAGACCCAAGAATAAAATGGCCAATTTATCGGTTTGAAAGAAATAATTTCATCCTCCCCATCCCCCTGATTATACTCTGTGTCCCCTAAATGACACACTTAAAACTGTATATATTCCAATAATAAATCCTTCGTTATTCTAGAATAGGATAAAAATGATCCCCCATGAGATGGAATCAGCAATGAGTGATCACCATTCTGCACGATTTCCCTTGAGGGCAATTGTCCATGATTTTCATGTATGGTGAGGTATCCTGCAAATGTGCATTTTGCTAAGCAGCTAGTGTACCAGTTTTGTTATAAGTCCAAATTTGGTCGGTTTAGAATGCAGCAGAGTGGTTTGGGAGAGACAGCTTTGTTGAGGCAGTCAGTCCGTGTACTGTTCTACTGTCTAACATAAATTTCAATCCATAAAATCAGAGAATATGCACAGTAATAAAAAAGTTCAGAACAGGATCTTCTTTATCTTTATTAATGGTTTCTTAGCTGTTGAAGCATTTGAAACATAGCCCTGCTTTAACTGTTGCTTTGCATGGGTACAAAGAAGCAATTCTGAACTGATAGGATTTAAATTTGCTATTCATTGACATGAAGTTGATACTATGTTGCAATTCTTTGTTGTGGTAATTAGTCTTTCTTTTTGTTGCCGTAGAATGGATACAAAATGGCAAGGCTCAGTTTATATACACATAGAGTATCTTGTTCACATTGGCAACCCAACTGAAATTTGGGCCGACGCAAAATAATTGTCCTTTTGGGATTAAATTTGGTCCGTGTCCACACCTACCGGTACCAGAATTAGGGCCGACGTAACTTTACCTTCCTTTGTGACCTCTGACCTGTCAAAGTTCAAAATGGCGCATTTGAATATGGCACGCTGTTTCTACTGTTCATGATTTTCCTGTGTTTTTACGCACAAGAAGGGCAAATATGACTACCACTCACCCTTTTAATCATCGGAGAGATCTTCACTATTTATTGGATGAGCATATGGTATATATAAGACCGCGGTGGAGAAATAACCAGTGCGCGGCATTTTTGACATGCCTCTCTAGTCTATTACGTGCACTGTGGAATCGAATGACATGGTCTCGTTTGCGGAACAAAGGTTGGTGGGAAGTTCTGCGTACATGGGATGATATTAAAATGTAAAGACTGGATTGAAAACTTTCGATAGGTGTAAACTTTAGTTTCAAACGTCGTTTGTTTTGTGCGAATAGGGTGACTAGTTCAACTTCGATCCATGGCGGAGGCCTGGTCAACTGGGACCAGGGCCGACGTAATGTGTCCACACTGGTGATTTGTGTCGGACCAAATTTTGCGTCGGCCCTGAACCCCCCTTCTAACCGGGACCAAACTGAGTCGGCCCAGGGCCGACTCAGCGTGTCCACATTGGTTTTTTACGTCGGCCCCGGCCCAGGTCCGGACCTGGGCCGACGCAAAGTCGTCAATCTGAACGTACTCGAGGTCAGCTTTTGCCATTATCACTGATGTAAAATGGATACAAAGTTACAATATAACCTACTAGCATGTTGCAAATAACAGATACACAGTGGCAATTTTGCATTATTGCAGTGAGCTTTGCTTCTCAATTGCATATGAATGGATAAATAGAAGTAATCCAGGATTGCTAGCCAGTAGCAAGAAGAGCTAAACGCATCAAGTAGTGATAACTTCAGGCTTTACTTTTCAGTGCACTGAATGAAATGGTTACAAAGTAGCAATCCCAAGAATTGAAGTGTCGTATAACTAGTGGCATGGAATGACCAGCAAAGCCCATTCATCTGCCTCTGGCAGCTCAGCTTAGGGATGTACCATGAGATCTTAGTAAATAAGGATGTTGATGAGTGAATTTTACTTCAATGCTCTTAAATTTGAGTGATAACATATTTGGATTTTAAACAATGTGCATAATTATGTTCTAAAATTAATATTTTTTCTCTGGTCAACCTTCATATGTGTATTTTTCCCCTAGAATCAGCACAGTAGCAAAAGTTGTTTTCGGTAAATTTTGCTCAGTAGAAATTTTTCCATTTTATCGGACAGACAAGGTGCACCTCTTTGCTTTACAGACTTTGTGATGTTGTTCTTCAGTCTTTTCCCCTACAAACTTGTATAGTTTACTTACAAATTTATGAAGATAATCATGTGTGCTCTCTTTCCTGTCTGAAAAAAAATGCCAGCTGCTAGCCTTTCTCGGTACTGGTTGAGGAACAACATACCATAGTGAAGCAGGAAACTGGGTGGACATAAAACTTAGCACAAAATATATTCTTGTTTCCCCTTTTGTGACGTAAGAGGTTCAGTACATTGGTATCATTGTTACATTTGTGACAGATTTCATGAAATTCTTGGCTCAGTGTTTTGAATGATACCAGCTGTGTGCAGACGTGGCCATCTTTTGGCTCTGTGAAGAAAGAACTGGTTCCCCATTGTATCCAAGTACTTTCAGTTTTGATGCTGAGAAACATTTCACCGGGAGTCAAAGATTAAGATTTTAGGAAGTAAGTGTGGTCTAGTTTACTATCATTCTCGATACTCAGAGGATATCCCTAAATGATTCATATTTTCATCAGTGTACATGACGCACAGGAATTATCCTGGGATGGAACTTTCGAGTTATATCACCATTGATGTCAATCTCTAATAGGTTTCTCAAAATTTTTAAAATCAGAAAATCCTCCAGGGTGTCTCATACACAGGCATATACATCCATGTGAATTTACTCAGCCTGAGGAAAAGGACATGTCATCGCTTTGTGGTCCGTAGGTTTCCCCTTAGCATTTAGCTGCAGCGCTGTGTGCAGGGAGTAAATAGTACAGCTATAGTTGTGGTAAGACAGCAACTGTATCCGCAGTATGAACAATCATGGTACATTGCACCTTACGCCAAGGTTGCTCTCTTCTTAGTCAAGAATAACAATCAAGAGATTGCAAATTTTTTCATCAGAAAAGCAATTTTCTGAATTTCTTGATATTTGAAATTCAAAATGGCTGTCATTTTCTCTGTGTCATTCACTCTGTGCAATGAAATATACTTTTCTATTTTTACAAAATACAAGATGGTGAAAACCTAATTTATCACCCAGCAAATTCATAAATTTTGAAAATGTGAGTTCACCCGAGCAGAGGAGCAAGGAAGAATTGTGGGAGATTTTGTGAGTCCACAATTAGCATGTTCTCCCTCAAAAAATGCTACATGTAGATATCATGGACCAAGCCTGTACTCACAGGAAATGAAACCTGCACAATGCGGAGGAGAGTTCCTGTTCTAGGTGTTTTCTAACTCATTTTGATATGTCTGATAACTACCTTGCGGTGGCTGCTTTATTTTGCAGCATCCTCAGATTATCAATACCTTGTTTTGTGTGTGATGTCATTGGTATTCTGCTCCAACTAACGGTATATTTATCTGAAGCAATAGATGTAGAAACAACAAAATCCAGTCATTGTTATCAATATCTTTTCTTCTTTTCTTTCTTTCTGATTTCTACAGAAGCTCTTCATTTTTCTTGTTTTGAAATCAAAAGAGTCTCAGGCAACTACAAAAGCCTGTGATTTGGGAAACTTCCTCAGAAATATCCACACTAAATACATGTAGTTTGACAAAATGATGTATTTCTGAATCCTTTTGTTGCTATGGTGATTGTCTTGCCTGTTGCTATGGTGATTATCTCGCTACAATTTTTCCTCCCAGTGGGCACTATTGAAGATTATACATTGTATGGCGTATTTTTCTAAATAATTCATAGAACTCCCGGAGTGTAGCCTCTTGCTTTTGAATCTTTCATGTCAGTGGCAGTCCCCGGTGAGCCAAGAGATTTTGAGATTTGTCGTTAAGAATGCTGTTTTTGTAAGCTCTACATTTGATTACGGTATCCCCATTAAATCTTCAGTGTTCCCGGCATGACACTCACACTTAAAGGAAAACCTGTCCTGACTATAAACTGCAGTCTCAATTATTCATGATAGCTCATCTTGATGTCTATTTTACAGTTACCTTACAAGGCATGGAATAGAACAGTGCTCATATTGGGGATGGTAGCTTTTGAAACGTGTAACATCCTAGCAAACGCTAGACCCGGGTGAATTTTCCTTTGAACAGTTATTTTTTTTTGCTATGGTTCAACCATACTGTTACCATTTGTGATATGATTTGGTCAGTACAGTTTCAAGTGAAAAGTTCATGTATATTCACTGATCCTGCTAACTAAAACATACTGCATCACCAAATATTAAGATTCTGCTTGCATCCTATGTTGTAGCAGGCAAATAAACGCTGCTTGCGGACATCATGTATAGATTACTTCCATTGTGTTGTTTCTGGTATATCTATAAAACCAGAAATGCTGTTATTGAAATTCATTTGCCCCTGAGCATGGCTTAGGAAGCCTTTTAAAGCATAGCTCTAATCGTCTTTCAGTCAGCAAAATAACCGAAATTACTTCTCCTGCAGAAGATGAATAAGCAAAATACTACAAATGGCAGACTGTTTGTCCCTAAAGATATATTTGTTCATGAAATTTGGGAAGGCGATTTCCATTTTCATCAGAGATTTTACAGGTCTCTTACAAAAGGAATGAAAATGTGCTACCCATCTCCTACAGCTGTGGTTTTTCATGTAATGATGGGAATTCATTGATGGTGTTTGGAATTAAAGGTATCCTATTCACTGCCAAATATTGGTACAGTTCGATTGTTCACTATCATGTAGTTTGATCCAAATACTTGGAAGTAGGAATGGTAGCAAACAGAAGTGAGTCTGTTACATGCCGTCACAAATGACTCCAAAAGTTTTGACTTTAACAAGTTCCATACTATGATACTATCAAAACTTTTCATAGTTTCATATTCAACGTGGAAAGTAATATACTGGTAATGCCAAAAGCCGCTTGGTTCACCTCAGGTATATGTGGTTGACTTGATTCTTGCTGAACGAGAGCGTATGTAGTACACAAATTTATGATGTGCCAAGTTTTTCCTAAAATATCATATAGATATTGCCTCAATCCCTGTGGTTGCAAATTACCAACTACACTCTTAATAGACACAAATTTTATGAGCAAAATGTTGCAAATTGGTCGAAAGTATTTGACAAATTGCTGTTTTGATAATACCTCATCAGTTTGTTTCTCCTAGCAATGGCGGTGTAACACACTAAGTCCTTAGACTCTCAGAGAAAAAAAAAAGACTCACATACATATTTTGTAATGACTTATGGGTAAACTTTCCGTAAAGTTTAATTTGTTGATTTTTGTTCCCGAGGGAACACTCTGTAAATTTCCCAGAGATATTTTATTGTTCAGAACTGCTGAATGGCCTGAAGTTGTTTTTTATCTTCCCTGATGGTTTTAAAATGTGAAGGCCGTTTTCAAGCTAATTTAGAATTTACTCATGGGGTTTCATTTTCTGATTCAGATTCTTTTTCAGTTCCCGTTTCATTCTGTGCAAATATCTTGTGAGCTGGAGGTGTTATTATGTGAAACGATGGGTTTGGCATTTCATAATCTGATTATTTTCAGTCTGAAAATGGCAGTATTAGCATTTGAAATGATACGGTAGTTCAGTGTTTTTGACCTGTAATTTTCGAATTTATGAGGAAGCTTCTTGTACGCTTTTCAAATTTCATAACAGAGGCTGTTAGTCTTACACTGCAGTGAGAAAAAGGCTGAAGCAGCTTTTTGCCTCTTCCCAGGGTATGAATTTCATTGAAGCCTTATCTCAAGGGAGCTTTTCACAACACTATTTATATATAATAACCAGGGCAAATACCGGTACTCTAGTTTCTGTGGAAAAATAGAAAAAAGAAAGTAAAAAGTGAACTTCAGGCATAAAGTATTGTATGTACAAATATCATAAAACTGAGTCTGTACCTATGCATGGGGAAAATATGATTTATAATTGATCTCATCGTAAGAATAATTAAATAATCTATCAGATATGTGTAGAGTAGTCATACATGTGTTATGGTACGTTTAAATGCATAAATAAATAAACATCACATTTACATACATACCGTAGCATACATACACACACATTATATGTATGTACATACATACATACATACACATACACCAGTACATACATACATACATACATACTGACAGACGTACTGACAGACATACTGACATATACACACAAAGACACCTGTATCTTACATAACAAACCCATATAGATAATGTTAAACTTGCACACTTCGTAGATACATGTAAGACTATTTCTAGTCTTGGTCATTTTCATGAGCCAGTGATAGATTTCAGCTCCTGATCTTAGCCAAACTGTGGGAAGGAAAAATTATCCAGGGAAGAAAAATTATCCGGGATTGAAATGACAAAACCTGACTTTGAGACTGTTGTGAGAGTTTTTGTAAACTGTGATGACCAACCATCAGAGTTGTATGTGCTATAACTTGATGTACCTCAAGGCCTTTGAATGCATCAGTGTGGTGATTCACAGCATGCATACAATATGAATTAATAACTATGATGTCAACATGCTTAAAAAAAACTGGTCTGAAAATTTACAGGTACCGTACTCGTCAACAAATGACAATGTAAAGATATGTGCTGACAAGCTGAATGCTTGCCGTTGTCTCAGTGTAAATACAGCAGACAGAAAAAGAAAAACTAAAAGCAATTAACTCATGCACGTACAACAAGAACACCAGTTGAAATTTATCATCAACAGTGTTTGGCTGCTATTGCTTTCACTTTCGTTGAGACTACATTGGGTCTTGTGTTACATCGTTCATAGTTCAACTGTTTTTGGATCAACACTGAGATGGCAGAAACCAACATGTGTTTAAGTGGCAGGAATGTTGTCCGGAAATGTGCAAGGGGTTTGCTATCATTCTGATGGCCTACACATTTATCAGTCCATTGTATTTCCCGTTTTGATTTCTGAGAAATACGGCATGGGATAGTGCATCGAGTATGTTTTTACCGATCATAGTCTCCCTGTTTACACTTCTTGTTATTAGGACATGTTCACTTATGGATGTGTAAGGTCAAGTGGTGTGACTTCCTGTATTCATGATTAGTGCCACATCTCTCTGCAGGGTGTAACATTATTTCAAAGTGTGTGGCTTATATTGTGTTACAATATAAGCCAGGTTGTAAAAGGGTATCCCAGATTCACAGCAGTCTGCAAGAAGCTGTTAACCTGCAATCAAGAAATCAGACACACCCAACCCTCTTGAAACTGATATTGATATTGCAGTATCACTTGCACTGGTGTACATGACCTCACAAGGAGACACTTGACGATCTGCATCACTTTCTGTTTCTGTCTACTGTACAGTTGGTTCCCAAACTACCCAACTTCCTAGACTCTTAACGAACGCCTCCTGAGTAACAGGTAGAGATACAAATGTAGGCAGCAGAAAGGACCTTGACCTTTATGTGAATTGCTTTCATTTGTATATCTGCCATGATAACCCCGGTACAAATATCTGTAGGTTGTGGTTTGTGGGAATTTGAAAATCGTGTCTCCTTAGCGCATAACTGTGTTTTTTATCGCCAGTTGTAAAATAAAACGCAGTGAAGTGGTTTACAGTGGGATTCCAGTGGCAGTTAACGCTCTCCCACAGAGTCTTGGCGGGAATTTTACACAGTGCTGTTAAACCTATCATAACGGATTGGAAAGGCCTAGTTTCAAAATCACAGAAAGATGACTCTGACTGGGTCAAATGCTACTCTTATGATAGAGTGTTGATTTTCTTGAAAAGATGACAGAACTGAGCACCAAGGATGTCATGTTGTGTTTGTTGTCCGTCATCTTAAGATTACATATTAGTCTCTCACCTTCCTACCGTGACCTTCAGTTCTGCTTTTTAATGGTCTTGATTAAAAGCATAGACAGTTGAAGAAGTTTCCTTTCTCTTTGATTAAAATGATGAAAGTGTACTTTTTGACATTAAGTCAGTAAGGTTTGTTCAGATTTCATGAAATGTACCTCCTAGTGAACAGATGATGGTTTTTTTCTGCACACCAATGCCTGAATAGAGTATGTGACAAATTGTAAAGGCTGTGAAAATTGTAAGGAATGATATACAAAGTGGGATGTTCCAGAGCTGGGAAGCATGAAGTGCTTTCATATTGGTAATCCCAGCTCAATTTCAATTTGCTGCAAAGCCACAGGCTTGCTAATGTATATGTCATGGTCAGTTATAGGAAGTGTAGACTTTACTGTTGTAGTACGCCCTCTGGAGACGGAGTTGTTTACACCAGGATGTGGATATTGAGATGCAGATGTCTTGGTATTTATTTGTGATAGTTTCGGAGTTTAATTATTAATGCTGTTGTATATTATGTGTTATTCAGTCTTTGATGTAATCTCAACTGTGTGTTCAGAAGTGAATAATGAATTATAATCTGTATGTCATCCTGAATGATTATTGTGTATTTATCTGTCAAGTTAGCATAGTTTGATATTTTCCAAAATGTGATCAAAGAGGATATAACATTATAACAGCTTGTAGCCATTGAATTGATATTACCATCATGAACATTGCAGTAAACAATTTGACACTGATAAACAAGTGAGGCACAACATTGACATTGACCAGATTCTGGATTGAATCAAGTTTAAAACAAATTGCCGTAACACTGACAAGTTAGCTGGTTTATAGTGCTTTCAAAAGTCACAATGTTATTTTAATCTTTGTTTCATTACTTACATGATGCCTGACTGACATTACGTGTTGGGTAAATAACCAACTGTGAGTTTTCATCACACCTGAAATTTCATCAGGTGACAGATCTCAGCATCCAAGAACTACCACAGCTGAAGTAGGATTTGCTTGTATTCGTATCCTTTGAGAAATAATACCTCATTTACATTATCTGCAGCTATAAATTAAAACTTCACTGGTGAAATACTGATGATGAACCTCCAAAAAAAACCACCAGGCTAAAATCCACGGTTATATAGATTGAGAGCGCCCTCAAGCAAACAAAGGTTTATGAAGTGATAGATTGGCCAATAGAGGGCATACTTTATAATCCAAATCTTTGCCAGTGCCTGTATGTCAGGGGAGAGTAGTTCCATACAGAGTAAATTACACTGAATGATAAATCATCTCTTAGATTTGAAGACAGGCAGTGACAAATAGAGAAGATGAACTATCAAGCCCATAATGTACAATTTCTAAGTGCCAAAGATGTAGTGAAAATTGGTATTCTTCTTCAAATATAAATACTCTACATGAGAAGACTGTGTGGCCAAAAATATTTACTAGATAGTACTAATGAATGACAACATGACTTTCAGAGCAAAAGGGTTGATGGTTCATTGTATGTCAGTACATATTTCCCATGGGGACACACACGCACAAATACACACATACTGGTTCTCATTGAAACCCTTGAATACTATGGATGTAATATTGGTTTGGCTGTAATAGTTTTTGAAAATGCAGCTCAATGTCATTCACCTTCCTTGATATGTAATGTGCACATGACACTGAAACAGTAGAAATGTTTATTTTCTTGAGACCATTTTAAATTATGAAGAAGACATTAATGATTTGTGGACAGACTGAGTCTGCAAGGATACATACTTTAGTCATGGAAAGATATCAGTATTGCTTGACTGGAGTCTTACTATTTATTCTAAGCCAAATCTGTACTGAGAGTTAGATCCATTGTGAGACATAATTAGGACATAAAGATGGCAATGTTATGAAATTCGTTCATTTTATCTCACACTGAATGCACTGTTTTGAATTTTCCAGACTTTTCTAGTACCTTGAGTAGAGTGGCCTTTGGCAAAATTGAGTGAAAATTATCATCATTTTTTGAAAGCAGTGTGATAGGGTCGGAAGTAATTATGTTTGGTGATGAGAGGCTGCGTAAATACCCTTATCAGACTTCTGCTGTATGTCTCCCTTGAGTTTGTACAGGTTGTCGACTTTCAACTTCGACAACAATCAGCAAAGCAATGGTTTCAGGCAAAAGTGGGCAGACAATGTTTCTATGGTGACTCAATGATTTTCAGGAAATTATCATGCGAATTGTTAAATCTTGAAATCACAAGCAGGTGGCTTTGGCTTCAGCTGTTCACAAAATATCTTGACTTGATCGTGATAAAAGAATTTCTAATGGGTAACTCCAGAGTATTGAATCACACAGTAATTATTGAGGCCCTAGTCATGTAGACATTTTAGATTCAGAAACTAAGTGCCGTTCATTCACATACATACATAGCCTTCTCAGAAAGCAAGGAAAAATTAAACCTAACATGCTGAAGTCTTACAGTAAATCCAAACTGCACAAAATGCAAGCAAATAGTTGACACCATAGACCCTCACCATAGGGTCTGTGCTGACAATGCAATTTTCTATCCCAGAAAAGTAGTATGAGAATGTGTGCATCACAGTTTTGTTGAAGTAAATGACAACATTTGAAAATGCACCTTATATTGCAAAAGCTTTAAAATTTTGTGAATCTTTAATACAAGAAATACAACTTGTAAAAATCTGACAGTGAGCAAAACCATCAACAAAAACAGTACATCAGAAACCAATTGTTGGTCGTATTGAAATTATCAAAAAGACTTGACACCTTAGGCAATACAATGTAGTATGTAAATTCCCCAGTGGCAGGTTCTAAAATTTAGAACACCTGGACTACTGTACACCAGTATTCCTATGCCATTTTCTTCCTTTCATGTATTTTATATTCTGATTCTACTGCTTGATTCTCCTGAAGTTAAAAGAACAACTTAACTCTCAGTTATGGTATTAGCGTTTTTGGTTTTGTTCATACTCAAAGGTCAAGATCATGGTAACGTAAGTTTCCACACCTTCATGATACATACAGCAAAGAATGCTCACCAAATACCCTTGTGAGAGTCACTGTTTCATGTATTTAAAGCACAAACTGTGAAGTGTACAGTTGACCTTGCTGGGTCTGTGCCCAGGCACTGATAATACAGTGAGTTGACAAGTGCTGTTTCATCGAAGCAAACTTGTACAGTTTGCAATGTTGAATCGAATAATTGAAATGTCACCTGGTACAGTGTTTGAAAACGCCTCCACATGAGCTCCCATCATATTCACTGAAAAGGTATAAGCCTAACTGTGTTTTATTTTGGTGAGAACGGATTTGCACATTGATAAATGGGATCCACAGCAAGGAATCTTTAAAAGTGACAGTTACAGGAAGAGATACCAGTGAAAGTCAATCATGACGTAGGTATCTCCATTCTTCCTTTTGCCATCATCTTGAGAGATAAAGCTTTTTCCAGCACTTCTCTCAGGGTAACACCTCTGGTTTTTGTTGCAAAAAAATCCGTGGTCTGTGATGATGCCTTTGGCAATGAAGTCTTGTCAATCATGAATTTCATAAGTGTCTGCACGGTAAAGGCCATGAAAATGCTGATTGATTTCTTTCAATGCAGATTTGCCGTTGCTGTCGTTAGGTTTCCTCCCAGTGAGCAAGGTTGCCAGCAACCTCAGAAATGAAAAACCAATCATTGAAATTGAAAGATTTTTGCCACCATCGTAAGTGATTGCAATTTCATTGACAGAAAAAAAAAACACCTTGTGTACAGGATGGAGGTACCCAGCATAAAATTTCAAGGTTTTTTAGTGATGAAGAATATTGAGTATCTCATACAGAGAAGGAAAGACTTGCTCGTACACAAACTCAATGACCAAATTTACAATGACGTAATTAGATACACCCACACAAAGGTACAGTTTCCATAAAGACATATTCATACAATGTTTGGAGTGAAAGACAAAATTTACAATGACGCAATGATAAAATACACCTACACAAAGATGCACCTTACATAAACACATATTCACACATTGTGTATCGTCAAAGACAAAGTTTACAATGATGCAATCAGTATATACACCTACACAAAGGTGCACCTTACATAAACACACACACACACACACACAGGGGCACACACAGCATGTGTATATTACAAAATTACATTCTTGTCATTCTCAGCTTCATATCCGGTAATCTGCAAAAAAATTTGTATGCTTTTTTGTTGGCTGTGTGTAATAAAAACCCTGTCACATACAAAACACTAACACATCATTATTTTGATTTTCCAAAATGTTGACATAAGACCTGATTGTGTCATCCATGTGTATGCAGTGACACCATAAAGGAAATGAAATGGCATCATTCTCAAGTCTTGCATTTGCTGGGAGTAAAATGTGAGATCTTCATCCTTCTGTCTCACCGTGCATGAAAACTTGCAATGACATAAATTCATTAACTTGTAAGACAGACAAAATTATGCGGCCGGTGATCACACTGAAATCACCCCTTAAGTGTTTCCTGATACAGAACATGGCCAAACTAGTTTACACTGTATTCGGTCATCCAACTTGACAAGTTCAAGAATGGTTTTGCCAAATCGGTTCACAATAACCACTTTCCTGCTTTCCAGATACTATACGGTGTTCTAAAAATTCAATATTGACAGCATTCATATAACTGTATGCCCTGTTACAGAAATGGACAAATATTGATTGACTTGTCCAGCCAATAGCCTCAACTGCTGTGCCTTCACTTTCAGATTGCTTGTCCAATGCCCAGTATTAAACTGTCCCCAGTGACAATTTTCTAATATACTATTGTTCTATTTAAAGTGTCAACCACAGTTTCGCTATTGCATATGTAACTACCCAGGATTCCCCTTGTCAACAAAGCTTGTACATATCCATCAGGAATATTATTTATGTTAGCAACTCAATTTCAGTCTGGTTCAGTCTAGACCACACACACACATACACACACACACACACACACACACACACACACACACACACACACACACACACACACATTTGTATATATATAAATAAATAAATAAATAAATATATATATATATATATATATATATATATATATATATATATATATATATATATATATATATATATATATATATATATATATATATATATATATATATATATATATATATATATATATATATATATATATATATATATATATATGTCAAAGTTTCAGTTACTGGGGCTTTAAACATGCAGTATCGTTGTCCTGCAGTCGTGTATTTTTACACAGATATATCATAATCACAGAGTTCGTTTTGCACCGAATGCAAAGACTGCGGGTGGTATTGTGTACCTGCAACATAAATGCCGCTGATAATGTCAGTGATTTTCAGCAAAGCCTCAGAGATTTGAGCAAGTGTATCATCAGACACTAATTATGCACAAAGTGAGACCCTAACTGCCGGTCCCAGCTCAGCTAAATCTCACCGCCCAGCGGCAGACAATTTGGGAATCAAATTATTGCTTGTGGCTATTAGCAGTAACGGCTCAATAAAATGACGATAATAGCCGTGTAGTGGTGAGACTTTTTTCTTTTTCCTTGTGTCTCTGTATTACATGTACTGCCAATGAGTTATTTGACATGCTCACGTTATTATCCAGGTTAGAAAGGACTAGCCTGTGTTCGTATTAACAGGAAAGCATCATAGGATGAACATTACCGTCATCAGGTTGCCATGGGGACATGCCTCGTTGTGATGAGAGGGTTTTTCTTCCCCGTATGACAGACTTCGTAATCCTCATCCTCTTGTGCCGAGATTAAAGATCATGACGCAGCTGAAATGCAGTGCTTGAATTTTAAGGGCGTCGACGCCAAATGAGATTAAACCGTTCCCTTTGGTCCAACATTTGTTTGGTGCGGCATGCGTGTGTAAACGGAAAGAAGACAGCCTGGAAATGAAATCTGATGCCAGTAGAGTTTTGATACTCCTGAAGAATAGAAAGAGCTGAAATGACCAGTTACTTACGTCAGACCTATAAAAACCTATTTCAGAGGATATTTACTCAGTGTTTTCCCGAAGCATTATGTAAGAGTATAATTTTAACTCAGGAAGTAGAGTTGCTTCAGGTTTTGTATCGCAATGACATAACTTTGGCACTTAATAAGATTCCTTTTTCCGTGTCCCAGTCACAGAAAACATCATGCTTTGTGATGTGTGTGTGAGAGAGAGAGAGAGAGAGAGAGAGAGAGAGAGAGAGAGAACTGTTTCAAAGATGCTTTTTCATCTTTGATGACTTGATTTTAAAACAAAATTCATATATGATTTGAAACAGCACAAAGTGAAAGAAAATATGCATAAAGTTTGTTAACGTTTGTTTTTAATCTATAATCTAACCATTAATAATATATATATATATACGCAAGTTCAGAGGAGGGCACATTAAATACATTTTGTGTATAATATATATATATATATATATATATATATATATATATATATATATATATATATCTATATCTATATCTATATCTATTTCTTGGGGGTTTTTTTCCTCACATGACAGGCATTAATCAAATCAAATCAAATTTATTCTAATAACAAAGCAAGTTTTATTATTTCTGATAAAAAAAATCAAAATATAAGCAAAAACTCTCTCAAAGCAACAGTTTGCCTTGAAAGGCATTGATTGTCACAAAACACAGAATGTTAAGAATTGAGATGATATTGACACTTCCCAGCTCTAAAAACTCTCACTCATATGAATTCATCCATGATTGTACAGGGTGTTCTCAGTACCGATAAACAAGTTACATCATTTTGGAAATCTTGGCCCAGAGACTTCAATTTAACCTGACTAATCAAAACTTGTACATCATTGAGATCATTATTCAATCATCATGTAAATGATTTAATATCATAATTACCACAAATCATGCGAATCGCATGGTACCAGTGATATTAAAATCTGTTAATCAAAATGAAGTCAAACATTGCTCTGGTCTTGTGCATTTCAGTCCATTTTGTGTCTTTCAGTCCATTTTGTCCACCGGAAGCCCATTAATAAGCTAAATCAGAGTCATTAAAAATGATAAAAGCACCAGGAAACTGATGCTTTCACAGCTTGAGAGACGTCTTTTCACAGCTGTGGTGACAATTGCCATGACAACCAAACCGACATGAACTGTACCCCTGATTTATAATTCATGAAACGTCCCCGCCCCTCATTGGCTGACAATAACAAGTGAAGAATTTGCATAATTTATGAGCAGGTCATGTGTCTGTAAGTTGGATGTTAATGAGGCGCTTTACTCATGTCACTCTGTAGAAAAGAAATCTTCCTACTGTCAACCAGTCAGTTAGAAACCACACTCTGTGAGTGCAGTGCTGCCTCCACACCTCTAGCCATGTAACGCGTAACTCTGCCTTTGAAAACCAACCGTGGAGGGTCTTTTCCACTGTGTCTGTCGGATTTTGGCACCCACCTTTAAAAATCAAGACAATGTACTGGTAATACCAGCATTATGCTCTCCATGTGTGAAGTCAACGCCTGTCTCTCTCTGGCTCTTTCTCTCCTGGACTGTGATCTGAGATCTTCATAGAGTACACCATTGGGTGCTAAGCCTACACTAGTACACATGCCGTCTCTCGGAAACCAGAGGTTCTATCCTTGAAGCTGGCAAGCATGGCTGTCATAGTTTGTTTTGCAATAATCTCTGTTGTTGTCTGTGATCCCTCTGAGCCCAGGCTGCACTCACAGTTCCTGATTCGGAAGTGAAACAAAAAAGCAAAAACACAAATATACATATATTATCTTGCTGGTGGAGAGTCTCATTCACATACAGTATACTGAATATTATACCTTAAGCAGTTCCACAGTAATAACAGTTTGGAATTGATCAAAAGTTTTTTTCGAAGAAAAACAGAAAAAACAGCACAGTCATGATGAAACCACTGCATGAACGCCGTCCAAAGGCACAGCTTCCTTGCAGGATACAAATTGTGGTAGGTACCCTTTACCGTATATTCTGTGAGTTTATTCACTGAGATGTCAGTCTGAGTTTAGAATCAGCCAAGGTTCTGTTGCTGATGAGAAAGTAGTATTAGAAAATATATAAGGCACCGAACTTACACGAGTTGAGATTTCTCACCATTGAAAGCAAAGTTACGTGCTGGTTTACCCACATTCTGTACAAGCATCAATCAACGTTAGGAACACATATAGCAAAGTGTAGAGTGTGTGCTGTTGTTTAATATCTTTGATAACTTTACTGTGTTGACACTCAGCCTATCGCAGTCGTAAATTCTTCAAAGACTTGTCAAGAAGCTTGTTGACAGCCCTGTGGGTGTAACGTACTTTGATCTCATGTAAAGACAAATCACACGATTCATGTCGCACATTGTTTAGGTTGCATGATGTTTAGAAATGAAAGAAATATTATCAAAGAAAAGCAACTGTTGGCAAAATGTTTTCTTTCGATGCATTACCGTTTTCACCCCCTGTCTCTATGCACAAGTCTAACCATCAATATGGTACACAAGATGTTCAGTTGGTCATTCCTGATACCTTACCTTCTTTGCCTTGTTTGGCTTACTTTATCCTGCCTCAGTGCCTCAATTTTATTCCAGCTGAGAGAGAAAATACAAATGTGTGGCAAAAACTGATTTTATTATATCAAACTCGAAGTTGAAACAGTCATAACTGTGGCACCAGAAATTGTTATGTAAAAGTGTGATTGGCTTTCTGTATTCTATGAAAATTGCTCTCCAATGAATGAAACTCTATGGTATGGAAACCCACTTCTGTAAGTGTGACTGATTCAAGTTTTAAAAATTTGACATGTTTAACGATACAATGTTTGTTTCACCATGGTTCCTCCTTTTGTGTGGAAAGACTGTAATTTTGCTGCTGACTGCACTGAAGTGATTAGCTGCAGTGATGTCATCTCCAGCCAGTTTGTTTATTTATTTAAAGTCATCTGTAGCCAGTTTTGTGGTTTGGTTGGACTAGAGGTTTGCCTTAGGGTCAAATCCCTTTGCTGGCATCCCACAGGGCTGGCAAACATGTCCTTCTGTAACCTCAACTTCAACACAGTGACCTGAAATTGTTGGTTGCAGCCAGTTTTGACCTTGACTGTCACTGCTGCATAGGAAAATTTCCCCCACATTGCTTTTTTGGAATTTTATTCTTTGTTTGTAAACCTGTAATTTTCACACTCAGCATTGATTGAAAAAGCACATAACATTTGGTGAATATCTGATTCCATGTTGGAGCAACCATTATGGTGCTTTCTGCACAATTTGTAAACCGTCATCGGCAGATAAAGTATTCCATTATCTTTATTTGAACCCATGCGTAATAAAATGGATTTGGAATCAAAATGTTTGGTAATTCTGTCTTATGAATCACACACTATCCTCTTTGATTGTCTGTCAACATTACTAGAGCCAGCAGTCACAGAGGTCAAAGTCTACAGAGTAATTCATGTGAGTGTGTATATAGCTCTGTTGTGGTTTTTATAGCGAAAATCTGTCTTTCATAATAGAATGGAATGTTGTCTGTATTCAAGCCATATGTGCAGCTCTTAATGTACGGCATACTATCATGCTTGAAAAATCATTTCTGGTCCAGTTGTCTCTGTGTATGTGATCGTCTGTCTGATGTGAAAATAAAGTGTTGAAAAGTTGTTAGATTAACATGCAAGGGGAAACGGTAGAATTTTGTGTCAAGCTAGGAAAAGCAAACTGTAAAACATGATATATGTGAACATTATATTGATGTATTGTAAATAGTTTGTAAGCAAATACTGTATCCGCTTGACAGGTAGGAAAAATTGTGTACGGGTTTTCACTGCTAAACAACAGAGGCAGATCTTTGATAATCATGTAGTTCCTGTATGATTTCATGAAAGTGTAGGCAAAGCATTTTCAAGTGTGCTTACAATGAAAAAAGAAGCTAAACACAAATGTTGTTTGTAAACAATTTCATTCACTTTGTAAGGAAACAACAACAACAACAACGTTTACAGACTTCTTGCTGACAGAAGTGAAAATAAATCTATGCAGAAATATTTGGTTGATATTGTTGCATTAAAAAAAATCAATACCAATCGGCAAAAGTTCAACATTTCAGTTCGTCAAGGTCTTACGTAGCAGTGATGATCAGACATAGCAATGCTGAGAATATCAGCATGACACTCACAGTATCCACACCATTATGGTGTAGATGGAATTAAATTTTGAAGAGGAAAGTCATAAAAGTAATTGGTCCGTCTGAGAAACAGCTTTTTAAAGGCCATCAGTGTAATGAGCGTGTTTGTTTATTTCATCGTATATCTTGGGCTGAAATGGAAGACATAAATTGTTGGTTGATGACAGGAATACACACACGAGAATGAAAGAGTGCAGAATATGTTTTGCAGTCATTGATGTGTTAGCCATCTCCTATTGCCATCAGCTTTTAAAGTGGCAATGGTTATAACCAAACTAATTTGGAAAATGTTGACTTTTATCCCTTTCTTTCCTTGAGTACACATGTTAGAAAAGTTGGTTTCATAACAAAACATTTAGCCTTCAGAAAATACATAACAATACCTGGTTTATACTAGTGTACATACATAAAACATTAAATTAATATATGTATGAGTGGATGACATCTCTGTCAAGCAAGTCTCTTTGCTATCATGCATGTGTTAAATCAGACTTATGTAATGATTGCAAAAGATGTGTTTAAATATTAGTTTATATTCTGTTCAGTTTTTGGTATTGTGTATTAGAAGCTGTCTTTGTCATGTTTGGTTCGATGAAAGACACGGTTTGAGTATTGTGCATGCTTTCTCTGAGGAAATTTTTGAAAAAGCACAATGTTCCGTTGCATTTTGATGACATGCCCGTCGGGTTGTAATAACATATGCAACCATTTTGAATGCCGAGATTTATACATGTTTGCTTTACTGCAATGTTTTTTAGTCCCCGCGGACGAAGTCCGGCGGGGACTTATAGATTGGGTCCCGTCTGTGCGTCCGTCCGTCCGTCCGTCCGTCATCAACAGTTTCTCAGACACTGCTAAACCAATTTCGTTCAAACTTGGCACAAAGGTATAGCACTATGACCTACAGATGCACGTTGATTTATTTTGTGATACGATCCAATATGGCTGCGAGGCGGCCATTTTGTTGCGATTTTTCAAGTCTTTGGACCATAACTCAGACATCCTTGAACAGATTCTGTTCAAACTTGGCACAAAGGCATAACACTATGGCTTTTATATCCATGTCAAATTATTTTGCAATACGATCCAATATGGGCGCGAGGCGGCCATTTTGTTGCGATTTTTCATGTCTTTGGACCATAACTCAGACATCCTTGAACAGATTCTGTTCAAACTTGGCACAAAGGTATAACACTATGGCCTAGATATGCATGTCAAATTATATTGCGATACAATCCAATATGGGCGTGAGGCGGCCATTTTGTTGCGATTTTTTCATGTCTTTGGACCATAAATCAGACACCCTTGAACCGATTCTCTTCAAACTTGGCTCAAAGGCATAACACTATGGCCTACATGTGCATGTCAAATTATTTTGCGATGCAAACCAATATGGCTGCAAGGCGGCCATTTTGGTTGCCATTTTTCGTGTGTTTGAACCATAACTCAAACATCCTTGAACAGATTCTGTTCAAACTTGGCACAAAGGCATAACACTATGGCCTACAAACGCATGTAGAATTATATTGCGATACTATCCAATATGGGCGTGAGGCAGCCATTTTGTTGCGATTTTTCATGTCTTTGGACCATAACTCAGACATCCTTGAACCGATTCTGTTCAAATTTGGCACATAAAGCAAAACATTATGCCCTTCATATGAAAACCAATTTATTTCGTGATATGATCCAATATGGCAGACAGGCGGCCATTTTGTTGCGATTTTTTCATGTCTTTGAACCGTAACTCAAACATCCTTGAACCGATTTTGTTCAAACTTGGCACAAAGGCAAAGCACTATGGCATACATATGCATGTATCAATTAACCTTGCGATAGGATCCAATATGGCTGCAGAACTGCCATTTTGTTGGAATTTTGCATGTCTTTGAAGTGTAATTCAAAGGTCATTACACCCATTTTGTCCAAACTTGGCACAAAGATCAAGCACTATGGCATACATATACATGTCAATTTACTTCGTGACATGTTCCGATGTCGCTGCCAGATGGTCATTTTTGGATTTTTTTCATAGGTCACTGTCCCTCGATGGACTGATTTTGTTCAAACGTGATACGAAGATAAAATACTATGGCTGCATTCTTGTGCACATTAATTTGTTTCATTATATGATCCGAAATGGCTGATTACAACAACATACCCAATCCCATACCATTTCGAAAATTCCACCAAACCATGTGTATAGTACATGTACCGTGCCGTCATGACACTAGAGGCAGTGAGGGCATCGTTATGTGTGATGTAATCAAAAGTTCCTTCAGTGGTCATTACCGGCAGAGATGAGTCATTTATTGAACGTTCCTCAGATTACTTTATTATGCAAGTCACAGGCCTGATGCACCTGTTGCATCAATGTCATTCCACAGCTACCTAGACCACAGCTACCTAGACACCAAAGATTATAACAAAATGGACAAGCGGGGACTGTGTCATCAACGATGACTTGTCATCTATGTTGATGACTGGTGTCCAGTCTCAGAATGGTTTCTTCAAACAAACAAAAAATTCTCTTTACTTAATGTTGATAAATGAAACGAAAACTTACCTGTGGCGTAGAGTGCAAAGAGAAAATTTAAAGGGACACAAGAGATGTAGTGTTGAGACATTCTGGAGCGTGCAAATTGCAACAAATTTTGCATATTTTCCCTGAGATATGCCCTAGGCTGTGGTATTATTCATGAAATGGTAACAGATAGTGAGGAGTGTGATGTCTTCAGGACATTTTTTCTGCAAAAATTCAGCGATTGCAATGCAGCAAGAATGCAGTTAAAATATTGAACAACCCAGGGTTATGTACAGTGTGGTTTTGGTTTGGCCTGAGGAAAATGTGTTGTTGAAAAAAGGAGGGAAAACAGAAGAAAAGTAGAGGGTACTAAATTACTTGCTCGTAGTTACAGAAAACAAATTTCAGTAATATGTGAGGGGTATTTTCTTCATGAATTCAAAGTGTGAATTATCATGAAAGGATTAGATATTGATCTTCTGTATTTATGCTCAGGATGTCTGTCCTCCAAAAAGCTCAATGACTTCATCAGGGCAGTGTCTGCAAGTATATGGTGTTTTTTTCTGCTTTTCTATAAACATTCAAACCGTACTACTGGTGTTTCACACATTTCGTCACGCTCGAGACTGCTTTGATATCTTGATAGCAATTTCTGGCTCGTTGCACTATGCATGCAGTGTTCCGTGGACTGAAATTCAGTGCCTTAAATTTATTGCAGTACGAAACCGCAGGTATGCTGACAACATGCAATACACAGATTTTCTCCACACGTTCCGCTGGCTGTTAAAGAAAGTACGCAGATGAAATAGTCTGAAACAGGCTTTCTCAAGGGTCAGAGATTATTTGTGTGGGGTTTCAATTCCATTAAAAGCCGGCACAGCTCTGAAAACATTGACTTAAAGTCTGGCAGTTTGCATGGCAACGACATGATTTGTTTGTTTGTGGTCTGCAATCTGTTCCCTCAGTAGCCAAAAGAGTGAAACTTTCCACATTTCAGTGCCTACCAAATAAAAGCTTATAACTCTCCCTGCCTAGATTCTCTACAACTGAAGTTTCCAGTTCTCACAAACTACATAATTTATTCTGCATATCTGCGTGATAATATCCAGTACAGAGCCGCAAACCAAAAAGTACGGGGGGTTTTCCAAACAAACTGAAATGGAAATATAGTGACATTTCTTCTGTAGGGTTCATCAAAGATACCACAGTCGAGTGCCGTAGCTTTATGTTCAGCAGCACGTTACATACGGAAACAGGCAGGCAACACATCAGGGTATATTTTACAAATGTGCACTGGAAGGCATAGGAGACATAAAGTTGCCTTTCACCCCAAGGTATTCTAGCAGATGGATGTTTTGCCATTTCAGTTCATGGTACCCAGAACTTCACGTGTGAGAATGATGTTAGGTTTTAGTATTAAACATTGATCCAATTATGGCAAGCGGCTTATGCTATCTAATTTGAGCCAAAGATTGGTACAAATTGCTGTAATTGAAAGCAGTGCCAACGGGATGTAGCTGAGTTATTCACAATTCTTTCTGAATTATTTCAGTGAAAAAACCCTACAAATAATGAAAGAGATATGAAAGAAAACATCAGGGAGTCTGGCATACTTTTCAATTTTAAAAGCAAAATACTTGAAAATTTCAATATTTAAAATTACCAGAAGTTATTACACAGATAGTATTTGTATTTGAAACAAGTTATAATTCATGAATTCATGAAATTCAGTGGTCTCATATTTTAAAGAATTTTTCAAAATGGTTGTACATGAGCTGTAGATACAGGAAAGCATGACAAACTTTGATAGTGATATTTATTTATTTATTTCTAGAAACTGCTCACTTCCTATCCTCACTCCTTTTAAACTTTAAGAAAGTGGCCACACAACAAATGTGACACGCCAGATATGTATCCTATTTGTGAATAATCATCAAACTAGGGAATCCCCTTCCATAAAATCATGAATTTTTTTCACTCTCAAATTATTTTTCACTGAGGATGAGAAAGAAAAAAATATGATTGAGAATCTTGGTCTGTTTGATTCCTCTGTGTCTGCTGTCCAGACAACTTTGCCCTACAGCTGTCATCGTAAACACTGCTCTCTGGAGTTATGGTGGAACAGCCAGGTTTAGTTTAATGAGACAACATGTCATGAATTGCGTTACCACACTAACTGATGAATTGCTGGAGATCACAGCCTTTTAACCTACTGACCTCCTGCTAAAACAGTTAATCCGCCAGCGACCGCGAGAACTTGCCTCAAAAGATTTTTGACAAATGGGATAACACAACCCAGTTTTACTTAAAACAAAAGGGACCTGATTCTCAGCACAGTTTGATTATGGCTTTTAGGATTTATGCGACTGTTTCCATGACAACATGTGTTTCCACGACAATGCGTGTAAACATTTCTCGGCACTTCACAGACCATGGCAGACTGCCAGTGCCCAATACTGGTTGTAGCTGAAGTTGGATGACCTCAGACTTTGAGGTCATGGCGAGAACAACTTCAACAATAGTTAACAATACTTTAGTACCTATCCTGTCCAGGCTCTGGGCTCTTACTGCAAAAAAATAAATATAATAATTTGTGGAATGACAAATTTTGCTTGCTTGCTGGTGCTAATAACTATCTGGCATCACATGAAATGATCTTCGAGATCTTTCCAGCTGACATGTTATGCTGGTTTATGTCAGCATTCAACACTCCACATCATTGATACGACATTGGGTCTGTTGAAGCCCAGCATACATGTATATATCAGCATTTTGCAACCCACAACATGGACATTACGTTTTGTGAATGTTTAAGCCCCAGCGTACTGCACAAGTGAGTCAAAATTTGCACAGCCCCTGCTCTCCTACACCCCATCATTGACAACTACATTTACTGTAACCACAAGACTACCACAGCAAGCATGGTACATCACTTATTGAAACAGGGCAGTACAATACTACATGACGTGAAACCACATTTCTGACACCACACACATCATGCTGTTGTATTAGAGAACACAAATGGAAAGCAACCTGTGTATATGGACACCACATCATGCCATGCTGCAGCACAAAATATCTAATGTCTCAGCAGTATTTTCCTCCCAACACTGCATTACATTTGATAAAACTGCACTAACATCCCCCTCACAACATCGCAATATGCATGTTGAAGTACCAGCGGCAGTCTGTTAAATTCACAGACTGTTGAAATTTTCATACAGTGTTCATTTCAAAAGTGAACTTTTCCGATGGCATTTGGATCCCAGCATGTCTGTCAATCACAATACAGTTAATCAAGAACACGGTTACTCAAAAAGAATTTCAGGCTGTAACCATGGCAACATCACGGATGTATGTCTCTGAGAGGAGGCAATCGTTATTCCGTTTCATCATCGGAAAAAATGGATCCGTGTGACGCAGTTTGTTCAATGGTGGATATGATTTATATGAAAAATCCATATGTCTAGATATCCGGTATCTGGCGCAGAGCCTGGCCAGCCACAACATAAAAATCGTTCACATAGCTTTTTTGCAGTTTTTGGATTCCTTTGATCATGTCTGCATATGTGGACTGTCTCATCTTCACGTGAGTGGGTTCACAGGATGCCACAAAACCTTGATGAAATCAGATAAACCTTCTCAAAAGATGAAAGAAAAATGTTCAAGATATTCTCAAGTGAGGAAAAGACTTCCGATCAAGGTAGATTAAAGTGAAATCAACACCATGCAGAGCATGGGTGCCAGGTCTCTAGAGAACTGGGGCATGGAGATGCAATGAGACAGGGGATGATAGATGACCCAATCAGTGATTGGCTTAGAGGGTGACCTTTGTTCAGGGTCAGCAAAGCTGACTCGTGACCTTCCATGGGTCAGATGATGGACATGATTGGAGAGGCTACTGACGGGAGAACAAAGTGAGACAGGCTGTTGATTGCTAATGAGTGAGTGAGAATTGCAGAAATGCAAGGCAAATCAGGGGGGTTTTTTTGAATCTCAAATCAAGTGTACAAACCTTACTGAGGACAAGAACTGCACAGATGAATTGTACTTGATTTCAATGATGAAATAAAAAATATCAGCGGATGGTGCTGTTGAAGAAAGTGATAAGTATTTATCCCTGGAGATAACACTGTGAAGAGCTTTACTCAAAACACTTCGGAAAGAGACTTGCGTCGAGAGAACCTGTAATGAGTTGACACAACAATTTGTTATCAGGTTATTGTGAAATACTCATCTTTTGGAAGTGTTGAGACTGCTGGGCAGGAACAGAAAAGATGTTTAGTATTGAACAGAGCTGAAGGAAGCTTGTCTTGCCACTAGTTCAAGTTAGAGGTGTATAAAGATGAATGTTGAATATGTTAAAGGATTTTGTAAATGAACTGGTAAAAAGGTGATGCTTAACATGAGGGACAGGTTTTCCAGTTCATATACCGTAGACCCATGGTCGTAAACCACTGGCCTCTCTGTAGAAACTAGCTTCATGCAGGCACTACAACAAGAGGATGATTTTTGCAGAGCATCATGGAGCGGAAATAAAACTCTCATTGATTAGAGTGAACATGCCTAGATTTTACCCTCTGTTGATAAAACTGACGGTGAGACTGGGGTTGATGCCACTTCTTGGCCTAATACATACATGTTAGGATCTTTCTTGTTCAGCGCCGTTACATCTAGGCACGGCTTTTCAGTTGTGTTAGACCATGGAGAGAAAGCACACACCTGATTGGGTCACACCGTGGAGCCATGCTTTGATCACTTTGCTGAATCAGATACCGAATGACAGACTCTGATAGCAGTCTCTGATAGGGTGTACCGTGACATTAGAAATGCTGGTTGCAAATACCCTGTATGCATTACTTACTTACAGACATGGCAGGGTTCTATCTCTGAATTTGACCCACCTTTCTCCTCGTCCCTATTGAAATGCAATTCTTACCAGTTTTTTCAGAGATGAAAGTGGATAGGAGCTTTTGTGCGTAAAAAAACAGAAACGGTATTTTTCCGTTGCTTATATTGGCATAATCTTGAGTCTTAGCTGTTAGAAACAGTCTACATGTTGTCACAATGCTTTGCTATATTAACCGGTGGTAATGTGTAAAGATGACTCACAAACTGAAGAGAGTAGTTACCATGGAAACACTCAATCGATGTTGACTAGGAATGTTTGAATGTGTAGTAATACCCAGACATTTGGCTGCTAGGAAACTTCATCATAAAAGTAAAATTTTTCCGATAACTGTATGCAGCCATCGGATATTTTCATTACCCCTGGACCTCGCCAAAACCTCTTAAACTTTAAAACCAAAGTTGTTGAGTCCGTGAACAGTATTGCTACAAGCCACCGTTCAATAATTTGTGCTGAAAATGAGGGGAAAAGCGTAATGGCTTTTGTAAGCCTACGAGGTCTTTTAATTCAGCTGTCAGTGGCTGGTACACAGACGGTCTATCAATGAGGTAAAAGATGTGTGTTTGTTTAACCCTTTCACCACCATGGTTTGTCCCAAATCCATTGTTTTCTATGGTAAAGTTGGACCTGTATACAGGGAACTGGGGGTGAAAGGTTTAAAACCACTTTTTCACTGACAACTGCCTTCTTGGGTTGAAGGAGTATTGCCCCACCATGAGAAAAGTGATTTGTTCTGGGATTAAGTACGTGTGTGTGTTTAGATAGCAGGAATAGAGTGATTTCTGTGTTCAGTGACTACAGACTCACAGTACCCACTCTGTTCAACCCCCAAAACTGGGCGATAGTCTCAGTGCGAGTGAAAAAAGTAAACAACAGCCAGATATTACAATGGTGTATTGTCAGTTGCTCCGTACTACAGCAACTGGAGTCAGCGACAATGAAATGAATCATGCTTGTGTGTATTTAGAATTTTAGAAAGCCATCAACTGGCTCAGCCACTTCATAGAATAAAACTTGTAAGAAATGAAAAAAGCCTTTGCAACACGGCTCATAAAACTTTACTATCGCTTGCCGTATTTCATCAACCAGGTATCCTGGAAGATGGCTGTAAATGTCTTTTACTTAGCCAGGCATTCGATAATGCACTGCCGGGTATGTATCAGAGACAAGGACCGTATGGCGGCCGCATCAAATTCCGCAAATGAATGCAGTTAATGATGCCCAGTAAATTGTTCGGCAATCACTCTGACTAATGCAAGCAGCAAGCGTATTCACAGAGATGCTACGCAGTTGAATACAAATCAATTAATTAAAAAGGTCAGTATCTAGTCAAGTGTACCAGTCTTCGACTTCGTATTCCATGAAGAACTGCAAGTTCAAAATAACGGCCAGCAATTCAGGCACATCAATATTTGATAAAAAATTCCAAACTACCTGACTGATTGATGGTACTCGTGTCTTTGAATTCCACAATTTTATCACAGGGTGTTCAATGAACACTATAATCACATCTCTAATATTGCATATGTAAGACTGTTTTCCTGTTCAAGGTATCGACTCCACCCTCAGGTTTTTCACACAGGCAGCAAATTGAACCATTTTTTCCACTCAGCCACATCTGCTTATTTAATCAATAAGGAAAGATTGATCGGAGAAGATTAGGTTTTCCGCTGTGCCGGGTCATAAACTCTTTCTGTACTGGATGAACAATGGGCAAGTCAGTGTACTGTTGTAGACATATTACGATGTACGTGCATTCACATCAAAGTCTATTCCAATGCGCTTGTCAATAAAACACCGTGTAATATACCACATGTAGATGGCAGTATGTGTTTTCCATCCACTGTAGATTTCGTGTTGTTGGTATGAACAGCTATGGATACACATATGGAAATTTTGCATTAAAAAATGCAGTGTGAAAATAAGTTTATCCACTCCTCTTTCATTTTTGGTGACCAAAAGTTTTTCACATCAAAAATAATGCAGATGCACAATTAATTTTAGATGAATTTGGCAAATTTATAATGACAAGGAGATGTGTATGGATAAACACATTAAAAACACAGTAAGTTTGATATAAATTTCTAGAATGTATGCAAACACTGTAGACGACAATGGATATATGGCAACATATTCTTCAGCCCTGCGAAAAGAGTGCTTGTTGATGTCTGTAGGGTACTGTCAGTGTGCAAAAGCAAAGTTCAAGGCTAATAGTGAAGCAAGCATTCAATTTGCATTTGTTAAAATAGCCCAGCAAACTGTAATTCTCCCAAAAAACCCACCTTAAAGGCCTCCTATGCATTGGAAACAATAGGTTATTACGCACTTTTTGTGCGAACAAAAAGACAAGAACAAAAAAAAAGGAAGACTGCTGCCTTTGTGGCAGATTTTAATGATTGCCCGATAAGGTCATTATTGACTGCTCTCCTCATACCAACCTATGACACAAACTGATGAATCTGAAACCACACTGAAGTCAAACCCATGATTGAAAGTTAAGAAGCCATCCAAGTTTGTGTGGTCCAATGCAGAAAATTTTTTTCAGAATGAGGAGAAGATGTATAAAATTATGTGTATATAGATATTTTCTTCAAAATCAGCTTTTAAATTCAGAGAAACAAAGCCAATGGTCACTGTGTATAATGTACTTGTGTCCTCAGGTCAGTATTTCCTATATCGACTCATATTTCAACAGCAGTCGATACTAGCATTTAACCACTGCCAGAGTGTATTTATTATTATTACCTTCATTAACCTTAGGGAACTCACTTGACATTTAAACAAACGTGGGCTCCTCCAGAACTGAATGTGTAATGACCATACTAAAAAGAGCACCGCCCCTGCAAGAAGGGAAAAAAAATAATTGATTGAAAAAAATGATTGGCTATAATTAGCTTCATAAATGAATATACCAGTATCTGCTGAGTCGTAAGGAGGCAGGATTTGAGAAAACAATTTTGTAGGAAAGGAATGATCATGTACAGTCATCTTATAGTTACATCTTACAGAAAGCATGTTATTTTTAGATTGTAATGAGGCAGAGAAAGACACTTATTATACCTTTGTAGAGATTACTTTTGATTACCTGTAAGAGTGTCTTCGGACTTCCTGCAATATGTATTGTTGATCATCAGTTGGTCATCGTAATTGTTTCATCTTTTGAAAAAATTTGAGGAACAGCCAGCATCTTATCATCGGCTTTGGTCCCACCCAGCTTAAATTACCTGGCTAAATCAGGTAAAATTGTTCCGCCCACAGAATTCAGGAAACATCCTCATAGCTTGATACTGCAAATTTTTTTGTTGTGGAGGATTGACATTTCTTGTAAATCTTTTCATATATTTTCCTTACCACATTATATTAAAATTAAGATGAAATAATTGTGTGTAGACTTCAAAGTTATATCCAAGTAATACAGTCAGAATTTGATGGGAAAAAAAAGCAGTGATCAACAAGACAATAAAAGTTGTCTAATATTTGTATTGAATATCATGATGCATAACTAGCTATCAAAATGATGACAGTTTTGTTTCTGAGTATTGAGATCATCTACGTGGTATGTACGTAAATTATTTTTGTACAACGTTGTCATTTCTATGGACAATACACTTAGGGTCAGTTCTGTTAAAGTTTGGCAAGGGAGCCCTAGTTTGACAAATATTACTAGTTTAGGATTGTAAACAACTACGCTATAAAATGTGATATTCTTTTTATTTCACATTAATGATCGAAATAGCAAATTTCAACTGGATTCAATTTAATAAAGTGAAACCCTGTCTTGGAAAATGCTACTAGTTAATTGCAACGCATTGAATAATTTTTGGTATTTTTTAACAAATATACACAATGTACATTGCTTTACCTGAGTTTAGCCAATTCCAACATTCAGAAAGTTCGCTTCAGTCAAACATTTATACAAAGGCACTGGGTTAACATTGCCCTGTATATGTAATGATAAGCATCTGTAATTCCTTCAGATGATAAAAATAAAATGTCAAATCAGCAGGTCAGTGATATCTGCATGTCGGCATAGCAAACAGAAAGTACATGTTATCAGATGAGACCCATAGCTTGTTCAGCTTTCATCAGTTGACAGTGTCCTATATCTATCTTTGACATTTCGTCTGTGACATCATCCTAGTTCCATATTTTCATACCTTTCAGGGTGTTGCTAAATAGATGTGGTATTGTAGTGATGGGATCATGTTGTACAAATTAAACTATTTCTCTGTGCACCTCAGGCATTTTGTTGTATTTTGTAAGGGTCATAGTCCCATTTATTTTTAAAATATGAAATTTAATACGGAAAATTTCATGTTTCTTGTAGAGATGCTACGGCCGTGATAACATCATTGTGTGTCATATATAGCCTGACTACTCCCTGGTATTCCCTTCTTAGTGTATATTCAAAACTCTGACGCCTGGCTATTTCACACTGTAGCATGTAGAATATTTAACTCTGTGCAGACTGTTGTATTTATAAACTCATACTGAAAAAAAATGAAATTTTGGAAAGCAGAAATTTCTTTTAATCTTTCCTTCATTGCAGTGTATGGAGATTTGTCCGATACTGTTCTTAGATAAAAGGAAGTCATTCTCAAGTCAGACTGACTTTGTCACTCAAGATATTTGTCTAATTCCCAAAACGGATTTTGCATTTTCCATGCGATGTTGTCAATTTTTATTACAAAATTCACTGGAGGCCCTCTATTTCATTTTGACATGTTGTGTAATTCAATTCTGCAGTTTGTACTTTCATCACATTTCTCCTTTTTTTTTTCACGTTCAAAACCTGACAGTCATTCTGGCAATCGTGCTTCCAGCCATTTTGTCTCATTTACCTGGTACCTCTCTTTGTGTGATAGTTTGGCAGTATACAATTTGAAAAGGGGTTAAAGGTCAAATAGCCACAGGGAGCAGCAAGTATTACATGTAATAACTGAACAGCAAGTATTGTGTATAAAAACTGAAGTTTGCTATTCAGGATAAGCCTAGCCTTATTTCATAAAAATTGTTAAAAAAAATGTTTGACAGAAATGTTAAAAAAGAAGACATTTCTTGAAAAGTTGGACACATGTATGGTGCTCCTTCTGGTGCTGTCATGACTGTGCTTATATGATTTTCAATCATGGAAGTGCAGATAGAACGGCCGCAGATCTTCAAAGAGAATAGCAAAGTAAATTGCCACCCAGATAACACAGGCTATATATTGCAGGCTTCAGGGCAAAATGCACGGAGCTTATTTCATTCAACGGTATCTCAAAGGGTCCCTTAGGTCTGTTAGAAGAGACAGATATGGAGAAAAAACGAGCATGTCATTTCAGTGGTATTAAATTAAATCACCATTTTTCAGAGTTGCATGTGCATTTTGCTTCAATATTCAGGTATAAAGAAGGCATAATGTTAAGTGAATTGATATTTTTTCTTGGATTCCAAATGACATTAGGGTTTTTGAACTCTTACTGGCGATATACATGTATGTGGCATGAGGTACGGTACACAATGAGCTGGTGAAGACATACACTGTATTACAACTGGATATCCACAATTCAACATAAACTATGTGTCATTTGTCTACTGTCATCAGGGCTACTAGTACCAGTGTCTATCATTAAACCTCCTGTATGGTCTGATAATGTATTCAACTCTGATTATAAATACTGATGAAGGATAAATGAGGGTAGTTTTAATTTGATCAGTCCTGAACCATCCAATTTTATAACAGTAATTCAAATGGAAAACCAGAGTTAGATCATACATTATACATAACATGATTACCATGCACATACATGAACCATTGTTTTTGTCACTGTGTCATAAATACATCACTTGTTTTTCGTTTTGCAAAAGTTACATATAATGTAACTAATCAAGAACTTTTCCTTTTTTGTTCAAAATAATATTTGTTTGAAAAAAATTATGTTAGAGTTTAATTACAGAAAATATCTTGTGAAAAGAAACGTGTTTGGATGAGACAAATTAATTACAGATTTTACAGTTTTTTGGTGTATTGTAATAACCGGCATAGAACCAGATTTTTGACAAAACATTGTTTTGAGAAGACATGTTTATATTAGTTGTCTTTTAGATTTAGATTCAAGAGTAAAAAATATATGTTTCACGTTTCGACATGAAAAGAGAAATTATGACATTTCTATCACTTTATAGTAATTTTTTTCTCTATGTAGTTACAAGATAATGGGATGTCCTAAAATGGAGCTGTGGGCTTGGAATTTTATGCATTTCAACATTTGTATTTGACTGATGTATTGTATGGAAAAATGCACCAAAAATTGCAGCTAATGGGGCTTTAAGCATATGCAATTTGAGAGCTCAGTATTTCTGTTTAGAGTGAGTTTGAAATTTCATATTGTACAACTGATACAGAGTCATCAGGGTACATATCCTACAAGATATGTTCTGTGTGTACAGAAAGACTAGGAGGGGGCTCAGGATCAGATAACCAATAATTGAAATAAATGTCAATAGTTCGTATTGCTTGTGGTAACATCTTCCTCAACTGAAGATAAATACACCATCAAGATTGGAAAATGAAGACAGAGTCACATTTTACTTTTTAAATTTTTTTTGAGAGAGAATTTTTAGCCACCCAAGATGAAAGATGTAATTTAATCTATCTGTGAAAGTGAAGGATGAAGTTGTGTTGTATCCTCCAGATGTAAGGTAAATAAATGGTGTACAGAACATATAATGTGAGTCTGCAGTCTCTCTTGGTATTTATAATGTTACCCACGGTGGCAAGAGTAATGGATGAAAAATGTTTCCTTTCACAAGGTGAAGCTGTACATAAAGGCAGTATTCGTAATTGTAACTTTCTACTCATCTTTAACCCTTTCCCTGCCAGACAGTATCACTTCCCATCAGCCAACTCAGTGAAAAGCGGTATTGAGCCAAAAGCATACATATTTCTACCCATTTGGCTTGGTCTGTTCCAACAGCTTTAGTCCATAAAGGTCATGTTTACAGTATCTGTGATTTCAGGGGGCCTTCAAATGTTCAATTTTTTGTTAAAATGCACCAAATGGGACTTATTGTGTTTCACTAGTTTTAATGAACTTGACCTGATGGTGAAATATGAACTTGGCAGGAAAAGGCTCAATCAGACATTGATTTCAAGATTCACCTTTTGACAGTTCTGACAATATGACATCACAGAGAAAGAATGCCTACAGGCAATTTCAAGGTCAATGCCAGTGAAATGTAAAACATGGTCATACATCTACATCTGGGTATTCATTCCAATGCTTGTTCAGAATGCGAGGTATTCCGAAAGTCGGCATGAGACCTGGAATATTTGGCTCACAGAGTGAGAGAGAGAAAAATGTGTTCTCTGAAGGGAGATATCTTAACAGTGTCTTAAAACTCTAATAGTGAAAACACATGGCAGACAGCAATATGTCTTGTGGATTACTGAGAAGTCAGATAGAAACGCTGTCTCCGTGTATGTACACATTGTCAATATGCAATCGTTCCAATATAAAGCCCTCTAGGGCTTTAATGTTTCTGGCTAAATGTGCAACATCTTGGAAGCTTTTAGCCAACTGGTGTGGCCAATTGGCTGAAACTCATTTTTTTTGTTGAATTTTTCCAAAAGTCCAATCAGCTACACCATAGCCCTGTTTTCAAACTCCTTAAGTTGTTGTAAATAATGATAATCAGCCAATCAGATATTACCTACCCAGTCACTTCACATAGCCAGTGGCACTAACACCCCTAGGTTAGTGATTTTAAACTCCTCTGTACATCTACTCCAGTGGACTGCTCATCAAATTTCAGAGGCTACACAGAGTATAGAACTATTACTTCATAAGGTTGTGAGAATGGAATAATAAAAACAAGATAGGCTAAGGGAAAGAGAAAGATAATCTTCAGACAACTGGACTTAATTACCACAGGAATTGAGAATTCCTCTCTAAGCAGTTTAGCTGAAACACTTAATACACAAATGGTGATATTATAACCATAAGACATACTGAAATCTATCTGTAATGGAGTTCCAGTAAGTACAGAGGTGACTGCTTCATACGCATGTTTTGTAATAGTGAGCAAATTACATTTGGCGTCACTCATGTTGAATTATGGTGAAGACTAATTTCTTTAGTCCCTGCTGAAAAGCATCGCTTCCCTCACTTCTTTTTATATAAATTGAAGAAGATTACCGCCTTGGCCAAAAGCATTTTCAGTTTTGATGAATGATGTAGCCAAAAATTGAGAATTTTTCACAAGTTCCAGTCTTCTAGGAAGCCATTAGAATCCATAACAATTATTCATATTCATTTGTGTGCAGTCAATTATATAAATGGCACTAAATCTTTGATATTACAATGAAAAGTTGACAGCACTAACAAAGGTTGTGTCTTTTAATGATATTGGTTTGTTGTTTACTTACATCCTGAAGTGAAAGACACTAATCACACAGATACTTTGTCTTGGATTTGAATCAATCGAAATGTCTTTATTTGCTCACGTGTTTACACACGTGAGCATATGTCGCAGCGATGTCTGTCTGTCTGTCCGTCTGTCTGTCTGTCTGTTGGTCTGATATCTCAAAAACAGCTTATCAGATCAGAATCAAATCTGGTACATATATTCAGTTAGCAAATGGCAAGAACTGATTAGTTTTTGGTGGGTGTGGCTTGCATACTTTTTGCTCATTTGCATAATTAATGATTTTAGAAAAAACGGATATACATTAAAAACAACTACACACAATTTGATGAGATTTGCTACAAATGTTGATCACACCAAGATATATCAGCAGTGGGAACCATTAAGGGGTTACATGAAAGATAGTGGCTAATTTGCATATTTAATGAACTTTCCTAATTAGGGATATATGTCTGATTTGACTCGATCAAAATTGACCAAACTTGGTATGTATATTTAAGATACTATTATCTAACATTATTGAAAGTCATTAAGCGTTTAAACAGCAGCCAATTCCTAATTTGCACATTTAATGAACTTTGCTAATTAGGGATATATATTTGAATTGACTGGACCTACGTTGGTGAAACTTGCTACATGTATTTGGAGCCACTATGATACAACATTTTTGAAAGTCTTTAAGCATTTTTACTTCAGCAAATTCCGAATTTGCATATTTAATGAACTTTCCCAATTAGGGATATATATCAGAATTAACTTGAATGTAGTTGTTGAAACTTGCTATATACATCAAAGATACTGTGATATAACATTATTGAAAGTCAAAAGACATTTTTACTTCAGCCAATTCCTAATTTGCATATTAAATGAATTTTCATAATTAGGGATATTTATCTGAATTGACTTGATCAAAATTCATGAAACTTGCTATGTACATTAAAGACACTATAATACAATATTATTGAAAGTCATTAAGCATTTTCTCTTCAGCCAATTCCTAATTTGCATATTTAATGAACTTTCCTAATTAGAGATATGTATCTGAATTGACTTTACCAAAGTTGACAAAACTTGCTACATATATTGCAGATACCATGATACAACATTATGACAATCATTAAGCATTTTTTTCTTAAGCCAATTCCTAATTTACATATTTAATGAACTTTGCTTATTAGGGATATACGGTATACTGGGATTTACTTGATCAAAGTTGGCAAACTATGTACATTGATGATTATGGTACCTGGTTAAAACAATATCAAAGTCATTTCACATTTTCATGTCAGCTAATTTATAATTTGCGTATCTAATGAGCTTTCACAGCTCGGCATATATGGCTTGAAGGACTTGGCCAACGGTAATTACACTTGTTATATAAAATGGTGATACAATGACAGCAGTCAAAGAACTTTAATATTTTTATTTCAGTTAATTACATATTTGTATACTTCATGACCTTTTAGAATTAATCGGCGGTGATTATTGTTCATTATGTTGATCATAATACTTTCAATGAAGTTGCAAACATGTGGCAAAGGTTCAAATTTACACATAACTGCAATATATAATGAAACACGTGAGCATTTTCAGTTCATATCTGATTTTCATTTGTGAGAAGGGATATGTTTTTGCATTGGTCGTATCAGCTGCAATGGTTGTACAGAAATTGCGAAAATAGTGGTAGAGTTGGTGTTACATGGATGGTGTCATTCTGAATTCCTCATAGTAACTCTGTCTTTCTATATGAACAATTAAATTTGTAACAAGTCAATACAGTGAATGCTGTAAAAATTCCCAAATGAATAATCATGACCTGCCATTTTTGATTTTCTATCAAATTGATAATTCCCAAACAATTCTTCAATATGTAGTATTATTAGTTATGTATACTACCACATAAAAAGCCATAGTCATCTTGTGCATTCGAATATTTCATGATGTACACTACAGATTCTATGAGGAAGTTTACAGTAGTATGTTACTTGTAGTGCCTGTAATAGTAGTTCTATTACCGTTAACAGTATTGCCACTAGTGTGAGAAGTAGTAATGGTAGCATTAGTAGTGATACCACTGTTAGTATTAGTGCTGGGAGTACTACTACTGGTAGTGCTAGAAGTACCGGTAGTCTAAGTATTGGTAATGGCAATGATAGTGCTGTCACCTGTAGTGCCAGTAATATTAGTGCTTATAGTAGTAGTAGTAGTAGTAGTAGTAGTAGTAGTAGTAGTAAGTAACAAGAGTGCGCAAATTGTTAGTAGTAGTGCTAGTAGTAGTAGTATTGGTAATGGTAGTTATAGTGCTGTCATCTGTAATGGCAGTAATAGTAGCAATAATAGTAGTAGTAGTATAATTACTAAGCAACAGTAGTGCTTCTACTGTTAGTAGTAGTGCTAAATGTAGTAGTACTGGCAATGATAATGCTAGCAGTTTTACTAGTAGTGCTAGTACTAGAGTGCTAGTAGCAGTAATTGTGCTAAGCAACAGTAGCACTAGTGTAGCAATGCTAGTAGTTGTAGTGCTAGTATCAGTCGTAGTTCTAGTAGTAGGAATAACTATTAGTAGAACACATTTGTAGCATTATATACTTTGTAGCACTTTTTCAGAATGTTTTGTTGTCTGTGTAGTTGCTTGGATGATGACAGAGGCTAAGTGAACATATTTTTCCCTCAAAATGTACTTGAACAAAGCCTTTAATGGCAAAGAACACTTACATGGAGCACGTCATATCAGAAATGCATGTCATGACGATGACACCTCTGGGTACTTTGATTGAAATGATTTCCATCGCTTTTATGTGCATTCATCTCCATGGCTACTCCATACAAGGCTTAATGATTTTGTCTCTCGTCATAAAAACACCATCTTGTGCCTGAATGGAGCCAACACTTGCAGCTGCGTCACTTCTTCTGAAGGAATCTGCCGTTTGAAAATTGCTGCAATACCCACGGGTTGTACAATGTGACAATTTGTATGGTGACTGCCTCGTTAAAGGTCAGAGTTGAAAGGTGACGTGTCACTACCAGCTGATTACTTGTCAGGCTTTATAGCCCCAGTGGAGCCCAAACATTTCAAAAACTGTCATAACTGTCAAAAAAGGCGACATACCCATTTTGTAATAACTTTTCTATGTCCGCAGGTGACTTGGGAAAACTATATTGGCAGATTGAGACAATTATTAGAGCTAATGTTAGGAGTGCACTCAAAGGATTTACCAACATATGACACTTTTGTTTCGACACCAGTATGCACAGTAAGACAGGCTGTATAATCCACTCATGCAGACTCTTAAATATTCACATACAGTGAGTGTCGTCAAAGATTCCAAGAGTGAGAATGTATATAATGAGAACTAGTGTAAATAGCCTCAGCATGTAAAACCAGACATGTTCAAGTGTTGGGAAATCTAACACTCTGAATCTACCTTTACAGTGTTTGCCAACAAGAAGTGTAAAAAACAGTTGCAAGTCTTCTTCCTGTAAACTATGTCTTGGTAAATTTATCCCTTTATACCTGCCGGACAGTATCACTTCCCCATCTGCCAAGTCAGTAAAAAGCGGTATTGAGCCAAAACCATATGTATTTTCACCCACTTGGTTTGGTATGTTATAGCATCTTTTAGTCTGTAAAATACTTGTTTAAAGTATCTATGTTTTCAGGGCCTTCAAATATTTAATATTTTGTTAAAATGAATCATATGGGACGTGTTGTGCTTCACTAGTTTTCACCAACTTTACCTGATAGTGACATATGAACTTGGCAGGAAAAGGGATATACATGTGCAAGCTTCGTCATATTAGCAACATCACATTTGATACCGAAACCCTGCTTCTGAACCTGCCATTTGCAGAGCACCGTCCTCCATAAGCCTTTTGTGCTTATGCTCCCTCAAGATCTCTGAGTTTTGACACATCAGACAGCAATACCTGCTTTCCGAAAATGAATGTAATGGAAACGCTAGTCTCAGGACATTTCTCTCTCAACCATATCGTGACCATCATGCTGATGGTCACGATATGGTTTCAAAGATCCATTACCGATGAGTTTTTATCTTGAACTCGTAAAGATACTGTTCAGTCGGTAAGTCCTCCCAGCAAGCGGTGGCTTTGAATGCAAAAGTAGGTCATCAGGGGTCAGGTATTTTTATGCAAAATAAGGTCAAGGTCACATAGCCTCTGTCAGGCAAAGTCAGCCAGTTCTGTTATGCACGGAATCAAATGCATGTTTGTAACCCAAGTCGTGATGAGAAAATCAATAGCTGGTAAGAAAAAAACAAATGAGAAATTTTACGACGTCTTTTGGATTGCTAGGCGCTGAGATAGAGTGAGAACCAAACCAGATTTTCCACCAAGTTTTATTGAGGTTCATAAATTCAAAATTGAAATATGATACCAATAAGTTACAAAATGTACTTTATTTGTATGCGTATCTGAGATCTCAAATGCGTGTGAGCATACAGCTAATGAATACATGTTGTCAAGCCAAAGCCAGACGAATTCATCATTTTTGGACATTTCCATGGTTACTGCAATCTGAGTTTTATTATCAGAATCCCTTTAATGAATGCCCCGGCACAGAGTGAAAGGTTATGTAATCAGATTTTCAATTAAATGTCACTTATTACCACTGAGGCTGACATTTCCATCGGGAAGTATTGTATTTCTTACATACCTAATTTAATTTTTAAAAAAATATAGCAGGCAATCTTTTTTTACACGCCGTAGAGGATACATGCAAACAAGAGCTGAGATGTACCTGTGTTATCAAAACCATGATCCATACTATTATGACCCATCATCAGTGTATGTGTTTTGGAAATCAACTTTATCAGCTTATGAATGGACAGTCAGTAATTATTTGGATTAAGGGATGCTTTGCTTGATTTATTATGTAAAAGAACAAGAAAGAATTAAAATGTGATTTTCAAATGTTGTTTTACATATCAGACTGATTGTTTGAGTAGGGGGATTGCAAAATTTAAGATTCATGTTAACCCTGTGAGCGACAAAGTTTAATTTATGAAATGTTTACCAGTAAATTTTTTTTCCAGAGCTTTGCCAGAATTTTGATAGAAGACCAGAGGCAATGAAATTTGATGTTCATTTGGTCCAAAATTATCAAAAAATTTAAGAAAAAATGTATTAAAATTGATGAAATCTTGCACTAAAATTTGAGTGGGAAAAATTACAGCACTCAAAGGGTTAATTGTACAAGCTACCAGGGATGACAATTATGTAGCAAAAATTATCACTTGAACAATTTCCTGGTAATCATGCAGATTGAGAGAGAATAAACAGGAGAGCATAAGGCTTCCAAAATGGGTATAAACCTTTGATAAATGTGATTTGTTCCATGTACCTGAGATTAATGAGTAAATTTCCTTTCCTGAATATTGCCATTCACTGCAATGGATGATTGATCACCCGTCTTGTGGTCATCTTTGGTTCGTTGACTTTTGATTTAGAACTGATGGTTGATGAGAAAAGAAATCAAAGCTGATGGGGCATATAACATTTCAATCAACCCATCAACGTCTCTCCCTAGCTGCAGGAAAACAGGTGTATCATAATATCGCTGATGAAAAATGAGACAGCAGACTGTGGAACAGCCTGTCAGTCTGCAGTCTGTATTGTAATAGTGTCAGGTGAATGGCCACATGTCAGCAAATACATGTACTGTATCCGGTCTTGAACCATGAGAAGACTGGTCAGGGATTGATGGAAATCATTTTGTGAAAATTTTATTAAGTTTGTTGAGCGAGTGTTTCGTTCCCCTGACAAAGCATGCAAATATTTTGATATATTAGGTACAATTTGTTCATAGCGTTGCTTCTCTTGGTCATTTAATATTGAACTAGCCATAATTCAAAGATGTAGTATATTAAATAGAAAAAGTGAAATTTTTCTTACTGTATTTTTCCGCAGCTGTGATTCAGATATTTTCCAGAATGCTTCAGTTTTTTACCAGAGACAGTCAATGTACACCCTTCAGTGATAAATCACTGTTCGTTTCTTCAATTTGCACTCATTTGTCAATCCTGCTTTTTCCAAAACTAATGAGAAATGTTTCAGCACATTCGTGCAAGCAATGTGGTCAGATGTTTCTGTTCGGATCTTTGCCTGTAGATGGTGTTCATCAACTGGTGTACATGTAGTTGATTACTTCTACAAGTCATAATAATTTTGTTCAAAAGAAAAAAAAATTACATTTTGCTATTCCTAGGTAGCAATACCTAGATCATGTTAATAAAATAGCTAATGTTTGCATCCAGTGGAGAACAGCCACTAGGCAGACCAACGTATAAAAGGAAATCAAAATTCTTAATATGCATTTAGTGCTATGTGAAAGCTTTGAGAGTCTCTGTAACACCCTGCTACATCAACGCACATCATTTTCAATCACACCCTGATATTATACAGCTGCCATTATTGCAACTCTCTGAGTTATAGTCAAAACAAATGCCTCTTCTCTCCTTCACACATTTCATCTGTTACATTGTGTTAGGGGTAAAATCTTTACACTATTGATGCACATGAACAGAATACATCAGGCATGTCTGGATTAAATGAACGTACTGAACCTGGAAAGTATAATACAAGGATACATGACGATGTAAATGCACTTTTATTTTGCATATTTAATCCGTAAGGCTTGGTTGAGTCCTTGGAGCTCTGAAATGATTGCATGAATAAAATGTGAACAAAACCAGATTTTATTTGTAAGAGGACAGAAAATTTTACACAAGTTAATCATCTGGGTAGGCCAACATTTTTACATGGAGTAGCTGTCGATGTCGCTCTCTAGGAATCGGCAGAGAGAGAGTGATAATCCTATTGGTAAAGAATAAAGCTTTCAAGTGGATTTCTTCATGGGGATTTACAAGGCACTGGCTGGGAGACTAATTCACATGTCCATATCACATCCTGCCGTCATTTTACTTGCTTTTTACTTTGGGCAACCTTCCTGCCATTATCCTGTCAATCTCATCAATCTCGTTCTCTTCGACCCTTTATAATCAGCATCTAAGATCTGTCAGCACACGGATGATGTCATTGTGGTGCGGTTAATCTGATTAATGCGATTTCTTGTTCACGTCAGACAGACTCACGGGCAAGTCCTCATTGCAGTGGCATTAAAAGTGAAAAAAAAGAAAGAAAACCGTAATATTATTCCTGACTTTTTCTAAACACAGAAAATCGCCACCATTCAGTGTAATGATAGTAATGATAGCTATTAAAATGGGATATTCTACTGTACAAAAAACCTCTGGGGGAAATAATGGATGCACAGCAAATATGCCAGTTAAAGCTGTTAATTTGAAGGCTGGAGGATTCACTCATGCGTGGTTGTGATTTATGAAGATACAAAAGCACTGTTAGTTTCCGTGCTGTATTGAAAATATGTCTTGTGTGATTTTTTTTGCAATTTTTTGGTAGTGATTGCAGGTGTATTCTAGACAAGAATGCTTTCATGTCAGTAAGAAACATTCTTTGGAAAAAGATCTGATGGACATTGATTTTCCGAGTGTGAGCTTGATTGCCCAACCATTTGAAAGTGAACCGGAACAGCGACGGTGGATTGTCTTCACCGAAACAGAGCTGTTATCAGATCGATATTATTCCTGTCCTTTATTTCCTTTCTCCGGTGAGCAGGATTCGGAAAACATGGAAGTGGTTTGTTGTGAGCTACGCTCAAGATCTGTCAAGGACACACACTCAATCCGTATAAACTTGACCCAGTCCAGTACATTGACCTACCGAGACACACGCACACTGACAAATGTGAACTCATGCACATGCATTCGCACACATACACATTGTTTGTCTACACCCACTGCATTTTATGTAATTGTCTCATGATAAAACTGCCTTCTTTGCTTGATATTGCATCTCCTGCGATGATTCTAAGTCAGTGCAGCTTCGCCTGTTGTCATGACAACATTCAATATCTTCATGAATTTCTCCATAAAAAAATATAGCATATTTCATATGAATCAAATAACAGTGTATGATAATATTACTTCTCTTCTGTGAATTAAAATTATGGTTCAGGGAAAAAAATAGGAAATTCTGTAAGCTACGTGCATATGTTCAGCGAACTTAATATTTTATAGATTCATGGTGCGAGAGATCAGTCTATCACATAGATACATAGACATATACATGTAATGGGGATTTAGGTCACCTATGTATTATAAAAGAAGCAAGATCAATCCCCTGCCACCTTGTACTGACAGTGCTAAGTCATCAGGTAGCCAGGAAGGACCATCCACATCAGCATTGCCTCACGGAAAATTGATTATACATGTGAAATGCGACAGAGTGAGTCATTCTGGAAGGGAATTAGCTTGCGTGAATCAGCCTTGCGTGATGCAAATGAATCATATTCCATGTTATTAGATTAAAATGCCGGAAGGTTTATGGTCTCATCCGCTTCAAATAATATAAGGATTGAAAGACTGTCCTCTTAGAAATGCTGCATTATTGTACAATATGTTAATATTGGGTTGACTATTTGGTGATACATGATGTACGCCCTCTGTGCTGTAAAAACAAAAGTAATGATAATATGAACTGTAGAGGGCAATATCACATGCGTATTCTCTGAGCAATGTGAAGACCAGTGGATCAGTGAATGATTGTGCAGTTACGTAAATGTAACCTTACTTCATACAAATAGTAAAAAAGCCAGACAAAAAGGTTAATTAATCATAAATAGTCACAGAATAATATTAGGAATTAGCGCTATATACAAAGTAACTGGTCGTGGTTTTGTCGCTTATTATTGCACAATCCTGTCATAATCCTTTGGGGCTGTGAATGGGAGTGTAATGATGTAGATTATGAAGTTGCTGGTAGACAGACTCCTGCAGAGTGTACTGATAGTGAAGGACACCCCATGCTGGCCTTCATGGCTCTCCTAGGATGTTTCCTGCTTGGGTGACTTTATTTACTGGTCTACCATTGACCAGAAAACTACCCTGTTCATGTCAATTGCTATCTGTCTACTGGAATTTATCTGCAGAACAGTTTTAAAAGGTAAAGTGCTTCCATTGTCTTTGCTACACCAGTTAGTATATATGAGGATGAAAGAAAGTTTTCATGGCATTTTTGGCTTTGCATTTTTAATGTTTGAAAACTACAGGAGCTTTTCTCCTTGGTGCATGAAGGCCCCCGTCACAATCACGGGTCTTTGTGTACAGGTAAGTTGAAAGTGAACGTACTATAATGTATTTCTGTGACAGAGAACAGAGAGTAGATGTTCTGAAGGATTGATGATTCTTCCCCAAAACTGACTTATTCGTGGGAGTAAAGTGTTACGGTAATATAAACTCCATATAGTTGCATGGTTGCAGGCTTGAAACGACAGACTTTCAAATGGAACACTACAACACCGTTTTCAACAATTGACTCTTTATCGGAAATCAGACAATTCAAGGCTGAATCAAAAACATTCGGGAGAAAGTCATGCTGAAAAATTTCTGTGTTGTTAACACTGTGGGGTTTGTTCTGTGATCAATGGAAATAGGTGTGGAAGATTTCAAGTCTCAAAACACCAATTCAAACCTCTTCGGTATGCATGGATAGAAACAATGTATCGTACAGCATGTCATACATCCACTCCACAAGGTTACTGGCAAGGTCTTAGAGACTTTTTAGGCTGCCACCATGTCTACTCTAAGCCTGACCATATTTTTGATTAGGGTATTAAAGTTTTGACATAAACTTTAGTACAGAAAAGAAAAGGGATGAAAGGCAGTGCTATTACAGTGGCAAAAAAAATAAAAACCTAAAACTTAGTAAAAGAAACATTTGATCAAGATTTTCAAGATTTTAAAGGAGTGCCTAAAAAAAAGTCATTTATTTTCCAGTTTAACGTTACAAAAAAGCCTGATCTGATCTTGCGTATACTTGACAAGTATTGAAGATCTGTACAAGAATTTACCATTAGGTGAATGTGCACAAAATGTTTCCTTCTCTCTGTCTTTAGAGTGATGTTTCCTTGTACAGTGAGTAGTATCAATCCAAATTAACTCATACATTTGTTGAGTTAAAATTTCAAATCAAATTACAAAGCAAGGCTTTTTACTGACTTCATTCACGGACCGTGTGGAGGGACCGTGCTTCATTCTATTCTTTTGTCACTTTCTCACAAAGAAAATGCGTCGTCAAAGTCTGTTTCAATGTCAAAGGTTTGATTACAACACACACTGTTTCACTGGTTGTAGCGTGTCTGCAAGGATGTGTATTGTCGTCAACGGAAGGCCAATGACCCATTGGGGATTTAGATATCACTGAAAGAGCCTGCGTCAGTCACAGTGGTGTTTTTGTACGACAGTCTGGTATGGTAGAGTTGACTTTTCAGATCCTCAGATTCAGATCCTCAGATCCTCAGATTCAGATCCTCAGATCTCAGACTTCAGATCCTATAACTTCAGATGCAGATTCAAATTTACAAGCCTTTTACAATACCTGTATTAACAGTATGATTGCAATATTTAAAATAATAATTTGAATATGACATGTACAAGGCAGTTATGAAAACAAAAAAAGTCTACATAAACGTTTTCGCTCAACAAGTTTCAACGAACACGGGTCTACAATTACAGATTAGCTAACTTGCTTCTTCCGACCCCTGAATTCTGATTTAGCCCGGGGTCACTGGCCTCCAACATGGATTAGTTATATTCCCTCGCCATAAATATTACGAACGATGGTAAAATACGGACTGTCGATAGCCAGCATTTACATGATCGTCGCGGTCTTGATCGTTCGATCGCGCGCAGGTGTGTTTATCTCTATGAGGGAACGTTCACGTGATGACATAACAGGTGGAATCATTGCGCACCCTGTCTTCGACAGATGACGAGCTGATTCTGAGATCGAAGTTTTTAAGTTCAAGATTCAAGATAAAAATAAAATAATTTCTAAAGCCTTTTAAAATCTAAATTATATTTTATTTATCAGTATATTACATCAAACTTTGAAAATTGTGAAATTTTAATTATGAATCTGCGTCTGAAGTTATAGGATCTGAGGTCTGAGATCTGAGGATCTGAATCTGAGGATCTGAGGATCTGAATCTGAGGATCTGAAAAGTCAACTCTACCGTCTGGGTATAGTGTTTGTTACAGCCTGACTCTATAGAACTGAGATTTGAACTTCCTTTTTAAAGCAGAACTGTACGACAATGTTTTCAACTTTAGTAAAGTTGAATGCTCTGAAGTGAAAAAACTAATCTTTTTCCTGGTGTATTCTTCTTTTATTCCCATGTTCCCACCAACACTATCTTCCGCCTCATGCCTTTGTACTCCATTTTATAACAGCTTTGTCAATATCAATGAGTTTTGTGATGTCATCATTAGACTATCACCGATAATGTTTCTCGATTATCCAGCATTGTGACCCTAGATGTTTCCTACATCTACAAATTCACTGACATCACCAAAACTAAAAAATAATAGTAAACAGAGTACCCCTTCCTGGACCATAATGGACTCAAGCAAACTTTGCACTCCATAATGTACTTGGCTTTGCCTTATACATTATTTCATGCAAAGTTTTGAGTTCGTTCATTATGGCCGGGAGGTTGTTATATTATTGCTCATATTGTTTGCATGGTTCCATAAGATAAAAATGTGATAGAAAGCAACTCTTTGTATTGATGGTTTCAGCAATACAAGGTCTTCATGAATATTCAAAACTAGAGTAATGTCCCCAAGTCCCAGTATAAACATTCAATGTCCATGTTGAATGTTTTGATTGAACATTTTACTTTCTTTTGACACGTTGGATGTTCTGCAGCTCATCCTAGGGTAGTGCTAGAACAAGTGTATGTCACCATGTCTACATTTATTGCAGGACAGAGGTGGCACTACCCATTATGTAGCATCAGTAGCTATATTTGTCATATAATGATTTGTTCAGGGTGTTGGCCAAAAAGTGTTGAAGGTCAAGGTTGGTCGGCCAGAGGATTTTAAATGGACCGTTATCCAAGGAGATTATGTGTGGAGGTACTACTGGTATTTATTGCAAGTAAAGCACAAGCTGGTTCAAAGTGCAGTGAGATGAAACTCATTAACTGAGTATGGAGTCTTTTTCATTTGTGGCACCTAATTTGTTGGTCCTGGCTGTGACTGTTCTAAGCCCCCAGTGTGAATGATATGAGGAACGGTATGATCACATCTGTCTGTGCTTACTCACAGTAGAGAGCATGGCAGGTGAACACTGCCAAGGGTCAAGGCCACGTGACAGTGACGTCACAATGTTGATGAAATGTAAAGGTCACAATGGGAAGTGGGTCTGATGTCACACAATTCATTCGGTCGTCATTGCATTCAAAACTTCCCGTGAGACGAACACAGGTGTGTATGAGTGCGCGTCGATGTGATACACATGTTTGAACGAGCTATTCGGAAACCATTCAGTTCTTAGTCTGGGTCAAGCTGACTTATCCTTTGTCATTGGTCAGGCTTCGGGTTATCCAATAGGTTGCGCGGCTGTGTTTCAGGTACACAAAACAGAGAAAAAGGTCTAGTCGGACAAGTGGAAACACCATGCTTACAACAGGTATGTGTTCTGAAATGTATACAGCAAATTCCCTGGCAACGATACTGCTTAGATTAGTAATATGCACAAATTTTGTGTTTTATAAAGTGGTTGGTATGAAACTTGAATTTTTACTCAGCACTACTTTTGAAATCGTAAGCAGTGATGCACATTCTGGTATAACCTGTTGTGTGTGTTGTAAGTTGTGTGTATTTGGAAAACTGAAGCATAGATGTTTCGTTCCAGTGTAAAATGAATGGTACTTATATCATGGTATATGTACATGTCACTTGAGTCTGTATGTCAGAGCATTCAAGCAAATATAGAGAGCTTTTTCTACTGTCTGTTATTCAAGTATATGTCTTTAATTCAAACATACAACTTTTATATCAAAGGTCACTGACTCAGCATCATTTAGAGTCAAGCCTACCAAGTTCACCTTCAAGGTCTCTGCTAATGCATGTTTGTTGACACTTGTGTTTTTAGTGCATCTACATGTCAAAAGTACGACATTCAACTGTAGGACCGTTTCAAGAAATATATGCTTGTACCAGGCGAGCCTTTTCACCACTTTTTACATACAAATTAGAATGTCTATGCGTTGGCAAAACAGACTCAAGGTGAATGGTGCTCACTCTAAGCTGTTGGTATTATTGGCTGTGTCAATATTGTTGAAAGCATTTGAAATTTGAGTGTTTCGTCTGATGGCCGGATGGAACCTATCAAGCCACGTGTCATTTGATATACCTAAATGTAGACGTGTGTGTGTGTGTGTGATATATGGCCGGCCCTGTTTGCCATGCTACTGCACATACATGATACCTGCCTATCCCATAGGGGAATACGATAAGAGAAGTAGATTTAAGATACACCCAGACTTTAATTGGGGTCAATTCCACAAACACTATGCCTATTATTGGACTACAATACTGTCAGTATTGAGTATTCCCCTAGTTTCACTTCCCCATGAAGTCTCCGATTTCTGTCTGTAAAAGTTGTTTGGGTACAGTAGAGTTGACTTTTCAGATCCTCAGATTCAGATCCTCAGATCCTCAGATTCAGATCCTCAGATCTCAGACCTCAGTTCCTATAACTTCAGACGCAGATTCGGAATTAAAATTTCACAATTTTCAAAGTTTGATGTAATATACTGATAAATAAAATATAATTAGATTTGAAAAGGCTTTAGAAATTATTTTATTTCCATCTTGAATTTTGAACTTAAAAACTTCGATCTCAAATCAGAACGTCATCAGTCGAAGACAGGGTGTGCAATTATTCCACTTGTTATGTCATTACGTGAACGTTCCCTCATAGAGATAAACACACCCGCGATCACAGTCCCTCGTGAGCTATTCAGCTCTGGGGCTATTCGCCCCATAGACGTATGTACATAAGCGACACATACGTCTATGGAGCGAATAGTCCAAGAGCTGAATAGCTCACGAGGGACTGTGCGGCGATCGAACGATCAAGACCGCGACAATCATGTAAATGCTGGCTATCGACAGTCCGTATTTTACCATCGTTCGTAATATTGATGGCTAGGGAATATAACTAATCCATGTTGGAGGCCAGTGACCCAGCCCCGGGCTAAATCAGAATTCAGGGGTCGGAAGAAGCAAGTTAGCTAATCTGCAATTGCAGACCCGTGTTCGTTGAAACTTGTTGAGCGAAAACGTTTATGTAGACTTTTTTGTTTTCATAAATGCCTTGTACATGTCATATTCAAATTATTATTTTTAAATATTGCAAGCATACGTTTAATACGGGTATTGTAAAAGGCTTGTAAATTCGAATCTGCATCTGAAGTTATAGGATCTGAAATCTGAGATCTGAGGATCTGAATCTGAGGATCTGAATCTGAGGATCTGAAAAGTCAACTCTACCGTTTGGGTACAGTAGACCTGTATATATCCTACATAATTGCAATGGATGTTTTGGTTTACATGGCTTTAGTATTGATTTCTTGTTCAGTTTTCCTCACAGTCAAGTTTAACTTTGTTAAAATCACAGTTTTAGAATATGATATGCAATATGAAAACAATCCCATAATGCATACTTGCTTTGGTTCCCTGACAAATTATCAATTGTTTTTGTGGAAATGTTGTAAGGTATTTTAGCAAAAATGCTTGCATTTTGTAACTTGTAACAGACAGAATGTGCAATGCAAATTTATTATCTTCACTAGTGAATCGGAAGAAAAAGGAAAGTAGATGTGTTCAGAAAAATTGTTCTTTAAAGCAGCGTTTTCACGGTTGAGAAAACTATGTATTTTGCTTTGTTATACTGCTGTAGTGGAAATGTGTCAGCAGTTTGAGAGAGGAAGAAACCAGCTTGTGTCAAAGTTCATAGATTTTTATGAAGTTTGTGGATATTACCGTTATTGTTCAGATTGCAATTTGTCAAAGAGCAGTTGACAACCAATACATTAGATATAACCTCTGCTTTATCATTCAGCCAGAGAATTACCACACCCTACCCTGGTTTCTGCTTTTCCTCAATACTGTGTTATCAGTGTGCGCAGTTGAACTTTGTGGCCTTGTGACGATATACTGTCAGAACTTCAAATTCAAAAACAGGAAATTTCTTGGTAACCCAGTGTTCAGTACAAGGTTTTGGTGTGTTCGTCATAGTGTGGATTGCTACGTGCTTTTATCTAGATCCCAATGTTTTTTTGCCACCCATGTTTCATATGACGCATATCAGCCGTGTAATCTACAGTGAATTGTCAACATTGAGTATCGTCATGCTGTTCTCCTCTTGTGTATCTAGTATTGTACAGTGTAACCTAGTTATTTCTCAAGATAGCATTATTCCCACCCCAATTTTGATATAGAATGCCCTAATTTTTTTGTCAGAGGATTTTGCCCTTTGCGATGTGATTTTTACTGTAACAAATTGAAACATCATGAATGAGTTGTCAAAAAGAGGAAGGAAAAATCAATTTTAAAGGAACTGTCAAAAAAATAAACCAAACGAAAGACTATAGATATTCCACTATGGCATTTGCATAAAAATTGCACCGAACAGTATGAAGTTGTTTTGATATTGCAAGCAATTATTACTGTACAAGGAAATTTGTAGCCAATATCATAAGAGCGGAAATTGTTTGTTTATGAAAAATCAAAAGAGATTTTGTCAACCTGCTTTAAGAAAATAGGGTAACTCCTCTTTCTTCTCATATGAGTAGGATCACTCTCACGTTATGCTGTTCAGACCATTCAACTGGTTTGAAAGGGTTACCAGTCTTTGGGTGGATTATTAGATCTCAGGAGGTAATGTTACCCCCCAATATATGTAAAAGAAAAATTGATGCAAACATGTGCAGTCATGCTGATTTTTTAAAAAAGATTAGGTATAAGAAAGGTTAGGTATGAAATGAAAAGTGTAAAATTTGGAAACAATAGCATGCCGTGGCATGCCATACCAAAACAATAAAATCTTCAACTTTTGAAATGTGGACAAATAATTTTGCAAATAATTTTGCATGTCTTAACCCAATCAAATTGCCTGTAAACCGTAAGCCAAAGGTCACATGGTGATCTGATGAGATTTTGTTGGCTGTCTCTAGAGGGCAGTGTTGATGATTGCTCCTCCACGGCTCTTTCCTCAGTATATACACTCACCTTCCCATGTGATTCCTGCACATTTGTATGTAAGGCTCAGAGGAATGCATTGGGAGCCAGTTCTGAAGAAAGGCATTCAAAGAGTCAGTTCAGGATCAAAGATCCTCATCATCTATCCAACTGATAGGAACTTTCCATCATCAGGCCGAGGTAATGCGATTTTTTTTTCGTGCCCCAGTTAAATACATTTGGTAATTGCTGTACATCAATTGAATTAAGACTGAGTGCGAAGTCTTCAAAGCAATATAGATGTGACTTGGACAGTCTCTGCTGTGATTCAATTTCTCTCCCAATATTTCCCCGTTTATCAGTTGCCATGGTAGATGTAATTAGATAAGTCGTTACACAATGACGAGTGTTACGGATGCTCCAGAGCATTGATTGCACTCAGAGGCAAGGTTTCATTTCATCATCGACATAGGTTGACCTGTTGACCTCAACAGCTCAGGATGCAATGAGATTGAGCACAGGGGAGAAGGTTTCATGGGATTCTGTACCTTGCATGAAGTTTTCAGTAATTTTATATTTGTTATTACACAGTGGATATGTAAGTGCATTGCCACAAAGAAGCAACAGACATATAGGCTGTTTTCACATTCTAGACTATAGATCAAATAATTTGATAACAAATGACACAATGTCAGGTCATGTGTATCGTTGAAAACATCACTGATGATACAGGATTCATTTCAAGTCAAATCCATCATCATCCACTGTGAAATTTATGCATGATATTATAAAACATGTCTTTTTCGTTAGCATCCTTTCTAAGACTTTGTGAATCGAATGAAGAGTCTGTCATTTCATTAATTTAAGATGCTGCTGATTTAGACTTTTCAGTGTATTTATCATGGTTAGGATATCTTGTCAGCGAAATTGAAAACCCGCTGTTTGCAATGAAAATCCAAATACGTATGCAGCTTATTCAAAATGCTTTACATTGTTATGCTGTGGGAAATAAGGACACTGTTGTGGTGTTCAGTGAGAAAATTGAACTGACCTTGACAAAGAATTCATTTGACTGTCAGACGTTAATTACAAATCTCACACACAAGAAAACCTTGTAATAAGGTTTCTATATGAAAGCCTGTAATTTTCTAATTGAACAGCTATGTAATTGCAAAATGATGACCTCAGTTGGCATGACACGGCCCTGGCTGTTGTTAGGTCATTCCGTTGGTGTTGACAACGTGGTAAACTGTTTTACAGTAAGGAACATCATCAACAAATGCAAATTTTGTGAAAACTAGAAGTAGACATCATCGTACAGTGATCATGCCAAGCTTTACTTTACATTTTAAAATGTGTTATAAGATTTCAGCATTTTTCACCGACAGTCAACATCGTCACATCAAAAATTTGATTGCTAATATAGATCATCCGCTGCATGTAAGATGTTTTGAAGCACAGTCACCCCACAAAATTTTTCGAAGACTGACCGTGTTTGAAAGCATTATTTTTGAGGCACAGTCATTTCAGGAGCTGTTGTGCTTGAGGATACCATCAGCTGGTTCAACAAATTTCAAAGAGATTCAACACTGTGAACTACTTTTTCACAATATGGTTATCAAAAACAATCTGTTTACCCTGATAACTGTCAGAAAATTGCACTGTAGTGTTGGTCCAGGAATTTCTTGAAAAAATAGCAGCGACCTCCATGCTGAGATCTGAAAGAGTTCAGCACAAGTTAATGTTGTCAATTTGAACTAGCTAATATTGTTGGTTCTACTCCTAGAAATGTTAAACCTATACGTGTGTAGTGTTCTCTATTGTGTGGAAGGCTGTAATACTAATAGCTATTGTCAGTGAAAGCGTTCAGCTATATGCACAACATATTTACTGAAAACTGCTCCAAACGGATTCTGCCTGCTATTTGCGACCATAGTAACAACCCTAGTGTAGCCAGAAGCGCAATGTGTTTTTTTTTCGCAATTCGTAGTAAGGATTGTTTTGTTCGGTGAGGCTGAGCTGGGCAGAGTTCCAAATTTGGAAGGAGTAGTTGCCAGATGGGAGACTGCAGTTTGATAGAAAGCGATGCTGATGCCTTATCGATTTGCACAGCGCCAGAGGGAGGGATTCTAAACCGATACTGCTGTGTGCTCCAGATTAGTCGTTAATAGAAGGTTTGCAGGTTTGCGGCGTCGTCCGTGTGTACTACTTCAACTCGTTTCACTTCAACCCATTACCGTGTTTTCCAACGATCCATCTGATACCATCATCCCAGGATGCCTGCGTGAAGCCCACTGCTACACACATGCATGCATTTCCCGTCTCCATGGCAACAGACTTCACAGTATTAGGGATGAGTCATCGATAAAATCGGCGACACTCTGCTCGTCATATATTGTTGCATATCCATTTTCAAGGTTACCCCATGTCCAGGTTTGTGTCATTAACCTTATATGATAGTGCAGTAGCAATTTCCTGATTTTGTGAAAAAAACACACACAGCACTTAGTCCAATGATGCCACATATTGAATTTACCTAACATATAAGATTAATCATTTTTTAACTTATATTAATCCACCACATCAAATTATACAGATATTGCATTATTCAACCTGGCAACTATTTGAGAAAATGAGACATTTGAAATTATCTACCCAGAAGGGAATGAAGGGGTAAAAAACAAGAACATTATTCTTATAGATAAGGTTGTTTTGCCCTGATAAAAGCATTATATACTAGTTAGATTTATTGTTATTATTATGTCTTGAGAAGCTCTCGATTTTCAATGTTCAAGTTTCTCAAGTAGTGTATGAAATATGGAAATAACACGTACCACCATCGATGTCAAATTATGCTGTCTTTACTTACCTATTATGTAATTTTCTCTGGTTTTGGGGTGGGAGGGGGAGGGGGAGGAGATTGAAGAACTCAAGTGTTTATACTGAAGATGATTTCCACAGCACAATACCACTTCACAACCTCAGGCGGTTTAAAACACATAACATCAAAATACTGCACCATGTCTCAGCCACACCCACATATCCCTGGCATGTCTCAGAATTGTCTGGTTTCCTTGGTTACTAAATCATCCTCACACACACACAAAAAATGAGGTTTTGTCTGCCAAGGAGGAGTGCTGCTGTCATTGAAATACACTCTGACAGTTTTGAACAGAAGGCAAAGTCGTCTTCTCTCTACCCCTCATCGCTGGTCCTATATATCTGCATTGTTAATGAGTTGCAGGTTATATTACATAGGGACCTATATACTCTTGATGTATACATCCACGGACAGTGGCGTGTGTGTGAGCGCTTGCTGTAGCGGTGGTCAGTGTGTGGAAGGCAGTGGCCAAGGCTCCCTTGCAATCACTATGTGCTTTCAGGTGTCTTCTTGGGAAGCTGCCTCTCACCTGGCCTTCATTGATTAAGTACTTTACAGGATTTGGAGCAACTTGTTTTGACTTTCACACAGTGAGTACACAAATAATTTTACAATCCTTAAAAGTACCCAACGTTGTTTGGGGAATACTTCATACATCATGTGGATGTATATATTTACATGTAAAGCTGCCAAATGTTTCTTTGTCATACTTTTCTGCAGATGATTTTAACCTACGTGTGTCATTGTGTATGCTGGCTCTCATATTTAATCTGACAGATTTTGTTGCCTTTTGATGTCTTCAGTGTCTGTTTATCTAGTCAGGGACCTCTCGTCGGTCTAAGTCGAATTAGACTAGTTTGTATCAAGCATGTTAGGAAGTTTGACTCGTGTGCTTTGTTGAATTGATGTACAGAACGATTACTTCAGACGTACAGTACAATTGCTTCAACAAAAAGGTGATAAATCATGAGAAACATTAAAATATTTGACAGATTTTTACTGTGGCAATATGGTACACTCCCTATCATGATCAACTCATAATCCAGAAATATTTTCGGCATGGCTGTGAACACGGATATGCAGTCATGCAATCAAGGGTGCTGAAATGCTGTGTATTAGGTTTATACAGTGTCGGGTTTCCCTGCTTTTGACACCAAGCACTTTGTAATCTTCAGATAAGATAGTGTCCTTCATCAGTGGAATCAATGCCTGTCTTTTGGTGAAAGACAATCAGCACACTCTACCAAAAAAAAATGAAGTAAATAAATAAATAAATAAATAAATAAATAAATAAATCTAACAAAATATGAGGAAGTAAATAAATAAATAGATAAATAAATAAGTAACAAAATAAGTAAATAAATCTACCTAAAGTATGAGGAAGTAAATAAATAAACAAATAGTTAGATAGATAGATAGATAGATAGATAGATAGATAGATGAATAGATTTAGGGGAGGCAAGAGAAGAGAGATAGTGCGGTTGTTATCATGCTAGTGCACTTATACATATTTCTTCAAAATATTTCACTTGAACAATGCAAATGATTAATTTTTGCTCACAGAAATCAGGAAAAAAAAGATTTTCTGGCTCAATGAGCATAGTGACAGCCTTGAACCAGTGCACTGGAAAGAAGATCACTGTGTGTGATTGTGATGTCCAGTTGCTTCAACTGCTTTATGCTATTTGATCAAGAAATGTCTACTTGATTAAATTTGGAGACGCAGAATCAGATCAAGAAAAGCACAGAGTGACTAATTTCAGGGATGGGAGTGTCACATCTTTCCAAATTGAATTCAGCGAGACTAGATCGCAAAATTGGACAATTTTGTCATAGATTCCCAACGATTGTTCCCCACCCTGTACATTAGACTACTGTTCACTGGTCTGATGTAGTGGCTCTTTACAGTGGCCTGGATTGGTGATCAATATGTCCTTGTCAAACGGTGGAAAAAAAATCCCAGACATCCACATGAATTGACTGATACTTAAACGTTGAGTAAGTTGTAATTTTCACAAACTTGTGAGATCATGGATCACTCATGACTGAAAAGCCACAGCGGAGATAAGAGAGACAGACAGCCCATCTTTCATCATTCCAATTATCATACATAGCCTCTCTTCAACAAGTCGTGGATTGTTGCGTCTACAGGAATATATTTGAAAATTTTCCACTTGAAAATTACAAGTATGTTTTCAGTAGTTAACACAAATTGTAATCTTACAGATTAGTTGGATTTGCTCACATGTGATAGTGATATTCTATGTTATGATAAATCGGAATACTGACTCACCAACTTTCTGCTCAAGGTCCACGGTTTACTCAATCAGTGGATTATGTTTCTACATGTGTACTGGTATTACTCTGCACACAATTCTAGCGTGATAAAGTGCCAGCAGTGTTGACAAGGCTCTAGATCCTTCTCTCAAAGTCATTTTGGACAGGACAAGACAGTTGACTATTTCAACAAGACAGTTCAAACTGCATTTCACAGTGCTCTGCCTAGCTTGATTGAGATAACTCCCAAAATGCATCAGTGATTTTGCATCAAAGTCCCTGATTCAGAGACAGAGTGGACAAATTCCCTAGATAATTAGTGCAGGGGTCTTGTCTTGATTGAGTTGGCGCAACTTTGACATGATAACAGTATTGTTCTGAGATAGTCACCGTCATGGTTGCATTCCGTTCATTGTTAGGGTTAAACTGTTTGATGTTTTGGAAGGGACAAGAGATTTTTTTTGGGATGAAACATTCACAGAGGATTTCTGATACTGTAGTTTAGGATCTTTGAATCTCTTGGAAGGGATCTGGGACTTCTGATGATGTGGGGAAAAAAATTCCAGCGGAAACGGACAATAGACCAAAGAAATACCTAGGAAAAGAAGGAAAGGCAAGACAGAGTACAATTCCGCAGTCTGTTTTCCAGGAATCAAAAAAACAATTCCCCAGGAGACACGGTCAAAAAATTGGCCAAAAAATCGACTCACCACACCGGGCTCTCTCATAGCAAATGGTCACCCCTTTAAGGAATTAATCATTGCTCCTGACAAGGGAAAACATGATAAGGAGTAACACAAGCCAAGATACAGAAACCATATATCATGCATTCCTGCCCTGTAAAGCTGAAAAAATTGTAACCCACTGCTTTCAAGTATCATGCACACAGTAAAATATTTCTCCTTGAGTTGAATTTTTCATTTCATTATCAATGTCTCTCGAGGGAAAAAATACTTCCAAATATAATAGCTTGTAAAAATTGAGATAGGCTTTTGTACAGTCACGCTGCATGCTAATGATGAATTTTTAGCAGAAATAGAACAATAATTTTGACGCTGAATTTAGGTGATGGCATTTTGCTGTTCACCATGGTGTGATATTCGTGAATTCTGAAGATTAATAACACTTGAATGGGAGAGATATGTGCATATGTTATTGTCACGAAATGTACATTTCGCGTTCTGTGTGACGCCATATAGCACTGTAATATTCATAGCCAACCCTGTAAAGTACACAGTAGATCTTGTCAATTACCCAATAATTCACAGCGAACGCATCTCTAAAGCTTTGCTATTCTGTGTTTGAATTGTTATTTTCTATTCAATTTCATCTGTGTGCCATTGTCCTCAACAATCAGTCTGTCGCGTGTAATACATAGGCTCTTATAATTGGATGTGTGATCGGGGCATAATCTGCATAAGGCTGTGTCACGTAGTCTCGTGGATTTCATTCAGCCGCCTGACAGCGCCAATTCAGCAGTGACGTAGTTTGTGCTGTGTTGCAGTTTGATGTAGACAACACACGCGCACACGTAGAGAGAGATAATGTCTCCTTGCTGACGTTCATTGCACTGTTTATTTTATATTGGTCTACTGAGAGTAGCCAGTGGATTAGAGCGGCTTCAACCTTGACCGTGATCTTGTGAGTAAACCCCATTTTGTGTAATTTTTCATGTCATCAGGAAACAAGACAAATTCATTGAAAGAACGCAGTGTTGGTTTTCACCCACTCACTATCAATAACTTGAATCAAAATTATAGGAAATCTCCTGCGTATACCATTCGCATGTAAATCTGTCAGTTTAAACTAACAAGTGTGTAACTGTGGCATTAATAGTGAAATCTTGTTAACTTTTAAAAATTGACATGTCGAGATTTTTGCCTTTCACTTTATCTGTGCTGTTCTTTCTCATTGTAGTTGTCAATTATATTTTTTTCTTTTGCTGTGGGATATGCACTTTGTCACGGTGATGTGGAGCCTGCCAGCTGTCCCCATGCATTCTAAAAACATCAATTGAGTTAACAGTCTGGGTAAAGTGTGTCAAGGGGGAAAGTCAGGACAAAGTGTGTCACCATGGAAAGGCACACAGAGCTTCATAATTAAGACTCCTAGTGTGACCAGTACACTTTTCCCTAATGGACAAGCACATGTGTGCAGGTGAAATTACGGCTGGCTTCAAATATGTATGCAGTGTGATTCAATTCAAAAATTTCAAAATCGCGTACCTCGTTTCGACAGTGGTTGATGCATGCTAACGACAGCAGGACAGAGATCAGTCTCTGCTACTGTACCATGTCCAGACATCAATACTTAATGAACTTCATGATTAGTTTTCTGAACCACGAATGAAAATACAAGGTGAACTGTGCGATAGCTTTCTCATCAGTGCAGTTTTTACCCCACTCCCCAGAGATGTTTTCTGTTACAAGCCAGTAATGATTTTTCAAGTTAATTTTAGAACCCTTTAACTACAATCATATTTTTTTTCTGTGCTTATGAAACAACATTTTCAGTAGCTGAGTATGTTTTTCAACCAAAATTTATGAAGCAGATGATAATCCGTATTACTATTTCAGTTGAAATGAACTTTTGACTTCTGAAAAAAAATCATAAATTTTCTTAAAATATGGAAATGAAAAAAATTTAGGTGATTTCCAATCTGGGAAGAGACTGCAATGTAGGGCTATCCACATCTGTATCTCAGATTCTTGACCAGAATGATTTCATCATTTTCATGGCGTCACTTTCAGTTTCCGTGGTACATGCTGAATTTGTTATTCAAACAGAAATTCTGTTGAAAGAATATCTGTGTGTGCATTTGTATTGATGTACATGTTCTTTCAGGCCTAAATGTCAGACAGACCACTTTGTAATGATGTATTTTAGTTGTTCCAGGTGGCAGAGTGTTTCTGTAGATCATGTTACCGGCCCTACTACAGCCTGTCAGCTAGACCATTAAACCCTTACTAGTAGATTGTTGTCACCTGCCTTCGAGTGCAGTCCCTCTATCTTCCTGAATCACAGTAAGTCGACAGTCTGCTGTTGAATTTTTGGAGGAGGCCTCATACATGTCGGCACCACTATCTGCAGGTCCTGGAATTCTTTCTCATGAAAACCGATAGATATCATTTGAGAGACCAAAAGTAGTGAGTAATTTGTAACACAGACATTATGATGTCAGCGAGGAACAATGTTTCAGTAACAGAGATCTCGATGCCCTATACCATACCATACCATACCTTACCATACCATACATGTACCATACGATGATCAATATACATATCTTGGCATTTTCACTCTGAATTTCCCCAGTGTATCGGGTAGGGTCCATAGAAAACTAGGAAAACAACAGAATTGGGTCAAACCTTGGAGGTAAAAGCGATGAGTCTCTGTTTTTGCTAGAATATTTTTCTGAATTTTGTGCTGTAGGGGCTTTCTATTGTTTGTGCAAGAAAATATCCAGAATCTAGTCGAACGCCCATATAATGAAGTTCTGCTTGCAGCTGTGAAATATATTCATCAGCAATGTCAAACAAACGGTTTTATATGTCTTAACCTTAATATGCTGTGTAATTGAACATTACATTTATTAAAAAATGCCTGAATGTATTGTTATGACATTGAGAAGTGAACAGGTACAATCAACTTGCATTATTGGATGCAATAATGAAGACTGAATGCATTGACCTCATTCATATTGCAAGACTCTGGCAGCCTTGTCATGTTTTCTGAGACGGTTTAACTTGCGTTCAAGAAAAAGGAGCATGGCTGGCTTTCTATTATGTCAAACTTTTAAATGCTTAAATACTTATTTCAGGCTTCTTTCAAATGTGCCTCCCATCTGGATTGCTGACAGTATATTTTGTTAGGATGACACTATCATTGGAACTGAAATGAAACCATTTCAGTGCTCAGAGCAACAAGGCAAAATTATATATCATTCAGACTATGTATTGATCGATTTAAATAAAACTTTCTTTATTGTATATTTTACTGCTACCCCACGAGAGAGAAATTTTATGAATCATCTGGTGTTTTTGTCCATGAACTTGAGGAGAACAGCCAAGATTGGGCAATGTTTTAGCGAGAGGATTCATTTGAGAAACTGTTATTACAGAGTGGCGGAAAAGAACCCAAAAGAAGTCGGGATGCTATGTTTGCGTTCATTTGAAACTGGTTTAAAGTGGCAAATGTAGAAATCTCCTTGTCTCTGACGTGGCTTTTACTCTAGAAACGGCGTCAAACTGGTTCAATGAATACCAAGTAATGCTTAAATCTCCGATTGCTGGAACTGAAAGCCAATTACATACAGCCCCAAGACCTGGTAATTGGCCGGCAACATTACTGAATTTACGAATTATACCGCACACTTTGCAGTCTTTGCCTGGCCCGATTTTAATAACGAGTGGCCCCGGTTGTTGCCGACAGTGATTCTCCGTGACTCCAGCGCACTGAGCCGCTGCTCTATATGCGCACAAGCAGTAAAATTGGATCCATGTGTACATAAAACATCAATCACGTAATTCTCCGTTCGGTCGTTTAGCAGCCACAACAATCGTAAAGAATAAAAAAGATCAGTCAAAAAAATGACCACTCTCCTCATTCTGTTGGTTTCTACGTCAAGCCTGGTGTGTTTGGAGTTTTACGGTTAACTGCAGCTCCATATAGCGTAGACAAATGTAATTACATTATATTGTATGTTGATGTACGATGAGGATTATGTATGACGAGGAGTTGATGGTTTCATGACAGATCCTTTGCTATTCATTGCACTCCTATCCGTTTTGATTTCCAAATAGACAAGAAGGCACCTTGGAGTAGCATAGACAGGATATGCAGGTTTCACAATTTATATGATATTGACTGGTAACATTTAACCCATTGCGTTGTAGACTTAGTGTCATTCAGAATTGTTGTATTTTATAGCTTGTTACAGCAAAGTATCCTGATTGCCCGGGCCTGATTGCTTGTGGAGTGAAGATTTTACCTCATGGTAGTTTTTTGGAAACAAAAGAATGATGAACAACACACCCCAGACACCTATCTTGTGGTGAATCTGGACTAAACAGGATTGAATTTCCTTTAGTCGTTTGATATTAATGATTAGTTTTGCAAGAAGATGTTGAATATACACCTTCACTCACTAACCCTATAACACCCCTGCTCCCCAATGGTATCACCTTGTCATACCAGTAATGCTGCAGGTTTTTATAGTATGGGTGTAAATGCTAGGGTAAGGGAGTGGCAGACAGACTAGCTTGAACATCGCCAGCTTGCCTATTATCCATGATAAGAAAATTGCCAGGCAGTTTGGAAATTCAAGTGAGCATTAGGGAATACAACGATACACCAGAAAACGAGCAGAATTTCACATCAGGGAATAAATTTTATGACATGTTGCCTGCTTGCTCGGGGACATATTTTCTCCCCGCGTAATCTTTTCAGATATTAATTCCTGCGGAGTCGCCGCAATATGACATCCTTCTCGGCCCCCTAGATTCCCGTAACTCTTGAACACACAGGTACGACGATGGCTACAATAGTACCTTGGAATGAAAGCAAAACAATGAGAAAGCTATATAAGGTTAGACTGGTACATATTGCAATAAAGCGATAGTGCCATGTAATCTATACGGAGGATGTGCAGTCTTTAAGAGAGGTGATTTTGTGAGAATTGAGGTCTTAAAGATCATGAGAGAGCTTAGTTATGCTCTCTGTAAGGGCCATTTTGTTCCATGAAAATGCCTAGACAGATTAAAGCATGGGGCAGCTTTGACAGGAGACTCTGATAGACTGTGTGTGACACAAATGTTTTACAGCACGTGTCAGTGCACTGGTAAGCTGAATTTTATGCAGTCAAATAAAAAATGAACAAGTAATGAATTCTCAATCATTTGCTGATCTCATGTTTGCGAATTTATTTGATATTTGTATATTTATTTGTCTTTGAATCTATTTATGTGTATACTCATTTTTAGAGATGAGATCTGTACTACAGTGATAAAACTTACTCTGAAAGTGTTTTATGTTTTCGTGTTTACAACATTTTCCATATTACATACTGCTAGATGATTTTATAGAATTGTTTTCCTTTGGGTCCTGTCTGCAGATGCCACAATATCACAGACATGATCAACAAAACAGCATTGAATCTGTCCGGAAAACAGAATAGCTGACAGAAAGACAGATTCACGTCAAATTTATGAAAAACGCTTCACTGAAAAATATTCCCTATCTTTTGAATGAAGAGTTTACATATTATGGTATTGAAGTGTAGTGACATTTGTACTTACACATGCAAGCACAATAAACATGATCTGAAGTCAAGTACTGATATGATAAATTCAACATATTGGCTTCTATATATGTGTATTCACTACTTTGCCATTATCCATCATTTTGACATGCTTAGAATGCAGCACTGGCTGTACGTTCACAATGAAACGTATAGCACTGAAAGCAAATTTTTGATACTTATTTTGAAAATCTTGGAATTTTTCACCCTGAGTGTGTCTTCAAAATGACAAATATATGCCCTGTTAGGTTACAAAAAAGCTTTTGATTTTCTCGGTAAATATCATTATAATATTCATACGTATACGGTATATCAGCACAGCTATTGGTTGTTTTCGTATGCTGTTGTGTGGTCTTGGCCCGGAGTCTTGGCAATGTTGAAAGGGGAAAGGTCATGTTCATGGGTGAAAAAAAAACCAGCCAAAAGACCCTGTGATATTTCTTTGCATTGATAGCACAGATTGTCAAATTCAGGATGTGCAACTGATAGCTTTACAACAGGATTGGAACTACGGAGTTCAAAGCAATCATCGCCTAGTCAGTCAGTGTGCTAGCTGCCACAGATACATTTCCCACCATTCCATTTGATAGGGTTCTCATGTAATCAAGACGGGGACATTAACTATTTACCGGCCAGAGATGCAAAGGTGACTGGATAGTGTTTCAGGAACAAAATGTGATTATAGCAGTGAATAGGAAAGGCAGTGGAAGGATAGGACGAGATATAGAAAGGCTTGTCAATAATTTCACGAATACTGGCTGGTGAGTCCATATTCACATGTAAATTGATAGCCAAATAGACTATTGACACATTTAGATGAATATTTTACGCACAATTGGCTTGAAATATATTCACCGTACATATATGAATAATTCTGTTCCTCCATTCACGTGTTCCATTCGTGTGTTACATCCCCGGGTTACATCCCTATGTCTCCCCAAACAATGGACTGTCATACATGCAAGATGTGAAAATGTATGAATACTTTACTTATATGTAGAGTTTTAAACGGCAAATATGGTGTTAGTTTTCTGTCAGTGTTGAAACATTCTTATACGCAATAGTCATGCAAGCATACATAATATTTGTATTGGAAAATGACACAAATGGTGTATAGCCAGGTTGATAATGTTGCTTCAAGTATTTATGCCACCATCTGATATTAACAGCAAGAATGCTTTTCTTTAAATTACAAAAATACCACCAGATAACAGGCAAACACACATATGTGCATAAATACATATTTATATGATAGTCCATAAAGTAAACATAATTATATGTGTAAATACTCACAAATAAATATGTAGGTGCATATGTACATATTTATAAAAAAAGGTAGAAATAAGTAGCAATGTAATAATGTGATGAATGAATGGAACTCGGGAAAGGCCAGAAAATAGACACAGTCCATTAAATTTCAACATCAAACTAATCTGAGGTTGAATCTGTATACTTTTTATAAGAAGGACAATAATACTTCCATGATATACAGTTTTTCAAACTGCATGTCTGGTGACAAAGTGACCTAACCTTCAGTTAATTTCAAAGCTGAGTCAATGATACTGGTTTTGCTCTTCGGTGACTAAATGCAATACACTAATAGAATTTATATAATTATCTATGGCGGATCAATAACAGTAATCGATATGCGTGTTTTGAAGATAATGCCCTTGGTATGTCTGGTCAGTGTCAAATTTCTGTGATGGGGAAACGAATTGTGTCAGTTTTATCGGGTGGTTTCTGGGTGCTTTGGCTGTTAACCTGGGTAGGGCCTGTGTTTGTTGAAGATTTAATGGTGGATTTATTTCCACCATCAATCTCATCTCGGCTTGTCACGATGGGAGTCCATGTTCATCTCCATTAATTGGACAAAAATGGTGAAATGAATATTAAGAATGAGGGGAAAAAAAACAGTTGGTAGACACTAGGAAGGTCTGCATGACCTCAATACCATGCACATCAGGGGTACCAGACGTTTTGACTTTTTAGAAGGCTATCGAGCAGCTGTGTTGTCATGCTAGATTTGGTGTGTATAAGCCATGTGTATAGGCATTGCATGGTAAGCTTTTCAATGTCAAAAGTCTAAGCTGTCACTGCCATGAATGTTTTATTCCAAGTCTCAAAGCTGCACTCATGATTAGTCAAAACTGAAACGTTGCCCCTATTTTCTCCTATTGATAATGCAATGAGGGGAGGGTTCATTTACCAGTACTGGTTCAAATATGACTAGGCTTTTACATGCTTGAAGTCTACTGTTTCCTGCATGAATCATTGTGCTTGTCACTTAAAATAACAAATGTGAAATGTAAACAGTAGTTGCTCAGAAGTCATAATATCAATTACTGCCCAATTAAATCAGGAAAGAGTGTCTGAAAATTTGAAATTTTGACTCTAGGATTTTTTCATTGTATTGGCTATTCATCATGCATGTGTTCTCATTTTCTGTATTTAAACACCAGAAGTTGACAGATGGTCAATTGCTGAGTATATCTGTCATGGGTGCATTCGGAATGTGCTATTTTCTATCCAACACTTAGAAAAAGTATTCATTTTGACCCCAAAAAATTAAAACTTTGTGTCTTTTACATTAAGAAGTAAAGTTTGAAAATGGAACACCGAGTGACATCAATCAAGAAACAGTTCTGTACCTTTCATATTACCAACAAATTGTATACTGTAGTATTCAGATAACACATACATCAAAATGAATTATGGATTACAAGCATGATAGTCACACAGTAAATGGGTAAACTGAAAGTGCTGTTAGAAGTTGTAGACATACGAATTGTGTCATGTGAATGTAATCTCCAACATTTTAAAAGGGCATGTGCTTATAAAACACAGACCTTGTCATAAAATAAATACTGAAGTAAATAAATTATTCAAATAAATATTTCCCACTTCCATCGGTTCACAGAAAATATACCAATTGTTCCTGACTCTGGTATTAGTATTTAATTAAGATTTTTGTGAAATTTATTTTCATTTCCTGTAATAATCGTAGACCAAACAACAGAACACATCAAACTTCATGTTGTTCAAGATTTCCTTGTTGACATACTGCTTTGCTGCAAAAATTGAACTCATAGTGCTGTTGTTTGTCATAATCGTCTGCGCGCAGTTGGACAAGATCTTAACAAATTATTTGTCTTCCTCTTCTGTATCTTTCAGAGTGATTACGACGACCATGAACACCTACCAGAGCCGTCTGCTAGTCCAAAACCGCCGGGAAATGAGTTCATCTTCTCCCTGCCCCGCAACTTCAAGTTAAGTCGGCAGTTGTCTGAGGACACTCGGTTCGCTCGACGTGGGAGTCTCGGTGCGGCTCTTTCCACTCACCATCTGACAGTCAGTACAAGTCATGGCAGCGGCGAGACTTCAAATCTTCTTCGAATGAGACAAATGCTTGGACAGTCTGCTCCTTCTCTGTCAGCTAGTATGGTAAGTATATGTACATCATGTTTCATCAGAGGACGGTGGACAGGCATTCAAACTTTACCGCCAAAAATACAAAAAGAATTGTTTCTGGTCATAACTTCTTCTGTAAAATAAAACAAGGATGTGTACTTAAAAAAATATTTGAAGTTCTGGTCAGTCAGTCTGCTTTCTAAACATATATTTAACAATATTCTTCTTGTGTTGTATTGAATTCTGCTTATTTGAATGCGATGGAAGAGGTAGCTTGTAATGTAAGCATACCATTTTGTGACTTTAATTGTTCATTGCTCCTTGGTTTATCTCAGCTCCACAAAAATAGAAAATAGGTACATTGTATGTGAAGGCTTAAGGTATACTGTCACCTGTTCCAATTTTGCCACAGTTACCATGGAAAGAGAAAATCTAACCAATCACAGATTTTAAGCAGGTGGCCGCTTTTTAAAAACAGTGCCCTCACAAGGGCATTTTGAATACCAAGGAACGCCCCTTTGACCATATATGGGCATATTTAGATTACAGGTGACTGTATACCTTTAAGGTGATTCATGCTCTGACCAGAAACAACTTTTTTTTGTTCATGTTTGAAACTGTCACAGAGTCAATAGTAGAGACTGCGTTTACCAGATGTGGCCAAAATGTTTAGTTTCCACTGGTAGTTGTAATATGTTCTCAAGACATATTCACTTTTGGAATGGTTTTTAGTGTTGTCAGCCACCAATTTCAAATCTGAGGGTGGTAGTTGTTTAGAAATTTAGCTGTTACTACAGTTTTATATACACATGCATAGCAGCAGTCTTGGAGTCATAAAGAATAACATCGTAAATTGTTCACTTATTATAAATCAGTATGAAAGTCATAACTATAACATTTATCAAATCAGTGTGAAGAAATACACGTATCATCTCAAAAATTAGAATTAACTGCATTATTGATGTGTATTGACCCCCATTGTCCCCCACCATATACACCTAAAGTACACCTTGAATCCCAGTGTTAGCTAGCTACCTCTAGTAAATATTGCCATCATTGATAATTTGTCTTTTATTACCATTTTTCTTTCCCCTCTACCATCACATCAGCCCATGACCAAGACACTCGTGTTACAGGTGTGTATACCAACATGTGCCAGTTTGTCCTTGTCTGTTTAGTAAATGTTTGCGTACACGTCTATGATTGTTTTGCTGACCAGCACAGTTGTGGCTAAACTACATACTTTTGCGTTCTACAAACTTTGCAGTATACAACCATTGTGTACTGTTTTCCTATCCATATCTACTTCCCTAAAACATCCTCACCAGAACAAATTGTTTTTTTCTCTTGAATATTTTCTTTGACTAATAAGATAAAGTCTGAATTTTTGCAGCATTTTTCTTGATTTAGAAAGTCTTTGAGAACATTGTAAATATTACTAGGATAGTCAATGTTGATTTTTCTGAAAAATTTCTCTTCTTGATCCTTGTAATGAAACTGTCTTTCAATAATCATAAAAATTAAAGTAATCATCCTTTTAAGTTTATTTTTCACCTTCCTAATAGCAGTATTTTTCTCTGGCATTTAATTGCTTCATACAGTTTAATTTATTATTACATAAAGGAAGGTATTAATATTCATTTGTATCATGGCTGACAGAAGTACATCTAGAAATAATGCATGCTGAATAGGGAGTATAGTAGGGTCAGGGTTGGTCTCTTACTGAAAGGAATATAACCTTCACGCATCTCAGGTGATATCAAACGTAGGAAATCAACTAAAAATGTGTTAACTCATACTGAAGTATACATGTAATCTAGCGATATCCTTCGAATTTTATCACAGGCAGAATCCACTGAATATTGACACAATTTTCATTCAAGACTTCTAGACCTAGAAAGAAACGTAATGGAAGTTGAAAGGTCGCGCTGCTCGCCCCAGGGAGCACCTCATCACTCAGATCATTGGGAATTTGCTATGTTACATATGGAGATCGGGGATATGAGGTCAAACAATATATTCATGGGATTGCGCATATCAAAACAGAGCTGGATCTTGTCATGCATGGCAGTAGAGAATTAATCATTTCCATGGAATAATTTTCCATGCTGTTGACTTCATCCAAGTGCTGTTTTCCAGTGTGAATTTGACGCAGTCTTTCATTAACCAAATTCCATTCCGACTATTTTAATACGAAATAACCATATGCAAAATACCTGTGTCAAAGGTCATGTTCAAGTCAGCACTTTTATGATCCCTCTTTTGATTCAATCTGCATAGGTTCTAATATGCAGATTATTCGACATGATGTTAGTAAGGCCAATATATATGTATATCACACAAACACAGAGCCACCCTCCCTCCATCTGTGCATACTGGTATGGCTGTGGACACATATCACCATACATATACATCTTCAATCATCACATGTGTGCCCATTTGGTCATGAATGGTTCATTTTGGAGCGCTTGTATTCATTTGGGTGTTTATAAACCTACCGGTATACAGACAAATGCCATGAATATCACATGCTCAGTGTATGGCAAGCTAGTTGGTACAACGCACACATTTCACAGGCTGCACATCAATTAAACCGTACCATTTTGAAAAAAAAACAAAAATGTAAATATTTAAAAAAGGAAATACAGTGCATATTTATATGGGATTATTTTATCACAGAGATTTCCAATTTGCCCTCTAAGTTTGAGAATTTTTTGTTTGCAAGAAATTGAAAGTTCATACTTCACTATATTGTTAACGTTGTTTTGTATCAGTCTGGCACCACAGACAGTATCTAGTCAATTTGCATAATATGCCATCATTGGCTAATTTATGAAAATATTAAACACATGATCGTTTGAAGTTATTGGACAATGAACCCTATATTATGTAGGTTGCACGACTCTGTATTCAGTAATTACCATGTATATGGAGTAAAATATGCATATTTGGTCAAGTAGTCAAAAGTGTTTCATTCAGTCAAAACAAGTACGTGTTTGTGCATTGTCAAAATTGATTGGAGGTACTTGTGTCGGTGTTCTCTTGCTTGGTAATGTTGAGCCCTCCAGCTGAGAATTCATAATACAGTTCTCAGTTCTGTACACACATATATATATGCATGCAATGATGGGTGGGACTGGAAATTTAGCTCGGCCCAGATAAAAAATAAGTGTATATCTTCATGGAAATTCGTTCTTCTATATCAGAGTATGGTTGATGAGTCATGAATTGTTGAAGAAAATTCGACAATGCAACCAACACAATTTTTAGCTCTGCAGTAAGCTTGCAACCAAGTTCATGAGTAGGCTCCATAGCATATTGTAAATATTACATTGAAATTGCGCATTCCGTTTTTGATGTTCTTAAAAAATTCATGGTAAATATGAAACAGTTTCTAGCCAACATCATGCCACTTCACGCAGTGCAAACACTTAATTAATGCTCTTGCTGTTGCTGTTGTGAATATAATTTCATCATAGACATAAATGTGGAGACTGGTTTGACTATATTCAGACATTGTGTCAAAATGTGTGATTTCCCTTTCAGAAATTTCATTGCAATCTAAAATTTTCATCCCCACTTAAATTTTATTGGCGTACCTATAAAAAAAAGGCAGTAAAAATGAGTGTTCAAAATCAGTGCATTTTGAAATTGAGCACAGCGGAGTGACGCTCGTCGTCATATATTATCGTCTGTGTTTTATGAACCTAACGTCTGCTGCAAAAGTGTGTTACACTCAAGTCCAATAAATTTGAAATCACGATAATTCAAATTGCCACACTGCTGTCACTCAATAAATGTATGTAACCCATTTACAGTATTTATGATCTGTGAACTTACTTTGGTTATGCATACACTTTGTACTAAACTCACATGTACATGCATATTCCTGTCGTGATGAGAATGTGTTGATTGTACACGGCATGACATGACTGTCAACAATTTATTACTACAGAATGCACTATACACACTGCAGCACTCGGGCACTGACTCACCAACTGCAGAAAATAGGAACAAGAATGATTTTAATTTGTCCTCACGTTCCGTGTACAACACTGTATATTTCTCATTGACAACAGTACCTAAATAAATGTATTTGGTTGCCTGCTTCTTTCTGTAGAGCATTATTTAGGACAAATATTCATCTCAGTGAGCATTTTAAGAGTTTAATTGCCTGAAAAACCCAATATCTGTGATATGGCCATTTATATGACATTTTCACTCAAAATAGAACTTCAGCCCATCATGAAGTGTACCAATCAGAAGCAATGCTTGTTGTCAAATTTTGGTGAGATCAATGTGTTGCAACACAATAGTCTATCATGAAATCAATAACTTCTAAATTGAACTTTTCAAAGTAAGTTCCTTTCAACAGTGTAACTTTTTTATTTGACAGTTACCGGTACTTGTTAAAATTATCATTTTAATTTTAGGCAACTTAAAGAAATTCTTTGTTTGCTGTTCTTGGATTTTGAAAAACCTACCAGCCAGCAAGGGAAAAACACAAACATAGACAAAAAACACAAGTGTATTAACATAAGCCCAATTTTACTTTGGTTTCTTTTAGAAAAATACCAGAAATATTTTTATTTGTAATAGTGTTAACATTGTGTTTGTTTTCTTAATTTTCTCTGAAAACCTATCAGTGCGCGGACGGCAAACAAATATTAATTTTTTTTAAGTGCCTTAGGGTTTTCATACTTAAAGAACTATCAAAGTACATGTAGTAAATATCTTGTATAAGAATTTATTTTTGAAATACTAGAAATAATATTCTAACTTATCGTGCTCTCTCTTCTCATGTTTACAGAAGGAACTGAGCCTATCCAGGAGAGGAAGGTAATAATTCACAAACTATTTTTGAGAAAAGAAAACCCAAATATATGAACATGTACATGCAGAAGGAAAGAAAGAACAAACAAGCAAACAATCAAATAAACAGAAAATGCAATGCCCTACAGCTGCACTGTCTCCATCACTAATGTGTGCATACACTGGTTCTTTTACATTCTCTGGTTAAAATACAAGTAATTGTTCATCAAACTCCTCCCCAACCTAAACCTCATCCCATACCACGTTTGGTATTTCTTTCCTCAAGTAATCGGTAGATATTGAGAGCAGATTGTCAGTCATGTTTCTTTTGTGCAGCAGAAAGGCAAATTTACCTAAAACAATGTATTTCTCTTTTCAAAACAAGGGAAAAGGTGAAAAGTTTTTTTCAAGAGGATTTCCAGGTGATTCTGTGTAGGGTTATTGTAACACATTTAGCAAGCATGAAATACTGTAGATCCCCTTTCTGAGATGTAATGATTTAGGCAACATTTGAAACGTTTTATAGGGTGTAAGCATATAGTATGTGTGTATGTGTGTGTATCAATATTTTATTCAAATTGAGAGCTGTCCACGTCTGGTCCCAGATTCCCTGTCAACTAGAATGAGGAGTGCTATTTATGAACAGCAGATTTAGAATATCAGAGATATAGGTATTTTTGCTTATATTTATGAAATACTATGAAAAACATACCGGTATGGCAATGGCATTGCTGATGAATTTAACTTGCATCTTCCACAATATGATAATGATTTACGTACAGCAGCACTTTTGAATTCCATGGCACTGTACTTTGAGATCTATATCACAGGTGCTTTGACGTAAAATCATCAAGGTCATGGTCATTACCAATCTTAACTGAAAACAGACCTGACAGAGATAAACAAATAGTATTTTACATTTGATGAGAGCCGGGGAAAAATGAAACAGGGTTGGTGGCGTTTATATAGACAAGGACGTTCATGAGAGAAGGAGTATCTATGAACCATATAGATGTTAGTTTGTGAGAGCCGTAGTGTGTTTTCATGTTGCTGACTATCTGTTTTTGTGTCATTGTCAGAGCAAGGATAGAGCTGTGTTTAATAAATCCAGTCAAGGGAGGTTTAATTAAAACACCTTGTATTCAAAATCTAAGACCTCCAAATCCAACGGCACGACTTTGAACTTCATCAAGGCAATTTCCACCGGCAATTTCCATATCGTTTTGGCAATCTGCCAATAGTAATCAGATTATACACAATCCTGTACATCGATATTTCCATGTTTTGAATCCCCACTACATTGTGCCATCATTTTCATCGTGTGTGTCGTACAAATGAAAGCGCGATAAGGTGCTGCTCTCAATTTGTAAATATTGAAATCCAGGGAATTGGTCGCCGTAGATCGCTGAAGATCCTGACACTATTACTAAACTTTCACCGGTCAACCTCTGCAAGCATGATTGACGTTCTCCGTCTTCTCTTCCTTTCTAGTTGCCGTGGCAGAAAGGGAACGTCGCCTACGTTGCCAAGATCACATTCACCAAATTCACATGGTGAGTCACTGTTAAATCTTTTCATGTGTTGACATATGAGAAAATTTTCAAAGATGTTATGTGTGCTATTTTCCCTCCCTAAAAAATTTCCCTCCTGCAAGCCCTTTTTAGGGGTAATTGCATTTGACTAAACCTTCTCGGAAGAGCAGTTTGGCTTTTTCAACTAATGCATGTCCTCCCATTATATTATTGGATGAAAGTGCCTGCATTTTAGGTCTTTGAAAGGTGATATTTTTCTTTATGTTTACCTATATAATAACAAATTTTTTTGGAGACATTATTCTGAGACATTGTCATCGCCAGTACTTTTGGAGTGTAAGTCTTTTTCACCACTATAGATAAGACTCCTGGCCAAATGCCACAGATCTAGCTATCTCCGAAATCCTCATTATTTTTGCCAAGACGTGTCTATAGCATGTTCTACAGTGGAACAGGGCTTCTGAAACCAACAAACAAACAACTAAAACAACAACAAACTATGCTGCTTTCCCTCCTCCATCTCAATCATACATCTGTGAAAATCACCCCAGACTTAAAGAAGGCAAGGGTTCCAGAAAAAGAGTCAGATGAATTAGCAAAGATGCTTACAATTGGCCAAACCCGGAATTCGAATCGACCACGGTACACACAAAGCCATGTGCGCAAACGCGCTTAGACGTACGTGTATTTCCATACGCGTTAGTACACATGTGGGCTTGTTTGTACCGGCATCACGTGATTATTCGGGCGTACTGAGTCTGTAGAACGCATCGCGTCCTTTTATTCCGGAGTAGAACCATTGCCTATCACTTGAATATAAAAATAGGGTAAAGTTGTCCATGTATAGATGAAAACACGACAGTGGTGTCAAGTTCAAGTACAGTGTCATTAATGTGTCACTCGGTCAAACTTGTATTGGTCTTTTATGTTGTCATTGCAAGGAATGAAATTACTAAACTTATCTATTTGCACACAAACAACTGCACACAATTAATTGAAAACCTCAAATTTACTGGTACACTCATATGGAAACCCTTTTTCTCATCTTGATGAGAGTAACCACTAATTAGCTTCAAATTGGATGACATGTAGGTATGTAATGCTCATGGGGGTAATTAATTCAGAAAGCCAGCTAAGTCTGTTACCTCTAGGATGTCTGTGCTGGTTGTTTTGTCAACAACAAAGATCAGTGTACCTGTAGTTTCTGCCATGGATGGAAGAAAGGATGGGATGTTATCTTTGAAGGAGGTCACTCTTGGTTCACTGTGTCATGCTCCTGGGTCATGTTCTCGTCAATCAATTCACTTTTTAGTAGAGTTCATCTGATTTCCAATTTGAAAGTTCAAATCTGTAGCATATTCTCTCCTTTTTTGTGGCAAACGGTTTCATGAAATTGAAAGAATTAACAAATTTGTTACCATCTTCTCTAACAGAAATACAAAGGATATCTTTTTGTATTCTTTGTCATAATTTTGTTGAAAAAGATTTCATGTTAATTTCTTGTCTTTTTTTCAGTCCCCACGGACACCGTCCGGGGGGACTTATAGGTTTGGTCATGTCCGTGCGTGCGTGCGTCCGTGCGTGCGTCCGGCCGGCCGTCCGTTCACGCAGATATCTCAGAGATGCCTGGAGCGATTTCATTCAAACTTGGTACAAGGATTACTTCATATGTCATACAGATGCACGTCGATTTGTTTTGTGATGCGATCCAATATGGCTGCCAGGCGGCCATTTTATTACGATTTTTTCATGTACAGAGCCATAACTCAGGCATGTTTCAACGATTTTATTCAAAGTTGGTACAAGGACATTGACCAATGTCATAGATATGCACGTCAATTTTTTTTGTGATACAATCCAATATGGCCGCCGTGCAGCCATTTTGTTACGATTTTTTCATGTACAGACCCATTACTCAGGCATGTCTCAACAGATTTTATTCAAAGTTGGTACAAGGACATTGACCAATGTCATAGCTATACACATCAATTTGTTTTGTGATACGATCCAATATGGCCGCTTTGCGGCCATTTTGTTACGATTTTTTCATGTACAGAGCCATAACTCAGGCATAACTCAACCGATTCTATTCAAACTTGGTACAAGGATATTGACCTATGTCATGCACATGCACATTGATTTGTTATGTGATACGATCCAATATGGCTGCCGTGTGGCCATTTTATCACATTTTTTCATGTCCAGAACCATAACTCAGACATGTATCAAGTGAATTTATTAAAAGTTGGTACAAGGAGATTCACCAATGTCATACATATGCACATTAATTTGTTTTGTGATACGATCCAATATGGCTGCTGTGCGGCCATTTTGTTATGATTTTTTCATGTACAAGCCATAACTCAGGCATATCTCAACCAATGTTAATCAAATTTGCTACAAGGACATTGACCTATGTCATACATATGCACATGTATTTGTTTTGTGATACGATCCAATATGGCCACCGTGTGGCCATTTTATTACGATTTTTCCATGTCCTGAACTACAACTCACACATGTATCAAGCGAATTTATTCAAAAGTATTTTTATCACAGACCTAATGAAGAGGACTCTATCCTCTCTGAGGACCTGTAATCAAAGTACCCATTAACAAGTGGGGACTGTGTCATCAACGATGACTTGTTCAGCATAACAATGAAAATAAAAATTATGTTCACAATCGAATTCCTTTGAGGAAATTTACCCAATATGAGCAAAACATAAAATGATCTATTACCAATATTACGGCTAACCATCATGGGAGCGCCACTGTATCACAACACAAGTAGACTATGTATTTCCATTTGGCTTGCAGTGAATCACGTACTGATATTTAATGTTTAAACCTGAAATATGGCGGGCCTCAATTATTCATTCTGTGCACATCTTTAGAAAAGGTGTCACTTTCTTCACTCTATTGAGTTATTTTCCTGGTGTCCATTTATCAAAGGGAGAGTGATGGCCTTGCTTTGAGAAGATCAATACACCTTGCGTTACATCCTTTTGAAGAGATACATCAAAGCCTTTACTCTCCTGCGTTTCCATCTTTTTCTCTGGATGACACCGTTAACCGCTGATACAGTGATGTATAATTCATGACGGGATTAGATATAAGACAGGTCTCTGCAAGTCTTTTATTAAATATTTCATGCCACATTTCTTATTTAATGGTGATTATTTTGTTTGCTGCAAAATGCTGATCATGGTCCATCTTTAATATATGTTCTGTGTCCCGGTTTTTGGTCAAAAGAAGTGAGTTAGCAGCGTTACAAAACAGGAGTAATTTCACATAGAGCGTGTGGAATTTTCTTAGCTTCAGCGCTGTGGTCAGGAAATCGTCATGGTTGCAATGCGAGACGCCGATAAAGAAGTTGTTAATCTCTCACTAATGCATTTGGAACGAGATACTGAGATGCGGAACGAAAGGGAGGTGGGAAAATCTATAATCTGCCTTTCCCTGCGAGAGGCCCCTATACACTGTGCACACTTTGTGGGCTTCATGCATTGATCCTTGTGTTTAATCTCAGCGGAGACGTGCTTGTGCGTACGGGGCTCATATCCTGAAAAGAAATAATCGAACATGGGCATTGTCAGTGGAAATGTACTCTCTCCATGTCCTACCAATAGCTGATAACTCCACTATTTGTGTCAAATGACTCTTGAATTTGACTAGCTGATGAGAGTGGCAAATTAAACAACATGTTTGATTATTTTGACTTGTCAATCAGTGTGTATCTCATATAGCCAATTTGAGGCATCACTTACTCCATCAGAGTTTTCTCTGATTTTAGAAAATTTGAAACGTTACTTATGTTGGTGTACGGCTGACTCAAATAAATGTGGAAAAATTCCCCAATCAGGGCAAAGAGTTTTGAAATCTTACAAGTTCAATAGCAGGCACGTTGGCGGCAATTGTCTCATTTACATGTAAATCCCTACCTCTTCCAGAGTTTGAGCTAATTCCACATTTCATCATTTGAAACTTTTGAATGACTGTTTGTTAGTGACAACAGGATTGACTGGTTCACATTACAATGTTAACTGGGTTCATGAATTTCAGTTGTGATGTTACAAAAGCCTGCGCAGGTGAACAACCCTTTCACGCTGTATGCAGATTCAGTGCCCAATCATAGGCACGGTAACAGATGGTACGGAAACAGGCAATATTGGCTCTATTAATTCTCATATTCATGCAGACATATCCCTCCCCACAATATATATTTCAACATTTTGATAAACTACATGGAGAATGGTCAAAAAAAGTGAAAATTTTCACCATTTTTGATGGCCTGTCTACCATGCAGTTAGACATCTCATATATTTTTTGCATCAGGTAGTAAATATGAACAATACAGTGGACATAGTCTGGCCTTGATGTTGCTGGGATGGTTTTGAAACCCACCTTGACTGGCCCTAGACGACAGTAAAAAATCCCAAAGACATGAGAAGTCTTTAACCTTGACTTGTCAGTGTTGGTTTATAAAGTGGCCTTCACTGAGTACACTGTGAGAGTCAGCAGTAAAAGGAACAGATACTTATCAGTGTATGACCTTGATATTTTGTATATTGAATGTTTTGATAGCTTTAACTGGTGTGACAAGACTTGAGATGTAATCTTTCAGACCGGTGCACGCCCAGATCAAGGCTGTGTTGATAGTTTGATGTTATGCTGTAAAGTAGGGGTCAACGATGAGGTCATTTTCCTTGGTTTGGACAGAAAGTCCCGTAATGTAACCGTCAACTCTGGTGCAGTCTGTGAGGTGAAGGTGCCTCTGTTTGTTTACACGGCCGGCCGTGATTCAAAGCAAATGCTTGAACTGATATTGGTACTCGCTGAGGCAAAATGTATCATTGAATATTGTGTCATTTGGCAAATTTTGAGATGATAACATACATGTATTTATCAATAGCTATTATTGACATTCATCATGTGTACATAGAAGCAGTAGGTACACATGAATACGGTCATAAGGCTGATACTGTATGCTTGATTATATGCAGTGTCTGTTATGGAGAATTGATAATGTGTCATTATATTCATTGATATATACATGAATGTTATGTTGATTTTCAAGCAAGATATGCCTCATACATGTTCAAGGGATTGATACGACTGAAATTTTTGGTGTGCACTTTATGTCAGATTTTGCTGCTTAGACCAGTGTAACTTAGAGACAGGTTGAGCAAAGATCTGAAGCTAGCAGTCTGTGCATTCTGTTTCACTAGTATGTCAAAGTTACTTTATATGTCAGTGGATGGAAGATAATTCCGAGTGCCATTTCTCTTGGTTTATTCAGCTTGAGAAGTATACTATAAATCATGATATCTGCCAGTGAATTTTTTTTTTCACATTCAGCGAATATTCCTGGAACTGTACACTTCAGGAAAGACGGTCTATCCGACACAAAAGAATTTAGGTCTTAGGTTTTGTAAATGGTGCGGAAGGAATGGTTGGTTGTCGGAGTCTTTTCCTGGTTATTAATCATGGCAAATGGATGAAGGGTGTAGAGGATGCTTGGGATATAAGATATGAATAAAGCACCGTTAATAATTCCATCAGAGATTGAAATTGGCCATTATGTGAAACCATTAAAGAGTGATTGATTTTTGGGGCACTGCCATGCTTGTTCTGTACATGGATGAAACTGGTAAGGATGAGAGGATTGTCAGTGGCGGGTGTGAATTTGTGTGTACTAACTTTGTATCTAGCTGTGTGTGTGTGTGTGTGTGTGTGTGTGTGTGTGTGTGTGTGTAAATGGTCAAAATATTTTATGTATTTCAGGATTTGGCACATCTTTTTTTTATATCTTTAATATTAAATGTGATGTTGGAGTAATATTTCTTGTAAAATGCCCAATATTTATCTTTTTCTCCCATTTGCTGTACATTTGTATTGCAAATGGAGGAGCTTGTGTCATAATTTTCTCTTTGTGGAGTTTTTTCCAGAATATATCCACTACTTATTTTTTGGCTGTAACTACATAGCTGCAAAGACAATGGCAGTTGGAATAATACAGATTCATGATAAATGAAGAAAATGCATTCATAATTATTAAGCATTTACTTTTGAGGTAGATTTTATTTATGGTATTGTGTCATCATTATTATATTCACAGTGTAATTGTTTGTGCCAATTACATTGATCTGGGCACTATGATCTTAAAGTAAAGGCCCGGTGGGTTCAAGTTTTCTGCGGCGACATTGGTGCAAAACTGCCCCCGCAGTTGGAATCAAGTTTTTCTTTCCACTCGTGGTTGAGTCATGCCCACTGTGTGGTAGTAAATTTTTTCAGAGTCGACCAATCAGCATAATTCTATTATACTGGTGGTGTAGTCATAGCATACACCAGACAATTCAGTGGATTTTTTTTGCTTTCTGATGACATCCGTGATTTACAAGCAAAGGTATCTCTCTCATTGTTTTCAATAGGTTTGGCAGACCCATGTTCGGTCGAAAGTGGGTGAAATGATGTTAGGTCAATATAGATCACCAGCAAAACCTCACAATATTCTGTTATTATCCTTCACAGGGAGCCCTCTGGAAAGCCCCCGGAATGCCTCACCAAGTGGACCGGCTCACTTTGCCTTTGCATCCGTCAGGAAGGCAGATGGACGGCGGTGGTCCTTTGCGTCTCTGCCGTCATCCGGTTACGGAACAACAACACCAAGTTCCACAGTGTCTGTGAGTTGGAATTATTACTATTGTTATCGTAACAATTTACACATGAGGCTTTCTCAAATTTTCACAATTTTGAAAATAGGAATGGTTTTTAAGTCTTGTATGTTTGTTGTACATATCCTTTGGCCCTTAACCCTTTGAGCGCCAAAGTCAATTTTTGTCGCCTATATCAAAATATACACCAGTAAATTTTTTTCTAATTTTTGCTAAAATTTTGATAAAAATCTGAAGCCAATAAAATGTGATGCTCATTTGGTCCAAAATTGTCAAAAAAATTACAGAAAAATTCACAAAAGTGGTAAAATGTTGCACACTATAATTTTGGTGGGAAAAATTGCAGCGCTCAAAGGGTTAATACCTTTAACGTACCATGATACAACCCACTTGAAACAGTGACACTTGACTCAAATTTGTTGCAAAGGGTTAGTGTATAGTTGTTTATGTATTTGTAAATGTAGAGGAAATGAAAGCTGTTATTAATTTTGTTTTTGTTTAATTTTGCTTTCCCCATCATTTGACCGAATAGAGGAAGTTTTTTCATTCTTTTTTTGTGGAAAGCAAAATTTTTGAAATAACCAACCCTACTGACACTCTCCCTTGCGCATGAATTTCCCATTTTTCCAAGTAGACAGTGATGGAATGCCACAAGAGACTCTTTCAATCACAGCTTTTCTCTGGAGAATGTCAATATCAACTCATTTGCATGCAGCTTCACAAAACAGGTGGTCATTGGTCACCATCCTTGTGCGGCCAATCGACAACCAAGTCACATCTGTGGTGTGGAAAATGTGGCATGCAGCTCAACCTTTCGCCAGCTCAAATTCACATTGACAGCCCAAAGTATCTTCCTAGTTTACATAAAATGCAAATTGCTCACCTTTGAAAACTTAAGGACACACACAGTTGACCCGCTGATCATGGCTTTGCAAATGCATGCCAAAGATCACTGATATACTCAGTTCAAACAGGAAACAAAATATGGATATGTTTCAAGTTCAGTGACGTTACTGCAAGTCTTCATCATCTTCTTGTAATTTCCAAGCCAGGAGGTTTGTTAGTTTAATTTAGCTTACGTCATCCACATAGGATTCATCAATAATTTGCCACAAAATATTCATAGTGACAGAATTCTGTGTCATTCAGTGTAATGGACACCGGACAAACACAATGAAAAACAGCTTTTCAATTATCGATTTATCCAAAAAGTGGATGTAGTTTTGTTGAAGAGATATTGCAGAAAAAAATGTAATGAAATTACAGGCAGAAAGTGTATGCCTTGATTTTTGTTAAAAAAAATGATGGCTGAATGGTACTCCCTTTGCTTTATAAGATATTGTTTGTCTCTGTAGAAATGGCCATAGGTGAGACTTTCCACGAGTGTACCACAGGGAGCAAATTAACATACCCTCATACGGCTCATGCTCTTTACAAGAGCCAATAGGGATACATATACAAATGTACAGGCAGTGATGAAACACAGCCAATTAATTTAGCACATTCAAAGAAAATGGACATCACTAATTGCTGTTCTGTTAGATCTGATTTCATCAGAGTTGTTTCAATATTTTCCAACTGTTATTGATTTCTGTGCAAAATTCAATTACGCCTCTCTAAAACAAAAGAGGCCGTCGTGGCGCAGACGAAAAAGATGTCACCAATTTCTGTGGCAGGTTTTAAACCTTCTGGTCTGCCTTCATGCTCTGTTTGCTGCAGTCTTCCTGCTCAAGCCAAGAGAAACTCCATCAGCTGCCGTACCAGCCCACACCAGACGAGTTGACTTTGCTCACCAAGCACTTTAGCAGCAGTGAAAGCAACCCTACTCCCGAAGATGAAGGCCAGAAATCGCCGTCCTTGCGACCCAGGTCCAGGAGTCTCAGGTAAGCTTGTGCTTTGTTGACACCAGGGAAAATTGCGCTCGTAAATACACCAGTGTCAGACGTCCCCCACACCTAGAATGTACTGTAACCCAGAGTTTGCCACCCTGTTTGTATCTGTGTATGTGGTATCTGTATGTGTGTGTTTGCAAACCTACCATATGTCATCACCTCTACAGATTCATTCATCAGCCAGGGGCTGGTGTTTATATCCTTGTCTTGCTGCTGTAATTCTTCAAATGGTTAAATAAAATTTATGTGATCGGTTAGGTGGATAATTGCATTTCCTTTGGCTATGTGGTAACTACTTTCTTAAAATGAGTTGGTGTTGTCAACTTTGGTCGGTTGTCACATGTACATTCTGGGTAAGTATATTTGCAACTTGCAAATAAATATAGGAGCAAAAGAGTAAAATATTTATATCGTAAGAAACGTGCAGTTGTGTAAAATATACCCACAAGTGTATGTATAACCATCTGTCCCATTGGAATAGAAGCTGACAGACTACTGAGTGTTTGGTTTGAGGATTGGATGTAAAGCTAGTGAGTTGCAGGTAGTGGCTGTGATATTTCTGTCTTTCTCAAAGCTCTGTCTTCCCTGTCCACTGAAAATCTTGGGCTGGATGAAGTCAGAGAATTATGCATACTGAGTCAGGTGATGTTTGTCTGCTTGGCGTCTCAATTCACAGAATTTCATGGTAGGATTTTTACTATATGCATGTACATGATAGAAACCGTCATGAACGACATATAATCATGCTGTTTAACTTTCTCTAATTTTGCCTTAAGATTTCATAAATTTGAGTCCAAACTTAGCTTTTTACTAGAAATTTTTAACATTTTAGATCAAGGACGAGTTGTCTTGAAATCTGGACATAAAATTGAGATATGTACTTTGGTTTGTGCTTAAAAACAAAACAAATCGATTATCATGTAGTAAAAATTTCATGAAGGGAAGACCCTGAAACGGATCAGTAGTGCACTGAAAAATTGTCTCCCCTTCTGTCAAGCTACCGGTCAAAGCTTAGTTGAAGACGAAAGACCAGCTGGAAGATTTAAACACCCAGTTGGAAGATTGGACATGTTTTTAGTAAGCTTGATTGATGATAGAAAGCAAGGCGACTTTCTGTGTCTTCGATGTATGGTGTTTGTACACAAGGTAGCAAATCAGAACTTTTCAATCTACAAGGTGACATAACGTAGTGTCCTGTCATTGTTCAGACATGTCACAATTTACATCTACCTTTGCAAAATTTACATATTCAAATGAGCAACAAGGTCAATATTCTCTTTCTTCTCTTTTTTCCCCCTACACGTTTCTTCACTCTCAGTCTAGCTATACTGGATGTGAAATACATCCCCAGATTGACGTAAGCATGATTTTTTTGCAGAAAAAGTTTTCTCTTTACGTCTTTTTTTTGAAATCTCACCTTTTTTATCTCCTAAATAGTTTTGAGAAATAACATTTGTCGTCAAATATGCATGCATGAAATAAATGCAGTATTTTCTTCAGGCAAGATTGTATAACACATCTACCAACTCATCTCTTTATTCAGGAAATGTTCAAGTGTTCTGACTTCTCATCACTAATTTCCATTTTTCCCCCATTTAATTTTCATGCATGCTCCATCTTGAATACCAGTATTTGTGCGAAAATATCAAAACTTCATACAATCAATTTAAGCTGAAAAGCCATATGTTCTTCCCATCCTCATTTATGTCTTGTTATCTCTGGCAGTCGATAAATGTCTTCAAAAGTCAAAATATTAGAAATTATTTCCAATTTGGCTTCATAATAAATGATAATATCACTTATGAAGCCACATTGAAAATATGCTGAAATAAATGCAAGTTTTCGTCAAATGTTTATAAAATTACTGTGAATGGTCATAGCTATTAAGTAAGGAAAATGACATGGAAATAAGTAATATTTCACCCCCAGACACCTGTGAACGGGTCCACACTCACATTGATGATAATGGATTTGGGCCAAACCATGGTGGGGAAAGGGGTGGTGAAAGGGGCAACTGTCTAAACAGAACACTGGCTACCTCTTGAGATTTTGCAAAAAAAAAATGGGACCAAAAATATCTACGTCAAAGGTGACGTGTGTATATGCTTTGTATTCTAATTGGAAAATGTGTGAAAATCAAAGGTCATGAGTGCTAGACAAACTGTTTGTGGGTATCTGGCACTTCTCAAAGGTAACAAAAAATACTCCAAAGCCTGCCTTGCAACACCAGATATTCAACGGTGTGTGTGAAACACTGAGATTGCATGGCAAAAAGACGGACCTGGAACCAAGCATGCTTTCCTTGCTTTTTCTCTGAAAGTTGATCAAAGCTGTTGATTTTCATTTTAGTATTATCCTTCAGAGACCGACTGGTTTTGTCAAAAGGTTGTCTCACATGTGTATGATATAAAAGCAAACACAAACAAGCATGCGTTTGTTTAGACTTTCTGAATTATATGAGCAAGATGTGCTAGCATTTATTTCTACAGCCTGAAGTCAACATCATGAAGCATAATGTCGGCTCATATCTTACCTTACCATTGCGTTTTGGATCTTGTTCTGGAAAAATTGCCTGTTCAATTGCCTGCCTCTTTCAAACAGTCATACAAGTACTCTTTTCATTCCATTTTCAACATGCATTCAATGACATGAAATGTTCTGTGCACTGAATAATATGATATGTTCCAGACGCATTCTGTTTTCTATAATCTACGCAGAAAATGGGTCTTGTGTGTCACTTCAGCGAATGTTAAGTTCTCGTTCCAAGTTGTTTTTGATTTACTTTTTCCAGCAGTAGTCCGGTGCTAGGACCTGGCGGTTTGGAGACAGAGGTGCTGATGATGAACAGTGTTTACAGAGACAGGTTCCCGAAGGCAAAGGAGCAAATGGAAGGGAAACTACAGGTAAAAAAATACTGATTTGTAATTGTTAGAAACAACTTACACTATCCTTGTACATTCTGTGACATTCTTTATTTGCCCCATCTTACCACAGTGAAGACCTAGTTGCAAGCTCACAGGCTCACTTAGCCAGCAATTCATTTTGAGGTCTACCGGCCCACAGGCTCACAGCCAATACACAATCAGTAGCCCAGCCTGAGTTTCCTGTATGCCACTGTTATATTTTTAGTTACTAGCTGAACAATTCCCTAGTCTGTTGGACTAGTAGAAGCACAAAACTGCCGGTGCAGTCATACGAGCTACAAGCCGGTTAGTTTTGGCAAGCGGATTTGCTCAACTCCAGCAAGCTACAGCATCTCTCAAAATAGCCTAGAGAAAGTGATATATTTTGAGAATCAAGGGTGAGGAATTGTGAATCCAATCAGCTATACTCTTCTTCCTTCATCAGTCATGTCAAGCTAAGGCGACAACAAGTCACCAGTAGGTTACGTGTCAAACAGCGCAACAGAATTCCATTTGCAGAATGTTTTCTAGTCACCTGACAGGTTAGATGGAAACAAGTCAGCTCGAGATTCATCATTTGTGAGTTTTGATATCACACTGACAAGATAATGAAATTATATTTTCTCTACAAATTGCTGAATGAGTCCACACAAGTCCAGAGCCAAATGAAAGGTTTTCTGAGTACAAAATTTTGCCCTAAGGTGCCTACCGCCACAACAGCTAACAATTCTTAGCAAAAACACCGTGTTTAGAAGCGTCAGAAATCATCTTTTATTTGCATAAACTACGTCATTGGATAATCAGTATTGATCATTTGCATATATTTTGCATAAAATTTGTAACATTACTGCATGTACCATACCTCCATGCCCATCTCAAGACATTTTGGACGACCTCCCCTCTTTGGTGCACCAACTGTTATCACCAACAACAATATGTCATTAATCAGGAAGCCTTCTCCGCGTCGCTCATTATCAGAATGTGTTTCAAGTGAAACGACCAGTTAGTTGTGATTTTGTCCTGCACAATGACCGTGACGTGCATAAAAGAAATGATCTACGTACAGGGGAAACCACAACACCTTTCAATTCCAACTCAGTCTTCCTGCTTCTTAGACTGAATAAAGCTAAAAGGTACCTGCAGTTGTGAAATGTTATCTTTTGAAACCTGTGGATGACTTACGAAACCGTAGTTCTCATTTATGCAAGGTTAAGTTAAACTCAATCATAAATGGAAGGTTTCCAGTCCTTTTTGCAGTGACTTCTCTGTTTCCGTGCCAACATTGATTTAAGTTTTTGCACAAAAGAACGGTGTTCTTGATAATGATGTTGTTGTTGTTGTTGTAAAATCTACAAATTGGCTAGACAAGAAGTGGAAAAAGAGTCTGAATACAATCCATGCATGATTTTAGCTTTTGTCAAATTTCAGAATATTCACCCAAATTCACAGGTTTTGAATTGACTGTTATTCACTGCATGAAGTACTGACTGTTTAGATGTGCTTTTTTGTAAAAATGTAAAATCATCTCTTCTTTATCCCTGTGGTGATGGAAAGGTGTTATGAGGTCAAAGGTCAAATAACATCTAATCATACATGAAGTTGATGTACTCCACATCAAAGTTACTGGTCTCCGCGTCATTTTATACTGAAACATTCTGTTTGCCAAAACTCAATAGGTTACAGATGCAGGTGTATAATACTGTAAGATACTTGGGTAAGGCTCTAATACTGTTGGCTCATCGCTTTTGGCAAAACACAAATTGTCATTTTTCATCAGGTTTTGTACAGCCAGTGAAAATTTTCCCAAGTCAGCAAAATCAGCAAACGTACCGTACTTCCCTTAGAATTTTCAGCCATTGTGAAGTATGAAACTGACATAATTCTGGTTTATCTTTCAGCCATTGTGAAGTATGAAACTGACAGAATTTTCAGCCATTGTGAAGTATGAAACTGACATAATTCTGGTTTATCTTGCAGGAGTTCATTGAGACTTTGAGCGCAGAACAGGAGACCCACGACAGCATCTTCAGCTTCCTGGTTCATCAGGTGCTGGAGCTGGCCAAAGACTGTCTTGAGAAATCTCAAGACGGTCTGGTTACCAGCGCCTACTTCTTAGAACTGTCAGAGAACTGCAACAGACTCGTACAAGATGTAAGTGAAAGGAATGTAATCATCTTCAGACTTTTTAACCTGTGCACCCCCATTTCCTTGTAAACAGGTCTGCATTCACCATTGCTAACAATGCGTTTGGGCCTAACCATGGTGATGAAAGGGGTATCCCAGAGAGCACATCCATGGAGCACATCCATGAATACACTTGTCCTGTGTCGTCTAATATCGACAAATGAACTTCAGAGAAACTCACTTCTGTTTTCGTTTGCTTGGTAGGGTACTTGCAGCACTTGAATTCTCTGAAAGTCGGCATAAGTTTGCCTTTCAGTAGCATAGTCTACCACAATGTTGACAAAGAAAGACATATATTCAGCTTTATGGTGAGATAAGCCCAAAATCTTATGGCTTATGTTAACTATAATATGTAAATTTTAGGTTTCACAGGAGCTTGCTGCATTAAGTAACCCCTCTGATGTGTAGTTGCCAAACGAATACCAATGCCATAAGCTGCCATTAATACCTGTGTGTTCCACTTTAATGGTTTTGTTAATCTAGTTGTTTTACATTTGGCTAGTGTGTTCCCCTGAGCACGTTCAGTAGGCTGTTAGTAACACAATTTGCGATTTCCTCATTTAGGCCCAAAGCCGATCAAGTTCTACGGCTAACTCCATCAGCGAGATCACGAAGAAACTGCTCATGATAATATCAAGACCTGCAAGACTGCTTGAATGTTTGGTGAGTGGCTAGATTGCTCCCTTTTCAAAATCATGAAAACGTAGTTTCTTTATCGCAAGAGATGGCCATCTGTTTTGTTTTACGTACAAATTTTTCCATATGGACAACAGCAGTGTCGGATGTAAAATAGGTTGGATGCCAGATGTGTACATACTCTGGAGTAGTAACAGTGTTTGATTGTCCAGGCTTGAGGAAACAAAGGCTCATGGGAATTATCTTTGACATCTAGATTGATACTGTCAAGATTGACCAGATTTCTGCCGTTTTTTGTTTCCGCTTCTGTAGGAATTTGATCCGGAGGAATTCTACCATCTATTAGAGGCGGCTGAAGGTGAAGCTAAAGTTACAGAGGGAATCAAGGAAGATATACCGCGTTATATTATACAGAAACTTGGCTTGAATAAGGATCCACTGGGTAAGAGAGCAAGATTGTTGTCTTTCTGTTTGCTATATGGTCATCAATGTGTTAGAAGTCCATTTTTAATTTTGGACAGCACCCTCATGAATTTAAGAAAACCCCTCAAAAAACACAAAAAAAGTGTGTGTATCTACCTATCTATCTATCTATCTGTGTATCAATCTGTCTACCTATACAAAGTAATAATATCTATCTTTATATATATATATATATATATATATATATATATATATATATATATATATATATATATATATATATATATATGGTATATATGGTATATAATGGTGTATATATATATATATATATATATATATATATATATTGTGTGGTGTGTGTGGTGTGTGTGTGTGTGTGTGTGTGTGTGTGGTGTGGTGTAAAATAATCGCAATCATACCAATCCATAATCCAATGACAGTAGGTCAGAATTCGTAAGACAATAGTTGTAAACATAGACACAAAACAGCACAGCGTGTGTGTGTGTGTGTGTGTGTGTGTGTGTGTGTGTGTTTGTGTGTGTGTGGTATACAGTACAAAGTAATAATATCTGTTACTTATTAAGTTTCATGCATCTCTCTCTCTCTCTCTTTCTAAATATATATACATATATATTCTTGTTTTTTAACACACTTTGTTTTGTGAGATAAATGAATAAGTGCAGTGATATCAATGAGGAAACATGTCAATTTGAGTTGAGAACAAGTAATTAATTGTTATTTAATGATGTAGATGGAATGTACTTTGAATTTCATAAGGGCAGGGTGGGTTTGATCTTTTGGAGGTAATGTTTTGCATACAGTCGAATATCAATCCAGTTCATGTTTCAAAATAGCAGTGGTGCCAGTATAAAAAAAAACTTTAACGTAATCTTAAACTGAGTTGCATATGACCAAGAAAAAGCACCATAGAGAAGACTATAAGTTTTATACTGACGTTGATCTTGTTCCGTTTTCTCTGTGCAAATCTTCATCTTGTGACGTAGACTTGATGGATCCTTTCAACTATGATAGTGGACGGCCAGACACACCGGACACCGATGAACTAGCAGGTGACAAGGACGATGACCTCAAACCAGTGCCCAGAAGAAGATCCAGCCTGATGAAGAAACAGCCGGCAGAGGAAGATTTTGAACATGTCAAACTTATCAGCAATGGGGCATATGGGTATGCTCATTTTTCCTTCATAGCAGAAATCATCTATTTTGTAGCATTTGTATATACATGTGTGGTTTTATATGAGATTGATCCCTCACACGCAAGAATCTGAATGTTTTTGTTAGTCACTTGCTCCAACTGTTCCTGTAAGTGAGTCTGTTTTGGTATGTCCATCAGTGTGTCCCTTTATGTGGATGATTCACGTTTCCTTGTATATTTTGTTTGTACGTGTTTTATGTGGTTTTTTTTTCATATCCACTCTCATGTCAATATGCCCTTTTTGTTTTAGCACTTGAGTGTATTTTTTACATCCGTTCTGTTCATGTTCTGTGAGATGTTCATCAAGCCTTGCACACTTTGATGGTAAAATGTACACAATCCGCGTTTTGTTCCCTCAGAGCCGTATATCTTGTCAAGCACAAAGAGACGCACCAACGGTTTGCCATGAAGAAAATTTGTAAGCAGAATCTTGTCCTGAGGAACCAAGTACAGCAAGTGTTCAACGAGAGAGACATACTGACTTTTGCAGAGAATCCATTCGTAGTGGCCATGTACTGCAGCTTTGAGACTAAGGTAAATTGGCACAAAATACCCTGCTTTTGCAAGGAATGCAGGAATTTGTCATCATTTCCCGTCAGGATGGATTACGATAAATCTAAGGTTAGAAGAGGATGGTAAAAGGTTGAAATATATATTATACAGATTTTAAAATTTGTATAGACAGTTCACAGCCCCTCCTGCTGTCTTAGCCTTTAAATCTATTGACATAAAGTACCTGGTTTATATTGGCAATACCACCACGTACTGAAATCATGCTGACGGCACTTGCGTATCATACTGTACTCGCTGAGTACAGACTTCTCACAGTGCAATTTGCCGTGATTGTTTTTGTCATCAGCTCAAACTTGCAAACTTAGATACGTGGGAAAGTCAGAAAAAAGGAAAGATCGGTAACAATTTCAAAGAACAAAATATCATTCTGTTTCCTGGAAAATAAGTGTTTGAAGAATGGAAAACAATCCAGGTTGCTGTGGTATATATAATGACCAGTTTGTTTCCGAGAACAAACAGTTCTGATGTTATGGCTGAAGAAAGAAAGTCTCAATACATAGCACATAGTGTAATCAGTTCTCTTCCGTGCTTGAAAAAAAGAGAGGGGTCACCAATTTACATAACAATGCAAAATTTTCATAGTCTTTGTTTTGCAAATACATTCTTTTGTGTAATTATTAGCATATGAATTGATTGGTCTAAGAACAGAGGGGTGGCCATGCTCTTGAGAAACCAGGTATTGCCAGCTACAACTTACCTGATGCAATTCTCTTGCCACGACCACAGGTGGACAATGCCATCCACGTTAATAGGCTAGATTTGAGCTTCATTAAAAATCACATCTGGCTGAAGTTGCAGGTGGAGAGCTGTAATTGAATGTAGTCTGACTCAATCACCTTGAAAAGTAATAAGGAAAAAAATAGAGTTGTCGTTTTCCGGGAAATTAAATGACCAGAGAAACCGTCTTATAGAATTCAATAGGATAGACTAGTGATTTTGCCAGTGTTAGTGTTGGAAAATTAGAATAAAATGTTTGGAAGACCTTTAGTACTGTAATATAGCAAGAATGTGCGAGAGCTGTACTTTATTCTTGGGAGCCTGAGTAGGATGAGCCTTGCTATGGAAAAGTGTATCTGAGAGGCATCAGCAAATTGAACCAGTGTACAAATAAAGAAAATTTACAGAAAATAGCAGTGTTTACGATTATAGCAAACACTCGGCACAAATCAACAAAAGAATAAGGAAAGTTGAAATGACTTATGGTACATTTATTACTTTCTCACATCAACTGAAAATGGTGAAATGTTAATTCAACTAGCAGGAGATTAAACTTAACTTTTTTGGTTTGGTTTTCATTTTTTTTTTTGCATTTCAGAAATACCTATGTATGGTAATGGAGTACGTTGAAGGAGGTGACTGTGCTACATTATTAAAGAACATGGGCCCACTACCTGTGGACATGGCAAGGTAAGACAGAGATGCAGTCAACTCTTTATAAGACAAGTATACTTTAAGTATACTCAATGTATGCTTTATGTGTATGCATTCTCCATGGTGTGGTACACTTCATGTTGGTTCCGCACTCTGATTTCCTCTTTCAGTAAATGTGATTTTGTGTGAGGTTTGAAAACAGTGTTTGGCCATATGTGTGAGGCTGTTAAATACAAATTGAATTTCTTAAATAGTGAACGGCGATAATGTATAATATTCCAGAAGAGAGAGACATTCGAATGATGAGAGTGAAATCATAAGTGTGCTGTAGTTACCATTTCACATCTAGCATAATCAGTATTTAGAAGTTTATGCTTTTAGATGTAAAATGTCTTAATTCTAACACACGTGCATGTACAGAAGTAAATAGGTGATAACGAATATTCTCTTCATAGTGTCTTAGAAGTGTCATGAATATTTATATTGCCGTGTGAAACAAATTTTACGTGCATAGCTTTGAAAGTTTACAATTTTTGATTTCCAAGAAATAGACTGTCCACAGTGCCAATAATCACTATAAATATGGTTGTAGTAAGTCTTTACTCAGAAATTAACCCAATACAGATGTATATTAGAGATGCACACCGTCTCAGTGCAAGAGGCTGTAAATTGACTATTTACCTTCTGTACGTGATCTTTGTAGGATGTACTTTGCCGAGTCAGTGCTGGCAGTGGAATACATTCACAGCTACGGTATTGTCCACAGAGATCTGAAACCAGACAAGTAAGTCATCATTTTCAAGTATATGATCACTTGAAACACATTTGCAGATGTTTGTTGGGCTCCAATTGGAACACTTTGCCCTAGATACACACAGTACAAACAATCAGAAAATGCATTGCTCTTGCCTATCAAATCCATACTCTGTCATCTATTATCGTCGGTCAAAAGAACCCTAATTTTTATCACAACTGAAGTTGTGATATTAGTGTAGTTTCAACCGGTGAAAGATGTCGTCCATTTCCGTAAACGACAAAAAGTCAAAAACCGCTGAACAGACTGCGTTGATATTTGGTACAGATATTCAGACTGGTTTCAAGGTTCCAATTCGGAAAAATGGAGCCAAACGGAGTGGCGGTTAGATAGTTTTGCGAAATTTCTAACCCCCCTTTTTAACTAATTGATTTTAGGGGTCTTTCATATATGTAGTTTTGGAATGTACACCAATCCTGCATTGTGGACTGTTTTATGAGTTGTGGAACAGAAATGAGGGTTTGATGAATGTTAGAAATATGCAGGATGGCTGATTCAGAGTATCAGAGATTTTCATGAACTTTTGGTGATAAAATTGATAAAAAACAACATATTTAATGTTTTAGATTTCTCACTTTTGTTACGACCCTAACATTTATTACCCGACTTGATGACATAACTAGCTGCTGGACCTGTTTACTGGCGCATTGATTTAAAGACAAAGGTAGTTTTATTTTGTGATAAGAACGTGTGATTTCGTAAAACATAGTCTATTAGCCTGGAAATGTGATTGTTGCGAATATTGTTTACCCCACTGACAACAGTGTGGTTTGAAAATGGCCGGAATGGGCTATTACGGAACTTCTTTTGTTGTGTGCATGTGGATCAAAAACGTGTATGGTGTGATCAACCCGTTCAGTGAGAGAACAAAGGACTCTTGGCTTTGATATCGAAATCAAGAACAGAAGACACTACCGTAGGTCAAGACAAAGGTATGGTATAAATTATCATTATTTATATTGGAAAGAAGCTTGCTGACATTTTGTTCGTGTATTGTGCGATAGAGAAGAGTGTGGGGCATGATTGTTGTTATATATATGACGTCACGATAGGATGAGAGCGATAGGTGAGGTTGTGGTCGTGAATAGTTTTAAGTTTATTTGCATAAATCACAGAGGGACCGTGCGTAAATGTTGCGTTGAGTGTAACCATTCTCTCAAAGGGCTGTTTTCAGTGAAATGCTGCATGCTGAAGTCTCCTTCTGCAGGCCGCCTCATCAAAATGATATTGATACTATGCAAGAGAAACTTATCACTTTGAGTTGCGGCTTGATAGGGACCGTGGGTGACGTGTAGACACGTATACACTTTAATTACAAATGGCAAAATATTGACGTCTTTGCATACTATATGTTTTTTCTTCTCATGAAATCATGTCACGATGCCTCCCCAACAGAAAACTATAGCTATAATAAAATGTGTAAGGTGTTGAAACAATTTACCCTCCTTCCTACAAAGTTGCAATGTATTGAAACACTTTACTCTCCTTTCTACAAAGTTACAAATTCCCTGGTACGTGAAGCAAACATTGTTGCTGTTCGGATACTGTGCTACAATACATCATGGACGTACTAGTAACGACCATGGAATACACTGACTGAGGCTGGGCTTGGCTTTGCCTCTAGTCCCGCGTACCGGTCGTCCTTTTAGTCCAAGTTTTACCTACCTTGCTTTTATCAAAATTTGGCCTGCAATTAGTCAGTTTGATAGTAAAACCATTATTTCAAAGGAAACTTTCACAAACAGTCATAATACAAGGAAAAAGGAGAAAAACTTGAGTGTTTTCTGAAAGGTCAAATCTGGGTCATCTTATGTGACCCTTAAGTACGTAATTATGGTTCAAAAGAAACCACCTAGGGAGGTCCAATAGGTACAATCTTATGGTAATAGGTATAATTTCTTGGTGCTTTCCAACTAAATGGCATTTAGCTTGACTGACAGTTTTAAATTAAATTTTATTAACAGTTATGGCAAAGGGAAATTGTCAACAGTAGTTGCAGTAAGCATATCCATTTCAAATCTTTTTTTAGAGCTGCAATTTTTGCATGGTTACTTAAAGCGCAGTGGTCGTCACGCTGCGCGTGCGTGATTTTTTTGTTGATAAACATAAATTTTTGTAAACATAAGTCTTCTCAACTTCAATAGGAGAGAGATGGGAGCAGTCCCCCACTCTGTTAAGGCCTTTGTAAGACTCAACATCATGCAATTATAGTAAAATATTAAGATCGGAAACGAACTTCAGTGGTATAAACTCGTGTAGAGCTACGAACATTGGGACACTACACTCAGCACATTATGTCGCTGAGTTTACTGCACGCAGACACAGTGAACAAAAAGTTTGATCGCGCGCGTTCACGCTGGTTGTACACAATGCTATGTACAGTACAGTGAAAATACATAACTAAAATGATCAACGTTGCCTATATATGTAGACCAGCAACAAGCACAATGCCTAACACAAAAATTACACCCAAGACCATGATCGGCAAGCCAGAGCAGGACACGAGAGATGTTGTTGGGAGACGGTCACCGCGTCGACGTACACGGATATATATAGAGAATCCGGTCTCACAACGTACCGGCGGCCCGCGACGACTTGGCCCACAACCAACTGTTGATCACCATGTCGTACTTCTCCTAGTATTACGTGGTAAGAAATAGTAAAATGACAGGAAACAATAGACAAAACGAGCGGGTTTTCGCGGCATTTGGCAGGAAAATTGCACGGCTACACCGTGCATAGACGTATCGAGAGATCCTGTGCCCCGGTCCTGTGCACGGTCCCCGGGCACGGTCATGGCAGTGATCCAACCGCTCGCTGGTGTAGGCCTACGGTGATGGGCAAACGTCGTTGTTGTACCTACTGATTGCCGGGTAGGTCTGAATCCTCTTTCAAGTGAGATAACCCCCACATAACAAGAAGACCTATGAAAGGTCCTTCGCTTGACTTGATACCTGTACTCGGAATTCTCGTTTGCACCCCCAAACGGGGTAAACTTTGTAGTTGAGTTGGATTCTCCACAGCCGTGTGAAGCGCGCCATATACCCGGTTTGACATGAACGTTCATACAGACCACGGAACGGAACAGATGCAGAGATGCTTCTTGCTGCAGCGGGCATTCCTCTGCGAGCTGTAGATTTCTGTAGTTTGGGTTGTTGTCTTTCTACTCCTGTAGGGCCTCTTGAAATGAAAGCTCTCGTCCTTGCTAGCGATGTCGAAAACTAGAGCCCGGTCGTTGATAGTCTGTTGGCGTATACATGCGTACATGCGTACGTCTAGCTCTATGGCTCGAGCGATAACAGTAGCCGAGCCCCATTCAACTGATTCAAGAAAATCATGAGCAAATGTGATCTCAATCCAGCGTGCAATTATTGTTCAATATTCAGCAGATATTTAACTTAGATTAATTGACCTTTTATCGCGTGCTACATTTGGTTAGTTGGTATACTTGTGACAGATCAGCCGCCATTTTAACAAGCGGCAATATCGCAAACATTACAATCAACCCGTAACATGTGCGGCGTTCTTGGATTTGTTTACAACAGAGGGGGACCCCCTCAGGAGGATGCGCAGCGCGACGACCACTGCGCTTTAACATCAAAGCAACAATTCAAAAGTAAAACAATTAAAATTATCCATTTGGACTATTTCAAACTGCTTTAACTTTTGCAAGAAATGATGTGATTCTGAATGATTTTAATATTTCAGCAGATTCCTCCATTTTAGTGATGTAATAGTGAACATCACCAGACATTTCTTGATCATATCAAAATATCAAATGAAAATGTTCCTGGGCTACAATGTTATCATTATCATTAAAACTATTATTACTCTTAAAAACATTTGAATTGAACAATATCATTGTGTCTTGTTTTAAAGGATTTTGGCCTAACCCTTTTTGTCTCAAGAAAAATACTTATGCTGAAGATGTTATTGAGCCTGCTTGATCACAACTATGACACAACACCACAATACTTGTATCTACCGGTACACTGCCACTATGCTACCGAATGCTTTCTTCTGCAAGGAAAATTTGTATTTGTGTGGCTAACAAAATTTGACTTCATGACTTAAAGACTGCATAAATGTGGCACATAATTTGAGGAGCTGGTAGTGTATATGTATGATAAGTTGTCATACTGTGAACACTGACTGAATGCTGCAGAAGTATTCTGTATCTGGGGTAATATATTCATATTGCTACCAGTAATAATTCATATTGCTACCAGATTTTTAGAATTGCCACCTAATTATTTCTTGTGGCAAAAGTTTACCACCAGAAATGAAAATATTTCTATCCCTTTAATGTCATAAAAACACAGATAATTAATGTAATAAAAACTAAACAAATATTTCTAAAAACTATGTAAAACTATCATGAACAACATACAAAACATTGTGATCCGTAAAATTAGGAACTCCTGAATGCCGAGAAAGCTGTTGCTACACTTGAGATCATAAAGTGTTTGAAAAATTTTTGAATTTGAAAGGAATTTCATCATTGTGGTTTAACTTTTCATTTGATAAGTGTAAATGTCAAGCACTTTAATGGTCATGTTTTGCTGATATATATTTCTTTAGATGTTTTTTCCATAATTTTTCACTGTTTTGTACATTTATAGATGTAATGTCTATTTAATGATTACAAGTATAATTGTAAACTTTCATTGTTGAATGCTTATTGATTATTATAAACTGAATAATTTTTTTCTTGTCTCTCTACAGGATAGTGCTCAAGCTACAAAGTTTGCTACATCAAAAGACCATGAATGGACCTTGTGCAATGAAACCAATGAAAATACAAGTAACATTGTGGCTCAACATACTACTCATGATATGACAAATAAAAGTACAGTCAAGAAAAGCAAACATAGTAACCTGTATCATGTAAATCAAAGTAACCTGTGTCATAATTTAAATGTAACCAAAGAAAGTACACTTGAAAGTGACACCTGTAACAACCAACAAAGTAATAGTACCAACAAACATGTAACTGATGTAACCAACAAGGGTGAACAAAGTAACTTGTACCATGTTAACCAACAAAGTAATTTGTGTCCAGATAAAAATGGAGACAATAGAAGTACATATGTTAGCAGTATTAAATAATAATAACAGCAAAGTGTAGTTGATAGCAGCAACAAACATTTTAAACTATATTAAATTCTGGTACGTGGTAGTACACATCAAGGAAGTACACAATTTAGTATTGGATCCAGAGGCAAACAGTGCACATGCAATGCATTAATTTCCCTTTGTATGTCATTACAGAGGCACCTTATGACAAGAGCAGATTTACATAAAATTCTGCACCCGGGAGATGAACTATATATTTCCATCATTACAGATTTAAAACTGAATGATAAATTTGTTAATGACCTGCTCATGTTCGATGACCTACCACACACTGTCTTCATAAATCCATGGCATTATGGCATCAAAAGGGGTCAAATATATACCTTTGTGATCAGTCACCTCGCAAAAGCTATTTTTGCCATTTATAACTCACACAAGTTTTTACAAAACCAATAAATAATACAGTAACTTCGGTTTTAGGGCTTCATCAACTCCATGTAATTTGAATCATGGCAAAAAGCTCCAGGCTTGGAGCTTCCATCACATAATATGGAAGAGCCATCTTCCGATTGGTATGACATTGTCCACTCACCTATGATCAACCAGGCTGTGGATATTTACATAACTATTGTTGAGACTGAGTATCCTTTGCAAACAATGAATCACTTATGATGAATTGTCCACTGTCAGATTCTGTGCTGCTGTTTACTACTATCAAGTGAGAAATTTGACAGTGGACAATTTATTATACGGGATTCATCGTTTATGCAAGGATACTCAGTATCAACAATAGTTATGTAAATACGCACAGCCTGGGTGACTGGACAATGCCATACACACCAGAAGATGGTCCTTTCCATATCATATGTTTCAAGCTCCCAAGCTTGAAGCTTTTTTCCATGCTTCAAATTACATGGACTTGATGAAGCCCTAAAATGAAACTTCCTGAACATATGTAAAATCATCCTTGGTGAACTTCCCTTTCAATGTATCTACAGTTTGTAACTTTATCATCATTTGCATATCCTTACATTTGCCGCAAGTTTGCTTAGCGTGATGACTTTAGCCGCTTAGATTACTTAACCCTTGGATTACTCTACAATTTTTATAATCATTTTCCATTACAATCAGAGTACATTTGCATTTTTGTTAGTATTTTATTTAGCTTCGATATTTACTTTACACTTACTACCATTACAGTATATTTTATTTGCTCATTACATTTCTACCATCAACAACCATTTACAATATATTGCCTGCTTGATTGTTCAGTGTTTATATATTGAATAAAATTTGTTTACAGTTAAAATCCATACTTATCCTGTGTCACTTTTCCCCAGCTGTCAGCTACAAATACCAGGTGGCTATTCTTTAACATTTCAAGTGCAGGCAAAATCAACAACTTCTCCTCTATGTAAGTATGTAGAGCTAACCCATTCAAACTCCCATATGGCCAAGAGTATATGTGCCTGTGAAAACTCTTCTTATGGGTTTGAGATTATTTGTCTTTGAGTTTGTCTGTATGTATATGATATGATTGTGCGGGTGTGTGTGCTGCAAAAACTCCACAGCCGCAGCACCTACCCATTTAGTATTTAATGTACAGGTGCACCCAGAGATAGAGTAGTTTTACAATGTGCCAGTTGTGATCAAGTGCCATTGGCGCTATTTTTATCATCCCAGCAACTGCTTTCTCAGCCAGTGAAATGTGTCTGCAGCAACTTTTGCTCTGAAGTCAAGTCTCTTATTGAAAAAGATGTTCACATCCAGAGAAAGAAACAGATTTGTAATTAATTTCAGCTCTCAAATCATGACAAATTTCTGTGTAGTCAGACCTGATGGCAATTCTCTGCAAGATTCTATGCTAAATTGTGTTGTTTTTCTTTCACAGTTTGCTGATAACATCAATGGGCCACATCAAGTTGACAGACTTTGGTCTTTCCAAGATTGGGCTGATGAGCCGTAAGTTCACTGAGTTCATTTATACTTTGAACTTTGACCCTTGACACCCATCCCTCACTCTCCATCACAGTTGAACTCCAATACACTTAGACATCAAAGTACCTTTTCATCCCACGTGTGGCTCAGAAGGGATGATTGCTTGAAAACTACTATTTCCTCCTGGTTACTGAATCACCATAAATTTGTATATCTCCTTGAATGTATTCATGATTACTCACTTAACCCTTTGAGAGCTGTAATTTAGTGCAATATTTTACCAATTTTTATGAATTTTTCTGTAATTTTTTTCATAATTTTGGACCAAATGGACATCGCATTTCATTGGCTACTTTTTTCTCAAAATTTTGGCAAAAATCTGAGAAAAATTGACTGGGGTTTATTTTATAAAGGGGACAAAAATAGACTTTGGCGCTCAAAAGGTTGATATTACTATAGCACTTCCAAGTTTTTGAGGCAACCTTCCTTGCAAAGGCTCCCCAAGTGACTGTATTCCTTGTATTGTTGTAAGGTGGCGCCCTTTCTCATCAGGTTAACATTTTCACCTTTTTCACTATCCTATGCAGTGACAACAAATATGTATGAACACGCCATTGAGAGGGATGCCAAGCAATTCCAGGACAAACAAGTCTGTGGGACCCCGGAGTACATCGCGCCGGAAGTGATCCTGCGCCAAGGATATGGAAAAGCTGTGGACTGGTGGTCCATGGGTATTATCCTGTATGAATTCCTGGTCGGATGTGTTCCGTTCTTTGGGGATACACCAGAGGAGCTGTTTGCACAGGCAATCAATGGTAGGATATTTCCCAGTGCTCATTTCTGTTTGACCTTTAACCCCAGGTTGGAATCTTTCACAGCCCCTCGTTGGCTTCACAAATAGCATCCTACCCCTACCCTTGTCAACTTGGTCTTGGTATAGCCCAGCTTGGTGAGCCGAGCCAAGCAGGGCAGCTGGTGTTGATTCACAAGACCAGTGGGCATTGCTTGTCCAGAACCTTCAGGGCTGATCCACATACTTTAGTGATGTGAAGCCCACATAGCAAAACAGGGGCTTTGACAGAGAATCTAGCTCCCTGTGTACTTTGATACAGTGGTTGACCTCTTCATTAGGGTTTCAGAGATGAATTTGTAGAGGTTGGGTGTGGTGTGAAACAGATGACACAGCAGTTAAAATTTTACACAGTAAGTCAAGTCTGTTTCTCACAAATTATATGTTCCTGGGGTTCCTCCCTGTCAGTCTTCAAATGAAGGGACTAACCATACCTCATATTTTGTTGCATTTGTATAGCAGCAGCTGCCGTCTCATCCTTGACACAATCCAGTGAGAGATATCTTTTGCCTGGCCGTAGATGATCCATGTGTTGTATACCAGTACTTGCCTAATAATGAGAACAATTTCTGGGGGTTTAATGTGGCGGCTTGTTAGGCAATAATGACAATACTTAGACATAGAGGCCAACATCCACCGTGCGTATGAGGTTAGCAATTGAATAAGCAAAGGTGGACACATTGCCATCTGTACATCTTTACCATGCAGTTGTTTTGTCCAACTATTGCTCCTCCCCACCCCCCACATCAAATGACTAAAATCAAGATAGACAAACAACTATTATCTTCCTTGGCCCAATCATAGAATAGAAATTCTGTCAGAGTTAGAAATAATCACATGTACATTCAAGATACCTCATTTGGAGTGAATACAATATTCTTTTTGCATTCTTTGATCCATCAGGGGTGTACATTAATTATTGGCATCTTGCAATCGTTTTATACCTTACAGACACAATAGAGTGGCCGGAGGGTGATGATGCGCCACCAGAAGATGCCCAAGACCTGATCACCAATCTACTGGAGAGGAGCCCCATGGAGAGGCTAGGTACAGGCGGTGCCATTGAAATCAAAGAACATATCTTTTTCAGTGGTTTGGACTGGAATTCTCTGCTCAGACAGAAAGCGGAGTTCATTCCTCATCTGGAGGGAGATGACGATACAAGCTACTTTGACTGTGAGTATTGCGCTAGTGTGTCATTTTTTGAGTCAGCACAGAGATCATGTAACGCAGTCAATAATTGACCCAATCAGGGTGCTCAGGTATCTACACAGTAAACAGTCAAAATGCTTCTTCAGGTCTTTACCTGCATTCATATCTTAAAGGTGTACTGTCACCTGTTCCAATTTTGCCACAGTTACCATGGAAAGAGAAAATCTAACCAATCACAGATTTTAAGTGGGTGGCTGCTTTTTAAAAACAGCGCCCTCACATGGACATTTTGAATACCAAGGAACACCCCTTTGACCATATATGGGCATATTTAGATTACAGGTGACTGTATATCTTTAATAGGCCAAGTTTACAAGAAGTCTCCTTGAAGTACTTGGACCCACAAATTACCTGATAGCCTTGTGGTTGTAAAATGAATTGGCTTAGCTGATTTAGCGCAACAGTATTGAATTTCAGCCTCTATTCAATGATTTGTTTTGCATGCTCAGAATAGTGAAAATATCACAAGATCCTTTCTCTAGAAGTTGGATCGATTTACTGGTAAATTTTCACCATCATTGTAAACTTTTACCTAATAATAAATTGCTGCAGAGAGCTCAACATGGCATTCCTTCTTTTTCGTATTGTTAATTTCAGTACTTTTATTTCCGTTGTAATTGAAATTCAGAAATAAAAATTATTTGCATTTGCATATGCCAACCAGGTCGCTCTGACCGCTACAACCACGAGTTAGACACAGAAGATGACGACGATGACGACAGCTCAGACGTGCCGGAATTCCACAACTTCTCCACCTGCTCCCCGAGATACAACCGCTCCTACAGCAGCATCCACAGGGACATGGAAGAAGCCGACCGGAAACAGAGACAGGAAAAACTGAAGAAAGACATGGACAAAGAGGCTGCCAAGATTGACAGTCGGCGACAGAGCACACCGAAAGAAATATCAAGCTCCCCTGAAAGGTATCACAAATGTACAATTCATCTTCTGCATAGAAGTGCGCTGTCTTCACACCAGTCAAAAAAATCACCACATCCCCTCTTTGATAGTATTGAGTTGTAAAAAATGAGATATTTTATCTGTCGGAAAAATCAGTTGTGTTAGATTACTATGATCTGGTAGCTGTGTTTACTGTGCAAGGGTCAGGTACTAGACAAGAAAATAGCGTAATACTAAAAAATAAAGTATGGGTACTCTGTAAAGAGTTTGTATATTACATGACAGGTCAAATTTTTTGAGACAATTTATTATCAATAGCATCCGCACTTTGGTCTATTTGTAGGTCTGGAAGTCCAAACGTTAATCCGATACCTTGTCTGTGGTAGAAGCATAGCTATTACATGTAGCCTTTCCCACCTTCAGAATCGTAGTTCAACACTCATTTCTGGTAAAAATAAATTGTGTTTCTCTCCATTCCGCTACAGCTCTTTCAAGGTTTCCCCAAGAGATCTTTCCACTCCAGAGTCCTCGCAGACCGAGAGCACCGGCAGCGACCACTCCCCGTCGACACCACGGCGTCAGCTGCGGAAACCCGCTATGAAGGAAACCAGCCGACTGCCCAAGTTCTCTATCTCCCTGGAGGAGGAGTTCAATGAAGAGACCAGTCCTACCATCACTACCACAGACCTGTCCCAGCCCGAGCCCAAGGACAGGCGCAGAAGCATGGAGCAGCTGGGCAGCAAAAGCGGCAGAGGCATCACCAGGACCATTCCCATACCGACTGACATCACAACGGAACCAGGTGCCAAGCCAAAGACCAGACCTGTCATCAAATCGGCTTCTGCCACAGCTTTATCATTACTCATACCTGGAGGTAATTATTGGTCAATGTTCTTTTATGTCACTAGATTATAACTTCTTCCGTACTTGTGAATTTTTTGGGCATATCTCACAATTGCATTAACAGTTGGCCAACTTGACCAACATCTGCAGTGTCTTATGGACTGCTGAGAAAGACAGCCAATACGTTTTCCTCAGCCACATAATGACAATCAGTGTTCCCAGAAAGTAGACAGGATAGAAACAAGCAACGGAAGTTGTCTCATACAAATGAACTCATCATAAATGTAGACAGGGAGAGCTTTGTCACAGATAATGCATTTTGGTGGCTTTCCAGTATTTCCTCGCACTGCCAAAAAAAAAGCTGAAATTCAGCAAATGTAGTAGTGGTAACACTGAGAAACAAGTCTGTAACCTTTTTTCGGCTAAAAAAAGGCTAGCTTAACTCGCCGGCTGAAACCAAAACGTCACAGTTTCTGATTGTCGTTTTGTCCTTTCACAGAGGACAGCATGTCACCGATGCACTCACCAGGGGCCTGCAGCCTGACCAGTTCCAGCTCAAGAGACACGTCTCCCAGCAGGGAGACCTCACCATCACCGCTGGTCAGCCCAATGACTCCGGCCATCATCGTCAGGAAAGGACCGAGAGGATTTGGATTCACTCTCCGAGCCATCCGAGTGTTTATGGGAGATTCTGATTACTACACAGTACATCATCTAGTTATGGTAAGTTTGGGCATTACGTTATATTGATATTTGCCAGTCACCTTCTCTTGTTGTACTTGATATGAATATCTCACATACCGGTATATAAAAATAAATAAAAAAAATCAAGTGATGGCATAGTCAATTTTCCCTCAAGAATTTCAGTTATTACACAAAAGACATCCTGAATAACCTCCCGAAGAGTTAGTTTTGTGAAAAATGGTTTGACGGTTCTTTTTAACAATTTAAAACTGCACAGTTTAACTCACCAAAGCAAAATGGATCAGTGGTTTACCCACTGGCAGGTGTTTTTCATAGATTATAGTCCTACTCTTTTTAGTCCCACGGACATTGTCCGGGGGGACTTATAGGTTTGGTCATGTCCGTCCGTGTGTGTGCGTGCGTGCGTCCGTCCGTCCGTCCGTCCGTCCGTTCACGCAGATATCTCAGAGATGCCTGAAGCGATTTCATTCAAACTTGGTACAAGGATTACTTCATATGTCATACAGATGCACGTCGATTTGTTTTGTGATACGATCCAATATGGCTGCCAGGCGGCCATTTTATTACGATTTTTTCATGTACAGAGCCATAATTCAGGCATGTTTCAACTGATTTTATTCAAAGTTGGTACAAGGACATTGACCAGTGTCATAGATATGCACGTTGATTCTTTTTGTGATACGATCCAATATGGCCGCCGTGCGGCCATTTTGTTACGATTTTTTCATGTACAGAGCCATAACTCAGGCATATCTCAACCAATTTCATTCAAAATTGGTACAAGGACATTGACCTATGTCATACATATGCACATCAATTTGTTTTGTGATACGATCCAATATGGCTGCCAGGCGGCCATTTTATTACGATTTTTTCATGTACACAGAGCCATAACTCAGGCATGTTTCTACAGATTTTATTCAAAGTTGGTGCAAGGATATTGACCAATGTCATAGCTATGCACATCAATTTGTTTCGTGATACGATCCAATATGGCCGCCATGCGGCCATTTTGTTACGATTGTTTCATGTACAGAGCCATAACTCAGACATATCTCAACCAATTTCATTCAAAATTGGTACAAGGACATTGACCTATGTCATACATATGCACGTCAATTTGTTTTGTGATACGATCCAATATGGCCGCCAGGCGGCCATTTTATTACGATTTTTTCATGTACAGAGCCATAACTCAGGCATGTTTCTACAGATTTTATTCAAAGTTGGTACAAGGACATTGACCAATGTCATAGCTATGCACATCAATTTGTTTTGTGATACGATCCAATATGGCCGCCAGGCGGCCATTTTGTTACGATTTTTTCATGTACAGAGCCATAACTCAGACATATCTCAACCAATTTCATTCAAAATTGGTACAAGGACATTGACCTATGTCATACATATGCACATTGATTTGTTTTGTGATACGATCCAATATGGCCGCCAGCAGGCGGCCATTTTATTACGATTTTTTCATGTACAGAGTCATAACTCAGGCATGTTTCTACAGATTTTATTCAAAGTTGGTACAAGGACATTGACCAATGTCATAGCTATACACATCAATTTGTTTAGTGATATGATCCAATATGGCCGCCATGCGGCCATTTTGTTACGATTTTTTCATGTACAGAGCCATAACTCAGGCATATCTCAACCAATTTTATTCAAACTTGGTACAAGGACATTGACCTATGTCATACATATGCACATTGATTTGTTTTGTGATTCGATCCAATATGGCCACCATGTGGCCATTTTATTACGATTTTTTCATCTCCTGAACTACAACTCAGACATGTATCAAGCGAATTTATTCAAAAGTATTTTTATCACAGACCTAATGAAGAGGACTCTATCCTCTCTGAGGACCTGTAATCAAAGCACCCATTAACAAGTGGGGACTGTGTCATCAACGATGACTTTTAGTTGTGTGGCTGGTTTTTGAAAGGAAATGTTTGGTGCAATTGAAACAATTCTAAAGAATGACAAAGTGGTTACTCACTGAAAGTCACTGACATTCCTCTTCTCCCATTTTCAGGCGGTTGATACTCACAGTCCAGCGTATGAAGCTGGCTTGCGCCCCGGATACTTAATCACGCACGTCAACAACGAAGCCGTGCAGGGCTTGCTGCACACTCAAGTGGTGCAACTCATTCTGAGCGGGAACGGAAGCGGCAACACCAGCAGTGTCACTCTTCATGCCTTGCCGCTGGAAAAGACCACAATCCAGTCAGGCGGGCGAAAGCGATCGCTGGCATCCAGCAAGATGGCCAAGAGGAAAAAGAAGGGGCGTAAGAAGGATTCCGAGAAGAGGAGGAAGAGCTCGTTGTTTCGGCGACTTAGCATGAAAAGTACGCGGGGGGACAGCCTTCTGCATTCCTCTCTGAGCCCAAGTAGAAGCATTGGTTCATTGAATCGGCCAGTTGGAGCAAATGAAACTTGGCAGATGCAGCCACGGTCACCTACTCGTCTGAAAACGCCACGGTCTCCACCTCTGTACCAGTCGCCGCCTGATTCTGCCATGGTCTCACCGATTGCCTCCTCACAGAGCAGCTCTCCGAGTTCAAGCGTGCCGAACTCTCCAGCCAGCTCGTCACACTTCTCAAGCCGGCCCAGCTCCCTCCACGGACTAACCCACAAACTTGTCAGGACATTCGGTCGAACAGGCCATAGGAGAAAGTCAGTTGGTCACATACCACTCTCACCGCTTGCCCGAACTCCAAGCCCATCGCCAAGTGCAACGTCGCCAACAAGAAGTCCAAGTCCTCTTGCCGTCTCGGTCAATTTGAGCCACTCGCCAGGAAGCTCTCATACAACACAAGTGTATCCAGTTCACATGCTGGGCAGTCCAACACTTGCAATAGATCCAAAGACTAAAAAACAGTTTGTACGGCCGAGAAGTGCCGACACCCCGGGGTCACCACTCCTAAGGAGAGCGCTCTCTCCTGATCGGCTACATCCAGGATCTGCTGACTCTCCGCCGCGGAGGCGATCTCTGGAGAAGATGGAGCAGAGGCGTAGTCTGAGTCGCGAGCGTAAAAAGGAACGATACAATAGTGTGGTGATGAGTCTTCACGAGGCAGAACCGAAGAAAAGGGTCGAGTTCAAAGAGAAAACAGAAGCAGGTGAAAGCACCCTGGCTGCTGAAGTTGACAACAGCAAACAGGACAAAACTGAGGATAAACCTCCTGATAAACCCAGCAGCAAAGACACAGGAGGTGACACCAAAGGCTCATGGGAGGACAGATGTAACTTATTTGAATCATTGTAGACGTTCGGCAATTTGAACTTCAGTGAAGAGATGAAAAGGTTGACTTAAGAATGGCTTACCCTTACATTACCAAAATTTGGTGTAATCCTATTGTTGTCTGTGGTCATGTTGGACCTCCGTATTGCACAATGGGGGTGAAAGGGTTACCTCCAGCTGTTTTTCCAGCAACTCTACTATGTACATCTGCACATTTGAAGAAAAGAGAAAAACACACTGAAAGACAAGTCCGATTCACTCCCTGCCTCTGAAGGATTTAAACTTGCAATACCAGCAAAACAAGAGAGAGGACTTAAAAAGATGAAGACGTTTTCATACCAAGCTGCACTGCCAAAATGCTCTAAGAACACTAGCAGACTTAGATGTGCTTAATGCAATTACTTGGTGAACTCAGACATTTTTTACTGTCTTGGCAAGCAGTGATTACATGAAATGAAAAAAAAAACATTACATCGTATTTATTTAGCAAGCATTGACTTTTTGAGATACACTTGTGATCAGAAATGAAAATGAAGAGTGGAGTAAGGTGATGAAACCGAGAGAGAGACTCTTGCTCACACTTTTTTATGATGAAATATTCAACGCATCTTCAATACAAAATGTATTTCTCTGTATTGGGAATGTGGATGGCTGAATTTGATCCTATGATATGTATCTGTATGAACATTTACAAGTTTGTAAAAAAATTCAAAAAATGTGAAAAAAAAAGAAGGAAAAAAAAAGTAAGTGTGTGGAAGAGTGTAGTAAATGAACTCGTATTGATGTGGTAACTTATCCAGGCCTATGGTTCTTCATGAGATATCTACACAAATACATACCTGCCATTGAAATCCACATTTCTCTGAAGTTGGTAAGGTGATTTTCTTAACCATGCGAGAAGGCATTACATTGATCAGGCTTTAAAGCCAGTATGAAAATTTTTAATGTGAGTGGAATCCCATGATGAATGTAAGGTTTACTTCAAATTAGAAGGGTTGAAACAGAGAGAGAGAGAGAGAGACAGAGAGAGGGCTTGCACTTTGGGAATTGGGCATCTGCAAAGGAATTTTCCTACGTCTTGTATATGCCTTGTACCTCCATCTTGTAAGTCTGTGACAATTTGGTAGTACCATTCTAAGTTGACAGATCAGTTGTCTCCAACCTGCAGTGTCCATGCTGGCTGTTAGCTGAAACCTAGTTCACGGCTTAGCTCCTGGCTATAGCTGTTTCTGTATATTCTACTCTGACACTGTATTCATTTGTACTTCCTTGTCCTTGGGCTCCCTGTTTTATATTCTGTACTGTTACTCCATCTGTGCAGCAGAAAACTCCCCATGTCCCAAATCCTGCATTTCAAGCCCTGCACAACTTGTGCCTATTGTCCAGTTTTCACCCGTTGGCACACTGTGCTGTCCATGTAGACCGGCATGATATGGTTCACATGTGGTCCAGCATAGAATCAGTGGAGATACCTAATTTACATATCAGTCATGATAAAAATACTCCATGCAGACCGAAGGGTAATGTCCCTCCACTTTAGTGTCAGAGTCTTTGTACAGGGATGTAAAACAAGTAACTTGTGCAGGTTTTCCAGGTGACTCTACTGTATTCAAACTATGTCTATTGGTAGTAAAGCAATCGTAAACAAGATGACGGCAGCAATGTTGATGGTGTTCCTGAACAACTAATCCAAGTTCCCTTGCCAGAGCAAAAACACAGGAATGTGCTGGAAATATCCCAGCAAATAAGTTTGTAGTGTCCATTTTAGGGGTCCGTTCTCTGTGCTACAGTAGAGGTGACAGTTCCTTAGTTTTTGCAAATTTTTGTCTCGTTCTGTGGCTCATGAAAATGAAGTATTTGCTGAAGTGCTTCCAACATGGAAGATGCAAACTCTGCTTGTTTTTAACCAACGCTGTTTTTTTTCCCAGTGACTTGACCCCGACAGAAAGTTCATATTAGAGATGATCAAATCAAAGATTTGTGTTATTAAGTCCAGACCATTTGTAATTAGGAACATGATAATTTTGGGGTGAGATCTGGAGATGAATATTTGTTGAAGATCTGATAAGCATACATTGTTAGAGAGTTCCCCATGGCTGTCTGGTATTTGAAGGGACAAAGTGGAAAGATCTCATCTGTATCTCCCTAGGTCTGTGGTGTTACCAGACAACAAAACCGGACAACCTCTCCACCGGTAGAGATGATTTCTGCATTTTTTTCACTTCAGAGTCACTTAGCCAAATGGTTACCAAGCAGACCTAGGAAATCATACGCCGTGTAATGAATACTTATTTATTGTGATCCGGTCTGTAATGTGTGCTGACTCCGTTGACTTTGAATGTTACAGTATGCCTTGCTGTATGTAGTCATATAGGTTAACCACACTTATCATTCAAGCCATGGAATGCCATAGCCTCTTGAAAAAAAAACCCAGTAGTCAACTCTGTTTCGATTGTGTCATTTTCAAACTGGTATTGTTTCTTTAAAATATTTTCATCGAAAATTGCTCACCATAATAAGCTTAAGGTTCTGTTTAAAAAAAGGGATAAAAACATTCCACTTGTAAATAGCTCATTCTGACCAGTCTTCTGGGTTTTTTTTTTTCACCACACAACATTCTCTTAGACTTCTGTCTGTGCATCACCCATGATAGAGTTGTCTGTTCTTTCTTATGGCAGTGGTCTGCACAGTGTGGGCAATACCATTGTAAGAGAAGGGGTGCGCAGTTGCTGCTTTTTGTCATATTCTACTTGTGAATTCATGCACATGAATTGTAAATTTGTAAAACTTTGTGGAGTAACACTTTTCTGCATTAGTACACATTTACATATTGCCAAAGAGACACTTTTCTTTACAGTTTTTGTTTTGTAAATGAAAAAAATGTTTGTCTTTAAAGCCTCGAATGTTGCAGAAAAAACCCCATTACACAATACATGTTTAAACATCTGGAGCTTGATTCTGTGGCCATGCAAAAAAAAATACTTAAATATTTAACACGCCTTAAATGAGTGTGTGATAGGCAAGTCAATATTTCTTGGATATTAGAGTGATCTGTAAATTACACCCTTGATGGACATGTAAATGCCATGGTGATATTCAAATGATACGTAAATGTCATGGTGATGTGCAAATGATATGTAAATGTCATGGCAATATTCAAATGATATGTAAATAATATCTGTGAGTGACATTAATAACTCAGAAGACTTGCAAGGACTGTTGGTTCATCTTTTCAACTTTACCAGAATCAGCAGAAGCATGTGCAAAAGAAAAGAAAGTCCCCATGAAGATCAAAATACCGACAGCAATAGCAGCCCAGACGTTTTGAGAAACAAAATGACTTGAATTCAATTTAGGAAGAGAAATGTTGCACAGTTTTTAATACGAGTGAAATAGAGAAAATTTGAGCAGGAGTGATGACGTCATATGGACTGAAATGTCCCTCCTAGAATTTGATCTTATTACATGTTTTACAGTCAGGTGTTGTGTGTGAGAATGTAAATTTTTGGACTAGTGCAAAAGCGCTGGCGTTGGACTGGCACAAACTGTCTTATAGATAAGTTGACAGCCTTGCCCTAGAATACAGCACTTTGCTTTGCAGTGTCTGTAAAGCACAGAAACTGTGAAGTGGTCGGCTGTTTTTTAAATACTATGAATTACAGCAGCATGTTGAGATAAAAATCACTGTTTGCCTGTAAGCACAATTGTCCGTTTCATGTAGACAATGTAAGAGATTGAAGTTCAGCATAGACTGAAATTTCTCTTGATCATTTTTTGTCTCCATGAATCCTTTTGCCTGCCTGTCTACCTCTGTTCCCTCTTGCAGGGAGAAAAAAAAGGTGATGTAATCATTATACAGTCATGGATTTTGTGAAAAAACAAAAGTGTCAATCACTATGAACTGTGAGGGTAGGCTACTTTGTGATATGTAGTAAAGGAATGTGATCTAGAAAATATAAATGTACATTTGTTTAAGATATCTTTTGCTAATAAAATGTCTGTATTTGCAGTAAAAGGATTTTTTGTTGTGTTTTTGTCTGAAAAAAAAAACAAAATAAGCAAACTTTAAAAAATTTCATTTGCAATTCTCTTGCCATGCACAAGTAGCAATGAAAAATATCGGTATATCCCTGGCCAACAGGATTTCATGGTATTGACAATAGATTTGTGACACAATAACATTTGGAAATTTCCTTCTACATGAAAGTCAGAAGTTTAATTTTGATCGCCACTTTTACTGGCAAGTCCAACTCCAACAACTCCCCACGGCCTGTGAATAAGTTTTTTATTTTTACTTTGTTTATCAGCATGATTGAGAAATATTGGCAAAACTGAAGACCACTGGGTCCGTGCAAGGGTATAGAAAATGTAACTGTCGTAGGATATATTTGTATTTCTTCATGCATAAAAGCACCCTCAGACAAGTACTAATTTACACCATAAGGAATTTAGGCCCAGACTTCTTCAGGTGTGCCGATGTAAAATCACCTGGTGGCCAAAATCTGAAATCATTTATCATACAGCATATATATGCTGTATGATAAATGATTTCAGAATTTGAAAGAAAATTGTTAAGTCATCACTGAGATGTACATGATGAGGCCATATATTGTGTGTTTGTTCGCGATTGCAAAGCTGTACCTACTTCAGTCAGTGGTAAACGTTTCCCCATCATCTAAAATCACTGAGAAATGTTATTAGCAATGGAACTGCAACAACTGTTGCCACAACAAGGAACAGCGCCCTCTACGGATGTTTACACTTTTCAGAGCCACATGAACATAGCAGAAATTACCTGCAACGTTATTAAAGCAATACTCGCAAACCTTAAAACATGGACAAATACATCACCATACATGTGCAAAAAACATAACATACCATCCTTGGTGATAGCTCCAATGTACAATGTTTCACAGATCATGTCTTTCAATATTTGAAAATTATCATTTCAAGAAAGATCCTAGATCATTCAAACTTTTTCAAACTTTGACTTTCATCAGTATGTAATCGGGATGTTCCAGTCTATTGATCTTTTAATATATTGATACACACTTTGTAAACCTCTAGTCATGTTTATAATCTTTTGAAGTCTTAGATCTGTCATAGATGACAGGAGAAATATCAGTCGGTGAATCTCATAACAGTTTTTTATTTGAACTTGATTTACTACTTCTGTACATGAAACCATTGTAAATTCATGTACTCTATGGAAATATAAGTTCAATTTTGGTTTTAAAAAAATTACAGCTGAAAGATGCCAATGTGAGGGTCTCAGGCAGACGTTTAAATATTTATTGCTACTAGGAATTTTAAAGGCAATTCACCGTTCTGCAAACCATATTCATACAGTAGTGTTTTTTTTGTGACAATTGACAAAAGTGATCACATCTTGTGATTTTCCTCAAACTGTATTGCCTTTCACATGAGAACCTTACCCTATTAACATTTGAACTCCATTCGGACATTGAGTGTGACTTGATGATGTTGTTGCTTATAGCTTGATTTTGAACAGCTTTAATTTATTCCAGGCCAGTGTGCTCTAATAGGCTAACAAATTTTGTCTGCATACAGTCATTATAATCTCATCACTATCCCATTCTTGTTTACAGAAAACAAAAACACATAGCAAATAACAAACAAATAATTAAAGTAAGTATGCACTTCGGAAGTGAAAGACTTAACTTTTTGCTCAAAATTTCCAAAAATTACTCTTACCAAATCAACAATAAAAATATGGGGTTACCATGCAAAGTTTGGAACTAACTATACAAATTACCCAACATTTTGCGATATTTAGAATTTAAAATGGCCGTCATCCCTGTGTTAACTCTATGGGTAAAAATAAAAATTTAGATTTTCGACAAACTAAGCCGGTAAAGTTTTCCTTTTTGCAATAGCTTTCAAATGAACCCCCACAAGTGGTAGATCAGAACCGAATTGTAGAAATTTGGGAGTCTGAATATCTGTTCCTACCTTAGAAAAAAATGTTGTACACGCATGCAGAACATGTACACACCAACAAATAAATCTCTGTTTTATAAACCACAAATTTAATTGCTGTACAGCTGCCAGCTGCAAGATTTATATTAATATATGATGATGTTCTTTTGAAACTTTATGTACTTGCATCTGATACTGCGACCCGGTAATGCAGTTGATTGCATTATAGGCACCTGGCAAAGGCCCATATAACCCTTTTCTTTTTCCTGGGTTAAGGGCCTTCGCGGTGCACCTAACCTCAAGCTACTGTTTGGTACAGTATGTGGCACAGTATCTGCTATCTGTATGTTGATGTAATTTATGTATTTTGATGTACCACACTGTTTTATGTCGAGTACAATAAAGATTTATTGATGTGTTTGCTTTTCTTTTTCAGTTCCTTTCGATCAATGTAAATCGTTTCCTTAGTTTTTTAGCTACTATAGACTGTAGTCTATAGAAGCTATAGGGATGGGTATCCGTTGTCAGTCTGTATGTACCGGTATGTCCGTTTGTGAGGCGTCCGTCCACTCAAATATCTTGAGAACCGCAGTACTTACTGCTTTGATATTTGTTGTGTAGATGAAAATATGATTATGAGAAACTGTTTTTTTTTTATTTTTTGATATTGTTGAAAATATGCAAATTAGCGCCCAAAAAGGCATTTTTGGTAAAAAATCTTCTTCATAACTGCTGGTCAGACAGCTTTGTTATTTGGTATACAGGTCCCTAGGGATAACCCAACTTAGATTTGTTCAAATTGTGATGAAATATGTAAATCTGTATTTTTAAGGCATTTTTTTGTCATTTTTGGTCAAAAATTTATTTCATCAAAACTGCTCATCTGACAGCTTTGATATTTGGTATACAGGTTCCTACAGATGAACTAAATATGATATATTGAATATATGATGAAATCTTTGGTGCAATTTGTGCCATTTTTGGTCAAAAAATGTGTTTCTCAAAAACTACTTGACTGATGCCTTTGATATTTGGTATACAGGTTCCTAGGGGTTGTCTTAGTGTGATATATTGAAATTTGATGAAATCTTCAATTTTTGTATATTTTGGTCAATTTTTGCCATTTTTTGTCAAATATTTCTTTCTCAAAAGTTACTCATCTGATAGCTTTGATATTTGGTATACAGGTTCTAAGGCTTAATCTTAATGTAATATATTGAAATTATAATGAAATCTTCAATTTTGTATTTTTGCAGCTAATTTTGCCATTTTTGGTCAGGCCATCCTGAAATGAGCTATCAAAGATATCCACCTTCTTCATCAATACATGTGTCACAAAAAGTTATTCTCTACATAACACAGCAGAGCTCTGTCGACTGTTGGGTCGCTTGTTTTTCAAAACTGCTGGTCAGACAGCTTAATAAATATTTGGTTTACAGGTCCCTAGGATGACCTTAGTGAGATAATTTCATACAGTCAGGAAATTTTGTATCCATGTCTATAGTAGCTTCAGGGACTTTGGCCCTATGTTTTTGTTTGTCTACTTGTTTAATTTGAAATTCTGGTGTTTTGTTAACCCTGTTGAAACTCACTCGTTGGCCTATTCAGCCATATGGCCCAACCACTCTTTTTTTGAAAAAGATATATTTATTTCAACAAAGTCACAAATAAAACAAATCTACATAACTGTGAATGTGTCAAAATTACAATGCAACTTTTCTGAAAAAAACCAAAAAATCATAAATGCATTCAGGATGCAAGTTCTTCTTCTTCAAGTATTACATGGCTTGAAAACTTTGTGATAAAATCCTCAGCTTTGTTCATCATCTTATAAGTGAAATATAATGTGTTCATCCTTGAGGAAAGATAATATTTTAATTGCATAACATAGGATTGGAAGAGAAACTTTAATCCCATCAAGAGTGACCAAATTTTGAATACTCCAAATTGTGTATTTTACAAAGGAAGTATTATATATACATGATCAGATGTTGCAGCTGCAGGTAAAGACATAGACAACAATGTTTTATGCAATGTTTAGTTTTGTTCTTGCATACCACACTTTCCGAAGTGTGTTGTTATGCAATAAAGTGATTAAAGTGATTAAAGTGATTATTATCATTTTCGATTCCTGCAATTGCTAATCTTTTGAAATTGATATTGTTATCAAAGTTGTGTTTTCTGACAAAGAAAGAAGTACACTTCTGCCAGATTTCTTTTACATATCTACACTCAAATAGGATGTGTTCCAGTGTTTCTTCTTGGCCACAACCCTCAAAGCAAGTTTTCGAAAGCGCCCTCTATTGCTATATTGATCAAAATGACCTCTGACCGCCGCCATACTGGTTGAGCAATCGTCAACATTGTAACACGTGCCGACGTCTGTGAGCTGCTGGACAGTATTTTCGAGGGGTTGACTGATGTTCTCGTAAGTCTAACTCCTGTCGCAGATTTCAAGAACCTTCGGATAATGCCGAAAGTGAAGAGTCAGAAGAAATCTCGCCAACATGAACAGATCAGACAAGGTGAGGTATTATTATGCTAGATTCGCGAATCATGTACATCTGCAACTTGCACATCTCTCCGTCAGTGTCATGACGGTATTTCTAACGATGGTAGGGTAGCAATACATCGTTGGACATGACTATTACTAGGATAGGGGTATAACCTTTGGGCAACCAAAATGGAGACGATTGCACTCCTACCCTCAGCAGTGTGGTAATGTCAGTGTACCATCTCTCTCTCTCTCTCTCTCTCTCTCTCTCTCTCTCTCTCTCTCTCTCTCTCTCTCTCTCTCTCTCTCTCACACACCATGGATGTAAAAAATAGATTTTTTTAGATAAATTTTTTACATCCATGCACACACACACACACACACACACGATTACACATCTAGGTTACATTCCGAAAATGTCTTTATAAGTTTTGAAAGATTCCTTACTGTAAAATAGCTCTGAATGGCAGGCCTGTGTGTTACCGGCATTATACGGCCTCCAACTGTGGTGGGAGGCGGTATAACCACCACTGTGGTGGGAGGCCATATAATGCCGGTAACACATAGCCCTGCCACGCAGAGCTAACTGTAAGCGTATTATCAGGTGTAGAATAGCTAGCTATGGAAAGGTTGTTTCAGCAAATTGACATAATACAGCATTGTGGTCAAGGCGTAATATAGACTCTCCACAGTCGCTGTGCCTTGTGTGTTTTGTGCGCCAAAGTTGGGCCTGCATTCGAAGGCTACGCTGTGCAGCTGTGAGCACGCGCTGCCAGACACAGCGACTGTCGGTTCTTGCAAGTATATGAATATTCATAAGGGTAGTGTCGTCAAAAGAAACACCTATCTAACTGGGCGGAGAACATTTTTACTAGTAGCTGGTAGACTTATATACGCAGTATGTTTTATTTTTCATTTTTCATTTTATTTGGCTATGGTACGTGTCGTTTTTGTTTTGATTAACGGATGTGTGGAGTTCTATAAAGTACCCGGATCAGGCAGAAATCCGACCGGTCGCTTGCAAGAACGTCCAGACCCTGGGATTCGCGTCGCGTCTCTGAAGAGCGCGCGCGTGTTCCAACTGACTGACACTGGGAAGAACGCGAATCGCAGGGTCTCTGCCAGACTAGGCGTAATACTGTGTGTGTGATCTGGTAATTCTTTTGGCCAATTTTTTAATGAAAATAAAGTTCAAGGTGTACTGCAAAAATTATATAGAGAGATCTATGTTGATCATGATTTCTTGATCTAATAGGTAGTAAATCTTGGAAAAGAACAGGTGCATTGCTAAGATAATTTTGGATGTAATTACCCAACGGGACACGGACTGATTCACTTGTACTTGGCTTCAAGATTTCTATGAAAACTCAGGCTAAAAACTAGTAAAAGCAGCCATATGGGCACATAAAATCCTCAAACAGATGTTTATCACCAATTTTAGTCTTTTTTACCAGACAGAAGAATTATTATCAGTTATACCACAAGTAGAAGCTGAAATCATCATTGGAACTAACAAATACAGTAAAATTGATTGTATTGTGAGCATCTCAAATGGTTGTTTTCTCAAGTAATTAGTTTTTAACCATGGTTTTTGAAAATTTTATCTTTCAAAGGCGTGCAATTCAAGAGAGATCTTGGTCAGCATATTCTGAAAAATCCTCTGGTGGTCGATGGCATCATTGACAAGGTATGTAGTGCAATACAGTGACCTTGACACAGCATGGAAAAGAACATCCAATTCCAGCAAGCTGTTTAATCCTTTGTTATGAACGTTGGTTTTCTCTACTGTGAGATAAAAAGATCAAAGTGCTTTTCAAGATCTAGTTCAAAGAGAAAAACAGTTTCTGGTGAGATGAATTTTCATGGCCATGTAGTCTTTTCACAGATCAGATTTAACCCTTTCACCCCCATTCCCCTGTATAGAGGTCCAGATTTACCATAGAAAACAATGGGTTTGGGCTAAACCATGGTGGTGAAAGGGTTATTAAGTTTCAAACTCATGGTGTAGCTTGGTGCAAGCGTGGAGGTACAAGAGAGACAGGAGATATCTAGTTTGGCTAGTACCAGAATCAGAATAAGAATGATATTCAGATACCCCATGTACCTGATTCTGATTCATATGCTGTCTCAGTTGATCTCCACACCACGTCAGATTTTTATCTGGTATGTGTACTGCTGTGTCAGTAAATCCAAAAGAAAGGACAGTCACAGCGTTGAAATACTGTACCTTCAAGCAGAACCGTTTCCAGCTATTAATGCAAGCACATGCTCCCAATAAATAAACTGTGTACTGTTTTCACATAGGGCTCTTGGCTAGTACAAATTAAACTCATTCTACAGTTACTTGATCAGAACCCATTGGACTGCAAGGTCCATCACTTGAGGGTGCTTCTTACACTTGTACGAGGGAGGGGGTTAGCTGCTTTCTGAAGAGACATATTTTCAAGTCAGTTTTCAAATCTTTTATATGTCACAACATTAGGGCACAACAGAAATGTCCCTGTTGTTCCCAAATCATTGATCTGTGTTCTTTAACTTCAGTAAAAATATTGACTCTAATAGTTCTTGATCATTTCATGTCTGTAGGCTGCACTCAGGAACACAGATGTGGCCCTTGAAGTAGGTCCAGGTACGGGAAACATGACAGTCAAGTTACTTGACAGAGTTAAAAAGGTCAGTGTCAGGTTGAAAGAAGTTTATGATTTAACTGACCCAGTTTCTTTGTATTGGTTAACGACAACTAAAGTTATCACCTTGTCCGTAATTTGAGAGTTTAACACTTTCACCAACATCTTCCTGTATACAGGTCAAACTTTTCAAAAGAAAACAGCAGGATTGTAATAAAATTTGGTGATGAAAAGGGTACAGGTTTTAAATCAATGTTTGCACTTTTTGAGGAAGAACTGTGACGCAGGATACATCTTTGATTCAGTAGAATTGACATAAATTTGTCGTGTTCAAATGTGATGGTTTGTACATAGACAGTGAGGGCAACGTTTACAATAGAAATCATTCACTCTTTTTGTTGACTGTGCAGGTCATAGCATGTGAATTGGATCCAAGACTGGCTGCAGAGTTACAGAAGAGAGTTCAGGGCACGTATGTACATCTAAGCTGCTATTCCCATTTTCACATGTCGTTTTTGAAAGTTCAATCACAATAATCAGAACATCATGTTAAAGTGATTAATGGCCCATCGATGTACAAAGTAGTGAAAGAAATAAATTCATAGCTTGGAAATATTTGGAGCATTTATAATTTTCCCTGTCAAATAAAATACTGATTTACATATGAACAAGTAGATAAAAATTTCAAAATCACCCTCAGAGACGGCAAATACTACTGTCAGTGAATCTTTGAGTTTGAATTTAGATCAAACAGTGCAAATACAAATCCTTAACTTCTCCTTAACAAAACAAAAGAGATAGATTTTGTCTTTATTTCCACAATGTTTACCCTTTCTGGTTCTTTCCATAGTCCATCACAGACCAAGCTTCAACTGATGATTGGAGATGTCTTGAAGACAGATCTTCCATTCTTTGATGTCTGTGTGGCAAATTTACCTTACCAGATTTCTTCCCCGTTTGTCTTCAAACTTCTTTTACACAGACCTTTTTTCAGGTAAGATTTCATCATGAGATCGTTGCAAAAATATTGAACCGCTTCACCCAGAGAAGATTTGTAGTGAATGAAAAATCTGTCTCTTGAGGGCGCTCCTGGAGAGGGGAGTGTAAGAAGCGCCCTCAAGCAGCAACTCTGCTAGTCTAGATTTTTACATCGCTCTGAAATTGGTTGTAGAAAATAAACCTCGTCCTCAGCTGCTGTATTGCCCTTTGCAATAATAAGTGAATCAATGAGATGTCAAATAAAAAGTAGCAAGAGTAACAAAGTTGCGACAATTTCTTCAATATCTTTTGTGTCATGTTTCAAACTACCTCCATCGACTGTTTTTCATTTCTTTATGTGCATGTAAAGCATGTGGTGCTTGTCAATGTAAATTTTTCTTTACATTCATACCACGCATGGTTTCATTTGAAAATGTTATTTATGTTGAAATGTGAATTTATTCATCAATAAGGCCAAAGGAAGTAAAATTCACTGTTTTGTATTTAAAAGGGCCAGTAATGCTAACTTTTGATTTTTTGATTATAGTTATTTTGTACATCAATTGCAACTTCTTATCTTTCTCTCCAAAGAATGCTCAATCACCCTCTATTTAGCTTGTTAAATTTATGTGTGAAATGCATTGTTATTGTTTACATTTGCATTCTAGTCCGGACCAGACCAGAAATCACATTTTAACAATAACAATGCAGTTTACACACATACAGGCTGAGTTAACAAGCTGAACACTTTATATCAACATACTTTGGGGAGTAGAACAAGGAATTGTGATTCAAATTCAAAACAAAAATGATGAAAAAATTATCAAAAGTTAGCATTACTGGCCCTTTAAGGTTGTCAAGAAAATCAACACAAACTTCTTAACTGTGGGAGTTTCCTTATTCGCAACTGCCTGTTCATAAAAGACAAAAGACAAAAAAAATCATTTAGCTTATAAATATTGTTTTAGGCCAATTAATATTAGTGATGAGAGAAAGACAGTGGAAACTGCTCATTATGAAAGAAATCCGAGGCTAGTAATAGAAGAAAAGAACGTTGATTGAAGGCTACAAAGGACAGTATGTGTTGATCTAGTTGTCATGGCAGTGTATATATTCTTGCAGCGATATGCCTTTATGATGATGGTTATAGTGTATAAGAAAACAATCAAATGAAAGAAAGTTGAGATGGTGTCAAATTTTCTACTTGAGTTTGGGATCGTCAGCTTGCCATCTTTTCAAAAGTTTGAGTGCATTCAAAAACAGAATGAACTGACATGTACTTTGCCCAAATAACAATGTTTATGAATATGAAGTACGGTAATTTTTCGTGTGATTTTTTTTCAGCAGGTTGACAAGTCACATACCAGAACTCGATATTTCAAATTTCTTGATTAAGTAGGCCAAGAAATGTAGTTGTTACTTCAAGCAAAATTATAAAAAACATTGTCAGGGGCTCCAGTTACTTTGGGCTTGAAACCCTTCGTTTGTCAATTTTTTTGACCATACAGATTCCTTGTGAACATACAATGTACCTCAACATACAACATGTATAAAATTAAAGTTTGGAGTCATACGGTCTCAATTTTACTTTTACATATAAATTTACAGTTCTTGACTGAATCAGAACAATTAATTTTTCATTGTTTTGATGGGTTTTTTCCTGAGTTTTGTAACAAATATTTTTCTGTGGCAGTGCACTTTGAAAAATTCAGGATAACTGTAGTTGGCAGAGCTGTACTGTTACAGTGCATCAATTCAAAGCATGATTTTAAGGTTAAACATGTTTATCACAGTTCTTGTAATGAAATATCTGTTCACAACAGTGAACATAGTGACTCAGCTTTCGTTTTAATGATAGAAACATACAACTCATCCATGACTTTAACCCTTTTAGTGCCAAAGTCAATTTTCGTTGCCTTTTAAATAAATATATCCCACTCAATTTTTTAAAGATTTTTGCCAAAATTCTGATAAGAAACTGTAGCAGATAAAATGTGATGACCATTTGGTTCAAAATTATAAAAAAAATTACAGAAAAATTCATAAAAATTGGTAAAATGTTACACTAAAATTTTGGTGCGAAAAATTACAGCCCTCAAAGGGTTAAATATATATTATCAAATGTGTCTGTTTTGAAGTTGCAGCTGAAAATCTGAAAATGCTGACAATTTATAAATATCATCATTTTTTTGGTTACAGATGTGCAGTACTGATGTTTCAGAGAGAGTTTGCACAGAGGTTAGTTGCAAAGCCTGGAGACAAGCTGTACTGCAGGTTGTCGATAAACACACAGCTACTGGCCAGGGTTGATCACATCATGAAGGTTTGTACAATCGTGTACTTTCAGCTCACAATATCTGTCGCTTCACGGCCATCATTATACTCTATCTTTCAAGTTGACAAAGCAAACTCTGAACCAATGTAATTCATGTACTACTGGTAAAATGAGAAAATTTTTCCAAGGTTTCTGTGTCTCGTTGATTGACAGGTTGGTAAGAATAATTTCCGCCCTCCACCAAAAGTTGAATCAAGTGTCGTACGGTTAGAGCCAAGAAACCCACCACCACCTATCAATTTTCAGGTATGCAACCATATTTTCTTTTTTTTCCAGAATTCTTCCACTTTTGTAACATGTACATATGTAACTGTAGGTCTAAACAGTACAGTCTAACACCATACAAGTATATAGTCACACTTCTACACCCATTTTCATGTGTAAAGGTCTTGCTTCCCTACTGAAAACAATGGGACCAGGCCAAACTGTGCTGGTATAAAGGTGAAATGAAGTACTTTCTGCAGATCAAGGTCGGCAAAGGACATGCATGACCTTTTCTCCAGGATCAGTCCCCTGCATGTGTCTGGGTCCTAACCCAATCATGTTCATGTGTTCAGAAGGATGGGAGGAGCACCAGACTTGACACATGCTTTGTAATTTACATATATTTAACCTGTTCACCCCCAATTTTCTGTAGACAGGTCCACATTGGTTGTTGATAACAATGGATTTGGGTGAAACCACGGTGGTAAATGGGTTGAACCATACTTCCCTTTTGCGTGATGGACTACAGTTTACAACACTACAATGTTACAATGTTACATAGACTGTAGAAGCTTCTACTGTCTATGAATGTCACCCCCTACAGAGAAGTGTTTATACTGCTTGATATGAAGTCAGTAAATTTGCCAAGCCGGTCCCTTCATCCTCCTATTTCTTGTTTAATTATTTATGTCCTACGTGCTCTTTGCAGAGGAAATGTGCATGTTGTACTTTTCTGAAACCAGAAATGCAATCTTGTCAAGTTTTTGAGTCTGCTGCAATTTCATTCATAAAGTGAGGTAAACAGTGTACAGGTCTATCTTGGTGTGGTACATTATTTGTCTCGGACCTAGTTCACTGGCAGATTTGGTATGATGGTACAATACTTCTCACAACTGAGAGTAGTGTCAGACCAAAACTTGGGAGAGTATCTCAACAAATTGTACAGAGATAAATGAAGAGAACACGTACGGTATGCTGCAAGAATTGTGGAAGTTGTGTAACAAAGGAAATAGTTCATTGTCAATGGTATACTGATCAGCATGTGGTCTGTTTTTGTCTCAGTGATTTCCTTCCTTGATCCACTCACAGTCCCTCCACCATGGGCACTTTGCCACCAAATCGAAACCTTTTGTTTTGTGATGATTTATGAGCACAAACAGCTCAGCTTTTTAAAGACCAGTTGGCGGCTTGTTTCCATAGATACTCCATAGATGATCATGCTGGTTGTACATGGAATTTCTCCCCATTAAATAAACCTGCTCTGCATACTGAAAGTTTGCCTTGTTGACTGTGTTTAATGCACGTAGCACAGGGAAATACTAACAGTAGTGCTCTGGTGATCCCCCTTTGACATGACCTTTGACCCACAAACTCTTTTTACTCCCTTGGAATGCTTGAAACCAAGTACCGGTACATTAACATGCAATATATAAACAGGATCCTTTGCCGAGCACAACAAAATCATAAATTCAAGCTACCAAATGTCCCCTTTCATCCAGTACTTTGATTTTGCCAGCTATTCACAGCTGTACTTTTAGCGCATGGTATTACACACAACATGCGACATTTCAAGCAGTGAGAGAAAAGTTTATCCTGTACAGTTTTGTATTTTACCCATCAGTTGCTTCATAATTTTGCAAGCTGGGGAACAATATCAATTTTTTCCTTGCGTTTTTACTTGACTGTGGCAGAAATTATTACAGTCATATTAAGGTAGAACGCGCCTCGGGGACAGATATTCTGGCTTTCAAACTTTATCAATTCTATTTTGCCCCTACCACGCATTTGTGGGGGCTCATTTTAAAGCTCTTGGGTGAGAAAACCTTTCACCGTCTTAGTTTTTGAAAATCGTAAAATTTTAAAATGTTGTTTTTCTCCATAGAGTTAACACAGGGACGGCAGCCATTTTGAATTTCAAATATCTATAAATCTTGGGTAATTTGCTTTCGTAGTACCAGAATTTCCATGGTGACAACCGATTTTATTCTTGATTTTGAAAAGAGAATGGTTGAAAGATTCATTAAGGAAGTTTGAGTAAAAGTTTAAGTCTTTCACTTTGAAGGCGCATATTACCTTAAATGCTGTTTTTATTGCCCCAGGAAAAGACAAACTGGTGACATTCCTATCACAACCAAACATGTCACAAACAAAACGAGTGACTGCCAAGCCAATAATTCTCCAGAGAGCAGTTTCTAACTTGGATATTTTTTATTTTGTGGTACCAACATCTGGATGAGTTCGACAAATGTCACCGCCATCATTCTAATCATTTGTCCACTTATTTTCCAACATATTGTTAGTGACTAGGTAGCAGGACCTTAAAGGCATGTAGACTCATTAAATGGCAAAAGTGAAATGTTGAGTAGAAAGTGATCTTTATAGCTTTCTTCATTGGAACATACGTCCAATACAGCACAAAAAAAGCATTCAAATAATGAAAATGTCAATAGTTAAAACATGTGTATGACAAAATAAAACATACTACCATGTTGCCGGGGGGTGGGGGAGAAGGGGATGGGAGTTTAGTTCTTTTTCAATTATTGCGTGCACATTATCACCAATTATATATGCCACCATTATGCCAGGGAGAATCATGTTCAATTTGCAGTAAAGTTGCATTTTTGGTTAGAGACATCAATTGGACGAGACACTCAAAATTACTGTGCCAAATTGTTACATCTGCCCTCAAAGCTTAGAGTTAAAATTTTCATGATTTCTTTCACTAAAGCTCCATAAGCTACAACTTCTTATAGATTTCCACTTTTATGATCCTCTTTGTAAAATACAGTTTCTGGTTCAACTATGCAAAATATCCTTAACCCTTAAAGCGCCAGTCAATTTTTGTCACCTTCATAAATTGTAACCCAGACAATTTTTTTCAGATTTTTTCCAGAGTCTTGATGAAAAACTGTAGCCAATAAAAAGTGATATCCATTTAGTGCAAAACTGTCAAAAAAATTACAAAGAACTTCATAAAAATTGGTTAAATTTTGAACTAAAATTGTGGCGGGCAAAATTACAGCACTCAATGGGTTACAGGCCTGGTGTTCAACATGTCAACACATTATGTATGTGCGTATTTCTGATGTTATTGTTGACAATCAAATTTCTGTCTGAACTAGATTTGTTTGTCAAAGGTAACACTTATATTCACACATAGCATTGTGTTGACAAGGATGATGTATAATTTGATGTACTTGTGGGAGAAAACTAAAAAATAGTGACAACATCACTGTTCGCTCCCATATAGTTATCAAAACAAGTTAACAATTGTATGAAACATGGACATACATGTACAGACAGACTGACATACACAGACTGGCACAGAGTGATGACATTGACCCCAAGTGTGCCTTGGCCCATGAAGAGTGATAAAGATATAACAAAACAGCTGAATGTAATGATGAAATAGTTAAGTATAGGCCTATACAGGCACTGAGAGTGAATATGTTACAGTAATTTGATTAGTTTCTTTTCCTTTTCTACTTCTGTGATACTCTTTCAGACAATCAATCTGCAAGGCAGTTTATGTATTGACAAATATGTTATCTTTTACAAGCACACAGTAAACTGTTCTTGATTTTTCATTTACAATATTTGACATGGACTGAAATACATAACATGCAACCAATGTTTACACTTTGCCCATACACCAGATACATGGAGAAATTTCAACATAAAATCATTACTCAGAAAACCTTTACAGGGAAAAGTAAACATTGTTTTCTTCCAGAAAAGCTGGTGCATCCACATCTGGAGCAACTTACAAACTTAACCAAGTACACAAGGATGATGACACAAGAGATAAAGTTAAACTGTGGTGAACTTGACTATTCCTTTCAAATCCTTATCTAACTTGACATGTTAAAAAAATACACTGCATGGTTAATTACGCACAAAAATACATGGGGTGGACCATTTGATGAGGGATGGTGTCTGGAAGATCAGTGAGGTACATCATCTTTTTTATCCGATCCATTGTACATTCTTTTTTCCCCACTCTCCCACCTTTCCTTTTTATCAAACCTTCTCTGGCTGAATTTTTTATTGGCATTTGTTTGGAATTTTTTCAAAATCTGCCAGGATTTTTTTACCGCATTTCAACACCAAATAAAGTTATCCATATCAAATGCTTACTAAATCAACACATTATATACTCTTACTTAGTTCCAGTAGGTATAAAATTACCAAAACAAATCTTAAACATAGGGCCAAAGTCCCTGAAGCTACTACAGACATGGATACAAAATTAAATATTTCCTGACTGTATGAAATTATCTCACTAAGGTCACCCTAGGGACCTGTAAACCAAATATTAAAGTTGTCTGACCAGCGGTTTTGAAAAAACAAGCGACCCAACAGTTGACAGAGCTCTGCTGTGTTATGTAGAGAATAACCTTTTGTGACACATGTATTGATGAAGAAGGTGGATATCTTTGATGAGTTCTGCTGAATAAGTTGAGACGGTACATACTCAGAGAAAGCACACTGAAGAGACAAATGTTTGAAACTTAAGAAGTTCAAGGTCATCAAAAGCATTGTAAGGAATCATGTAACACTTTCATTGCACTGTTTACACAGATTGCATAATTGCTATAAATAGCACATGAGGAATCTTACAGCCCAGCTTTACCATAAAAACCCTATCACTTTGACCACTCTTTTAATTGACCACTCTATTTTTTTCCTCAAAAAGTAATTTTATTTTATCCTTACCAAGTCAACAGTAATTGGAAATTAGAACTTTCTCTATCTCTATCTCTATTGACTATTTTGAGCAATTTCTTTTAGATAAAATACAGGGCACAATACATGACAGTTCAGAATATGTCAAGGTTGGGATTCAGGAAAGTTGCCTTTACATGTTTTAATCCTCCAAGATGGTAAGCATTTCACTATGAACTGTCAAAAAAAGAATGAACTTTCTGATAATTCTACACACTAAAACTATTTTGGCTTTGATGATTTCCTAATTAATTCAATTATTTCAAATCATATTAATTATTTTTTTCTGGGTGAATTGATAGGGTTTATACAGTACAAGAATTACATACAATGTAAGTCAAATTTTGACCAAAAATGACAAAAAAATTCCTTAAAAATACACATTTGCATATTTCATCACAATTTGAACAAATCTAAGTTGGGTTACCCCTAGGGACCTGTATACCAAATAACAAAGTTGTCTGACCAGCGGTTATGAAGAAGAAGATTTTTTACCAAAAACACCTTTTTTGGCATTAATTTGCCTATTTTCAACAATATCAAAAAATTAAAAAAAAACAGTTTCTCAAAATCATATTTTTCATCTACACAACAAATATCAAATCAGTATTTACTTCGGTTCTCAAGATATTTGAGTGGACGGACGCCTCACAAACGGACATACATACATACATACATACATACATACATACATACATACATACATACATACATACATACATACAGACTGACGACGGACGCCGGACGGATACCCATCCCAATAGCTTCTATAGACTATAGTCTATAGTAGCTAAAAATACAAAATGAAAGATATCCCAGTAAAACTGACAGTTTCGCAAAGTTGCCCCAAAAATTCAAAATTCCGGATTTCAACTTAATTTCAATATATCTTATTAACAAAAACTCTAAGAACCAATTTACTAAATATCAAAGCAATCAGACTTATAAATTTTGAGAAATAAATTTTTTGACCAAAAATGAGAAAAATTGCCCCCCAAAATACAAAATTGCAGATTTCATCCTAATTTTAAATATATCTCATTAACATAAACCCTAGGAACCTGTACACTAGATATCAAAGCTACCAGATCACAAGTTTTAGGAGAAAAATTTTTGACCAAAAAAGGCAAAAATTGCCCCAAAATAAAAAAAAAATTGCCAGTTTCAACATACCTTCAATACAGTATATTGGGATTAATCTCATCAAAGCTATCAAATCAGTAGTTTTTGGATAAAAAATTTTTTATCAAAAATTGGGAAAATTGCCCCAAAATTACAAATATGACAATATCAATACAATTTGCACAAGCATGACTGAGGTCATTCTGAGGAACATGAATATGAAGTTTCATAGCAATCAGACAAGCGATTTCAGAGAACAAGATTTTTTGACTAAAAACTGAAAAAATACCCTAAAAATACAAACATGCAAATTTCATCCCAATTTTTGCACACATACTTAGAATACCTAAAGAAATCTGTGTACCAAGTTTCAACCAAATCTGACCACTGCTTACTGAGTTTTAGCCATTTGCAGGATTTTTCCTTTTTTCCCCCTCATTTGCATATTTTTGGCACTGACATGTTCATTTGAACAAATTCACATCTCCACCCCTAGGTGCACCTGTACACCAAATACTAAGACAGTAGGTGCTACGGTTTAGGAGTTTTTGATGTGGACGGACATACATACATACATACATACATACATACATACATACAGACGACATTTTTCCACCTTATACGAATACCTCCCATTTGCATATATACATATGCATATTATATGGGAGCTAAAAATCATGTTTCTTTTGTTGCCATCCATTTTAATCATTGAAATGTACCCTTGTTTGAATAAAGTTACTGTTGTGTCGATGACCAGAAATGTTGTTAACAAAACGCTGTATCGTAAGTAAGAAATTTGCAGTTCTCAAAATATTGCATTATATTTTGTTGCGTTGGATTCACACCCATGGTACCACCAAGTGACCACTGAAGGAAGTATGTCGCTTATTGTTACTGTGCAGTGCGACACCCGAGTACTCAGAGAATTTGTCCAGCCTCACCCACACCTTGTTCCCGACCTGCAAGTTCAAGTTCACGCTTTGTGTGATCAGGCCTTCCCAGTCGCGGTTGTCGGCGTAGAGTCGGGACTGCGGCTGGTCGTTTAGCATGATCTGAGCAGCCACGAACTTCCAACGGTCCTTCAACGCGGTCACGGTGAAGGAGTAGACGCCAGGGATCCTGCAGGTGAACATTCCACGGGCTAGATTCATGTCGCCCCCGACATTGACATAGGCATAATCGTAGGTGACCACGACATAATCCCGCTGACCTAGGATAGGAGTTGATCTGGCAACGGAGAAAACGGATTGGTACTTGACATTATCCGGAAGACCAGGCTCTCCCTTCTCCCCTTTCCAGCCCGGAAGGCCAGCATTTCCACTATCCCCCTTTTCACCATCTGGACCCTGTAGTCCGGGTACCCCAGGCAGTCCCCTGTCACCTCTTTGACCTGGCTTACCAGCCGCTCCTTTCTGCCCTGGTTCCCCTTTGACCCCGTCACGTCCATCCTTTCCGTTGATGCCGTTGACTCCAGGGTCACCTTCAAATAAAATACGGATTAAGAAGTATTTCAGTGCCATATGGAGTGTTGTAAATCCCTTACAATCTGAATGGAAGAATGTGAAATGGTAGTCTGCTCTCTGTACATCTGTTTTGAAATGAACTCAAAATTACCTTTTTTTGTGTACATAATCCATATAAAACATTAAGATACCAGATACCAGACTTTTGAGCTATTATTGTACTTTATTTTCAATAACACTCAACAAATTTTCACCACCAAGGTCTACACTGAGAATTCTGGAATAAGTATTTATGTTTATTCGAAGGACAAGGGCTGTAGTTGTGCTGAATTCATCGCAAAAAGCGATAAAGGATGTGCTTGTGTATACTTTGTGTATACTTTGTGTATACTTTGTGTTTAAGTGTGGAAAACATTCCCAGACATTTTCATGCTGAGGTTAAAAATGGCACATATCATGGCATTTTAAAGAAAAGATTAAAGTGAAAAAGTGTCTTAAAAAATTCCAGTTGATTTTTACCATGGCATTTTTGAACTTAATCACTTGAAAATTGTGTGTTTCTTTGTGTATTTTGTTCATGGCAATATTAGCAAAAAAAATTAGATTTTTAGAAGCCCACCAGTTTTCTCTTGGAAACACTTCCAGTAACCAGAGTAAATAAAGTTTATTAACGAGTTGAAAATGCTGAATATTTGCTACAATAAGACGGCGTTGTATGTAACCAACACAGATTTTTTCAAAGGAATATTTCTCATCAAAGATGACAAGCAAACCCTGTCATGCTCTTTTCAAAAGGCAGGGAATCTAAAGTTTAGTGTGGTAGCAATAGTCTACTCAAAGGATGAAGGGTATACATTTTTAGGTGGAAACCTCAAATTTGGTATTACTAATAAAATTTGAATCAAAATCTTGATACTATTTTCTGAAATGTAATATTTCACTTGAAACAAGAGTATATATAGAAAAATCTACCATATATGTTGCATTATCTATCCTCATTCTCAAATGGCAGGGGTTGAAAGACTGACACTCAAAAAAAGAAAGCAAAATTAAAATTCCTCATTCAAAATGTAAGAACTTTATTGCCAAATAAAGTAGTTGTTCTGCTAAATAGTATTTAAAGAAAATAATGTGGAAATTTCAGAAAATTTGACCCAGCGAGAGTGGAGTTCATTTCTTTGGAAATCCTGAAATTGGGTGAAAAGAGAAGCCAGGAAATCGAGTGATTTACATAAATATGCATACATTTACTCTTGTTTCTCATCCAAATTACAAGTGCTTGATGAGCTAAAAGGTGAACCCAATCAATATTGTAATCTTAAGCTATCAAATTACTCAAATTGAATGAATCTTTGCAAAAAAGTGATTTTATGCAAAATATGCCGTGTTACATTCAACGCTGCCTTAAATCAATGAAAATAACATAGCCAAAAGTGTCATACTTCAAAGTCACACATAGGAATTGTAAAATGCAGAAAATAACCAGATGAAAGTAAAGACAATTTTTTTTTTAAAAAAAGGAGCTAACAATAAAGACAAATTGATATCTAAACAAGAACAATGCATTCAAGCTTCATCTGCTCAGTCCTATCAAGGAAACTTTAGAAGACTAAATGTCAAGTATTTCTCAGAATAGAGACATGAAAAACCTAGGACTTGCCACGTATGGCTTCTCAAAGGTCTCAGAAGGTGTCAACTGTTGTAATGTATTCAAGATGCTTGGCCTTGATCAGTGACACAAAAAAGAGTTTTTCGCAACAAGTGATTGAAAAAAAGAGGGGAAATGACATGCCAGTTGTTTTCATAAAACTCGCAGCCCACTTATATACAATCTGCAGTGTTTTTCTTGAAAGATCAACTCTGGAGTTTGATCTGCTTACTTTAAAGGGCAGAAGAAACAAACAGAATTTGCAGAAAGTTCCTTGCTGGTGACAGACAGGAAGTGAGCGTTGTTTCCATGAAAAATGAAAAAGAAAAATAAAGACTGAACCAAAAGGCATCTTAAAACAAAAATGTTCTGAAGTGATCCTAGGATATCTGTACAAATTTCTATGTAAACAGCAAGTTACAAAATTATTCACTGAACCTTTTGTATAAATATAGGAATACCGTGAATTCCGAAGTCTATTTTGTGTTTAGAATCTTTGTAAATGTTGGAGAGGTTTTTGACAGAGGGTAATCCTGAGCTACTCCTTCCATAATATGCAAAGAAGGACCAGTATATTTAGGACAGCTTTTGCGCTAAAATGATATTTTAGCAGAGAAGTTTCTTGCAGTGTGAAACTACAGGTGACTTTGAGATGATGGGAGTGAGTAATTTTCAGAGGAAGTGTAGCTGTGTGTGGTCAGTCAGTTGCCTACCTTTTTCTCCACGTAAGACGCTGAAGATTCCAGGTTTTCCGGTTGGTTCGAAGTCACAGCAACGCTCGCATGGCTCCGCGCCACCGGATGTTTCAAAGAGATACTCGCACGATGCAAAATGGATCCAAGTAATGTGGAAAATTGAGATCAGGAGGGAGAGCTTCATTTTGCTGCTCCACACAAGACACTGCCTGGCTCTTTGTGTGACTCAAATTCTGACTACAGTGACCTCACACAGAGGATGCCCAGACGGTATAACCACAAAAATGCACTCCAACTCGAAATGTTTGTTTTTAATTACTTCAGTGTCCTACAGTGCCATTGTAAGAAATATCCCTTAACCCCCTCTGTCCTTCAAGTATTGCCATGAACTCTAGCATGCTTCCCCCTCCCCCCCCCTCCCTCGTCTTGGGGAAGCAATCGGGTCATTTCAGTGCTCTTTTCACAATGCTGTGACGCCATATAGTCATTAGCAACAAGTGAGTTTGAGTGTTATGCGTCTGTAACAACATGTACAGCGTATCGTGATTGGATCCTGCAAGTCTTCAAAAGTCATGATTGAAAGCTGCCCGGTGTAAAGGGCTGAGTAAACTTTGGATATAGAGACCCATGTGTTCGGCTCATGTTAAGTGTTTTAAATCAGATGTTTTGTGCTCCCTGAGGCATGACTGGAAATTTTTTTTTTTGACTATTTTGCCTGCAAACATGACTTTTTGAACTGAAAAGTCAGTGAACAGCTTCCCTGGTGTTTTGTTTAATGTTCAATTTGTAATTTGTGGTGTTGACTCAGTCCCCATAGAGCAGGACATGGCTACACTGTACAGCCATTGTTCTGCCCTGTTGTTCGTTTGCAATCAGTATCCTGTTGCAATTTTTCGGTTGAGTAAATCCTGACTTAAAAAACTTTTCAGTAAAAGATTAAACCCTATGCACGTATGGTTTCGCCTCTGAAAAGGGTTTGATCCATGCACACTGAGTTTGAAATTGGCCGTGTCCACAAACACACCAGGAATCCTCAGTGGATAAAATGCCCTTACAATAACAAACCAGAAACTCCGCGCCGTAGTGAAAGGTTGATAAATTTCATACAAAAGTAGAAAAAAAGACATGACTGCAACATTTGGTATGCAGCACAACGGGCAGAAAGAGTTGACAGAGTTGTCGCAGACGTAGCGCTCAGCATGCAGAAAACAAAACACTGTATTTCCATGGAATGTCATCCAAGTATGATTCTGGACTTTTTGTTCAGACGCTGATCTGAGTCGTCTGTTTCACTTTTTCTTTGCAATAAACGCGTATTGCACAAGGGACTTACTAAAGGGATAGTGGCTGTAATAACATTTATCATCAATGTCGAAATACAATATTATAAACACCATGCACTGTGTGCAGAGTGTTGTTTGTTGTTTACAATTGAATACTTGTGGGGACTTAAATTTATTCACCAACAATAATATTGAACAAGGTACACCATTGGCCCTCGAGGGTCTATGGCAGTGTTCACAATCTGAACAAGTCTGAGGCACTTCAACATGACATTGGGAGTAGAACAAGAAACTATATTTCACAAACAGGACAGCAATGCTGGAAATCCATCGAAAGTTACAAGGGGATGCCATAAAAATTTATTATTCCTGTATTTCTGCATATTGAGGCAAATTATAACATACTGGCACTCACATTAGTTGTCCAATAGCTACATGTGTGTTTAGATCTTAAAAATGTGTAGGAATGTAAACTCCCCCATAAACTCTTTAGATCTGTGCCATACAGTTGCCATCATGTCTGGCCTTTGTCTTTACAACACTACTAGTACGTGAGGGATAAATACCAATGAAGTTACAACACTTGTGCACTGTGAACCTTCATGTCAAGGCATTCATTGTATCTCTGAACTCCTTGATTGATGGCTGAGATATCCTCGACACCCATGATGATATTTACCTATCTTTAGGCTTGGTTTCCTTGACGACAAACACATGCTAGAATTTATGTACTACATGTGTAGGGGGCATGTCAACTTGGACAAATCCATTAAAAACATGACAGAAAGGGATTAAACAAAGAATGCATCAACCAAAGAGAATTTAAGTAGCTCCTAATCTGCTATTCATATTTCTCTCTCTCACACACGTATGCACATACACACACACACACACACACACACACACACACACACACACACACACAGACACAGACACTGTCAAAGGGATACAGATACAGACCATTGGTGGTGATGATAACCATTGATTTTGGTGAACTCTTCATCCCAAGTTTTTTGAAATCAGTCTGTTACTACAGGTAATCTAGCATAGAAAAATCTCCTTGAAGCTGTGATTACTGATTTATTTCTATCACTTTTGTTCCGTGTGTAAAATACAGTTTCTTGTACAGCTCCCGAAATTCATGTCCAAAAAAATGCCCAGTGCATAGTGTTCGGTGTGACAAAATATCCTGTGCATTTTTACTGTCCAATGTTATTGTTGACAACTGATTTCTGGTCCGCATGAGAATTTGTTTGTCAACAATGGCGTAACAACGTACAGTGAACAACGTACAGTGTGTTTGCAGGGCTGGTACTTGATATTTTATCAAAGTTATCTTAGTAGTAAGAAGAAAAGTTTACTTGTTCCAGGGAAATGTAGATCATGATAATGTGATCTCAAGTTTCTACAATTGTCCCTTCTTGTCTAGGAGTTCCTTTAGAAGTTCCTTAGCTTTGAAGTCCAGCTGTGATCTTTCACCTGGCATGATAATGGACAGAGCAATGTTTCCGACACAGTGGCAGTCAAGGTCAAAGATAAAAGCAGACACTACTACATGGCCAAGATAAACAAACAAAAGACCATGCTTGCTGTGATGGTTCACCCTTGATCACACAGAACATATTAAGACTATCTGCTGTAAATTAGTGTAGATAACACCACAGAGCCATTTGTATTGTAAACTGGCATGGACATGGGGAGGCAATGTGGAAACTATAAAAACACAAGTCAAAGACTTTCCATTCTCGCGAGCCAGAGCAATAATTTAACGGGTAGCGCTGAGCTGTTGCCGTAAAGAGGCGCGTGGTTTACGACGATGAGACTTTCTCACACTGCATTATTCTGCTCGAGTACGTTAAGGCGAGGCTCGAGAAATTTCTTATGAATATGCAAATTTGTACTAATAAATATTCATGTTTCCCTGAGCGCGCGCGCTCAGCTTGATTCAACCCGGTCGCGGACGTGTATGGTGTGCGAGTACTCGCGAGTGTAGCCTTCGAGGCTTCAGCTCATGTGGGCAAAAGACCCAAACGGAGATTTGGAACGGCTATTTATGTCACCCAACTTCACCGTTTCGGTCTTTGGCATATCAAGAGCATTTCGAAATGAACGCAGTTTGACGAAGGATATTGTGGCTACGCTATCATGGTTGCCGCCTGGGGTTGCCGCCATCAGCACATGTTGATCCCTGATGTGGCCCACCACTTGTTTTCGCCATCATTCATCAAAGACAGACAGGGGTGTTTTGCAACAACTGGTTGTCACTACTCACGACATGCACAAAAAAACGTCAGAAACAAAAGCGAGGTCGAGTATTTTATCGATCTCCAGAACTGCTGTCGCACCTACGCGATCGCTGAATGTGTGCTGAAATGGACGCGGCCGCCTCGTTACTAGGATACAGTCAGCTGTCTCTACCCATAAAGCATTGTGTGTATGTGGTCCCTGGATGGGCTTCCCCAGGGGCCTGCATAGGGATTCCCCGGGCCGGCTAGAGTCCCAAATTACGACAAGAAAATTGCCAAAATCCAGCCGCTAAACTTGTTATTTTTTTTAAATCGCTGATTTGAATATTATATTGACATGTTTGTCAATATCATGCTGGCAATTCTTTATCCCAGAAAGCAAGTGCAGGCACAGTTTGACCCCAATTACGCTCGTAATGGAGGTCGTCCGTCAAGGGTCAGCTGATATTTTGTGGCGAGTCATTAATACGGGGGCGAAATTTCTTACAGTATAGGTCGCACTAGTGATGGAAAGTGGGGTCAACGCGGACAGTGTGGTTATTTACAGGATATGGGGGAGTCTACCGGCTGGATTCTGTGCTCGAACAGACAATACCATTTTCGAACCAAAAATACCGTTATTTAGTGAAATAAATTATTATTTCCGGGATTTTATCAACATAATACTATTTTGCGGAGTCGTTTTTATAAAATACATAAACAAAGTTTGACTAATACGGAAGGATGTGCCGATTTAGCCAGTAAAACCGAAACGCACTCGTCGATAGAGGGCGCCCTTGCGGGAGCCGTGCCTTAACATACTCGAGTGCTCTTGATCTTTGCCATACAATGATGACTGCCCTCAACTGTCTTGCTGTGCAAAACTCATTTGGCAATCCGCCTGTTGTTTGTATGGTTTATTTGAGAGCTGTGTAGATCTCAAAGTGCCATGCACAATCATGCAGCCGTTTTACATTTTAACTTCAAGTTGAAATTGAAATTTGCCTAAAGGTTCCCCATTTGTCTGTAAACCATTGAGCGATTGGTTCCCCATTTGTCTGTAAACCATTCAGTGATTGGTTCCCCATTTGCCTGTAAACCATTCTGTGATTGGTGCCCTGTTGGCCCGTAAACCATTCATCAATTGGGGCCCATAAACCATGCTGTGATTGGTTAGGCAATAGACTGTACAATAATTGGCGTTTACAAAAGCTGACAAAGTTCTGCTGCTAAATTTACAACCGATTACTGAAAGATTGAAATCCCTGATTGATTTTCAGCAGTATACTTGTAACGTACACTGCCCATGGTAACTGGTTGCATCTCCTGTCATGACTCCCATTTGTTGAGTGTCCCTGTCGTTTTAGTATAGTACTGTCTTATTCTTGTACACACAATTACAATAACATTGTTCAATAAGTTGAATCATTCACGTCTCTTTTATCAACCATCACATTCTGGGTGTGAATCGACAAAAAAAAGCCTTTTATTTCTGTTCAGATCCATAAAAAAACGGACAGAGCAGTTTATATAGTGAGGTTTGATATTGGCATGCCGTTCTTCAACAATATAGCATAATGAGAGGTGAAGCATTCAATCATTTGATTTCTGCAATGCTCCTCCAGTGGAGGAAACAAACAACCTCATCCAGTGGAGGAAACAAACAACCTCACTCAGGAAGTCTGCATAAAACACATGACTCTCCGTTTATTACATTTAATATATTTTACCACCTACCAGATTACAGTACTAGAAGATTAGGCATAATAAAAGATTTACATGCTATATAAATGGAAGACAAATGTGATCAATTGATATTTCATCATGAAGTCATTTTCTTTAATACCTCCTCCAAAATGTCTTGTTCGAAGACTGCGTTATTAGTTATCATGTGAATACAGAACGCACATCGTGACATGTCCTTGAGCCAGTCAAGCTAACTACATGTAGTTCATTGATAAATGACATTGTTAAAATGTTCTTGCTACATGAACAAAATAAAAATACAAATAGAAAACAGAAATCTGATATAAACGTGAAAATTTGAAGTCCAAAAGAGTGAAGGTCTGTTTCTTATCCACATCCCCCACTTTAGACCATCAAAAGTAAAGTTTTTTCATCTACTGAAAAGAATTTTTATGAAATGACTGTGCAACAAAAGACAGAAAATGAAAGTGTTTATTCTGTACCCAGTGAAAAGCACTAGACAGACAATATTGTGCCGGCTTCTCACACACTTGTTTTTTCATTAAGATGTCTGTTTCTGTTCAAACTGCAGCTTTTGCCGAGGTGCAAAGATTCACTGGTCTGGTTGACACTTCTTATCATAAACACTTAAACACTTCTTATCATATGGTGATGGCTTCATCCAAACAAACAAACATGAACAATGCCATTTGAAGTATAAGTAAACTGATACACCAGCATTTACACATACATTTTGTAAAATACGGTGAATGAGAAACAAACCTGTAAATTTTTTGGTTAGAATTTGAAGAAAAAGTTTATATGAATACAAATCTAACAACTTTTTTCCGTTATGCTGTAGTATTATATATGTCAAAGAGATACAGAAGACGCTATACAGGATAACTAATTTACCTTTTTGAACTGTCATTGCAAGTCAATCAAGAGTCTCAGTAACCCAGATCGCTGAGAGACATTCTTCTTTGGGGCAGATTAGTATGGAGTCAGAAGAGCAGTATGGGTAAACAAGAGTAATCAACCAAGCTTTGTGTTCATGATCAGAGGATGGGTCTTATGAATGAATGCAGGATGACTTTAACCCTTTCACCACCATGGTATGGCCCAGACCCATTGTTATCAATGGTGAGTGTGGGCCTGTCTACAGGGAATTGGGGGTGAACAGGTTAAGACAGAATGCACCTCAGGGACAGATATTTGGACTTGTAGACTTGACTGACTTTTGAGAGCCTCGGATTCGGTGCATTTTGAAGCTCTGCAAGTCAGTAGACTTTTCATCATCTTATTTTTGTGAAAATTACAAATTTAGTTTTTTCCGCCATGGTTTTAGCACAACAATGGCAGCCATTTTGAATATGAAATTTATTTCCATAGTTCCAAAATTTCAAAAGTGACCCCCATTTTAAAGCTCTGGAAGGTAGTAGACTTTCTAAACTTCTTTTTTGTGAAAATTAAAAATTTAATTTAATTCCCCCACCTGTGGTTTTTGCACGAGAATGGCAGCCATTTTTTAATATCAAATTTATTTCCATAGTTCCAAAATTTCCAGGGTGACCCCAATTTTAACTTTTGATTTCGAAAGAGAATGGTTAAAAGTTTCCTTGTGGAAAGTTGAGCAAAAGTTTAACTCTCTCAAGTTTGAGGTGCATACCACCTTAAATAATTCAAATTCAAGGACTCTTTCAGTCAAAAATACTTTGAAATCTGTGATAACATACGTTTTGGTATTTCATTGAAAAGTACTAGGCGGTAGGGAATACCAAGTGACCGTTGAAGATTGTATGGCGCTTGATACTACTGTCAAGCACAACATTTTGGTACTCAGAATGTTTGTCAACTCTGACCCATACTCTGTCACCAACAGACAAGTTCAGGTGCACACTTTGACTGATCAATCCCTCCCAATTTCCGGCATCAGAGAACAACCTCCCGGATGTTGCATCGTTAAACATTATAAATGCAGCTACATTCTTGTTCTTGTCTTTCAAGGTAGTGAACATAAAGAAATACACCCCAGCAATTTGACAGGTGAAAACACCTGTGCTTTCGTTCAAATCATCACCAACATTGAGAATAGTTACATCGTAAGTTACTGTTTTGTATTCGGAACCGCCAAAGATTGCAGAAGACCTCGCAACAGAAAAAGCAGACCATTCATAATAAGTATAAGGCTCTCCCTTCTCACCCTTGACCCCGGGAGCACCCTTATGGCCTTTCATTCCACGGATTCCCAGTTCTCCTTTACTTCCTGTCATTCCAGGTAGACCAGCCTCCCCTCTGCTTCCAGGGATTCCCATAATACCGCTATCTCCCTTGTCGCCTTTGGCACCATTTCTTCCAGGTGGGCCCATAGGACCTTGACTTCCCATTGTACCGTTTTCTCCCGGTGCACCGGCATCGCCTATGGATGTAAATGGAGAAAAGGCTGGTGACGATAACTTTGTATTTGTAATTTTATGCCAAAATTTCTGTCGCCTGTGCTTTTCGCAATAATTATCATTTTACTCACCAAAATGTTGTGCTGCACAATCCAATAAGGTGCAAGGTGGCAATTTTGTTCAAAGCTATTGATATGCTGAAACAAATGTTACAAACTTGATGCTTGTCAAGATATCGTACACTCAGATATGCCGCAAGTCAACCACTTTTTTACAAATCTTTTCATGGCCACAGTCGCTGCATAGGACCTCATGTACCTGAACTTGTTTCATACAAATGTTAGATCAATTCAAACTGTACATCAATTTGTTTCATGGTACAATCCTGTATGGCTGGCCAGGGGGCTGTTTTGTTCCCATGTTATTATGCGACATTATGTGAACTGATTTGTTGGCAAAGGAACATAATAATTGTTATAGTATCCAATGGCCTGTTGATTAGCTTTGAAAACACTGTCATAATACATAAGCATATAATCAGATTCATAGCATAATGGCAAAAACAAGTTCAATTCCAAGTTCACATAATAGTTTGTAGAAGCTACAGATGATAGTGCAAGTTTGTTGTAACATGTAGCAAACATGATCAAAAAGTTGGTTGGGACTATCAATTCAATTTTACTGCAGGAGAATTCTGCTCTAAGAAAATGCTGAAACACCAAGACGATTTGGCAACATAGCATCACAGTAGTCCATCATAATTGTGGAAGAAATGATAAATTTTGTAGCAACAAGTCGAACTTTCACATCTGTTTGCATGCTTACAAGGTGACAATAGATGGGAAACACAATCATAAACAAACAGATCAAAATATGCATATTGTTGATTTACTCATTTTGAAAAAAAATACAAAAGTGGATGTGAGTGAAAAATCTAGTCTAGATAGTAAAAGTCCAGGTATTGAAATCACATGAACCATAGATGGTAGTACAACAAGCCACTACTGTTAATGGATGAACAGACAAATTAAAGCTTTTGACTTAATACTCTACCGGTCCAATGTGAGAAATTTGAAAAATGTTGTAAGATGACAGAAAAAAGAGGTATGCTCTGTGAATAGTGTAGAAATTATCTGTGAATATTTTTTTAAACGACGCTAGCTTTTAAAAGATATTTTGGAGAGGAAGCAAGTCAGCAGGCAGAGATAGTAACATTTCAAAGGTTTCCATGGCAGATGCTACAAAAACTGAATGCCATAGCTTAAGCTGAAATGCAAAGTTCCTACTTGGGTTAAACATGAAACTGGCAGTAGTCAGTTTACTTTGGTTTCTATACCCAGGTTGTCTTCGATACTGCAATGATGGCTGCCACTGTCTCAAGTTTGACAGTGACTCTATCTTGCTTCACACTAGAATGGTTTCCATTTGAAAACAAAAATTTGTGAGAAATAGGATGGAAAAACCTTACCCTAGCTGGAAGATAGATGAGCTAAAGGTAGTTTGTGCTTCAAAAATGAAAGACTTAAACTTTTGCTTAAACTTTCTACAAGCAAACTTTCAGCACTGGGCAAATTTTGGTACTAGAGGAACAAATTACCCAATATTTGCAGATACTTGAAATTCAAAATGGCTGCCATCTTTGTTGGGTAAAATAAAGTTATCCAATTTTCACAAAACTAAGCAGGTGTAAACTTTCTTCAGTCGATATGCTTCAAAATGAGGCTCCACACATGGTAGGCCAAATATCTGTCCCCCACAGGTATGTGCATTCTGCTCTTAGTCTCTAAGATTAGAAACTTTTTGCAGTAAAAGAAGAGGAGGAATTGGATAAAAATAGTATGGATCATGACAACTTTGCGAAAAGTTACCATTGTTGAATTTTGGGTGAAAAACTATATACATACCGGTAGATACAAAATTTGTGAAGAGTTACAGTAATTTACCAGTGACCATTTCATTTGGTTGCATACTACAATGGCAATGATGCTATGCTTAGCGAGTAAAAACTGTTGCTCTCACCTTTCTCTCCTCGCAAAATGCCAATAAGTGGCATGTCGTTTTGTTTACCACAACAGTCAACACAGGGCTCACTTGTTGGAGAACCGCCTGGAGGGCTCAGGCTCCAAACTGAGGCACTTCCAGTCAAGATGAAAACCACAGCAATGTACATCTTCATTGTCAAACTTTGCTAGCTCATGTTGGCTCCCTTTGGTTGCAGTTGGTTGGCCAATTTCTTCAAAGTCTGTCCGTGCGAATGGTCCACTATGTTTTTCACAATAAGTGAAAATAATGATACAATTCTGAAAACCTAGAGAAAAGTGGCCTATGTGTTTGTGCTCTCTCCGAAAACTTTCTTGTCTGTGATTTTATCGTGCCAAGTGTGCCTTTATATAGGCTTTGGAGACTCGATCCTACACATTGAAATCATATCTTAATGTAATTATTGTTAGTCCCCTTGAACGAAGTCGTGGGGATTTATATTTAGGCTCCATGTGTCTGTCCATGCGTTCGTCTGTCCGTCCCTACAGATATCTCAGACATGCCTGAGCCAATTCCTTTCAAAGTTGGTAAAATGATAATACACCATGACATACATATGCAAATTTATTGCTGTGGGTGTGGCGTGCATAATTAGTGCTAATTTGAATAACTTGGGATTTTTTTATAAAAGTGTTTTGTTTCCAGAGAGACTGTGTTAGACTTGATGAAACTTTGAAACTTTGTACAGGTGTTGTCACACAGAGCTCTTATAGTGCACAGAGATGTTTAGCATTGTCATTTAACTGCTTGTTTGCACATTTAATGAATTTTCATAATTAGTATGCTATCTCAAGAAATACTGCATTAACTATGACGAAACTTGGTACATTTGTTGAGCTCTAAGTCCTGAAATGGCTTACAAAGACGTTTAGTAGTATCATGTCAATTAATTGCCAATTCGTATATTCAGTGAACTTTCCTCATTTGCATGCTATGTTGAGAAATACTGCATCAATTTGATGAACGGGGTACAGATGATGATCTCTTAGTACTGTAATTAATAGTGTGCAAAGACATTAAGTAGTATCATGTCTTTTTGAATCACTAATTTGCATATTTAATAACTTTTCATTATTAGTGTGGTATATCTAGAAATACAACAACAAATTTGATCAGATACTGATCTTACAGTGCTGTACATAATAGAATGCAATGGCACTAAGTGGTACCGTTACAATTAATTGCTAATTTGCATATTTAAATAATTTTTGGATCGGGTGAATATCAAGAGGCATTGCATCAAATATTATGAAGGTTGCTACAGATTATTATCTTACAGTGTCATAAAAGCGTGCAAAACCATTAATCAATATACTGTCAATTAATTACTAATTGACATATTTAATGACCTTTCATAATTAGGGAGGCAGGCCACATTAGCTTCTTATGTTTTTACTAGACCATCATCAGTCCCTTGTGCCTTGTCTGTTTCTTACTGGTGTAGTCTCTCGCACATTCGCACATGCGATGGTGTGGGAAATCAAAGCTTAACTCCGAAGGTTGGAGGTGTTAGCTGGGCATTCTGAAAGCAGCTGGGTATAACTGCAAGAACCGAAAGCACAAGGGACTATCCTCTCCAGCTGGGCCCTCAACGACAACAACAGGGAAAACCCTGACAGGTGAAGTGGGTCACAGGTCAGCCAGTCACAGCATTGCCAGCTGGAAACAGTACCAATGCAACATGGCGACAGCAAAGGAGCTTTACTACAGCAAAGCCTTGGAGGAACTAGGATATTTGCATTGCAAAGACTTTCAGAGACTAGTTATTGATGGTTATGCTGCTGGAAAAGATGTATGAATTGCACGGAATCAGACCTGCACTATGTTACGTTGTGTTTGTCTGAAAGAAGCTTCATGTATAAGACATTCAAACAAAATCAGACGGGAAATGTTCAAGTTTCACTACATGCATACATTAGTGAATACAGCATGCATAATTAATACAGCCACTGGTCTCAGACTCAAGACAAGGTGACATACTCTATGATCTCACTCGCACATGAACTCCATGCAAAATTCTTCCTTTGCCTCTGCTCTGTTTGAGATGTCATATCTCATGAATAATTGATAGCAACCCAAGTCCTGCATCGGAGGACAGTCCCTTGTGTCAATGTATGCTTTCGCTTGCGATTCCCTCACCATAATACGAAGATTTAACAATCAAGAAAGACAGTTGTACCAGTAGCTAATTATAGTAAGTCTCTTCTGTAATAAACATTGGCCCAGGGGCATTTTTAGTTCTTATCTGGGCTTATGATTTTTTCATGTCAAAAGCCATTACTCCAACATGCCTGGACTATTTTCTTGCAGATTAGTTGAATTTTGACATTTCAAGAGCCAATGCATGACATACCTAAATCTATCCAACTTGGTAAAAGGACATAACCCTATGCCATTCGTACTATTGTCTACTTGTTTACAAGCCAATCCAATATGGACATCAGTAACACATAGGTCTTTGGTACCCTCAGTTCTATTTTCATGTGTATCATATTGACTTCAATTTACTGGTCGTTACTTCCACTGACAAGTTGCCAATTTCAAGTGGGGACTATGTCATTGTCAATGACTTGTTTTGATTGTTTAAGAACATGACTTGCAACAATCATTACATGTTTCACAGTTAGAGTTTCAAAGATCCTGAAATTGATATTGCAAGAAGTGAAAGTTGCCGGGTATCAGGCAATGAAATTTCATAGCCGTGTACATCACATTTATCATCTCCAACATCACTGTCTTTTGTTGGTCATATGAGATGCTAGTAGCTCTTCCTCTTTCAGTCATTCTCTGTGGTCGTTTCACCACCTTCATTTTCACACCACTGAGGGCGCTCTTGATGTGATCTGTTTGTAACTTTTTAACTCTGCTCCAACAACGTTTATCCATGGAGGTAGAAAGAAAGTTCTTGGTACCTCCATGATTTATCCAGGCTACCTGAGCTGTTTATATCTCCATTTGGCCCTATAATGACCTTTTTTTCCTTGCCTGACAAGATACCTTACCTAATTTGTTGTTTTATGTGCTAGGGAAGTTGGATGAGCTACTGAGGAGAGAATTTGATCTGGTATGATGCACCCACTCAGAAATGTGAGACTTGAACCAGGCTATCATAGCCATAGGTTTTTAATGAAAACCATCTTAGGCCAAAGTAATTAAATTCTTTGTTTTGCGTACCCACCCACGTAGGTTTTTAAGGTTTTCATGAAAAACACACACAATGTATTTGAATAGGAAATTTTAGGACATGACCGCTTAGCTTTTCTGAACTAAAATTTTGTGACAATTGTTTATTTGATACAATCAAATTACATTGTGTTAATTTTCTTGTGTGTGTTTTTCAGCCGCTTAGACGCGTACCTTTTCGCATTTTGAGTGGACGCAAAACAAATATTTATTACTTTGGCCTTCTGGCAAATACATACAACATCCATAAAGCAATGATTTTGACCCTTTTACCATCATGGTTTAGCCCAAAGTCAGTGTTATCAATGGTGATTGTGGACCTGTTTACAGGGAATTAGGGTATAGCAATATATTATACTAATATTTAAAATAGTATTAACCATAATTCCTAGGCTTATATTGACCACTATGTGACTTTTGCGCTTTGTTTTAAATGTTGATTTGTAAATAGTGGTATAATTCTCATTAGTGTTAGCATTTCATTAATATTTTAGGATTAAATCTTGATTTTATTTTGGTTTACAGTATTAAAACACCAGAGTGATGTCATCTATCAGATCATTTACCTTGCATTGCACAGCTTCTAATACCAAGTTTGGCGTACAGAGTATTGCCAAAACTTTTGTCCAATAAATGGTGTTGCATTTTTAAGAGAAGATGAAAATTTCATTCTACTGTTCAAGGTTCTTTAGTTGACACTTTTACAATCAGGGTCGGTACTCACCTCGAAAGTCCTTAAAAATGAAATTGGCCCTGGAAAATTGATAATCTGCCGACAGTTTTCAAAACTGGAAAGATGATGAGTAGGGCTAGGCTAAGTTAAAGGATTTATGAAAATACATAATAAAAATGATATCAGGAAGACGGTATTGTGGACATGAAAAGGTCCTTGGAAATTGCTGAAAATGACCGTGGAAGTCCTTGAATTTTAAGTAACTTGAGTAATATGGACCCTGTTTAGGGACGTCAAAAGATCAATCTGATGAAAATGTTAAAAGTTTAGGGGTTGGGGAGAGGGGTTTAACCCCAAAAAAGGTTTCTATCAGACAGAAACAATATAGTGATATTGTATTGCTTTCTGTGTTAATCTCTTTCAGGAATGGGATGGACTTGTCAGGATTGCATTTACAAGGAAAAACAAAACCCTGGGAGCTGCTTTCAAGTAAGGCTCACTTCCTGCCAAGTTTACAGAATTTGCAGATTGTTTTGATTGAGCGGTGTCTTCTGGTTTCCTGTCAGAGTAGCTGGTGATGGACACAAACTCATCATGAACTGAGACTTTGCCTCAACGGCTGATATGTGATATCTCCTGAGAAACAAATCAAAGTTAATGGTGTTTTCCGATGTATTGAATGTGGCAAGAAATTAGATATTCGGACTCAATTTTATATTCTGTTTTTGGTATGCTGCTCGTGTGGACAGCTCAAAGCTTGTGGATTGAATGAGATTTTCATGATCTGAAATTTGTAAACACCAAAAACAAATGATTTTGTACTGATCAAGTTATCAGTGTTATCGGTAAATTTTGGGTGTGAAAGACAATGATTTATAGTTTCCTCCAGGGAAGTTGGAGCAAAAGTAGTGCATTACATTTAGACAGTATTAACCCTTTGAGCGCCAAGTCAATTTTTTTTGCCTATATCAAAATTATACGTCAGTCAATTTTTTTTCTACTAATTTTTGCAAATATTTTGATACAAATCTGAAGCCAATAAAATGTGATGTTCATTTGGTCCAAAACTGTCAAAAAAGTTACAGAAAAATTCACAAAATTGGTAAAATGTTGCACACTATAATTTTAGTGAAAAAAATAGCAGCGCTCAAAGGGTTAATCATTTCACAAGGATTGCTGTGGGGTTATCAAAGAAACATCAAGAGAGTCCATCAATACTGTTACAAAGTACAATCAACATTGTTTGGATAATTGGGAAATTTAAATTTCCAGATCTTACCTCAAACTCCCTGAGAGCAGAATATCACTCGACTGTCAAAGGGTCAGTGAAATAGTCCTCCTCATTTATAAGCACTTTATAGGAGATATGATCACAGAACCTTGATCAAAATGTGAACCTTCATGAGACCACGGTTACTCTACCCCATGATGACACTGAAGCCTATGCCTGTGTTTTGCAGTGCTTTGCCTTGCCAGCAGTGCCAATTACAATACATTGATATCACTTTCTATGCAAAGATAACAAATTTTGTGAATTGATGTTTGGAGTATTGGTTAATTCACTTGCCTGGTGACTTCAATGTTTGCAGTTTTGCTGGGGTTGAGGGGGGGGAGAATGTGACATATGAAAGGCAAATCTAAACAATGGAGTAGCTTAGTGGCTTAAACTTAATAATGTTCTGTTGGCAGGCACAGTACAGTGGTAGAAATGATGGACAAAAACTACAGGATACACTGTTCCATCAAAAATATTGTAAGTATCATCATGTGCAGTGAAGATCTTGAAGTAAATTTTGATGGCAGAAATTTTCACAATAATCTGAACAATTCAAAGCCTAGTGTCTTCTTTGCTAAGTCAACGTGATTCTTTAGTTTATGGAGACCTTTCAGTTCACATGAATCTGACCCCCAGTAATCACATGACCCTATGTGATAACATTGAAAGCCATGTAGATTGGATTGGCTTAGTAGTTGTAAGTAATAATGTAAAAGTTTGATGAAGCTTGAAACAGAGACTTGAAAATAAGTATAGATTTCATTGTTGCTTTAAGGCCGCAGGGCTTGTTTGAGGATGTGGAACTGAGATAATATTCCGTGTGTGCACTTCAATAATGCTGTCCAATTTACACCTTCTCAATCAATGTGAAGTTTTCAAGTTCATTTTATTTTAAATACTCGTGAATGACATTAGTATTGTCATATCACCAGACAATGAAATGAACCAGGTATGTACACAGTCGGTGTCAATCAAATATCAAAGTACATCCAAGATATTTGTCTCTAAGTTTCCACACATGCTCAGTAACAGTATATAAAGTAAGCATTAAAGAGCGCCCTCTATACTGAGATACTGACTTTTTCACATTGTTTCAGCCTTTAGAAGCAGACTTTGATATGAAGACCAAGGTAGAAGAGATATTGGAAAAGAATGACTTTGCTAGGCTTCGAGCCCGAACGATGGATATCGACGATTTTCTTAAGTGAGTGTTCATCTTTGTCATATACTGTTCAGTCCATTTGTGGTTGCAAACACAGTCCTGGTTGGCCCAAATCTAAAACGGCCTTAAACCAACTCATCCCCATTAAAAGCAGCCATCGCAGGCTGAAAAGCTAAATTAGCCCAAAGCTATAGTGTGTGCCTGCAAAATAAAATAAAATTGCACTTTGTATACAGTTTATACTCAGTATTAGCAGTAGATGGTTTGTAGTGGGTGTGAGGTTTGGAATTAGATAACGGATAATAGATAATAATAAGACAATGGTTGTCATAGTCTGAGCATAAGTGCACATAAAACCCTGCAAGATCAAGCAACATAGAGCTACACAAGGATTAAGGTTAGGGTCCATTAGTTTGGATGTATGTGTGTGTGTGTGTGTTTTCTGTGTGTAGGGCAATAATCTGGTCAACTTTTCGGGGTCATTCAAATGTATGCTGACTTTTTTATTTTCCAAGATGGAATTTTTTGTCTGAGTTTATTGTACATTGTCAGTGAGTTCAATGACTTTGCCAAGCGTTAGTTTCAATCCAAGTTGGGCTCATTCCAACATTATGTAAATATTTTAACATCTTATTTTAACATCGCCGGAAATTGTGGACTAGAGTCTCTAACTTTACTCGGTGACAATTGCAAAGTTATACTTTGTTTCTGCCAGTCTCGTGTTTCAAAACCATGATAACATATTCAGAAGGCCTGACCACAAACTGCAGAATAATTAAAGGCGCAAAACAGACATACTTTCTCTGAATTTTAACTGGCAATGTGGCCTTTTGCTATTGGGTGCTGTACATACTGACAAACTGGAACTTGCAAGTAGCACTGTGTTATAGTTGTCTTAAACGTAAAATTGATAAAAAGAAATGTCCTGTGAACAATCCTTCTTTTCATCTTACAGATTATTGCATTGTTTTAACTCCAATGGAATTCACTTTGCTTAACAAAGGACAGCGAAGGAGAAATAAGCATGACTTGCATCTCCCAAGAGAAAGAGACAACTCTAGAAGGGAGGAGAATCAAGAGACCAGTCAGACTGAAAACAGAACTAGGAAAAATGATGTTGCCCACTGTCTTCAGAACCCAGTCAACTAAGGACTTTTTGCTGTTGTCAATTTGTAGGCTTTACCCATTGATAGTTCTAATATGGACAGCAGCTGTAACTGTTGATGTTTTGCTTCCTGTTTTTGTTTTTTGTCACTTTCAGATTCTTGTTCTACTGCCTAAAGCACATTGATATTTAAATACCAACTATCTAGCTTGTCAACACAGTGTTTTGTTCATGGAAAATGCATCGTTATTGTTTGCATTTGAATTCTAGTCTGGACCAATATTGACTTGTCAACAATAACAATACAGTTCACACATGTACAGGCTGAGTTGACAAGCTGAATACTGTCCATCTCAACTTGCTTTAGGGAGTAGGCCAAGAAACTGTAGTTGACATTAAAATCCAAAACTGAACAAAAATTCTCAAAACTGTTGCTTTCATCCATCCTTACCAAAGAAGACCTACCCCTGGATTTGCCTTCAGAGGTATTGAACAGAAAGCTGGACACTTTGCTCTTGGATGAAGGAGTTTATTTGCAGGAAACTAATGCTCAAAACAGACTTCACATATTTCGATAAAGTGAGAAAGATTACAATATTCGGTGCGTTCAGCTCAACACATCAGATTGTAGAAAAGTTTTGTATTCCAATGGGTGTTTACATGCGTGAGTGTCGGTAGTGTGCTGTACAACGTACCTACTATTATATAAATTGGGTGAAACCACACTAGTCTGTAAATACACAACTTATTGTCGAAAACCTGCCACCAGACTACAGAAAATAAAAATGCTTGCTCAATTTAACGATGAAAATAAAATTGTTTTCTCAAGTTGAAAATGTTATTGGGCTAATTTATTTTTCTGAAATAATTGATAATTATGTAATAAGTAGAATACTGTCAAATACTTGATATATGCATAGACCTTCTGTTTTAAAAGTCTATGATATATGATATAAAAGAAAATTTGCCATAGCTGATAATAATTTTCATTGTTTTTTTCTTGAAATAAATCCATACTCTTCTTCTTCATTTTACAGTACATCGTACAACAAAGTACTGTACCAGTGCTTAGGCCATTGTACTACAGTGTACAATTTTCCTGTTGACAAACAAATTCTTGCCAGGGCTATTCTTGTCAATTGTCAACAATAATATTGAACATGACATGGTAATATGCACAGGCTGTGTTGACAATGAGGCATCATGACATGAGTTTAGGAGCCACAACAATTGTGATGGCAAGTTGTCAAAAATTACAGCTAAACAGAGCTGTAAAGTTGCCCCCACTTGTACTTTTTAAATGAACGACAAGTTTTTGTCTTTGCTTTGTGAAATTGCAGAAGGGTTCTTTGGGAATGCCAATCATTGCCAAAATAACATTCCAACAGTCTTAACAGTGCAGTTGTCTTTCAATAATTTTCACTGAGTATTGGCAGGGATTTTCACTCATTCACCCCCTGGTTTCATGGTATAGTTTCACCTGCTCTAATTGAATACAATAGGGACATTCCACTGTCTGATCAACAAAGAGTGTGAGGAACAAAGTGACTCTCTTTGGTCACTACAATGTTGTCAATTTTGTACACTCTATCAAGAGCCTTTGAACTTATTTTTAGTCAGTCCATCATCCAGTGGGTGTTGGCCCAATTTCAGGATGAGGTACCCATAACCCACTACCTCAATGGAGCACTGAGGAGAAAAGTGCCTTTCTCAGGAGCACGACACCATGCTAGAGCCTTGAACTCGCTATCCTCCGACAGTGAGTCCATTACTCTGGGCCTAACGTGCTGGAGTCTCAAACTCACCATCCTCCGACAGTGAGTCCAGTACGGCAGCCTCTTTTGTGGAGGTACCTTGGGTACCCTAACCACTGGTCCACAATGCCTCCACTAATTTCTACCCAGATTGGCAACAAAACAAAACTTGAACAAAACAAATCTTTAACACTGCTGGCAGACAAAATGGGTAAAGAGAACAACGCTATACTGCCACAAGTACAAGTAGTAAATACAAACTCAACCGTATTTCTACATGAAACCTCAAATTTTACCCATGCAAAGTTATATTTAATTACCAATACAATTGTGATTAGCATGATACAAGTACACAGCAATGAACTAAAATTCAATAATGTAGTCTGTCAGTGTTTTGGGCAAAAATTCTGTGCATGGATCTGAAATGTTTAAGAAAGAATGTAGGGGATTTCCCCCAAACCTTTTATTTCCTCTATGTCGATAGGAACATTTCATGGCAAACGAGAAACTCTCAGAAGTATTTCCAAGTGCCTACAGCTTTCTCATGCAAGGTGAAGTGGTGAATATGCTTTTATGACTGAGACATTTAGTCACTGCGATGGATCAAATGGCCATTAAATATTGTGTGACGTTTTCCGTTACTTTCAAGACTGACGCTGTCAAATTCGGAGCGCTTGTCAATCCTCACCCACACTCTATCACCAATGGCCAAGTGTAATGTGACGCTCTGGCTTACCATACCTTCCCAATCTTTATCATCAGCATAGATCCTTGCCTTTTTGCTGTTATTTTGCATTATGAATGCAGCAACACGCGTTCCAGGGTCTTTCATTGTAACAAAGGCAAAGAAATACACTCCTGGAATTTGACAAGTGAAAACTCCAGTGCTTGGGCTCATGTGATTTGCAGTGTTGATAAAAGTGTGGTCATATGTAACTGTCTTATAATCATCACCACCGTTGATAGCTGAACTTCTTGCGACACCAAATGAAGACCATCCACTTGTGGTGGCAACTTCTCCCTTCTGACCTTTGACCCCAGGATTGCCTCTTGTACCTTTCAAACCTTCGAAGCCACGCTCACCTTTCAGACCGGGAGACCCTGTTATACCACGTTCTCCCGCCGGCCCTCTTGACCCAGTCTCACCCTTGTATCCCTTTTCACCTTTGACCCCCTTCAGACCAGTTTCACCTATTGGTCCAGCTTTTCCCACTATGCCATTCTGTCCTGGTTCTCCAGTGTCACCTGGATAACATAAACATGTAAACTATGACAGGAATTCTGTACATTCATATGCTCTCTTGAGCTTTATCATGTATCATGTATAAGAGTTTGAGAAGATGATGCCAATCAACATTGCCAGGATATGTGTGACTGCATGTGTACAACTAGCTTATAACTATAATGATGTTATGTGATGTGAATCAAAATGAGTCACAACCTTACAGCATGGAGGCTGGTAGCAAAGTGAGACTGCTGAGTATTATATCTCAGGCTAGGAGTTTGATCAAAGGCACTAAATTTTCTCTCAGTGCTACAAGTGGAACAATTTTTTCAACCCAGCTAATTCTTTCAACATTTTATCTGGCTTTCCCCCTCAAGGAATTATAATTATGATCTTTTTTTCTGTTTGCCCACTGTGTGCACACCCTATACCGGCATTAAGGTGATATGTGCCTCAAAAGTGAAACTTTTGTCCATTCTCTCACGAAATCAAAAATAAAAATTAGGGGTCACTGTGCAAAAGTTGGTACTAGAGAAACAAATTATCTGACATTTACCGATATTTGAAATTCAAAATGGCTGCCGTCCCTGTGCTAACTCTACAGGGGAAAATAAATTTTCAATTTTCGAAAAAACAAAGACACTGAAAACTTTACTTACGAGAAGAACTTTAAAATATGCCCCACAAGTGGTAGATTAGAAAAGAATTATAAACTTTGAGTCTAAATATTTTTCCCTGAGACACTTTCTACCTAATTAACAAAAGCAGGTGTGATACCAAAACTAAAGGGAGAGGTAAAGGTATACTGTCACCTGTTCCGATTTTGCCACAGTTACCATGGAAAGGGAGAAAATCCAACCAATCACAGATTTTAAGCGGGTGGCCGCTTTTTAAAAAGCGCCCTCACAAGGGCATTTTGAATACCAAGGAATGCCCCTTTGACCAATGGGCATATTTAGATTACAGGTGACTGTATACCTTTAAAGCACTATAATCATAATCAGAGTTTGAATTATTTAACACTGTAAATGTGCAATGCCATTAAAGACATGAACACATAATTTCATCCACCAAGCAACTTTTAACATCGATCTTCTGTCGACCTGCAAAACCATCACCTATGGTGGCCCTGCATTTTCATATATTGCAACTCCCAGGCCACAACTATTAGAAAGGATAATTGTCTCAGCCTGTTGATCATTTGCACATAAATTAATGGTAGACTAATTAACTTTCCAAATTTTTGTCCCATGCAGATTGGGTTCACACGAGCAGGGATTAGTTGTCAAACCATAACAATTGAAACAATTATGACTATAAGATACAAAGGTATAATGCAAATGCAATTTGCAGACTTCATATTGCGGTAAATTTTCATATTGTGGTAAATTTTTTATATTGTGGTAAATTTTTTCTGTGTGGTGATGCAGGGAAATCATTCATTTGTTTTAAGGTCTTTGAATTGCATGCCCACATGCGACAGTGTACAGTTCAGAATCTACAGCATCTGCACTTCCAGAGATATTTAGTGCAGCATGTATGCAGGACTTACCTTTTTCCCCTCGTAAAATGCTGAAAACTCCGGGAGTGTTTGTAGGTTGGTAGTCACAGCAATGCACACATGGCGGCTGATCAGTCTCAGCCGAGGCAAACACAGCATTACTGAAAGCCAGTGAAATCAAAAAGAGCCGGATAACAGGTATTCCCATCATAACTGATGATAGTTCCACAGTTTTAGAGATCAATGTCTGAGTCAACATTTGTCTCGAATGTATAAGGAAAAAAATTTCTGGCAATTACCTCTTGACTGTTCTGGTATGTTCTATCAGGTTATTGGGAATGTGATGAGAGGTCACTATTTTGCCCAATCACGGAACACAGACCTGGGCTATCTCATCATATATGGCATAGTTAATATAATATTTGTTTTATTTTTCAGAACATGTATGTTTACATTTATATACATTTACTAGCCAATTAGAGGCTAAGATCAACCACACAGTCTAAAGGTCACATTTGCCTGCATATATTATTGATATCGTTTGTTCATTTCAGAGAACCATGTAATATGTCACATTTACATAGATTACCTCTACTAGCCAATTAGAGGCTAGTAGTAGGCCGACCAAACATTATAGGTCACATTTGCCTAAATAAATGACTAGTAAGTGTATTTAAGTGGCCGCACGCGCGGGGGAGTTTTATGATACATATATATAGCTAGTCAGCAATTTACATGCAGCAAGATGATATTGTATTCCAGCAAGCATCAGTAGCAGCCTGGCCCACCCACCCACCACTTATTTTACTGCTTCAGACAAATATTATATGTCGCCTTTTGTATCTAAGGAGATTTGCAACTTATTTAGTTTATTTTGAGCATTGTGTTTTTGTTTTGATATTTCCTATTTGTTGGAAAAATAAGAGTAGCTTTACTGCGTGTAACTTCTAGGGGGTTTGCTTTCTTTGTTGTAGACTTTAGTCCTTAGGTTAGTGGTTTTATTTTGGTCAGGTGTTTTTCCCCTCATAGCCAGCAAGCTTTATTTACTTATGATAATCAGCTTGTCAGCCAGCAGCACCTGTCAAGGGGGGATCATGTGACCTGTAGATTTGTAGATATACCTGTTGTGTAGTTTTGTAATAAATACCCCTACTGATCCAAGACACTCATATGTTCATGTGTATTTCAGTTAGTGTCGACCCCCTTGCCTTCTATCCTCAACTTAATTTGCCTACCTTGCTTAACCAGAATTTGAGACAAGATCATGACCAGCAATCGTGATCAATGTAGCAAGTTACATAACGTTTCTTGGAGTCCTTCCCGGTAGTCCTAAGTTCTATGGCATGGACGGGAGAAGAGCAGTGCACGATGCTATAGATATAATTTTTGAGGAGAATCATACCAAAACTGTGTTGTTGGGAGGCTTTTTAAGCGGTTCTAGACAAATGACAGATAGAGTACAAGAGTGACAAAATGGATCTGTGTCAGCGCAAGGAACAGCTATATAACCAACTGAGGTATCTAGCTATTATGAACAACTTCCTGATTTTCAGGAATACGAAGGACATTTATGTTATATCAGGCTTTAGGGACTGGTCAGTTTCTTCAGCCTGGGGGGCCCTGGTGGATTTTATGGGGGGAGGGGTGTTACCCTGTTTTTGACTTTGGTGATAGGAGGGTCACCCATGTTTTTGAAATGCCAAATAAGAGGAGGGGGTCAGCGTGTTTTTGAATTTCGATAGGGGCTCATACTTGCCTAAACTGCATCGATCATGCCAGCCACAAATTTCATCATTCAGTTACATTTTTCGGCGTGCTTAAGGGCATGTTACTTTAAGGATGTACGATCAGTAAAATTATAAAGTAATGTCATTTCTCTAAATTGTCGATTTTGGATTCTCCTTTGTAAGTATTATCAAAATGTGTGATAAAATATAGGGGTCACCGCGCTCGTTTTTGAAATACATGACCATGAATTTTGCCATTTATGAGAGAAAATGCTGAGTCGGCATTTTTTCACCAATGCATTTTCTATGGACGAAATAATTCAATGCTGTTTATCTTAAAAGTTAGCACAGTGACCATATCATTTTATTTGATCACTATTATTTATATCTCTAGACTGAGCTTTGTGCAAATTTTCATGAAAATGACAATAGTAGAAATTGATTTTCCAGCAAATTTCAATGTAATCCTATGGGAAGTGACAAATTCCACACGCGCGTACCGCTCGTACATCCTTAAAGGGACAAAGTTGGCCATTTTTCATGAATTTTGTTTGATACAAGGAGATACTACTTTGTTTGACATGTTGAAAGATACTGAATGAATGGGTGACCATGCATATAGTCGACCCCGGTTTTAGACACGATAAACGAAACCATCGCGAAAATGACTTAATGGCCATGACCATTGATTCATTTTTGCGATGGTTTTATTGTTCTTAAAAAAAATTTATTATAGGAAGGAATCAAATATAAAATAAAGGCAGCCCTGTTTGCTCTTTTCCATCTGGAGAGTATTTAACCCTTTCACCACCATGGTTTGTCCCAAATCCATTGTTTTCTATGGTAAAGTAGGACCTGTTCACAGGGAACTGGGGGTGAAAGGGTAAAATATTAGAAATCTACACCAATCATTCACACATCATCGAAGTTCAAACGGTCTTGTTATCTGGAGGGAAATCCTACTTATTATAATCATTCTGCAGATTGGAAGCTATAGTTCTGTCATTTTTCTTAGCTAGGCAATCACCAGTGATTTCACATCATAGGCTGTCATCATGGTGTGGAGTATGCCACTATCAAAACTGTGTATAATCAACGTTTCAAGATCTCACTGTAAGGGGGGGGGGGGGGGGGGGGGGGGGGGGGTCGTGGTAAGCTTTTTGTTTATTTTTAAGGGGAGTTTAATTTAAACTGGTAATTTGCAAGCTCTGGAGAAAACGCAAAACATGGAAAAATTAATGTTTTCAGTACACTCTTGTAAGTCAGGAAAGAGCTCTAGATTGTATACAAGACATGATTTTTAGATCATTTCTTTCGTATTTGCTGAGGACAACAAGGATGTAAAGATGGAGATGCTTTCATTTTATGCCATATAGATTTGTGCACACATCTGAAAACAATGTCCACAATGGTAACATGCCTTAGCTGTAAATACACAATGTAGCTGTGGCATATCGTTCATGATCAGGTCAGGGGTCATCACCACTGACCCCTGACCTAAACGCAATCAATATGCAACAGCATGCACCACTGTGTATTCACAGCTAGGTGTGTCCCTGAATTGGTTTAATAACAAAGGAAACAAAATCACTTGACTGTCTTTCAATATCACAAATTTTACTTCAACCTATAACTGAAAGATGTACCTCCTACAAAAAAGACAAGATTGTTACATGTCTACCTCAACTACTGTACGTACTAAAATAATTTACAAAAAAGGGAAAATGAAACAATTCTCAAACTCAGAATGACAAAATTTCAAAATATTGTTATGTACAAGTACTGTAGTTGTGGTTGCAAAATTTGTCTCTGTACAACAATTCATTGCAATGGCAATGACCATTGGCGGGGTGCTCTCAAAGAAAACACAATTATGCAAATATTTGACCTTTCACCCCATGACCTCTATCTAGAGGTGATCCATATTCTTTATTAAAAGAATATATAAGCAATAGAGATTTGTCATCAATTACGTGAAATTTCCAAACTACTGCAAATGGGAACTGCCCTATGGAGTTATTTTGAGCTAGCAATTGATTGGCTTAAAGACTCATATACAAATTAACATTTGCTGGAGTTTCATGTTGAAAAATATTGCAAAGCATTAGAGCTCCAGTGTATAAATATATAAAAAATTGCGAAAGTAATTGTTCTACTGGTGAGTACATTTTGTTCTCAAACTAAAGAGCTAAAACTGAAATTGGATATGACAATAATGAACACAGCCACAGAAAAAGTATGTTTTTTACATCCTTCTATTCCGTCACTCCCACACCTACCAAAAGCTTAGAAAACTGATTTCAAGATTTTATGACTTAACTGGTTGTTCTAATAAATTTTATGTACATGCAGATTAGTATGCCCCACTGGGGTTTAATGGCTATGCATACCAATTTTCTTGTCTATATTTTTTTTTTCAAACAAATACACAGACGACTTGGCTAGTCTTAGTTCTGCTGTATTTACAATGATTGCACAGGTTCTTTTTTGTTCCATTCAGTAGCTTGAACTCAACACATACACCAAATTAAAAGACAAAAATATACTGTGTAATCTGTCTTGCATCCTTTCAATGCTCAAATGTTGGTACTGTAGTATTGTTATCAGCTGTAGGATGTTGGCCTTACAAAAAACTAGGTTAAAATCTGTGAAGTGCTGATCAGTAGGAAAGAGTCACTTGTTTTTTTTCAAGTGTGGAAAAAATGTCACCACACGTGATTTACACAAATACTACGATATTTGGGTTTGCCCTTGATATTATGCTGTTCACAGCTTTTTCCAGCTTATTGCTTTGTTTCACTTACTGCCATGAGAAGACGACCTGCTCTAAAAGAGTGCCCTACCGGTATTTTACCAACAACTTACGGTCAAGCATGGTCAATGTACACTTAAAAGGCAAATAACCAACATAACATGTCAGTAAAATCACAGCACTGGAAGAGAAGATGCAAATATTTCTACTTTGGGTTTAACCATTTCACCATCAAATATCTGCACAATGTTTCTCATCTTTTGAAGAAAAGCTGGATCTGTGTACTGTTGGCATTACTCAGTATGCTTTTCTCAAACTGTCTCCATTTTTTTATCGGTTCAAAAGTCAAGTCAGCTATATACTGAGGGAGTGAGATGGCGTGCCCTGTAACCTAAGTCAATTCGGCATATCACTGGACTAACATGTGCTTTCTTTGAATACAAAAAATGGCCGACTCACGGGAACTTTGAGAAATTCCTGGACTCACTGAGAGAGTTTACATTCTTTACAACTTAGAAGGTGCATCAGTAGGGTGGAGGATCTTGTGAAAGATGGTTTTCCGAATGAAAATTAAAATGACAATTACAAGGTGGCAGCAACAATTTGGAACTAAACTATCGACTGGAAAGAAGGCTGATCAACTGATGATGGCATTGGATGCTTTCAATTGCTACTGCATGCTCACATACTGTATTTGGTGAAATACAACATGGAATCCTGCCGATACCTAGCTTCACATCCAACATCCACAGCAAAGAAAAGGTAAATAAAGTTGAAGATCCTTTTATGCTTGAATTTTACTGGAGTATACTAGGGACGAATACTTCTGATACGTCACTGACTGAATTTTCCTTCTTGGACACATAACACTAAAACTGAGATAAACTGAGAAAATCACATTTTCAATCTCTGCGGGCAGTTTCCTGTCACTCTTTCATTTTTTGTCTCTGAAATCTGAAGTCATGTGACTTGAGTACACTATGATGAACTGTAAAACACCATGATGTGTTTCAGAATAGGGTTACTGTGCTGGTATAATATGGATTCTGTAAGTAAACTGGAGATTTGGTGAGTAAACTATAAGGTAAATGTTGTCACACATGTCTGTGAATTATCTGACAAGTTCTTTGCCCAAGTAGTTAATGTTTCTGTGGAGGAAAACAGTTATACTCTGACTTCAATGCAACATAATTCTATAAAGTAACAGACCACAATCGTAGTCGTTCAAGCAGAAAATTACTCTGAAAATATATTTCACAAACCTAGCATCGTTTATCCAATTTATGTACATTATAGAATGTTTCCAGGGTGGATAAAAGCCATCTAGGGATCACATTGAATGTCTCTCTGATAAGCAGTCAAAGTGAAGTTGAAAAAAATCAGATTACACAAACAATATGCCTTAATTTGATCTAGTATCTTGGTTTTCTGCAAGTCCATGTATTTGTTCTGAATGAACAATAAATACAAAATCTAGGAGAAATTACTACAGCTAACTCATTTTTTTTAAATTTCTTTTTCTACGAAATATAATTGTTCAGAATTACAACCTTGAGGTAATTCACATAAATTTTGTACTCCTTTTAATATGTCTCGGCACAGCGCTATATTTCATTGTAAGGAATGAGTAAAATATGAAATCCTGACTCTACGAAAATAATACTACAAAAAAACTTTAAAAATATCGCGGCAATTACACTACTTCAAAAATAAGTGGTGTGAACCTGGTTAGTTAAAGTGTACTGGTATGTCACTGAGATGCACCAAATGCTTTCAAAGTGACACCTTGTACACCCACACATACATTTCTGTGCAATGGTTTATTGTTTATACTTGATGCTAAATCTTCATGGAAGTTTTCTCTCTTATCTTATATGTGACTGTTACAGAAAAACTATGATCCAGACATGTAAAGCTTGTTTTGTCATTGTTGAAATACAAAGCTATGTTCATTTTTTTGTTTGCAGCAATTTTTATCATCAAGTAAGTAGTACTTTCTTTTTAAAAAATGCAAATAAACAAAACCAAAAACCTTAATTGATATAAAACATGAAACTAAAGAGCATGGGTACACTCTCACAAATTTCATTATTCGGGTTAATGTGACTTAACTTAGAAATGCAATTAATTTAATATCTACTTGAATCAAAACAGTTGATGACTTGTGTGTTCTATTTGTATGTTTGGTGGACTCTGGAACTAATTATTATACACTATGTTACTTTGAACTCTAGAGGGAGGTATTACTCTTCCTCTTATTAATGTTTCCTTGCATTGAGTATACACTGTGTACATTGAATTAGTACAACCAATAGCCTCTTTTTGTGATGGCAATACTTTTAAAAAACATGATACGATCTATTGAAAAAGGTTACTTACTTAATTAAATGTAAACTAAGACTGATCGGCAAATTTGCTCATTCTTTCTGATCAAGAAACATGACTACATCTTCTACAAGGCAATTAATTTCATTTTGTGATTTGAAAAGTGACGGGAGCTATTTTGGATGAAGTGGGAATTTATGACATGAGATACATGAAAAACTGATATATCTTGTTGACAAAAAAATGTAATTGTATTCAATACAGTACCTTTCATGATGTATCTCAAAGATGGGCTGAATATACAACATCAGTGAAAAAAGGTGAAAAAAAAGGTCATGGAAAATAAAATTAAGAGTACAATTTGAAGGAACAAGGTATGGAGGTAGGTGAGTGAAGTATATTTTAATTTTGAAACTATTCCCAATCGTCTTATGTCAATCTGTATTAGCACTGATAAAAAAAAATACAAGCTCTCTCTTTTTTATTTGCATTTTAAAACATTTCCTTTTTTCCCTTTTTTTGTTATAAAGATGACATCAGGCATTTAGCCATGTACTCCTGGTCAAAAAATTCCTTGATCAATTTTTGGTTGTTTTTGTACTAATGTCTACAAACTTACTTGGATATTTTGTCATGCTTATATGCAAGCCTGACATCTATTGGCATGGGTGGTAACAATATTGAGATTTGTTTTTTTTAATATACTACACAAGGAAATAAGCTAACAATTTAAGCCCCCTAAAATTACAAATATATTATCTTTCCATCATTCCTAAGTATGCCATTTTGCAGAACGTGAGTTCATTAAATCTAATCAAAAGTGATGAGTAGTAAGTACCTCCTGCTCTAGGGGCTTGGAAAATGAACAGGGCCTTGCTATATGGCATAAAAATAATTTCACAGAATTGTTTATGTTTTTCTTGAAAAACATTACAGGGAAGTTCAACATGGTTAGATGGTCATTGGTGGATCTTGTAATGTCGTATTTGGTATAACTCAGCATAACCTACCCCGGTAATTGCTCTGGGGCCTGTGGACAGGTAATTATCATGACAACTGACTAGGTTGAAAAACTGCAGGATGGAGTTGTATGTTAATTCTTGAAAACTACCTGGTCAGCACATACATATATAGTTCCCTGAAATAGCTGACTTCCTGTTCCTTCAGACCGAGCTACAGAGTGAATTTGACGTATCTTGATCATCTTGAAACCTGATGTTATTTTGCATAATTCTTGCTATAAATTAGTTTTCTACGGTGTTTGTTTTGTAAGTTTAATATACCTCTTGATTAGCACATGTATCTATCACAAAATCATCATTGCATCGAAAACTAGTTTAGTAAATGTTGCTGTGGGAATGGATAGCAATTAAAACTTTGCTGATTAAAAGAAGAAATGAAAAAAGGAACACTGGATTTATGCAACCTAACAGAGAAATATGGAACAGCATTGTTTGGATGACATCATCTATTATTTTTTTCCTTCCCTAATTATCTTTGACAGAGAAACATAGTAAAAAATAAATTACTGCTTCCAAGGCCATGTAAACACACTTGAATATTCACAACAGGCAGAAAGTGATTACAGGACTTGCAAAGAAAACTAGAAAATGGTTTGTCGGATTTAAAGAGAAAAGGGGTTAAAAACCTTCACTACATACAAGGAGATAGTTTACCCAATGTTACAAAAAAAAAAGAACGTCTTCCGTTCATCACAAATAATTGTAAACCTGATTTACAAACAGATAGACACCTGTCAGACACCCAATGACAAGTTGATTTTCTATATATATATACACAACACTTTTACAATGAGTTGATCAAACTATCTCACACTGTCTGCTCATTTACAACCTGATTTTAGCAAAGCCTCTGGAAAAAAAAAAAGCTCATTTTTTGTCATAAAACCCACTTTTACAACATTGCAGTGGGTCTGCTGTTACACTGCGCAGCACTTATCTGAAACACATATGTTCTCTTCTTCACTCTCATCCATGAAAAATAAAATATTGGCATGAAAATATATGTTTAAATCCCGGAAAACGGAATTTTTTTTTTCTCTTTTCATCTTAAAATATACATGTAGAACTAAATCTTGGTACAATTCTATGCAGCTATCAATGGAGAGTTCATCATTGGCTTATTGGTTCGCTTGATGTGACTGTGGTCTGAGTTAAAGCTCCTGACGTAAGCAATCCCTCTGGCAGGGCATTTATGCTTGCTACAGTGGCTGTTCCAATACCTCGTATACTGTCCATTTCAGAGATACGCATTGGTGCATTTTCAGTCTGATGGGTACTATCTGCTAATCCTATATGGTTGTGCTGTATTGATTTTGTGCTCAGTTTGCCCGTAGACATAAACATAACTTCTGTATCTGTTTTAAAACGTTTTGAATCTGATGGTCCATCCAAGTCCGGGTGCTCCTTTCGGAGAGTGGTGTCTGCCGCACAACTTCGGCTGACTGATTCCACACTGTCTTTGTTTTCGTGGTGGCCGTTTGCGGCTGAGCCCTCCGTGGCCTGTGCTGGCTCCGAAACTGATGGAATTGTGTTGGTACTTGTTTCAGCCAAGTGGTGGTGATGGGAATTGCTTGCATGATGCATGGAGTGACTGCTTGGTTTCAGGAACAGCGGCCTGTTCAGCAGGTGAGAATGTGGACTCACTGATCGACTTGCTGTGTTTGTTTCCGAATCATCAAGGAATCTGTCCATATAGTCCCTGTGATTGACAGAATAAGATGACACAGTTAAAGGTATACAGTCACCTGTAATCTAAATATGACCATATATGGTCAAAGGGGCATTCCTTTGTTATCAAAATGCCCATGTGAGGGCACTGTTTTTAACAAGCGACCTAGCGGCCGATATAGCTCCGCTGTGTTTATGTACAGAATAACTATTTTTGACACATGTTGATGAAGAAGGTGGAAATCTTTGATAACTCAATGCAGTGGCCAGAAAAATGTGGCTAAAATAAGCTGCAACAAGTCATCGTTGATGACACAGTCCCCACTTGTTAATGGGTACTTTGATTACAGGTCCTCAGAGAGGATAGAGTCCTCTTCATTAGGTCTGTGATAAAACTACTTTTGAATAAATTCGCTTGATACATGTCTGAGTTATGGTTCAGGACATGAAAAACTCGTAGTAAAATGGCCACACGGAGGCCATATTGGATTGTATAACAAAACAAATAACCGTGCATATGTATGACATTGGTAAATCTCCTTGTACCAACTTTGAATAAATTCGCTTGATACATGTCTGAGTTATGGTTCCGGACATGAAAAAAACGTAACAAAATGACCACACGGCAGCCATATTGGATCGTATCACAAAACAAATCAATGTACATGTGTATGACATAGGTCAATGTCCTTGTACCAACTTTGAATGAAATCGGTTGAGATATGCCTGAGTTATGGCTCTGTACATGAAAAAATCATAACAAAATGGCCGCACGGCGGCCATATTGCATTGTATCATAAAATAAATTGATATGCATAGCTATGACATTGGTCAATGTCCTTGTACCAACTTTGAATAAAATCGGTTGAAAGATGCTTGAGTAATGGCTCTGTACATGAAAAAATCGTAATAAAATGGCCGCCTCGCGGCCATATTGGATTGTATCACAAAACAAATTGACGTGCATATGTATGACATAGGTCAATGTCCTTGTACCAAGTTTGAATAAAATCGGTTGAGATATGCCTGAGTTATGGCTCTGTACATGAAAAAAATCGTAACAAAATGGCCGCACGGTAGCCATATTGCATTGTATCATAAAATAAATTGATCTGCATAGCTATGACATTGGTCAATGTCCTTGTACCAACTTTGAATAAAATCGGTTGAAAGATGCCTGAGTAATGGCTCTGTACATGAAAAAATCGTAATAAAATGGCCGCCTCGCGGCCATATTGGATTGTATCACAAAACAAATTGACGTGCATATGTATGACATAGGTCAATGTCCTTGTACCAAGTTTGAATAAAATCGGTTGAGATATGCCTGAGTTATGGCTCTGTACATGAAAAAAATCGTAACAAAATGGCCGCACGGCAGCCATATTGGATCATATCACAAAACAAATTGACATGCATATCTATGACATTGGTCAATGTTCTTGTACCAACTTTGAATAAAATCGGTTGAAACATGCCTGAGTTATGACTCTATACATGAAAAAATTGTAATAAAATGGCCGCCTGGCAGCCATATTGGATTGTATTACAAAACAAATTGATGTGCATCTGTATGACATATGAAGTAATCCTTGTACCAAGTTTGAATGAAATTGCTCCTGGCATCTCTGAGATATCTGCGTGAACGGACGGACGCACGGACGGACGCACACACGCACGCACGCACGCACGGACATGACCAAACCTATAAGTCCCCCCGGACGGTGTCCGTGGGGACTAAAAATACACAATTGAAGATTTCATCATACTTTGAATATATCACATCTGATCATCCCTAAGAACATGTCAACCAAAGCTATCTGATGAGTAGTTTTTTGACAATAAAATATTCTGACCAAAAATGGCAACAATTGCCCCCAAAAATAAAAATTGCAGATTTCATCATAATTTCAAAATATCACACTTAGTTCATATATAGAAACCTGTATACCAAATTTCAAAGCTGTTATAGACCAGTACTTTTGAGAAACGCATTTTTTGACCAAAAATGGCAAAATTGCCCCAAAATTACAAAAATTGCAGATGTCATCATTATTTCAATAAATATCATTTAGTTCATCTATGGAAACCTGTATACCAAATTTCAAAGCTATCAGATAAGTAGTTTTTGGAAATACACATTTTTTGACCAAAAATGGCAAAAATTGCCCCAAAAATACAAAATATTACAGATTTCATCAGAAATTCAATAAATATTACTTAGTTCATCTATAGAAACCTGTATACCAAATTTCAGAACTATCAGACCAGTACTTTTTGAGAAATACATTTTTTGACCAAAAATGGCAAAAATTGCCTTAAAAATGCAAATTTGCATATTTCTGCACAATTTGAACAAATCTGAAATAGATCATCCCTAGGGACATATGTACCAAATATCAAAGCTATCTGACCAGCACTTTTGAAGAAGAGATTTTTAAAGATTTTTTTACCAAAAATGACAAAAATTGCCTTAAAATACAAATATGCAAATTTCACCACCATTTGAACAAATCTGATTTAAGTCACCCTAAGCAAACTGCATATCAAATTTCAAAGCAATCGGACTAGCGGTTTCAGAGAAAAAGATTTTTTTACCAAAAACACCAAAAAATGCCTCAAAAATACAAATATGCAAATTTCACCATAATTTGAACAAACTGAAGTGAGGTCACCCCAAGTGTACTGCATATAAAATTTCAAAGCAATTGGACTTGTGGTTTCAGAGGAGAAGGCAATTGTTGACGGACGACGACGGACGCCGGACGACGACGGATAATCAACCTATTTGATAAGCTCCGCGTCGCTGACAGCGGAGCTAAAAAGTGGCCACCTGCTTAAAATCTGTGATTGGTTAGATTTTCTCTTTCCATGGTAACTGTGGCAAAATTGAAACAGGTGCTAGTGTACCTTTAAAGTACACACTGATGGACACAAAAAGCCTACAAATGTTTTGCTATCAAGCATGAGTGTTATCTAGTAGGGTAGGTCACATGGCATAAAATGTTTTCAGCATCATCATCTCTATAGGTAGAAGCAACTGTAGTTTGATTGCAGCGAGCATCAATCATAATATATATATAGGAATTTTGCATGAGATAATTCTCATAGCAATAACACACCTTGCAATACCCAACAAACATCCTGGAAATATAAAGACTTACGTGATGCCCGGATGCAGCTTGTATTTTGGCTTGGAAAGACGAGCCTGATTTGCAAATGTGTCATGCCTTTCTGTCTTTTTCCAAAGGTAGTAGAACTGAACCAGTTCTCCCACTGATCTTGTCCGCACCTAATTCAACAAAAACAACCGTGATTTGTCTTGGGGAAAGATAGTGGACTATGGACTTGACAAATGTTGACAGCATTCACCAATTTAAGGAATGTTTTACAGAGTAGTTGTATTGCTGGATGAGATGGTTAAAGGTATTACACAGCTGTAAAAGGAAGCTTATTGCTAACCATTTGTTTGGCAACTAGGGCTCCAGGGAGTAACCTCTTTTTGGAGCTCCTGTGACACCCTAATTTTCTTCATCCGCTATGAACATAAGAGGGTACAGATGGGGCATATGTTACAATGAATAACAGCAAAGTGCTTTTCTGAGTTTTACGTCAGTACACCATTCAAAATCCCACGGCTTTCTTTGTAAACATGGAATTCACAATGATGTCAATAGGCAGCTGGAAGCATGAACACAAAATTGAAAATAGTTTATTTGATCTCCTTTTAGTACTGTCATATGATTGGGAACCTGTTACACCATGGATATGCTCGATCTATGAATTGAAATTTCCCTTTTTCGATTAATTTACAGGGGCAGGTCTCTGTCAGCCTGATTTCTGAGCAAAATAATTAACTGGACACATCTTTCAAAGAAGTGAAAAGGACTAACATCAGGTGATAATGCCAGAACCAGGGATTGCAGACTGCAGCTTTCATGTAAACCCTTATACTATTAAAGTCACACTGATTGCAAATAGTTAGTTATGAGGTGCCGCTTTAACCCTTATCCTGCCAAGTTCATTTTTCAACATCAGGTCAAGTAGGTTAAACCAGTTAAACACAAACCGTCTTACATGATGCATTTTAACAAACAATATTGAAGGCCCCTGAAACATAGATACTGTAAACATGATTTTTATGGACAAAAGCTGCTATATCATACCAAGCCAAGAGGATGAAAATACTCTAGGTTTTGACTCAATACCATTTTTAGTGGACTTGGCAGACGGGGAAAGGGAGACTGTCTGGCAGGCAACAGGTTAATTGTAGATGATTTTAACAGTATATAATTATCTGAATGGTACTGATAGTACATAATCTCTTCTGACATTGTTGTGCATCATCTAAATTGCTACTTAAGGTGCATTATCTCAAACATCACCTCCCTAGCTACTAATGTGACACTGAAGCAATTAATTAAAAGTTATATTGAACTAATTCTTGAAAAGTCCCTTGTCCCTGAAAATTTCTATTACACAATCTGATTCAATGCTAATTGCATTCTATCCTCTCTCCATATAAAGATACCATATTTGAAAACTAATCAGCAGAGTGGTGAAAATATGCCCATTATTCAGAGGACAGGCTATCAGGATGTTTCACCAGTGTAATTAACTTGGCTTGATGATATAGATCATCTAATTAAAGTTAGCCAAGTTATTGATACTGATACAACATCAGGCTCTAAGTGATCCTAATAGTTCCCCATGCTATTCATTTGTAATAGCGAATGGGAGCTGAAAATGATGTCAAACACATGGTATCACAATGCTTCTTGAGAGAAGAGAGAGAGAGAGAGTAGTTTATGCTAAAATCAAGGACACAACTAAACAGGAAACAAGATTAACATCACAACAAGACTGTACAGAAAATAACAATTACGTACAATGTATGTTCAATGGAACACATTTACAGTTTATACATGTATATTATATGTGCGGGTAACCAGGTTACTTCAACTAGACTCCTTTTAATGCTGTAAAGGTTACAAGTTTAAAGGGAAACATTTGTCAGAACTGCACCTCTGCGAGTTTCTTGTTTACAAACAATGTATTTCATGAACGATATCTAGATGTACCTCATCATCTTAGCTGCAACATTTAAATTATACGTTTTAGATTATGACAGACGTGTTTTAACTTTCATCAACCACCATCGTACCTTGGATACAGTGTTTACATTGGTCGTCCATGCCACTCTTGGAGTGCAGTTCCAACAATTGTATCCCTTTAATAAACATACACACTGATAAAACTGAGAGGCAGTGGATATAATTAGAGCAAGCGCATGACAAACAAGTCATCGTTGATGACACAGTCCCCACTTGTTAATAGGTACTTTGATTACAGGCCCTCAAAGAGGATAGAGTCCTCTTCATTAGGTCTGTGATAAAAATACTTTTGAATAATTCGCTTGATACATGTCTGAGTTGTAGTTCAGGACATGAAAAAATGGTAATAAAATGGCCACATGGTGGCCATATTGGATCGTATCACAAAACAAATCAATGTGCATATGTATGACTTAGGTCAATGTCCTTGTACCAACTTTGATTAAAATCGGTTGAGATATGCCTGAGTTATGGCTTTGTACATGAAAAAATCATAACAAAATGGCCGCACAGCAGCCATATTGAATTGTATCACAAAACAAATTAACGTGCATATGTATGACATTGGTCAATCTCCTTTTACCAACTTTGAATAAAATCGCTTGTTACATGTCTGAGTTATGGTTCCGGACATGAAAAAACGTAATAAAATGGCCACACGGCGGCCATATTGGATCGTATTACAAAACAAATCAATGTGCATGTGTATGACATAGGTCAATGTCCTTGTACCAACTTTGAATAAAATCGGTTGAGATATGCCTGAGTTATGGCTCTGTATATTAAAAATCGTAACAAAATGGCCGCACAGCGGCCATATTGGATTGTATCACAAAACAAATTGATGTGCATGGCTATGACATTGATCAATGTCCTTGTACCAACTTTGAATAAAATCTGTTGAAACATGCCTGAGTAATGGCTCTGTACATGAAAAAATCATAATAAATGGCCGCCTGGCGGCCATATTGGATCGTATCACAAAACAAATTTACGTGTATATGTATGACATAGGTCAATGTCCTTGTACCAACTTTGAATAAAATCAGTTGAGATATGCCTGAGTTATGGCTCTGTACATGAAAAAATCGTAACAAAATGGCCGCATGGCAGCCATATTGGATCGTATCAACAAAAAATTAAAGTGCATATCTATGACATTGGTCAATGTCCTTGTATCAACTTTGAATAAAATCAGTTGAAACATGCCTGAGTTATTGCTCTGTACATGAAAAAATCGTAATAAAATGGCCGCCTGGCAGCCATATTGGATCGTATCAGGAAACAAATCGACGTGCATCTGTATGACATATGATGTAATCCTTGTACCAAGTTTGAATGAAATCGCTGCAGGCGTCTCTGAGATATCTGCGTGAACGGACGGACGCACGGACGGACGCACGCACGCACGGACATGACCAAACCTATAAGTCCCCTCGGACGATGTCCGTGGGGACTAACAAAACTCCTTGCATGTAGGGCTGTGGGGCTCAGCTGGGTTTTTTTATCATCATGCAGAAATTTACACTAAATTATCCCCCAGTTATACCACTGAAAGCATGTACACACACGATACTCATTCACTGAATGAATTCTGTTGAAATCTTTGTTTTCAAAAACTTGAGAATAGTTGAACTTTCATTGACCTTTTTCAGCAATTTTACAATGTTCAGCAGAATGTGAATCATCAGTTGCTTGTCAGATTTTTTTCACTTTCAAGCTTACACTAAGGGGAAGGGGTAGGGGAGTATAGTCACGTACAATGAGCATAATTTGCACTGCGCTTGGTTTATCTACTGTCCCCAACAAATACTGGGTGCTTTCAAATTTATTTCAAACTGCTTTTTGAATGAAGGATTTTAAACCAACAAAGGTGTAAGTAGCAAACTGCTATTGGGAAATGATTATGGGCAATTTTTTATGAGTTTCAGAATACTGAGGGCAATGTACTATCAGTCTTCAAAAATATCCTAATACGTTCAGTGTTCTAGTATAAGCTAATTTGATGTGCCACTAACTCAAAGTTGTTCACTTTGACTAAAGAAGTTCCTACATATTTACTGGTATATGATTTACTGTCAGAGGACATTCCTAGATTGAATTGGAAAGTGACTTCAGGAATTTCAAAAGTTAAAATGGCACACCAGTATTATTTGTGTGCTTTTACAGTGAAATGCAGCACAATATTTTCTACACACAAATATACAGAGAATGACAGAAGTACAGGCACTCTATTCTGCTTACTAAAGACCCAGAAGCAAAACACAGTGATGATATAACACCACAATGTTTAAACTACTTGTACTGTATAAAAAGTCTGAGTTCTATCTCATGATCATTTATATTTTGTTAGTTATGCTTTTGCTCAGACTGCACTGCAAATACTAAAATACACTAAATCTCTATGAGCATAAACAACATCCTCTAGGGCAGGAACATCAGCAGTGACAATAAATATAAGTGAATTAAACATTTTACAGATAATCAAAAATCACGAATCTTTTGTTGGTGTAAGTGTATCTCATACACTCCCTGGCATATGGAATGATATTGTACAGTACCTTGTGTTGTTGAATCATGTGGAAATCTTTACCATACGTCCGAAGTCCATTTTCAAAACTCCGACATTCGTCTTCAGACCATAAACTCATTTCATCAGTGGGCGGCGTCACCTGCATCCTATGTCGGCGAAGAGCTTCTTCCAGATTGTGCCCACATTGCAGTAGAAGGTAGAGAGCCTAAAAGTACAAGGTGGAAATTGCCTTTAAAATTGGCAGTTCTTTCCAGTCTACAAGGTACATGCACAAAATATAGCAGTATTCAATTTGCAAATCATTTGTATAAGAGATCATATTAATAAGTGCAATATTTCAGATCATGCTAATTGTTAACAGTTCACTTCATCCTTGGACTAAAGGCCCACAAGTAGTTCTCATGCGGGAACCAGGGATTGACGACAACTGCTTTAAATGTCCATTTACTCTCTAAATATGGATGTTTATCATCAAAGAATCAAAATTACACAATTTCATGGCTGGTCTGAGACTTTCATGACCGCTGTAAGACTTTCCACGACTTAAACTTGGTAAAGAAAGGATTAACTTGTCAACTCCTTTTGCTCATCAAACTGTACAGAGTAATATAATTATATTTTCACACTGTTTATCCTATGATCAAAACTGCAACTTTCTGTTATTTTATGTGATTAACTCAGCCATTTTCCATGTCAGCAAGGTCAAAGAAGGAAAACTTCATTACAGTTGCTATGGCATGGTGTGTTGATGTTGGTTCTTGCCTTTAATCATAGAACGGCGCACAAAGATGGCAATTGCTGAAATCCAGTATCGACAAATTTACTGTCATTACTTCTTCCACACTCCAAAAATTTGTGAGACAGAGATTGACGAGATATTTGAACAACTTTGTCTACATCAGATTTTTGAATTTGATGAAATTTTTACCTGCTCATCATCTCTGATGTGGTTCCCTGTGGGGATTGCCTTGACTCCCTGAGAACCAGCAGGGATTTCCTGAACCTGTCGCAAGTACTCCTCCACTCGCTCATCATCACATTTGGTGTGATCCCACAACAGTCTGTCTTCATTTTCATAAGCTGAAAAATGAATGGGCGTTATGGATGCCATCAAAAGATCAAAGTCATAGGATCAAACATACAGAGGTAGTTGGAGATTGGACATACAGAGATTTTGCTCATTCCTTCAGTATCCGCAACAATGATTTGATTTTCCAGTAGGAATGTTGATAGATGGGTATTGGGCAAACTTGAGGTTTTAACCCCATATTGACCTTTTGATGCTATCCATAAAGCATTACACCACAAACATGTTCAACAATCTACATTTCAAAAGGGCCAGCCCTGTAAGTTAAGTGATGGTTTCATTTTTTAAAATATTGCCCATCACCCGGTTCAATATTACTTTCAAACTTCAATCAGTACAGGTACCCAAACGTGTATCAATTAGAAACTCATGAACATCTCTTTTAACATTTTCTTTTAACTGTTCGTTATCTTCAGAAAAACAAAACATCTTTCTTATCTCCATTCAACATATACACTGTGGGTGAAGAAGTCTGTAGTCAGATGCAACTGCCATTGAACTCAAGAGACCAAACCTCACAATATCTATCATTAGACAACATGTGGTCCTTACCTGGTGCATCATCATATTTACTGAGTCCTTCGGGAACTTCTGCTTGATAGTAAGAGCCAATATTGATTTCCTGCGGGAAAGAATGCAGTCATGTCACTTTTTGTAGTGAAGCTTAGCAATATATAGAGTAGTAGCATCTTTGCTATTATGTTCATAACTTGACAGAGCACCCTTTACTACTCTATGCATAAGATGGATCAAGAAAACTTGATCTATGATAAATGGTATCTGTGTTTTTTATTATGTGAAAACATTGTTTTATAAAACGTCATAAAAGCTAAACTTTTCAACAAAATCTTCAGATCAACATCATATGTTATCCAGGGTTCGAAATACCCGGTGGTCATGCGTCAAAAGACCACCAATTATCTCATTTGGACCACCAGATTCTATTTTGGGTGGTCAATCTTGACCACCAAGTTTTTGGAGGTCAAAATAGTGCACTGCAGAGCTGTAAATCTTACATGCCTCTCACAGTTTATTGCTAGGAGTATCCAGAAACAATATATTGTCCTCTGAGATAGATATTTTAGCAGTTATGTAAATACACGTCTTGTCTGTTCAATCACAGTCCCTCCATTGTGGTTCAATGTCAGTCCTTCAACCCCACTCCCATCTACCCAAGTGAGGCGTTCCTTTGGATAGACAATGTCTCTCTTTGTTTTACTGTTTACTGCTATAATTATTGTGATAAAGTCTGCAAACGTTGAATAACATCTAGCAAATTTCGTCTAGTCATTAAAGTGACACAGATCAATGTACAAAACTCTTACAAAACTTCATAATAGTCCAAAAAAATGCAATAATTGTCACGTTATCAGAAGTAATTGTCATTTCTTTATTACACAGTAATTCTGTCAAAACTTAAAATCTGTAACTCAAGTCCTTTGCATATAGTCAGTCAGTCAGTCACTCATGCAGTAGTCAAGTTGATCTGTAAATGACTGAAAATTTTCCAGTGGATTTACTGGGCATCCATCATACATGTAAACCAACTTAACACGTGTAGCAGCATGGTGAAATGGTTCCAAAACAGCATGTACAGCCCACTATTCACCCCCATGGACCCCAACCTCCACAAGAATTACACTCTGATATGACTAATTTTTTTGACCACCAAATTTTGCAATTGACCACCAAAATTTGAATCTGGTGGTCAAACTTGACCACCAAACAAAAAAATAAATTTCGAACCCTGTTATCAATATCAATATCTACAATTTTCACTTTAATTTTGTAAGTACATGTATTGTACGATGATGAAAAGCAAGACCTGTGCAAACAGGAAGAGACAAAAAATACCGCAATTATACGGTGTCGCTCAAATTTGATCAGAATTGGTACATACCAGTATGGGTACCAAAGATCAACAATAAATGTTGTTTCTATCTGTTCAGTGCAGAAAAATTCTACGTTGATGTTATGACAATGATTTCTGCACAGTACAACCAGAAAAACAACAAGAAATATTTAAACCAGAAAAACAAGAATGACAAAAGTAATTAAGGTCTGAAACTTTAGGTACTGGAGAACTTTAGCAACATGCATAGCAGAAAGGCAGCTAGCCCCCCTTAGTTTGACCATAGACGGTCTTCCTCCCCTCTACTGACGGTCTTCCTCCCCTCTACTGTCTATGGTTTGAGCAGGTCTGTTAATATGTAACAGTTCATAAACAATGACAGGAAGTGACTCAAGTCAGGGGAGTAAGCCTGTTTCAAGCCTTTTTCAGAATTTTGCTTTTTCTTACCTCATTTGCACATTTTGACACTGATGTGTTCATTTGAACAAATTCACATCTCAACCCTTACATCTACCTGTACACCAATACTGAGACGGTAGCTTTGGCGCTATGGAAGCCTTTGTGTGTGACGGACATACATCCGCACATACCCACAAATATACAGACGCCACTTAGACTTATCACATAAGCTCTTTTTGGTATTTATATATAAAACCAAATATGAGCTAAAAACACAACATATCGGTTTTACAGATGCCAGGAAGAACAGAGAGTGACAAACCTTTTTCCAGTCATCATAGGGTTGAGGCTCATAGTCAGAGTCATCCGATTCTGAGCCTGAATCTGGCATGGTATTTGCTGTGAAAGACAAACAAAACATATTACTTGCATGTAAGATGTAATGCTTTGTTTACTTCAGAGTGAGTGATTGCACAAATGCCACTTTAATATAAGAACAAATCCCCATGAAAATAAATACAAATACACAGAGTATCGATAGTGGTACTCCACAGTATATGATTGCCGCCTATGATGTAAAACTACATCATTGATTTAACTAACAATCTGTCCAGCCACAGTCAAATGACAAAACTCACTTCCAATCTACAGAAATCTGTGATAAGGCTGAACGATTATCAAGTAGACCATGCCTTCAAATTACGAAACTGTGTCTGAACTTTTATGAATGCAGCGTGAATAATTTGTCTATGATTTGTGATTTGTTAATATATTTAACATTTACTGAACAGAAGAGTAAGAATCAGACACTGTCTATAATTGGATGGTTGATCCTTGCTATAACCTTAAATTTGAGTAATTTACATGTATTATGGTGCTCCTCCATCAGAACCAAATCCCTCTGAAATTTGTAAGCAGAGGGGACATATTCCCCCTTGTGTAAGAAACCTGGAGAAAACACAGGTACTGATATTATATAATGTCTGATGTTTGAAGGGAGGGAGGGAATTGTCCCAACTGCCGCTAAGCGTATGGGACCCATATGGCGGGTCCCAACATCCCTTGTCCCAAAAAGTTCAAAATTGCAGCTGTACTGAAACTGGTGACCATGGCCAAAGCAGTTTGATATAAATGAAGGGAGGCAATCAAAGTTACTTGGCAAAGTCTTGCAGTGATTGGTAAGCTACAAAACTATGAACATGCATCAAATGCTGAGCTTGCTTTACATTTGCTCGACATCCAATTTCTGGAAAGAGGCAATGAGTATCAACAAGGCAGCTGTAGACAGGATGACCCCCCTCCCTTTAATGACAAAACCGCTCCAGCTGGGTTTCCTTTTGATATAAGAGCACTGCAATGTTGTAAGACATTTTGCAAAAGTTGACATGAATAAATGTACAAACATGTATGAGTTGTAATATGTGATCACAGCATACTACATGCGTTGTGAGTTCATTTTCCTTTTCAAAGAAAACACAAGTAGACAGTAAAAGCCTAAGGCATTGGCAATGATCTCCTACTGATGTACTTATGACCATGTCTGATCAATTTCATTATGGCAACACTGTGGGTTTGACAGGTTTATCATTATGACAGGGACACCAATCAAATTCATGGCAACTACAGCCAAGACTGTAACAAACAGCATACTTACACCGAAGAGGCCTGGGAATAATCTCACTACTTTCTGAAGTCTCACCAACCAGATCATAAAGATCTCTAGTGAGTTCTTCATGGTTACTGCTTTCTCCATTTTCATCAGGATCATCTTGTAAGAGATCCCGCGCTATCTGCTCCTTGTCCAGCGTCAAGTTATCAGTGTTGATTTGAATATCATTTTCTTCACTGCTGAGCGCCGGTTGCTCTACTGGACCACTTTCATAACCATACATGGCAAGCAGATGCTCCAGGGGCATTTCACTCTCCTGTTTTGACAAAGAAAAAACAATTACAGAGTTAATAGTTATCACAACCAGTCTCTTCGATCTTTATTGCCGATGATTATAGTGAATCCACTGCCCTGATCTTGTAATTATTCATCTTATGATACACTTGGGATATACATACATTATTTAAAAAATTAAAAAACAAAATACATTAAAAAGACAGTTTGCATTTCCATTATGTAGTAACAGTGAAAGTTAAAAGGTTTTAGTAAAATCACTATAATGACTAGGTGGAAACATCTGATGCCTGTACTTTATGTTCAAGGAGGTCAATCGATGAACTTCTCACTACAGTGACCCATGATAGGAAATCAATAAATTTTATTGCTGTCATGAACAACCCTTAAATAGCTTCCAATGAGTGTGTGTGACACGTTGAAATGTGCCTGTTCTGAAGACAACTGATGAATAGTTAATTATGAGCTGTAGTGAGTAGTAATAAATTTAATGAACCTTAACAGAGTCTATGCAAACATCCCATATCTTGTGAATAAAATGCCGTAATGGCAAAAGTCTTGTGCAAAAGATACCTGTTATTATTGTGGTGGGTAACAAAAGACCACATCCCTAAACATTTACTAGACTATTATTCTTGGATTTCTCAATAGATGATGACATACATGAGAGTATCTTGTCATTAGATTATGTTCTGATTTTTACAATTTGGCAATGGACTTTTCATGTGCACTTTGATACTGATAATTTCTTTCCTTCCATTGAATTAAATACATGATTTCTGTTTTTATTGATATGTCAGAATCTGCTCTCAAATAAGTAGATAGGCAATGGCTTGGGTTATGTTAGCCGATCCATCTAGGCCTGACTTTGTTGACCAGTAAGCGAAAGACTTTGTTAACTTCCTCTACATCATGTTCAAATCGGACAAGTTTTAAAGAAAGAAATTCACCTTCTCCAAATCATCAAGTTCATTCCCACAACTTTCCCCACTGTCCAGCTGCTCCTCTTCCTCCATAGTTCGCTCATCATCAAAGTCATGGATAAGCATCTCAGCAGAGGGATCAAAGTCTCTATCAGTGTCTACAGCAGAAACAATATACACAATGTATAGTAATGGTATCATTTAAATTCTGATACATGTAATTGAACCAGCAGAGTATAGTTATCTGGTATATTACATATTAAATTTCATTTCCATGAAATCTTTCCCTTGTACATCTTTTTGAATTTGTAACTTATTTGACTATGAATACATTTATTTAGCTATTATTTAGTAATTATTGAATAGTGCTTATCAAACCCAGTATATTGTGTATTTATGGCCTATTAAACAAGCACTTGAATAATGTTTACCAAACCCAGTATGGTATATTGCTGATTTGTGGACTATCAAAAAAGCCAAAACCAGTACTCTGTGATTGGTTCCTCCATTCAGTTTTCTCTGGTAACTTACATTTTGATAATGCCACTAGCACCTACGTGTGCACATGTCAAGGATGCAGAAAGTCAGATTACAGGTTGCAAAAACAAAAGTATAGATGGTTACAAGTAGTGTGTGAGCTCATTATGCCAGTGCAAAATGTCCTGATTTTTTTTAACTAATTATTTTCACACCTGGCAAATTTTAGCTGACAGCTGGTTGTTTTTGTAGGCTGCCTGCTATTTTCTACATCCCTGCATGCACTTTGATCTTTACAACACTCTTATTTATCATGCTCTCTTTGTAAATACTTTGAAAGTGAAATGATAAATGATCAGATCTCCTAATCCAAGTTATATTGAAAATAATTACGATCTAGCAGATCACACTGATAATATTCTTCCACATAATTTGATATATAACTTAAGGTAGCTACATACCTTTTAGACACTTTCAGATTTTTATTTTTTTCTCAATTGAACACGTCCCAAACCCAAATAAATTATACATTTTCTGAAAGCCCTGATATAGAGCTATCCGACCAAGCACAGTGCACGATCATTATTTGCATAGGAGTCACGTGACAAGCGTTTTGCTGAACCTTCCAAAAACCGGTTTTTCCCGCCTTATGCAAACACGCTGCAAAATTTCCGCTTGGAATTTCTTCATTGACAAGCCTTGACAATATCCTTCAAAACCGTGTCTGGGATTTTCTTTATATGCCTTTGTTTTTTTTCAAGTGCGCTCTTAAAGGTTTTAGATGAAGGTGCTTTTCAAGGACTTTTAATTATCACGCCATATAATTTGAATGGAGCCTCCGGGAAAAAATCGCAGACACAGTTTTGAAGGATATTGTCAAGGCTTGTCAATGAAGAAATTCTAACCGGAAATCTTGCAGCATGTTCGCATAAGGCCGGGAAAACCAGTTTTTTGAAGCTTCAGCAAAACGCTTGTCACGTGACTCTTATGCAAAAAATGACCGTGTACTGTGCTTGGTCGGATAGCTCTATATCAGGGCTTTCAGAAAATGTATACTTTATTGGGGTTTGGGACGTGTTCAATTGAGATAAAATAAAAATCTGAAAGTGTCTAAAAGGTATGTAGCTACCTTAATACAAATATATTGCAACATCAAGATATCTGGCAATTGGCAGGAGCCCACAATTACAACAATCAGTCTGTTGTTTCAGACAAACTGTAAGTCCTCTCAGCCAGTGTTTCTCTTGCCCTTAATGTTTGTTTTCCCTGAAGAAAATATTACAAGAGTGACTAAAAGAAATTTCTAAAAATCCCACCAGTTCTTAGTCTTATGTACAATATTATTGCAGTAAGAACACTGCTGCCTGGCATGCTATCCCCTGAAACTCACTTACAAATGTACATTTCCTAAACAATCATCTCAGTGTTTCTGTCGATATTGATATTGAAGAAAAAATGAACTAGTTGTATGCACATTGACACAACACCAAGATATTTGAATCAAACATAGTGCTCAGAAATACTGCATTAAAATTAAGGAACAGGGATATTTGTTTGCCCTTTCTTGACAAAAGCAGTTCATAATTTTACAATTAGCAAAATCCTACAGAATTTTTGTCTGCCTTTCGATTTAGTATGACATTTTTTCGGGTTGTTTTGATAACGGAAATATGAGTTTGGGATGTATTGTTCCCGCCCCCAAATAATCGGCTTTATTTTCCTTTTCGAATTTTCTTACGTTGCACTTCACTATAATGTTGATGTTAATTACCAGTGCTTTGTGAACGTATATACAAGCTGATTCACTGACTCTGTTGCAGGAAGTTTGTCACCGTGACCTATGACGGATGCTAATTAATTATTCATGAGGTCAAAAGACAGTTTTGAGATTCCGATATTCTGACACGTAAAATGTAATATTAAAAAAAGACAATGTAATAAAATTTAAAAGACGTTCATAAACGTTTGATTCTGATCAAAACGGAAAAAATTGCAGCTCTACGTTCTAAGAACGGGACCTTTCCTGGTGAAGTCGCCCGCCCGTAATTTGCATAGAGCGCGGAAAGAAATTGAGATGTTGTAAGATCAACTTACCTGGGCTCGACTCACTTGTCGCCGGCTGAAATGAAAACAAAGTCATTTTAGGTTAAATGTTATCAAAGTAAAATGAAGATTTTTTGATTTCCGATTTTGGCGTAACTTTCGAAAATTCGCCGCAAAAATTGGCACTGTCGCAGCGCCCCAAACGGTGATGTAACTCGATAAGGAAATTTCAGAAATCAGTGATACTTCACATGTAGCAAAAATCGAGTACAAGAAGTCTTCCTAGTCGAGCGTATCCGAAGATAAAGCTCTATCAATTTGGAAAAAAGTGAAAATTCCATCAAATTCACAGAATCGATGAAAATTTTTACCTCCGCCATTTTGAATGAGTATTATGGGATCGAAATTAGGTTAAGAGAGACCCGGATGTAATTTACATGCAGTACCCAGCTCAACAAATTCATACTGACTTCATGATTGGCCAATACAACGGAATGCCTTGATCGGGCTAGTTTCAAAAAAAATCTAAAATTCATCAGATTCGACTTGGATAAAGGACCAAGAGATTCTTGTCATTTGAAAGCAGCTGTGGGACCTATTTTGACATCTAGCAAGGTTCTGGGATTTGTAAAATTTAGTGGACCTCTTGAATGACCTCAAAAGACTGCCCAATCAGAGGTCGTGTTTCAACCCTATTATTTCGCATGCAAATTTGCATAGCAACACTAACACCGCGGTATAGCATAGTATTTTGAATATAGCGATCTGTCTGCAGCGCTATTTCGTTCATTATTCCCATGGTTGACAACGATTCATAGTACTTCGTAGATCATACAGTTATGTCGACTGGCAAAAGCAAAGCGTAAGTTTATATTCTCCTTAGCCTTTCGAAAACTGACTCGTCATCATGTACGATTTCAAGGAACAGTGTACAGGCTCGTGTTCCGATCACACCTGTTGTATAGCGCCCGGGCCTAATACTTACATGTACGTATGATAGGGTATATAGTGCTAGCACCTGTAAGTGCAGTCTTACGAGTGTGGTCACTTGCAGCCTATACCCTCGAGAAAAACTCTAATTGGCAAGTATAGTTGCCGGGATATCTACATGTAATATAGTCGACAACATGCAGGTACTTTCGATGCGGAAAGTCGTGTGTCGAGTTTGTCGTCACTGACACCACTCATCTATGAATTCACATTGCTTCATTCATGGTCTGTCAGATCAGAGATGTCAGATCACGGTCAGATCACACTCGAATTTATGGTCATTTGTTTGCATTTTACATTCCACGCACGACTGCAGTATTGTATCCATGGTTGGTACAAATTATTGCACAAGAAATTGTAGAAAGTATAAGTCTCCATTAGTCTACATCTACTGTCTCTGCCAAATACCTGTGACTCTGTAACATCATGGAGGTACCAAAAGATGGTAACATGTATTTGTTACATACCCACAACTCACCATAACTAACAGTATATGTCGTGGCAACCGGTCAATTGGACCCCACGCCGATTGGACCCTAGTCAATTGGCCACAATGATAGAGACAGAGATTATTAAATCATTTCACATTTTGTTGGTCAGCCAACGACCAGTATCACTGACCAGCATTAAAAACACAGTGACTAAGACTTGTATTGCATAGTTTGTTATTCCAGTCTCTGGGTTTTATATAATTGTGCAACGAAATTCACTTTGACAGTGCTGGTTCTCGGAGACGGTGACCCGGCCCGCAGCACTAAACAGTGAAGTACAGTACGTACGGTACATTTGAGTGGCCAGCTTTTGGAGCCTAGGCCGACACACGGTGGCCGTCTAAGACCATGAATTGCTAGAGAACTCCAAACATGAAACTACGTATGCTAAACCAAAGCGATGCTCGAATAGTTTGCATGAGTTCATATTTGGTAAAACCTCGCGATCAACCACGGGGTCCGATTGACTTGGGTCCAATCGGCATAGGGTCCAATTGACCAGAAACTTATGTCGTAGCCTACAACTTCTTTTTCCTGACTACGCACATGGACGAGAAAAGTTTCCAGTTTTCGTGCAAGTAGATTTGCAAATTACACAGAGGGCGAACAACATTGATAGCCCTTTGACCAGAAAGGCATACCAGGGTAAAAGGGAACATTCTCCTGATAAGACACAGCATGATTTGAGAAAGTCTGCTCATTCCCACATTCACACGTGTACTAATGCAATAGGTACATGTAATTGGTCAACTTGACCAAGGTAAACTCAACCCCTTGTCAGTAGACTACAGCTCAGTAAAGAGTAATGTTGGCTACTGCGTTAGCAAAGACAGGGGTACAATCAGTTCTTACTTATCATTGCAGCTTTCTTTCTTGTAAAAGTATAAATTTGTGATTAACATCTCTGACTACATTGAATTTTTTACATACATGAATTTCACAATGTGATGAAAAATTTCATTGTATTTTGACAGCAGGAAGAGATTGTCTCTACTGTTCCTGTCATTCTTGCGCAAATATCATGGAAGTTACCACGCAAGTTCCCAGGCTTGAGAAATACCACTTTTTATTTCGAGGAGACACTGGCACCACAGAAAATTGGCTTGACCGATAATCACTCGATTAGTCCTTCGTGGTTTAAAGCCTTGTCATGGCTTTGTGGCGTGTCCTTGAGAAAGGCGGTTAGCTTCTTGCCCCCATCGACATTGTCTTCAGAGATTTGTGAATGAAATGTTTTCAGATAAAAGAAATGACAACCTTTTGGTAGAGCAGTTGGTCCTCTTAATCCTTGCCTAAAATATAAACAATAAAAATTAAGTGTTTAACTATTGCCATAAAATAGAAAGTGTTTGTTTTACATTACCATGCTTGTTGATCTAGACCAGCCTTGTCAGTCTATTTTTTAATGAGCTTTTGAAAAAAATTCAATAATATTCACAGCAGATCATATTAAAGTATGTTACAAAGTTTACAGTTCTGACGAATGATCATAAAATCGTCATGTCACTGTGCGTCAGAAATATCATAGCATTAAAATATTCCTGTTCTGTTGTTTTCAAGTCAAAAGTTTCAAAAGTTTGCTCTTGCCAGCTCAAAAAAGACAAACAAAAATGAAAGAAAAAATTTTTGTTGACAATGGAGACCTGACAAACAAACCTAATTTATTTTGGCCTTCTTTAAAATCTGTGGGTATTGATGATTAATAAAAACATGTAACCCTACATTTGAATGATGGCCCAATGGGTCTTTGTGTTGGATCACAACATGTGAACACTTTAGAATCCTGAACAATTATCATCATACAATGTATTGTCACCTCACTTTGTGTCAGGATTATCATTGCATTGAAACATTGCTGTTCTGTTTTTTTATGTAATAAGTTTGTGATCTTGCTAGCTCCAAAAATGGAAAAAATACACACCTGTATCATTTTTATTAGGAGACATGAGAAACGCGCCTAATATATTTTTGCCTTATATAGAAATCTGTTTGTATTGATAGTTAACAATCTATTGTGTATCCCTACATTTGAAGGATGGCCCAAAGGGTCGGTGCCAGCAACAAAGGCAGCAAGACAAGCACCTTGCAGACGACCAGCCAGACCAGGGCTAAAGAAAAACAGACAACATTTGCCGCATCCAGAACAACAGTGGCAACATCATCCAGCCAAAGGAGTGGAGGGAAACTTGACAAGGAACAACAAAAGTTAGCCAGCTCAAAGCACCATGGTGTTGTTGTAAGTCTATACAATAAATCTAGTCAAAAGTTGGTATCAGACATTTGTTGGTATCAGAGAGTGCACCTTGGTTTTACACTGTGCTCTGTTTTTAATAAACTGACAGGAATAGCGATTTCAAATGCTACCTGTGAATAAAGGGAGTGATCCATGCCTCGTATGGTGTTTGGATTTGATGAATAGGACCATAGACGTCTTTTTTTTACGTCCATGATATGACTGAAACAATGTATTGATTAATGAGCTCGTTGGGTTATTGAAGCGCTAGAATGCGCTCGTGTGCGTTTGTTGACTGAGACTGGAGCTGCGCTAACACGGTGCTAACGCAGGGCTAACGCTGCACCAGCGCAGCGCTGGTGCAGCATTAGCGCATTGGAAAGCTATTCTTTACGTATACTGTAATTCCTTTTACAATATTTTGACAGTTACCGTATGACCTTTACTGAACCCCAACAACCATGAGGTCAATGGAATTTAATTTCACCTGTGCCTTGTGCCATGTTTCTTTCTGTATCAAACATTTTACACACCTTTGCCATATGTTATCAACAGCCATCGTATGCATGGGTTTACGTATAATGTACATCTCAAACTGTGATATTAGACATGCGCCTATGTCTGTAGAACACTTTCAGTACATATTGACATGAAGGTATTAAACGGTCTCAGTCATCAAGAATGGGGTGTATCTTTGTGGTTATAGAAATTAATGCAAACTGGTATAGATACAATTGTTTATTGAAATGTTGTGTCATGTTACATTCTGGTAATACAGTCTTGCTCATAATGTACAGGTTTGAATGAGAAACATGTTGAGCAACATTTTCTTGTCTTTGAAAAGAAATCAAACATAATATTTGCACCCTTGTGATTTGAAAGTCTTTTTTATTTAAAACTAATATTGCGGAATTAAAAAAAAACCATGAGAATACAGTGTCAACAATCTAAGATTGCTGATTGATATATTTGATTGTCATCCAGGTATTGGATGAAATGGGTAATGATGTCACCCCGCTCAGTTTGCTGCACATTGATCCTAGTGCCGTACGACCAAACCAGAGCAAGATATTTGGTCATGGTGGTGCTGAATCCACAGCAGGAACAGTAAGTACATTCTTGTATAATATTGCTGCTACAAATTGTGCTCGATACCTTTTTAGAATTCCTTTTCCCCTCATGTCATGCCAAAATAAGATTATATTTGCAAAAATTAAAATGTCTTAGCTTCAGTAAGGTTTCTCTGCACCATTTCAACTTTTCTCCAATTTAATAGCAAATATCTGTAACACTTCTATAACATGCCTAAACCACAAAGTGGTGAAAGGTAGAACAGAAAACATCAAAAGGGATTCTTTGCAGTCTTATTGTAGTCACATTCAAGAAGCTTCCTGCAGGAAGACATTACAGACTACCTTTTACGTAGATAGTTTATGGAGGAAATCATTTCTGCAAACAGCTCTGTCTATTTTAAACTTAAAAATTAAATCTTTTCCTCGGCTCTTTCATTGTCGTGAGCTGAAGTTGTAATCTTACATGTACCAGGAAATTATCATAGAGAGTACTACGGTACTAGCAGTAGTTTCCATATTCAGTAACATGGTACATCTGTTTCCTTTCCAGCCAACCGACCTTATGTCCCAGGCATCCATCTATCAAACAGGCAATGCCAGCTTTGCCGGTCCATTCACCAGGTCTGTGATCCTTTTCCTTTTGTGTATTCTCTTCCTCTTATCTCAAATACTGTATTTTCATTCTCAATTTGCCACTCCTATTCAGCCTGCCGATAACATTCAGTCAAGTAGAATGAAATAATTCTTCTCCAGAATAAAAAGGATGCGTTCTACAGAAAGTAACACCCAAGAGATTTCTTTCTGTGATGGCGGTACACACAAACCATTGTGTACAAAGGCGTTATTACAATGTAATATCTGTGATTGTATTTGTACCATGGTCTTTTCGTATACAGGCTTAACCCATTACAACATGGTCCATTATCCAATGTCACCTATTATTGATCACCCATAACCAAATACAGGACTTCTTGCTCTCGTTTGTTGCAGAAGGCCACAGAATCAATATTATCCTTGCTGTATTTTGGTAGTCTATAGCACAGTCCCTCCACGCTAGAGGAACTGTGTCTACAGATCGATGTACAGTCCAGCAATAATGTCAGTTTGACTCAACCAGCATATGGCAACAATTCATCCTTATAGTTTGAACTGTTTACATCACTTTTATACAGTGAATCACAAATCTTTCTGCCTGTTCAGTGTGGTGTTGTCATTTATATGACTATTTACAACTTCTGAAGGGGAAGCTTGTGGAACTGATCTAAATAACATTGCATTGCCCTGATTCTGAGCAACCCTTAGATGTGCATGTTATGTCACAGTAAAATTGCTCCCATTCAAACCAATTCATTGTACGATATTATTTGAACGCTATTATTTGAACGATATAAGCACGTATTAATGAAGTATAATTGTTTTCATCTGCCCCCAGGTCTGTATTCGGTGGAAGCACTTCCCAGTCTGGACGATCCACCCCAGAGTCTATGTCAGATGAAATAGCTGAACCCGGTGCTGCTACAGATATAACCACAGGATTAGACAGTATGTCTCAAAATGCTAACTCTCTTTCAATTTTTTCCTTTCACTTTGTTCACAATTACCTAGGTCTGTGTAAGGAAAGCGGAATGGGTAAAGAAATTTTAAAAGCCACCCAGAGAGTTTATTTATTATGGGAGTATTTCATGGAAGTAGGTATTTGTACATCATAGGTCAGGTTGATAAGAATGGGCATGTACATCCAGAATCTATACAAGTAAGTTTAATTTTGACCTTCTGATGGACAGACAAGAAAAACAATAATTTCAAGTATTGCCATGATATAAAATTTCATCAAACTATACCAGTGCCAAGGCACACACATCAGCAGAGTACGGCCTTTCATTAACTCTTCGGTGCCTCCCATTTTATCAAGGCATTCAGCATAGACGAGAAGAAGTCAAGGAGGAACTCACGGAGGATGATCTGACCAAGTTAGTCAACATCACCTTAGAAGAAACAGAGACTATCTGGCTGTTGGACATGACTGACACCTGTGTCTCAGCTGAGAGCGATGAGGCTGCTGCTGTCAAGGAAAAAATAGACAAATACAAAGAGGTAAGAGTCAAGTTAGGCTTCAAGACTTACTTGTGTGCATAGATAAATATAAAGAGGTGAAGGTTGAGTTAGGCGTTGAAAATTTAAAGTTCATACAAAGAGGTATGAGTCAAGATCAGTGTGGCATAGTTTCTTGTGTGTCCATCATCATCTTTGCTATGTCACATAGCCTGCCTCTGTGTTGTTCTGTATGTATTTGTCATGGTAACGGTAGATAAATGTAATCTATGCGTGCATATTTCTGCGCATTGTATTGATGTTTACATACCGGTATACAGGTATATTTACACAGTGTACGTATACAGTATACCATCTGATGAAGATGAATATACACCATTGGTACCGAGTTATCGTCAGATTTTCACCTGTTCACCCTGTAAATAGCTTTACAATCACCCTTGATATAAATGGGTTTGGGCCAAACCATTGTGGTGAATGGGTTGTTGATGCACATGAAACATATACTGTACATGAATACTACTTTGTCATACTTTGTGTATTACATAGTGTGTGTGTATCGGTATTTATGTGTGTGTTTAATTGTATACATGTATATTGGACATTATATTACCATGCCCTGTCCGTCGCATTTTAATTGGTCGAGCTGAACCACGTGACTGCCCACAAATACGCAGTAATGGTTTGTTTACATGCCCGTGAATATGAATAATATCGTAAACATACAAGTAGTAACTTTACAGCTAAAACGAAAATTGTGATTCGTACAAAGATCATAATCAACCACAAAATAAAATGGAGCACTTGTGGGCAAAGTTTAGACACTTTTTTCAAAAAAATATCCGGATTTGCAAAATTTTTGCGGCGGATGCCCTTCTCACTGACCAGTTCTGGGGCCCCGTTGTCGTTTGCACAGGAAATTTTTGTAAATTTTGACGGTTTTTGGGATTCGTTGATAATATAATGGAAATAACAGATTCCGCGCTGACCATTAACGTTTATTTATGGGCGCAGGCTCGAGGAAAGCCAAAATTAACGGGCTTGGCTTGTTAATTTTTGGCTCTCCTCTCGCCCTTGCTCATAAATAAACATTAATAATCAGCGCGTCGTCTGTTATTTCTATATTCAAGAACTCTCAGTTTATTTAGGAATTTCAAGAAATTTCTTTGCATGAGCCTCATACTAGTAAATATGATATGTAAAATTTTCTTAAACAGGAACTCCCCCTATAAAAGCCGGATTATCGTAAATCTATGCAAATGTAAAAAAGCCACACTACTGATTGGACGTGCCGTGTTTTGTCCCAGAATCCCATGATTTTGCCATGTTTCAGGCGTTCATTGTCATTGAATCTTGCATACATGTATGATGTCTGTGAAATATAGCGACTAAACTTGAGTCAAAAATAAACTGAAAAAATGTTCCGTTTGTTGTCAGAGAACGTATATGTTTCAAAATGTGTTCCCTGTACGACCATTTGCATATGTCGCAAAAGTGCCCATCATGATTATTCAAATTTCTCATACGGTCAAGCGAAACTCCTGCCCAGTGTATGCAAATGGCTTAGTCATCAGTAATCCCCCTATTGTGCGCCCACGGTCCTGTAAGTTCCCGTTTACAAGGTAGTATGCACTTCAACAGTTCAAACCCTCCCCAGTGAAACTTTCAACCATTGTCTTACAAAATCAAGAATAAAAATCAGGGGTCACCATGCAAAGTTTGGAACTAGGGAAACAAAATCCCTAGACATTTACCTTTATATGTATTTGAAATTTGAAATGGCTGCCATCCATATATTAAATAAAGGGGAAAAAATAAAATTTTCGATAGTTGAAAAACTCAGACTGTGAAATTTTCTTGTCCCAACAGCTTTAAAATAAGTCCCCACATATGGTAGATCAAAAAAGTGTTGAAAAAATTTGATAATCTGAATATCTGTCCTACCGTACAATGTATATCTAGTGAATGAGAACTGTCTTGGGTCATTGATAGATCAAGCTGATTCAGTGGGTACACTTTCATGTTTTTTGAGAGATGTAAATTGTAAACTGACAAAGCAATGTTTGACATATCATATAGGCAAGTGAGTCTGTTATCCCAATGTAACCTAAGAAGTCAGAAGAATGCATATAAAATGTTTTCATTCAATAACATTCCAAAAATTGTTTGTTTGCCTCCTTCAGTTGATCAAGAGCCGTGTCGGCAATGATAGGTATACTGAGCGTGGGATGCAAACGTTCAATGAAGCTCCCAAGCAGAAAGAAGTCCAAACCAACAGGATAACACTCGCAGTAAGAAATATTTACATTTCTTATGTTCAAGAGCAGTTTGCAGTTTGTCTCTGTATTTTTGAAAGAATGCAACGATAAGTGTAATAAGCAGTACAACACACAGATTTTGTTTTTTTCTTTAAGTTATATACATATATATGTATTCTATAAACCAATTGAAAGATGCTGTTTTGGTAAACCAACTGATTTGACTAGAGAAATACATTTTTGAAAATGAACTCTCACATTTAGGCACAACAAAAATCACACATACAGGGATATGGCTGGACATATTCCAAGGATCAAGCCGTGATTTGCTGTGAAATATTTCTTTCAGATAAATTCAGTTGCCAAACAAAAGACATGTGAATTATGAAAGGAAAGTATTCCCAAAGGTTGACCAAATGATATATAACAGCGATTCTGATCCGAGTGACTCGACCGCACAATATTTTACATTCTAAATAATTATCTTATTACTAAGTTGGATCGGTTGAAATTCTGTAGATGTGAGACTTTTGTTCTGAAATGTCAATTCAGTCTTGCCATCATGCTGAAATATCTGATGAAATGAAATTCCATGTCATATCCTCTGTCAACAGGATGCCAGCGTCATGGCAACTAACTGGGACATGTACGACACCTACGAGCAAATGGCTGCTGAAACCAAAGAAAAGGGTAAACTTCTTTTCAACTATATATTTCTACCATTCTCTCTCTCTCTCTCTCTCTCTCTCTCTCTCTCTCTCTCTCTTATTGCTTAAAGATTAAAATGCGTACATGAGATTGAAAACATTTTATCTTCAAGTTGGTGGGATGTGATTCTAGCTGTAGATTATATACAAAAATCACAGCTGAATATATTCCGTAAGTCTTTCTATAGCAGACTTACACAGTTGTTTGCCCTTTTTAGTTTCTCCTTCTACAGAGCTATTTCCAGAGCTATTTCAATAGATTTTGATGTTGTGTATTGTTTTTGAAGCAGTCTGCAGTCACCATAAAACCGTTCACATACCTCATATTGGCCAATCACCACCTACGGTATGTTGATGAAAAAATCTGCTGGACACTTGGGCAGAACCAATGAACAGCATTGTGTTCATGATCGACAGTTAGTAATTTGCGTGTTTTATTTGGTTTGGCAGAAGCTGCCGAGGAGGAAGATGAGGTTCCACTGAGCAGACCAGGAAGCGGTAAAACACACGTCAGTGGTGTCAGTGGAGCCGATGTCGAAAAGAAAGTCAGTGAATCACGCACCAGCAGTCATAGACCTGGTAAGTAGACAAAGTCAATGTCATATCCCACAGCTCTTGATTTGCAAGATTTTAGTCTTGGAAACCAAATTTTTCTTAGTTTTGCTTGTTTTTTTTATGAATCAAGGGATGCAATAGTTAAGGGAGGTACTGGTCTTATTTGCAGCTACTCAATGGCATGTCTGTTTGATCTCAGGATTATAATCATACTGATTCATAGAATGTGAAATTCCTCTGCCATTGTTCAGGACACAGACAAAAGATCGATCACAGACAGCTTTACGATACAGTTAGTCTTCATTTGTTTTTGCCATATAGCTGATGATAGCAATTTGAAAGTGAAGGCAATTCAACAGAATCAGCTATACTCTCTTTAGAGACACAAGTATTTGCATTTGCAAAATACCGATGGTAGGCTTGAAATTGAAAGTCATTCACAGAACACCAAAAATTACACCACAAATACAAATGTTTTTTAAATCTTAGAGAATTTCACATTCAAATATCATCAGAATGCATCTCCAGCCATGTAGAAGTATGAGGAGACAACCCCCCTCTCACATTCTCCCCTTGTGCTTGACTTTGTGCAGCACGGGAAAGCGCCATACATGTCGGTGACAGCAAATCAAGTTTTCTTCAATTTGACTCCAAAGAAAATTTTCGCTGCCACTTAGAGGGCACACTGTTCACTGGAACAGTGTTGGTTGAATATGACACTAGTGAAGTCTGAAAATGGATTTTCGAGTGAAGCTATTGGCTCTCTTTTATACCTAATACATTCTTTTAACCCTATCGCCATCATGGTTTGGCCCAAACCCTTTGTTGTCAATGGTGAGTGTGGACCTGTTTACAGGGAAAAGGGGGTGAGCAGGATGAAAGATAAGAAATATTGACCTTCCCCATGGCAAAATCATGATATTGTCAGATTCGCAAAGTAACAAACCACAAATTTAAAATGTCACTTAATTTAACCATACTCAAACAATAATTCTAAGGTTATTGGTAGGTTTGAGTAATTTGAACATTTCACACCGGACTTGCAAATAATTTTGATGCTTACCATTCATTTTGATGCTTACCGTTCATTTTCATAAATCAGCATCAATTACACTGGTGTACATGAAAGTAGATGCTAGTACATAGCAACAACATGAAATCCAGCTATCATCCTTTCACCCCTTTCTTCCCAGTATAGCAGCCCACCCATCCCTATTGAAAAGTAAATTAGAATGTTCCCGAATCTCTCAGTGGAAAGGTGAAATGTTGCTTATCTTTTTATGCTTTACGTAGAGAGTAGATCCAGCATGATGTCGGCCTCCATAGCTGAGTCAGAGAGCACAGCTGTAGTTGGCTTGACTGGCAGAGATACCGCCTCATCAACAGACGTCAATGCAGCCATTGACGAAAGCATTCTCAAGGTGAGTAGACAAGCAAGCAGCTGAACATTTCATTAGACTTTGACAACAAAGTCAAATGAAAAGAAAATATAAATTGAAACGAGACAGACTACATTACCTGTAGATACATGTAGGTCAAGTTTTTGGAATGTATTGCATAGTGTGAACACAGTTTTTCTTTATCGTGTACTAATTTGAAAGAAATTAAAGCCAGTTATTATTCATGTGTTGTGAAGTTTGATGAGCAAATTTGTGTGTACATAGAGTATCGAGTACAAACAGCTTTAACAGAGAAAGCCATGCATTTTTAGCTCCGCTGTCAGCGACGCGGAGCTTATCAAATAGGTTGATTATCCGTCGTCGTCCGGCGTCCGTCGTCCGTCGTCGTCGTCCGTCCGTCCGTCGTCGTCCGTCAACAATTGCCTTCTCCTCTGAAACCACAAGTCCAATTGCTTTGAAATTTTATATGCAGTTCACTTGGGGTGACCTCACTTAAGTTTGTTCAAATCATGGTGAAATTTGCATATTTGTATTTTTGGGGCATTTTTTGGTGTTTTTGGTAAAAAAATCTTCTTCTCTGAAACCGCTCGTCAGATTGCTTTGAAATTTGATATGCAGTTTGCTTAGGGTGACTTAAATCAGATTTGTTAAAATGGTTGTGAAATTTGCATATTTGTATTTTTAAGGCAATTTTTGTCATTTTTGGTAAAAAAATCTTTAAAAATCTTCTTCTTCAAAACTACTGGTCAGATAGCTTTTATATTTGGTACATATGTCCCTAGGGATGATCTATTTCAGATTTGTTCAAATTGTGCATAAATATGCAAATTTGCATTTTTAAGGCAATTTTTGCCATTTTTGGTCAAAAAATGTATTTCTCAAACAGTACTGGTCTGATAGTTTTGAAATTTGGTATACAGGTTTCTATAGATGAACTAAGTAATATATATTGAATTTCTGATGAAATCTATAATTTTGTATTTTTGGGGCAATTTTTGCCATTTTTGGTAAAAAAATGTGTATTTCCAAAACTACTCATCTGATAGCTTTGAAATTTGGTATAAAGGTTCCTACAGATGAACTAAATGATATTTGTTGAAATAATGATGAAATCTGCAATTTTATAATTTTGGGGCAATTTTTGCCATTTTTGGTCAAAAAATGTGTATTTCCAAAACTACTTATCTGATAGCTTTGAAATTTGGTATACAGGTTTCCACAGATGAACTAAATGATATTTATTGAAATAATGATGACATCTGCAATTTTGAATTTTAGGGCAATTTTTCTCATTTTTGGTCTAAAAATGCGTTTCTCAAAAAGTACTGGTCTAACAGCTTTGAAATTTGGTATACAGGTTTCTATATATGAACTAAGTGTGATATTTTGAAATTATGATGAAATCTGCAATTTTTATTTTTGGGGGCAATTGTTGCCATTTTTGGTCAGAATATTTTATTCTCAAAAAACTACTCATCAGATAGCTTTGGTTGACATGTTCTTAGGGATGATTGGATGTGATATATTCAAAATCTTCAATTTTGTATTTTTGCAGCTTATTTTAGCCACTTTTTTCTGGCCACTGCCCATTGAGTTATCAAAGATTTCCACCTTCTTCATCAACATGTGTCAAAAATAGTTATTCTGTACATAAACACAGCGGAGCTATATCGGCCGCTAGGTCGCTTGTTTTCTAATTTTTGCTAAAATTTTGATAAAAATCTGAAGCCAATAAAATGTGATGTTCATTTGGTCCAAAATTGTCAAAGAAATTACTGAAAAATTCACAAAATTGGTAAAATGTTACACACTATAATTTTGGTGGGAAAAATTCAGTGCTCAGTGAAGTAAAGATTTGATAAAGCCATATTGAATTCCTAGATTCTTTCTACTCATCTTAACAAGCGACTCCAAATTCTTGACTGGGTTCCAAAGCCACAGGGAGACACAACTAGGTGTAGACTTTTTAGCTATTATAGACTATAGTCTATAGAAGCTATTGGGATGGGTATCCGTCCGGCGTCCGTCGTCAGTCTGTATGTATGTATGTATGTATGTATGTATGTATGTATGTATGTATGTATGTCCGTTTGTGAGGCGTCCGTCCACTCAAATATCTTGAGAACCGCAGTACTTACTGATTTGATATTTGTTGTGTAGATGAAAAATATGATTTTGAGAAACTATTTTTTTTAATTTTTTGATAATGTTGAAAATAGGCAAATTAATGCCAAAAAAGGCGTTTTGGTAAAAATCTTCTTCTTCATAACCGCTGGTCAGACAGCTTTGTTATTTGGTATACAGGTCCCTAGGGACAACCCAACTTAGATTTGTTCAAATTGTGATGAAATATGCAAATGTGTATTTTTAAGGAATTTTTTTGTCATTTTTGGTCAAAATTTGACTTACATTGTATGTAATTCTTGTACTGTATAAACCCTATCAATTCACCCAGAAAAAATAATTAATATGATTTTAAATAATTGAATAATCATCAAAGCCAAAATAATTTTAGTGTAGAATTATCAGAAAGTTCAACTTTTTTGACAGTCCATAGTGAAATGCTTACCATCTTTAATAGAGGATTAAAACATGTAAAGGCAACTTTCCTGATCCCAACTTTGACATATTCTGAACCGTCATTTATTGTGCCCTGTATGTTATCTCAAAGAAATTGCACGTAATAGTTTGTCATGATAGGGTGGTCAAATAAATAGAGATAGAGAAAGTTCTAATCTTCATGTATGGTTGACTTGCTGAGGATAAAATAAAATTACTTTTTGAGGAAAAAAATAGAGTGGTCAAAGTGATAGGGTTTTTATGGTAAAGCTGGGCTGTAAGATTCCTCATGTGCTATTTATAGCAATTACGCAATCTGTGTAAACAGTGCAATGAAAGTGTTACATGATTCCTTACAATGCTTTTGATGACCTTGAACTTCTTAAGTTTCAAACATTTGTCTCTTCAGTGTACTTTCTCTGAGTACGTACAGTCTCAACTTATTCAACAGAACTTACTTACAATGTTAATTTGAAAGTTAAAATGTGCTTGGTTAGGATGAAAATAACCAGCTTAAGATTCTTTATAACCTGACAGATATGCTGTTTTTTTTATGACGTAAAGCTTGATTTAAGCAAGTCTTGTTTACTTTAAATAGAATGTAATTAACTCTCGTTTATTAGCTACTATAGACTAATATAGTATGTACCATATTTACATGTACCGGTATGTATGTATGTATGTATCTATGTATCTATGTATCTATGTCCATTTATGAAGCGTCCGTCCACTCAAATTCTTGAGAACTGCAGTACTTACTGATTTGATATTTGTTGTGTGGATAAACTATATGATTTTGAGAAACTATTTTTATTAATTTTTTGATATTGTTGAAAATATGCAAATTAGCACCAAAAAGGCGTTTTTGGTAAAAAATCTTCTTCATAACCACTGGTCAGACAGCTTTGTTATTTGGTATACAGGTCCCTAGGGATAACCCAACTTAGATTTGTTCAAATTGTGATGAAATATGCAAATCCGTATTTTTACAGAATTTTTTTTTCCATTTTTGGTCAGGCCATCCTGAATGAGCTATCAAAGATATCCACCTTCTTCATCAATACATGTGTCACAAAAGGTTATTCTCTACATAACACAGCAGAGCTCTGTCAACTATTGAGTTGCTTGTTTTTTCAAAACCGCTGGTCAGACAGCTTTAATATTTGGTATACAGTCCCAAGGATGACCTTAGTGAGATAATTTCATACAGTCAGGAAATACTTAATTTTGTATCCATGTCTATAGTACTTCAGGGACTTTGGCCCTATGTTTATTCCAGTAACTTTTTAAGAGCTTTATCGTGGGTAATAATACTTCTGATCGATATGAGTCTGTCTCTACCAGATTAATCACTTGAGTCCACCATTAAAAGACATGTCTTCGTTTTCTTCTGTTCTCTCAAAGTCTGATGGCTTGAAGCGAGATTTGTTTGTAATGGAGAGAGTGGTCACTCACAACATTTACCAACCAAAGCAAGCAGCGTATAGACATCTGCCAATTTTACCTGGTAAGTTTACCCCGTATCAATACTGAAAATTTTGTGTTCACATCCTTTCAAAAGTCAAATAATGTCCCCTCAAAACTGCCAGTTTTTGACATTAAACATTCAGATCATGATGTGTCGTTGCGTATAAGTCAATGCTTTGAAAGTCTTCTAAGCATGTTGTTGCATATGTCATCGGTAGACAAATAGACAAATATACAAATAGACACAGTCTACTAAGTGTGTTGTTGCCAATTTGATAGGTAGACAAATACACAAATAGACACATAAAGTGTTGTATATAGGTTTTTTAACAGGACTAATGATTTTGATGAAATTTTGTCGAATATGGCAAACATTTTCTTTAAACAAAATATGCATTAATCTTGAAAAGTTCAAAACTAAGGCTTACCAGCACTATGCCCCCTAGGTCAAAGCTAAAAATAAACATGATGGACTTTTGAGGGCAACATTGAAATACTTTAAAATTCGTTTTCAGATATTGACAAAGAAGTTGATGAGGAGGAGGCCAGTGGTCCGGTGATAGCCCAGCTTGGTCCCAACATTGATAGACTGTGGCCTTACAAATGCAGCGTCACCAAGGGACGAAATGTCAGCTGTATGTCATGGAACAAAGCTAATGAAGTAAGTGTCCTTCACTTGAATTCCCTTAACCTATTCACCCCCAATTTCCTGTAAACAGGTCCACAACAACCACTGATAACAATGGGTTTGGGCCAAACCATAGTGGTGAAAGGGTTAAATCTATCCTCTGTGATGTTTTGTTATGCTGCTTGATCACCCATATAATGATTAACCGGTACATTTTGTTTCCATTGAAATTTTTACCATTAATAAAATTGAAAAATGTTTTGGTAATATCTAGGCTAATCCTGTGACAAGTACATTCAATCTGAATATTTACGTGTGAGCCGAAGAGAACACTACGCTCTCCCTCAAGAGCGAGCATGCCTTCAAGTGATGGATCTTTCAGTCTAATTAAGATACTGCTCTGATATACTGGTAGACCATAACTTTATGATTTTGTTGACTAGAACAATATCATAATTAATGTAATCACACAAATGTAACAGTGGTGGCTAGATAGTGAGAAAATTTCAAAGCATGTTAATTTATTTAAAAGACAAGTTTAACAATTAGTAACAAATAACCCCCCCCCCCAAAAAAAAGTTGAAACTAGCTACAATTACCCACAGAACATTTGAGTTCCAGTTCCTGTAACAGTATATGCAGTACTATCCCTCCCCGCTCTCTCCATCCCATAATACAATATACGTATGTATACTTACCCTGCTGTTTGACACTTTGGTAGCATGCAAATCTCTCATATACTTGGGATTAATCTACTGTTTTTAGTCCCAAAAAATGCATCCAAGAACGCTTACATTCATGTTACCCTGTCTCTTAGCGAAATTCTTTTCACAAGGGTTATGGGGAGAAAAAATGACAAGAAAAATTCAGGTATATCTATCAGATATGTAGATGTTTGTGATGATAATATACACTGAATGTGTTGAGAAATGTTTTATCACTGAAATTTAAACTTCCCGTGATGAAGATAATGCCTCATTATTTAGAAAACATAGGTTTTAAGTTATTTGTAGAACATTGTATATCAATAATTGTGTGTGTCAGACATTACTTTAATTGGACAGGCTTTAAAGCCTAATCTGATATTGTTTTTTTTTCTAATCCAGGATCTCCTAGCAGTTGGGTATGGGCAGTTTGGTTTTAGTGAACAGAAAGGAGGGGTTGCCTGTTGTTGGTCGTTGAAAAATCCAGAGGTAGGTACAGAGACAAATTTATTCAACTGATATTATTATTTTGTGCTCATGCTGTGTGTATTTTCCATAGAAATTGTATGGTTCACAATAAGTGCAATTTTAATTGCACTGTCAACAAATCTACATTCTAGTGGATCTTAACTTTCCCGTCCCCATTTCATGCTTGACTATCAGAAGATCTTTAGATTTTTATCTGCCATAAGATAATTTTGTATGAATACATTTTGCGTTTGTGTTGTTTGTGCCGATTTGCAGCCATACTGCTGACATATGTGTAAAAAGACTTTTCTCTGAAGATAGTATGCACCTTGAAATTGAAAGACTTATACTTTTGCTGAAACCTTCCTCAACAAAACTTTCAACCATCCTCTGAACAAAGCAGGAATAAAACTCAGGGGTCACTATGTAAAATTTGATAGTAGAGAAAAAAATTACATAATATTTACTGATATTTTAAGTTCAAAATGACCACCATCCCTGTGTAAATTCTGTGGGAATAAAAGTAAAACTTTGATTTTCATAAAACCATAGACAGTTCCCCCCTCTACTTAGACTCTACTATCTACTGTGTATGATAAAACTAAGATGGTGAAAACTACTTTCTCTAAGAATTTAAAAATGAGCCCCCACAGGCAGTAAATTAGAAAAGAATTGTAAAAATGTGAGAGTCCTAATGTCTGTCCCTGAGGTGTATTGTAGCTGAAGTGACTTAGAGTAGAACTAAAACGGCTAAATTTTGAAAGTGTAGACTTCATGATAACCAATGTTGTAATTCCCTGCATGAAAAAAAGCAAAATAGATATTTTGGTCCATAATTTGGTTGTAAAAGCAAGAACACACCATATATAGTGATATACCTCAAGTTGTGCCACTTTTAGCATGATGATTAACATATTAAAGTCAAATTAATCCAAATTTTCTGTTGGATTTTATCCACAGTACCCAGAGCGGGTGTTTCACACAGAGACTGGTGTCACTGCCATGGACTTCTCGGCAACAAATCCCAATTTACTGGCTGTAAGTACACATCGTATTCTGCAACAACATGTCTGTAGTTGACACACTCTGCCATGCAGTGTGTCTCACAGTCACGGTATGGCAAAAGATTCTGAAGGTGTTGACGGTACATGCATGCACATGCAAATATACTGCATACTTGTGTTGCATCGCAGCACAGGCAAAGTTGCAGTTGAGGGCAGAGCAACGAGTACGCATTCAATATTCGAACAGACGATCGACCCATCAAGCAGACTACCCTGCCCACCAGCACCTGTGTACTATAGTACACAGAAATGCTGTAAATAAGAGGTGTTTGTTGTAGTAGTGTAGCCATTGATATTCTTGCTGAATAAGGTATTGGTATAGGTTGAAAAGTTTTTAGGCATATACCACTATATATATAGGGGTGATTCAGGTATGTTACCAGGATGTCATGCCAAAAGGCTTTGTTAAGATCTGTGCTGAACACCAATCTTGCAGACATAACAGTTTCATATCTTCTAATATCTCTGTCTTTTCAAAACCTTGATTGCAGGTTGGTCTGTATGATGGTACAGTGGCAATATACAATGTGAGAAATACTAGCAATGACCCGGTACTGGACAGTTTGTAAGTATGACAGCTTTGAACTTGGTCACCCATATTTCTCTGTCAATTTTTGTGTCCAACGTAAGGAAATCCATAGGATTGTACAATCATCAACTATTTATGACCGGAAAATTTTGCCTTTATTCCTGTACACTTTATTTGCATATTTCATTAATTATTTGGTAATCTATTGCTCTTTGTCAAATCTTCATAAAACAATGATTCATGCCAAATGTAGCAGGTTGTACAGACTGACAAGCAACAGTTGATAGAAGCGATCATGTGCAACTCTTAGAAATTCACTACCTACATAAAAAATACAGCTTTCATGTTCTTAACTTGAACAATGATAAATCTATGTCGTCCATCAACTTTTTATCCATTCAAGTATTGTTAATATATATATGTCCTGCATCCTGGTATTTGTACATGTATCGGGTGTGTCTTGAGACAGACCACAATCTGTGTATGTTGATGTCAATCATATGTAAGATTGTACCGATATACAAGGTGTATAATATGAAATTCTGGTGTATCTACAAATATGTAAACACCCTTACCCTCTGTGCAACTTTTTGTTGTTATACATGTATTGCCCGGTGAAAAGACCTGGATTTTATTACAGCAGAGGCAATAGCACAATAATCATACACGTATCAGTTCAATTGCTATTCTTGTCACTGGTTGATGCTGTCAAAACAGTCTTAGCTTTAACCACAGTCCCTCCAGAGGGACCGTGGTTTAACATTCACGCTTACTCACAATCTAAAATGCTTCGATGTATGCTTCTGTGGTACGTGACAAAGCATTCCATTTTAAATGATAGATTCGTTGAATCACACCACATCTTGTGATCTTCAAAATATCTTTTTTAAACCTTTTTCAATAGTGTTGGTATAATCTGATATGTTCAACACAAACCACTTCAATTTGTTTTGATTGTAACAAAATCTTCCCTTGTTTCTGTCTGTCGTTATTGCTTATGCCATCACAATTGTCGCTTTAATTGCGTAAAGAGGAGAAATAAGACCATCAGGGCAGTAAGTACTTGTGTTGTACACATCAAATGTTCTTTTTAAGAGTGATCTCTTACTCTAGTCCTTCATGTGTAGTCTCCATTGTCAAGGTTGATTGCTTACTCACAGTTTAACTCTCATAATGTGTGTGTTTCTCTCATTTTACTCACAATATCCCTAGTATTACTTTCAAGCTCTATCCAATTTTTTTTCTCTTTTTTTTTTTGAAATAGGGGACTTAAACCACTGTAATGTAGTTATTGGCAGAGATTTGTAATTCTTCTCTAGTATGAAGATATGATCATGCTGTTGTGAAAAACAAAGTAAATTTCAAATTTGCCAGGAGAGGTGTCTAAGCAGCCTAGACTTCCTTTGATCTAAAGTATGACGAAAGTAAATATGTGTACCTGATGCTTTTCTGGAATATATTGTGTGAAAGTATCAAACAGACAAACCAGACATTTGAATCAAATTTCCTCTTCTTCCATTGTGTACCCTGCATTGGCTTCTGAAGTAAACTTTACGACAATGGAATATCAAATCTTAGATTTGTCTTTCTGTAAAAATTGTAGTGAAAAGTTTTGAATTATGCCCAGTTTTTTCTCCTTTTCACTTGACAAGGTTTGCAAACACACTGACAAATACACATTTTGTCGCAGTTGAATGCTAACAACGTTTATGCTCTGTCTTAGTTGTTCAATAAACCATGTCATATTGTTTCCGCTTACCATGTGATCCTGCGTGCCCATACTGAGTTGCCCAAGTACATCTCAGCTCCTCTGACTAGTCTGTTGTCCATTATATACAGTGCCATATAGCTCCCTAGCCATGTAGCATCATCAGATTGGTGTGTATGTATTTTCCCCAGATATTACTCATCAACCGCCATCCCCATCAGTTTAGTCTACGTATTTCCTTTTAGTTAGATTTTGATTGCTTGAAATATGTATGGTACACCTGTTCCATTCTCATTTTGGATACTAGATGTTGAAACTGGGTAGTGAATACGATTTACTTGTACTTCCCATTTTGATATTCAAAATCACGCTGAGCTGCCAGAAAGTATTGCTTACCTAAAAAGTGAATTTTCTAGGTAACATTACAGATTGCCAATTTTTCAGTAAGAATCAAAATTGAATGTCTCTGAGTAAGGACTATCTCTCTGTAAAAACTGAAACTTTTCAATCTGGGACAAAAATAAGGTTCCTTCAGTAATTACTGTGTAAACCGTTTCACCCCTTATTTCCAAATGTAGTTGTTCAACGTATCCATATGAAACAATGAGGCTGTACCATAAGGTTTGAACTGAAAGGGTTTATACTCACTGTTCTAATGATCTATATGTTGTTTATGATCTGGCCAGACTAGTTCTTATATGGTATCTAATAGACTTGTAGGCATGCCTGAAGAATACGGGGACACCTGATGATAGAAATCAATGCATGTCTAAGGGTCCCTTTAACCCTTCGAGTGTTGTAATTTTTCCCACCAAAATTTTAGTACCACACTTTACAATTTTTTTATATTAAACAAATATTTTTTGGAAATTTTAGACCAAAGGAATAATGCTTTTTATTGGCTACACTTTTTTATTAAAATTTCAGGAAAAATCTACAAAAAATGACTGGCCTTTATTAATAAAGGCGACAAAAATTGACTTTGGCACTCGAAAGGTTAATATTGAACAAATACAAACATACCCCCTAAGACAATGTTAAATTGAACTTCATTTAATCATGACCCCTGTGTTCTTCAGTCTTGCCAACTTTAATAATTCGTACTGATGAAAGTGTCTTCTGTTTTCGGTTAACTAATATTTACTGGTCAAAATGTGAGACTGCTTGCATGTAAGTTTATTTATTCACGTGATTGTATTACTTTTCTCGCCCCGTAGTGAAAGTAACGGCAAACACTCAGCCCCAGTGTGGCAGCTGAAATGGATTGAGAAGGATAGGGGGTCTGGTGATGAGAAAGGGGAGGTGTTGGTCTCCATCTCTACTGATGGTAGAGTCACCCAGTGGATGATCAGGAAAGGCTTTGAATGTTCAGGTAAACAAAGACAACATTGCACTATCATATAAAAGGAAATGATGCTTTCCCAGTTTAGTCAATAGGAAAATACAGTTTAATTTGTAGATCCCTTGGAAACATGCTATGAAAAATCTCCTACATGTTACATTTTAACTGAATTGTTTTTTTATGCAGTTACATTTTTTACACGGAGTGCATTTATTTTGTTATTTTGACTGCTCAGAAAGTCTTTGAAAGTTGACTTGTATACAGTTACATTTTTTACATTGATTGCATTTATTTTGTTATTTTGACTGCTCAGAAAATCTTTTAAAGTTGATGCGTATATGACTGACTTAAATGATAAACGTTTAAGAATTTCTGTGTCAGTAACTCAGTATATTTCTAACAGATCTCATGAAATTGAAAAGAGTATCCACCAAGCAAGGCAAGAAAGGACAAGAAACTCAGAAGAAGACAGAAGCATTTATTTCAAGACAGGCACCTGGAATGTGTTTTGATTTCAATGCCAAAGACCCAAACATGTGAGTCTAGTCATTTCTTGTTGTGTGTACCTCCAAGATATGTTCCTGTTGTTTGCAATATTGTAATCTTGCCATCGATATGTGAAAATTTAGATAAAATATTAAGAATGAGCACATTCACTTTGTACTGAATGGTCGTGTAGACCAGTATCCATTAACTTCGCAAGTCGTGAAGTTAAGTTTGCACTAACATAAAATTCTTCAAGTCTTTCAAATTTTCTGGTTCAGGTCAAAATAAATTGGTTGTCCTAATCTGAAGACCACTGAATCCACTTAGCCTTGAAGAATGTGAAGTTGTTCACAATCGTACAAAAAAAATTTCAAACTTGTTGACAAGCAGTTCATAAGACCCATTGTAGAAACAGGCACGAGTATATTGATTTACAGGAAATCATGTTGAATTCAAAGCAAGCTGTTAAGAATATTATAATTACACCTTCATTTGACCATCGCAGTCCATTTATGTGTTCAAAAACTTTTCAACACCATGACATTACACAAACAAATAGAAAGAATGCTCAAGTTCATGACCAAGGTCAAAACAAAAACAAAATGCAAAAGTTCCTTTTTATTTTCTGTTATCATTTTGAAAATTAAAATCACTAAACAGTACATGTACAGATTGACATAGTTGCCATCAACCTATAACAAGAACTTTCCATTCTTCCTCTTCATATCACCAGTTACCTAGCGGGAACTGAGGAAGGTCACATCCACAAGTGTTCTTGTTCCTACAATGAACAATACCTTGACAGTTACTTTGGACATACGGTAAGTCTTCTGAGGAAAAAGTTCTGTTCCCCCGTTTCTCTTACTAAAGAGATATATCTCTGACTCTGAGATATATAAGAAAATAAGTGTAAAGTAGATAAGAAGTTTCCAAAAAAGAACATAGAACTGCAGACAATATGTTTTATAAGCCCAAATAATTTCACTTGCAGGAGCAGGGGAGGTCCACTTTACAGATCATGTCATCACTTGTATTAAGGTAGAATGCGCCTCGGGGACAGATATTCAGACCCTCAAATTTTTAGCTCATATTTGGTTTTATATATAAATACCAAAAAGAGCTTATATGATGAGTCTAAATGTCTGTATATTTGTGGGTATGTGCGGATGTATGTCCGTCACACACAAAGGCTCCCATACCGCCAAAGCTACCGTCTCAGTATTTGGTGTACAGGTAGATGTAGGGGTTGAGATGTGAATTTGTTCAAATGAACACATCAGTGTCAAAAATGTGCAAATGAGGTAAGAAAAAGCGAAATTCTGAAACAGGCTTGAAACAGGCTTACTCCACTGACTTGAGTCATTTCCTGTCATTGTCATTGAACTGTTACATATTAACAGACCTGCTCAAACCATAGACAGTAGAGGGGAGGAAGACCGTCAGTAGAGGGGAGGAAGACCGTCTATGGTCAAACTAAGGCAGTAAGGGGGCTAGCTGCCTTTCTGCTATGCATGTTGCTAAAGTTGACCTCCAGTACCTAAAGTTTCAGACCTTAATTACTTTTGTCATTCTTGTTTTTCTAGTTTAAATATTTCTTGTTGTTTTTCTGGTTGTACTGTGCAGAAATCATTGTCATAACATCAACGTAGAATTTTCCTGCACTGAACAGATAGAAACAACATTTATTGTTGATCTTTGGTACCCATACTGGTATGTACCAATCCTGATCAAATTTGAGCGACACCGTATAATTGCGGTATTTTTACCATTCTTTTCTGATCTACTATTTCTGGGGCTCATTTCAAATCTCTTAGAGTAAGAGAAATTTTCATTGTCTTAGTTTTTCAAAAATCAAAAATATAATTTTTCCTGACACAGTTAACACAGGCGTAGTGGCCATTTTGAATTTCAAATATCAGTAAATTTTTATCGTGACTCTAATTCTTAATTTGATAAGAGAATGGTTGAGAGTTTCATTGAGGAAAGTTAGAGCAAAAGTTTAAGTTTCTCTTTTGAGGCGCATACTACATTAACTAAGGTACATGAATACTCAATGTGTACTGTAAAAGCTGTAGATGTTTAAGACTGTAGACACCTCATATTAGCTATTTTACTAAAGGGCTATTTTATAACTTATGCAATACTATCTGCCAACGACTACTGTCTCATACTGCCGAGGTTGTTATAAGCCAGCCGTATCATTGGCAATCATACTACTTTTCACCCATTAAAATAAAAGTACTAGTAACTTAAGTTTCAACTTTTTTTGAGACAGATTAAGAAGGAAGATAAAGAATAAACAACATTTATTTTGGGACCCAACCACACAAAGACAGCTTTGCATCCTGCTTTTCCTTTGGTGACTTCTGCATCCCCTAATAGCCCACATCCACTGCAAGAGTGCTTGTACTTTTGAAAATCTCATGTTATTGTATGATGCATTCTGCTGTAAGAATTCATTTATGGTCAGCTTTATCAATTGATTATATTTAATGGTCAGGGTTATGTTTAGAAAATTTTAAATTCATGAGATTAATGATGACTGGCGAAGAAAATTTAAATATGGGCATTTTTTTTTTATCTGTCCAGGGACCAGTTTACAAAGTGCAGTGGTCACCATTTCTGCCAGATATCTTTTTAAGTTGTAGTGCTGACTGGAGTATTAGATTATGGTGCCAAGACCAGTTACAACCACTCATCAATTTCCACTCATCAACGGTGAGTACATCTGCCATATTGGTTTCTTTGGGATTTTTTGCCATTTATGTCTACAGAAAACCACCAATGAAGATTGTAATCTCCACTCGCTGTCTCTCTTTACCTCTGCAGTCTCATGCTCAATACTATCCAGCCTCGTTCATTTTTCTTAAGTTGTTACTCTATTCATGAATTCAATTTTTTAAAACCCTTGTATCACCAGACTAGTTATTACCCAATGGTTTCAACAGGGTAAGCAGACTGAGGTACAGGGATTTTTGGCAAAATAGTTTGGTCAGGAGTGAACCCTTCTACCCCTGTTTCCTAATTGAGTAGTCCAGTCACTACCATCTTTACTACACTTTGCATAAACTAATACCATTTCACTGTGCTTCATGCATTATTAGTGTAGGGGTTCAAGAGTTTGATGGAGGTTGATCGGTTGATCGGTAACCATGTTAGGTTTAACATCAAACCAAACTGCTTTTAGTGTTTCTGATCACATAACATTTCAATTAGTGAGGGAAAGTTTGGGCGTGCAGACCACGTGTAAGATGAACATATCTGAGAAAAGATTATTTATATTTCAGAAGCACTCAAATGTGTTTTACTGAACAATGTTAATTCCTTTAGATTTGAGACAGATGCATTTACTCAAACACTATTTGAACACTAACAGGACATGTATAGTTTAACATATACCTTGCATACATATTAATGTATGACATGTACAATCTACATATTTCACTCTCTCTTTTAAGTATATGGGGGAGAAAATATGCTTTTTTAAAAATATTTATGAAATTTTTGAGTTTTGTTTAATTAATATGACATGATATATTCGATTTTTTTCCCTCTCTGCAGAAAGCTGTCATGGATGTGTGCTGGTCACCAAAGTCTGCCACGGTGTTTGCTTGTGTGAATGAGGGCGCTGTTGAGATTTGGGACCTCAATGTCAACACGTGAGTTTACACTAGAGCAAACACTGCCACCAGTGGTGAAAGAAATCTGCTGATCCTGTTTCTAAAATTGCAGTCAGTCACGTGTGCTTGCTTGTTTTTTTTTTCAAAACTACACTTCACTATTGAAAAAAATGAGTCTTTGGGTTTTTTATAAGTTGTGAATCAATATGCACATTGGCATCAAGAAACACCGCCAGTACAAGATTTACTTCGTGGCTTGCACATTTTAGAATTAACTACATCACACACCACATGGAACATGAAACAGGATGCAGTATCATGAACTATAACATTCATTGCTGATGGCATTGCGGGTATACTGTACCATTGTTTTCAGCCATGGTTGACATAAATTGACAATCTGGGTGTGAGCAATGGGTCTTTCTACAATACGAACTGTCAGTTTAGCTGACATCTGCAAGTCATCTCTGCTCTTGTGTAAATCACCTGTGGGCTTGATGGGACATGCCTTTGTAGCATGAAGTCTTGTATATTTAGTATGAGGTACACCTTTCATACCTGTTGATGATCTGCAGAAATTTGTACACAAAACTACAAAGAAGGTGAAAATGAGTGTTTTAAAATTCCAGAAAATTTAAGAGTTTATGTTAACACTCATTCAGGTAAGGTATTTGGCAATGAAAAGAAAAGTTTTTTTGTGGTCAGGAAAGTTGTGTTGGCAAATACGAGCAAGCTTGACCATAATTGATAAATTTCAACAGATATGACGTTCTGGTTGTTGATACATCCATGTACTGGTGTGACAGTTTTTATCAATCCTAAGGTAGTAGGCGCCTCGAAACAAAAATACTAAAACTTTTGCTCAAATTTTCCCAAAAGCAAACTTTAAACTATTTTGCTGTCAAAGTGAGAATAAAAATCAGGGGTCACCGTGCAAATCTTTGTACAAGAGAAACAAATTTCCCAACAGTTACTGATATTTGGAGTTCAAAATGGCTGCCATTCCCATGCTACCTCTATGGGGAAAACCATATTTCAGTTTTTCAAAATACTAAGATGTTGAAAATTTTTCTTAGTACATGAGCTTTAGAATGAGCCCCCACAAGTGGTAGATTAGAAAAGAATTGTAAAAATTTGAGAATCAGAATATCTGTTTCCGAGGCGCATTCTACCTTAAATGGTCATTAACCATAATGAGTATTTCTACCACAGTTTAGACCCAATCCTATTCAGTGTACCAGCTCCAGGTGTTAAATTTAGCAGCATCACCTTTGCCTTGAACTCGGATGTAAGTATTCAGTCAAGTGTATATGTCATTTCACGCCCTCCCTGCCACCTCTCTACATGCAATGGTACAGTCCTTCTCTGTCCCCCATAGCCCTGGGGATGGAATGCTGGATTTGTATCATTTAGGTGGGACAGGTGGGACCTGGTGCCATGCTTTCTGTGAAACTTTTTGTCATGTCAAATGCTTTTATTTTGCCCTAGTTTGGATCCTATAATAACAGCATTGCCGCCACCGGGGCAAAAATTGACCACCATCATGTTTTGCCCTTCTCCGGACGTAAGTACGATAGAATCTACGATTGGTCATCGATAGAAAGCAATAACAAAGGGTTGGCTGTAATGGATTTGTAATGGTTACACAGTTAAGGATCCTCATTAACCAGACTTGTCTGTACTAAAACGGAAAACTCCTTCCTTCCCCAATATCCATTACTTATGACCCCAAAGTACCCTGCAAGCGCCCACCATTAGTTACAATATCAGGACACACAAATCAGCAGTGTATAAATAGCACAGAAGCCCACTGCTGTCATTTCATTCCTTTTAAAAAAGACTTACCTCAATTTTTGCACACTATATCAAAATACAAGTGGCTCAGAAGTAAGAATGAAAAAAAAACTGAAACACCCTGAACTCCCACTTGTTACACATCTCAGAAGCCTCTCCTGGATCATTTATCGTACAAAGAAATTTTGATCTCCTCTCCCTCTCCCAAAGACACAACATAACATATTTTGATATAGTCTGATGTCACCTGCATGCCAAAGATGTACTCAATTCATGGCACTTCACACTTCAGTTTTTATATTTGATGACATCGTCTTGTCTGCAATATAATCACCACCAGCAAACACCATTGTAAAGTTTTTAGCACAATTATCTTGTTCCTCACATTTGCATAGAAATTGACAATACTTTTAGGATACACATCTCTTTTGAAGTACTAGTTTGCTGCTATGGAGACCTTATCAGTCACCTTACCTTCATGTTAAGTTCATGGCCCTGCAGGATATTTTTGGCCCTTTTTGCTGGTGGCACACTAAGGGGGCTAATGTCATCTCTCTTTCAGTCTGTGTGTGTGTCAGTCTGTCCGTCCATCTGTCTGTCCAACTGTATCCCAAATTTGTGGAGCTCATAACCCAAACACTATTGCACTGAATGTGACCAGGTTTGGTATGAGGAATGGATGATTATCTAGAACTGAGAAGAATCTCACAGAATTTTGCTTGCAGAATTATGAAAAATTACATAGTTATGGTTTTTCTTAAACTTCAAAAATTTCCATTTATGACAGTTTTTTTTTTTATGGTAATTGATATATGACAATTCATTCAATATTTGTTTAAAGTAGCGTAAAATTTACATATTTGTGATTTTGAAATTTCTTTTTGACATTTTTTGTCCAAAGGTTTCTCTTAAGGAACAACTTGTCTGATAGGTCTTGATTTGCATTTTAGGAATTTTTTTGGATATCTTGCTTATCAAACATATATCCGCATGATAAAATTACATTTTATCTTTGTTTATCAAAACATCTTGCATTTGCACATGCAAATTTTTAGGGCAATTTTGTCAGAACACATTTTTAAAAAAATGCTAGTCTGACAGCTTATAAAATTTAGTTTACAGGTTCCTAGGCATGTTGGCTTTGTGTTTTGTACAAGTGATGAAGAAATTTGCACAGTACTGTCTTATTCTTTGTGAAAAAGGTCAAGATATAGCTATTTCAGCTATTTCCATATTTGATTTTTGAGGTTCCAAGGACTGGTTTAGTTCCAGAAAAAGAACTTTTTCGACAGACATTTTATTCTTTCTTCACAGCCATATGACACTGGGGCCATGAGAGTCTTACTTTGATTATCAAATGTATTTGGCCAAAAATGAACCAGATTTTTAAGGAAATGAATGTATGAATGAAGAAATATTCCAATAATTGCCAAGGTGTTTCTTTGAAGGAGACACGTTAGTCGATAGTTGTCATGAACTTCCTTTTGTTTATCACGATAGTTTTTAATGCGTCCTGTGACTGTACCAAGCACTGTATGACATAATACAGCTTGGCACTTATTGCAAAACTCATGCATTCTTTGAAAACAAAGAAGTCAAAGAAACCAGCTCAAGCAGACAACTGGTTATCATGGCAAGAATGTAAAATTTGGCTAAAAAGTCTTACTGATCTTCAGTCAATAGCAAATCTTTATGCTAATGACACATAATATGAAAATTAAGCAATCTGTACAAGCGCTTGGCTCTTGAACACAAATTGCATACCTTGATGTTTGCACAAAAAGCAACAACGTCCGTCATAACCCCTCTCCCTTGCCTGGCCCTGCCCTGACCTCCTTTTTAAGCAGCAAACAGTAAATGCATGTTACTTTAAGTAATAGCATGATGATTGTGTGGAAATATATCAGTTTTGCTCTTAAAGAATTTCATAGATCTTGTTCTGTAGTGTAACACTAGCTATCAGAGTAATATATATATGTAATATATATATATATATATATATATATATATATATATATATATATATATATATATATGCATGTATAGTTATAAGACAGCTTTTAAGTATAAAGCAGGTTAGACTGTAAGGGGTAGATCAAAGGGCGTTGCATGTCGTAGTAGTTAGAAGACAAAGTACTAATGTATATGCAGTAGATTGAGTGAAGCAAGGTGCAGGTTTGTTTTTCAGTTCAAATGTGTGCAGTGTAAGTTTTTAGTACAGACATCGGTGACAAGAAAATTCCCACAGTGCAACATGCCTAAGATTTTAACAAATTTGACAGTATAACATCAAAAGAATTGTAACATGACGTATACTTTTAGTTTCATATTGTCACAAAGCTGACAATTCTGTAATGATATGAAAACGGTCATCAATGTCTGTACAGCTTTAAATAGGGGTAAAGGTCTAGCTGTTTAAGATCTATTTTTCGTCTTCACTGCCAGAATGACAGTTTTCAAAAGATTTCAGGAAGAAATCATTTTATATGACTAGCCTTTTCAACATGTATTGCATTGTGTTTAAAGATGCCATTTGCTGGCTGTGGCTGAGGGCAGGTGACTGATATTTTAAAATTCTTTGAAAGTGAACCACGTCTTATACTATAGTACTCTTATCACACTTAATAATGACTCCCATCTCTTTATTAGAGTCGTATGGTTACTCGAATTTTGCATAAATTTGCATATGTCCATATATAATAAAAAAACAATCGGCCATGTACACTTACAGTGTGTGACCATGTACTTAAGTAAAGGCTCCTTTGGAAAATCTCTTATAGGTTTCTACAAGAACAAACGACCAATTTTATTTCATATTTGATATCTTGATGTTGACTCTGGATTACTTAATATTTACCATTGTAGCTATAAAAATCTAAGTTTAATCTATATGATCAACTACAATACTCAAATTCCAAGTGATTGACAGTAGTCACCAGTAGATTGTGTGTGACACTTTCTACGTTCATGCTGTTGTTAATGTGCAATCATGTATCCGTGTTTAAGTGTCAGCCCTCAGTTTCAGTCCATTTCTTTGACAGAGCATTATGTACTTTCACTAGGTGCTGACAAATTGTTCCCAACGTAAGCACCCTTCATACTAATATTCTGGCAGTGAAAACTTGTGAACTTTTGACTTGTGTTGTTGCTACTATTTGTTTATTTATTGATGGCTCACCTGTCAACCGACAAAAGTGCACTGAGTGAATAGAGCGTGTAGCCGTTAAAATATAAACGGCATTAGAATTGTTGTTTGAAGTAGGGTCATCCTGAGGTCACCCTGAGGTCACCCTAACTGGTGTGACCCTTGGACTTCCCTACCTCTAACAACAGCCTATTACAGTACTGCTGCATATTCACAGCTCAATTCCAAGACAGCTTTTATTAATGATCACTCCTTCTGTTTCGGCTTTTACACAGCTAGTTACTTATTTATGCATTTAATTGTTGGCTGATTATTTATTTGTTTGGTTTTTTGTCAGCAGCATGCATAAACAATTGCTTTCAGTATCGCATACACCGCTGCATGTAAAGTTTCTGTCACCTCTGTCAAACAGTTCCTTTTTCACTTTACATTCCTACTGCGAAGTCTTCAAAACATTTCCAAAATAAAAATGAATTTTAAAACCAAAAGAATATAGACACCATTGGCAAATGTTGAAATTTTTCTGGGTATTTTTCCCCCTAGTGCCACACAGACAGAGCTGTAATTTTGGCATTGTGAGATTTTATATGTCGTTTTATTTTTACTGTTGACAGTGTGTCTTAGTGGGTGACAGTGAAGGACAAGTTGCCGTCTTCCAGCTTAGATGTATGCCGTCAGTGGCTGAGAATCAAGTAAGAAAACAGCTCTCAAATTTCTCATTTTGTTAAATTAGACTTTTGGACCATAAACTGTTGGACCATATGCGATACTGCTGTACCTGTCGTAGGTACTGATAGTGCATATTGAACTGACACATTAAAATGTTTAAACTTGAACTTAAAATGAAACTAAATTGAACTCAAAATCTTCATTTTCTCATTTCAGAAAACAAATGTAGTTATCTTTCCATGCCCAAGTCCGATGTATTATCAACTTGCACCTTGGTTTATCTATGCTGTACCTTACAAAACACCAGCATGCAGTCATAAGGTTTTGTTATGCTTATTCAATGCTAATTTTTTGTTGTTTGTTATCTTGTACCAATTCTTGTATATCTAATACAGGTGGAGTTGTTGCAGAAAATTGTAGATCAGAATGCCATAGTCAACACAACAAAGAAAAAGTGAAGAAGTGAAGATTGTTGGGACATTACCTCAATGAGTCATGGCGTCAGCTCCCATTAGATGGCTCTGATGAAATTTTGAGTGCAGAACACCCTCTGATAGAGTGTCGACCTTTCGTGAACACATACTTTTGGGATGTGCAAAGCCTATATGGAAGTCAGACACATCACAAGAACTTTAGGTCAGATTTCAGGGTTGAATAAACCAGAGATATATTATTTTATCAGTGTTTTGTTTTTGTAATTTCTGGTTTGAGTAATTTCATTTACATACATGCATTCAATTAGGGGCAGACTCATGACTGAAGCAATTCCAAATATCACCAGATGTTTTCCATCTTTTTTGAGTTCTTTATCATAAAAGTAAATCAAATAGAAGTATGAAGGATTTGTATAACTCATTTCTGAGCTTTTTGAAAATTTCACTTGAATTATATTTCATTTCCCAATAGTGTAAATTTTGTATATTGTCACATTCATGTGCATGGATTTCACATTGACAGTATATATGTATAGTGTGTATTTTCCACCATCAATGTCATATTGTATATACTTGTAACTTTTTCATTCTTTCTGAAACCAAAAACAGACAAAAAAGTGTATAAAGGAATATGTTGTATAAAGATTAACCTTTTTGAGTTAAATAATATTTTATTAATGAGACAATTTTTCAGAGCATTCAGAGACAAAATCTTTATGAAGGATTAAATAGAAATAAAACTTCCCTTGAAAAATCATAGTGATCATGTGGTGATTTTTGTCTTATTTTATTTGGCTTTTAATTTGGATAAGATTTTCTTTTCAAAAGAGGTTGTTTCTTCTTTGTCACTTTGTTTTGATCTTTATTTGTATTTTTCATCGGACATCAAAATTGCTTCTCATTTTTGTTTCAGTTTTTTTGAAAAATTTCTACTCATCTGTTTCCAACTTCTTTTTACTTTTGTTTTTGAAATCAAACTCCCATAAACTTCCATAAACAGCACTACAAATAGGTCTATGAAACAGTTGAAGTGGAATCGAATCCTCTTGTGCTCTATGTATGGGGTGATAATTAGTTCCAGAGACCAGCTCTGGAACTGTTAGTTTTTGCTCACTTTCTTTCTTTCTTTCTTTCTTTCTTTCTTGCTTTCTTTCTTTCTTTCTTTCTCTATTTCCGGTATTACTATCGTAGAACATGCTATACACAAATTTTACCGTAATTACCCAGAATGCATTGCGACACGCTTATGACGTCATCGCTCAACTCAGAGGGGTTTTACGGGCATTTCTTGTGTGTTTATTTATTTATTTTTTATTCTGCATTGCTCGACTATCATATTGCGTTCAGCTATTAATAATTCTAGCTTTTTTTCGCTTTGTTTTTTGTTGCTTTTTGATTTTATTTTTCTCTAAATACTCGCCGTACGTGGCGCTATACTGTTTCGCCCGAATGTAACAATGGCGGCACATAAGATGGCTTCGGTCGCATAGAAGAGAAAATTATAGCTTTCCCTAAATTTACAAGCGCGGCTGGGTACATCGTGTACCTAGGCGAGGTGGGTGTGCTCGAAAACGAAGGTCAATGCAAAATTTGGATTCAAAATCGGCTGTTTTGGCGGAGAAACTGCCCGCCGTATTTCTGAGGAGCCACCAGCGGTTTTTCCCGGTTTTTCCTATATCAGTCTGCGAGGCCGTTAACACACAGGCCGGTAACACACAGCCGTCACCGCACCGGCGCCGGCATGCGTTGGCTGCACGTTAAAGCAGCTCAACTTTCCAAGATCAAACGGTCAGTATCTCGTGAAAACAGCGACATTGCAATGAAAATTGTTTTAGTCTGTGCTTTTAATCAAATGAAAATGCATGTGGCCTCGTTTTCATTTCAACGGCCTAGGTCCGATGTTTCCTCTCGTCTGATCATCGTCGTAAACTACGCACCTCTTTACGGCAACAACTCAGCGCTACCCGTCAAGCGATTGACTTTTGCGTAGATCAGCGGAGCGAAAATTATTGCTCTGGCTCGCGAGAATGTCGTCTGATATGCATTTCCGTGCGTTGTCGCCCCCGTATGTATCTGTTTCGTTTTTACCGTACATGTAGGCATTTGTAATCTGTGGACTGCCTTGCTTTTAGTTGTATATCATTGTGTTTACTGCTAGCAGCCCTATAGGTACGTGCTTGAATATTAAAAGCACTCTTTCATTCTGCACCTATCTTTGTCACACATTCTCTTGTTTCTTCCGCTGCTCTGGTCTCTGGAACTTCGCTTTTGCTTGCAAATGCTTTCTAGTTGAATTAGAGTCCAGACTGAAAGTCACTTAAGGCTGCGTTCACAAATAATGATGGGGGGGGGCCTGAAGGAATCGCGATTGAAATCTTACTTTTTTTCAGATCCCCCCTTAGTACCCTAAAAAAGTTTCAAATGCCCCCCCCCTCTATATGGTCAAAATTTTTCAAGTCCCCTTGCCCCCCAACTATCACAGGCCCGCATATTTGTAAAGGATGTGAGCGCAGAAAAAATAAACACATATTGTGCCATTCTGCTCACAGGTGTTCAACACTACCTGTATTAGCACTTTGTATAGTCATATTCCCAAGGCAAGTTCTTTAAATGCATCAGTGAATTTTTTAGATTTATTGGTCTAAAAGCCAACTTGAGTTACATGTTATCCAACTCTGTTAAGGTCAATTGCTCCTGCAGAAGAGCACACAAAATGACAATCATGAGAGAGTAGGCAAATTGTGAATTCTGGCTAATTGCCATATTGTAAAAACTTGAGCACAGTAACCTACCAAAACTTTGTTTCAAAAGTACAAGACATATATGAATTAGATGCTACTCAATATTGATAATACTGGAAGGTTAAAATATTCCATCAAATGAATGTATTAATCTCTGAAATTTTGGTCGTAATAATTGCAAATTTGGTTAAAAAATAAATAATTCCATTTGGTCACATATTTTTTCATTCAGTCTTTACTGTTCAAAGTTTTATTTTTGTATTATTTTATGACAAGAATGTGAAAATTTAGGAAATCAAGCATGGTGACCCCATCTAGTTTTCTTTAATATTTGATTGTTCTCATATGCCACAATTCAAAAATTTCCATGTGTTCTTCCATGTGTTGCTGTCTGGCCTGACCTTGTTTACAAGTACCGGTATGTTTCACTGTCATGAGCGTCATTTGACTCAAACTCTTCTTCAACTACCAGGTACATGTGCATCAGGTATGCAGTAACAGTGACACTGCAGTAGCAGAGCATTAATGATAGTGACAATACCCGAAGGCAGTAGCTGTATTAACTTTGATAATTTTGACAATATTTTTGTTCAGTTTATACAACTGCGTTCTTGTTCTACTCCCTAACAGCATGTTGAATTGTCCAGTATTCAGCTTGCTATCACAGCCTGTGTATGTGTACCATGCATTTGTATCACTGACAACTGACTCTCAGTCTGGACTCAAATAAAATCATCACCTAATACACATAAACTAAATATTGTGTGTTTGAGCATGCTGTAGGGAGATATCAAAAAACTGTAGTTGATATACTGCATAGAAGTATTGCAGAAATCATAAACAGTTGCAGCTTCTGCCCTGTTACTAGGCTCAAGTTTGGTTATTTACGACAAATCACACGTTTAGATTTTTTCGAGATAATAGTCAAGAAATGCGACGAAATTGTTTTAGATTTTGTTAATTACATGATTTATGAACACAGCCTTACCGTATTTATTGACGATTGTTATGATATGATTCTTGTTGGATCAGGGTTTTCTCTCGACTGGGCGATTGCGCAAATTACGCATTTCGAGCCATTGTCTTCCTTGCAAATTTTACTAATTAGCGCCGAAATCGCGCATAAAACAAAGCAAGCAAAGAAATGCCCATGTATGAAGGTGACGCAAGCCCATAGTGTAGTGACCTATGAATTTGCCGTTCTTTCTAGTCGCACTCCCTTGGAAAAGACAAACAATCCCCTGTCACTCAGCTTCGCTGACGTGGAGTGTACACATCGAAAAGAACAGTCAACGACGTAGTTGCTGTTCAGTCTCCATGGATACTAGAGCAATATAATTTTATGGTCATGTTCTGATAAGCGCTAAAGTTTGAAAGCACAACTTCATATGAACACTGTATCAGTGACCGAATTCTGGAAAAGTTCCAGCTTTAGCATTGTGTAGGCAGGCTGTAGTGACGGGGGTACAAGTCAGACTCTGTTGATATTTATTATATTTGAATTGCTGGGCCGTCAGTCAGGCTAGCTCTGTTGGGGGAGAGGTGAGGGGAAGAGGTGTTTTTGCATTGAACATCACAGAACATAAAACATAAATTTCAAGACATTAGAACATTTGAATCGCAAGGAAACAAGAAGGATTCGAATATTTTCCCCGTAAATCACTGCAAATGTCTCCACTTTCCTTAAGATACAACAGGTACTTATGGATTTCTTAGAGCGACACTGATCTGACTAGCCCAAACAAATAAAAGGAAGAACAATTCTGGCAGTCATCATTCCTGCTACCTAATCTCATCATTCAAACGATATGTTCCGCCGACCGAATACGATAAAATGCGTTGACGGCCATCACTGATATCTATTGTAAGAAAGCTTTCTTCTTCCATTTAAAAGCTAACGGCAGAATTGAAGATCGATCAAGGGACTTTCTGTACCCGCCGGATGTTTGCAGTTGACCTCTGCCTTAAATTGGACGAGCGGGCTCAGCCAGGAATCGCGCCACCAACGCTAGTAAATTTGGTCCGATTTTTAGTAAAAAGGTCAACTTTTGTTGACTTGGTCGTTGACATAACGATAGACAACATTCCTATATCATAGATCTAGTGTTGGAGATGACGGTGGTAGTAAGACAAATTTTATGCGTTGTCTGACTGGCTTAAAATCCGACCTTTCGTAATAGCAAGTAAAGATTTTGCTGATCGTTTGTTTTTATCTCAAAATTCACCCCGTTCAGGCCTTTGAGAGCGATTTTAGAGAGAAGTGCACTTGAGTCCCTTTTAAGGGATAACGATTTTTTTTTTTTTTAATTTTTTTTTATCAGTCCATCATCCAACAGGCGTTAGCCCAATTACAGGATGAGGTAAATAACCCACTAACTCCCCCAATGGAGCACTGAGGAGTAAAGTGCCTTGCTCAAGGGCACAACACCGTACTGGAGTCTCGAACTCACCATCCTCCGACAGTGAGTCCGTTGCTCTGGACCTACCGGGTCTTGAACCGGGTCTCGAACTCACCACCCTTTTACATGGGGGGCAGGGATGATCGGCACAGTTGAATATTTCCAGCAACGATGCTAACACTTCGATCAAGTTTTCTCAAATGCCTTGCGGGTAATAAAACTTAGCTATTTGACATAGCGTCCTACTTTATTGAAACAATTAATATCATATCAGAAATTATTTTAAGAGAAATTAATAACGTCTTCAAAGGCCAGTGGATCTATTTACAATAGCAAAACCTTAATACCGAATCAAAATTATTGTTCGATCTTGTTGTAACCTTTAACCTCTACATTTCCTAAATATTACATTAATTTTAAAATATTAATATTTATGTCATATCATTCATTCCCACAACATAAATGGACTTTCCATTTCCATCAGCCAAACCGTTTTATGGTTGCACAGAAACATTGCACAAAGCATACTGGAAATTACGGTGGCCCCTACACGTCACGGAACTCTATTACTTTTGAATATAAATTCTAATTTTTCTTGACAAAATCTTTAATATTTGTAAGAGATTTTACTTCTCCACCGCAAACTTTTAATTTTCTACGAGCAACTTTATCTTAACATTATCTTAACTTTAACTTCTCGAAAGTAGTTTTAGTTTTAACCATAAAACAAAATATGTTTCTCAAAAGTATTTTTTCTTTTGTAAAACAAAAGTAAACATTTTTCAAGATAACAAACTCCCCTACACGTCATGGAAATTTATTACTTTTGAACATAAACTCATATTTCTTGACAATATATTTAATATTTGTAAGAAATTTTATTTCTCCACAGCAAACTTTTATTTCTGAACGGGGAAACTTTATTTTTGGGGTAAACTGTTTTTAAAAACTTTTAACAAAAAAAACTTTAACTTTTAAAAAAGAACTTTAACTTTGAACAAAATATTTGTTTCTCAAAAACGTTTTTTATTCGAAAAGAAGTAAAAATTGTTCACAGCAAGAGTTGAAGATTTTTGCTAAGCGCGAACTGAGTTACTTAAATGACATAACCTTATGTTTTTAGAGCAGAAAACTTACATTCTTAAAGAAAAGTTTTATTTTTCCAAGAGTAAAATTAATTTCTTTATGGAAAAAAGATTTTCTCAGAGCAGCAAATTGAAATATAGTGAATAAAACTTTTTTCTCAATGGCGAGAAATTATATTCTGAAGGCAACAAAACTAATTCCTTCAAGATATATTTTCTACATATAAGTGTGGTTTAAGAATTTGGTAAAACTGAACTGATAAAGAACGAAAGAGGAAGGATGAAAAAGTCAAACTTACTTTTCTTCAGAGCAAAATTTATTTCTGAGAGGAGAAATATTTCATGTGAGGGCGCAATTACCTATAATGCATAGCAAACTCTTTCTGGCGAGAGTAAACATATTTTTGGGAAGAGTAAAACATTTTTCCGATGAGCAAAACTTTATTTTAATGGCGGCGGAAGTTAAAGTATCCCACCATGCAACACCCAAGTTTGATGACCCAGTGTCTCCGAGACAACCATGACTGACTTCATCGGCGATACAGGCACGCTAGCCCGGCCCTAGCTGCAGTACAGTACCTCTAGGTTTTACCTGGGTATTTGGGTCGGACGGTTTGCCGTACTGTACTGCAGCTAGCCTGGCCCTACCCTGCCTGCGTACGATGCTGTGTGTTGGGGCCGTATAACGCCGGGAACACACAGCATCGTACGCAGGGCTATGGGCACGGCACGCAAACGAGTCAGTTCAACAGTTGCCACTTGTTTGAGTCCCCGAAGAACGGTTTTGTGTTTGAGTGATTCGCCCTGACGGCAGACGTTGTGCGAGGGAATAACGCCGGTAACACACAGCCCTGCCATTCATAGCCCTGCGTACAGGTCTGTGTGTTCCGCCGGGAACACACAGACCTGTACACAGGGCTATGCCATGCAGAGCTAATGAAGAACCCCAAGTGGCAACTGACCCGCGTGCCCGTAGCCCTGTGTACGATGTTGTGAGTCCCCGGCGTTATACGACCCCAACACACAGCATCGTACGCAGGCAGGGTAGGGCCGGGCTGGCGTACCCGTATCGCCGATGAAGTCAGTCATGGTTGTCTCGGAGAGCAGATCGTCCATGTAGCCGACACGAACACGAACTGTCTGATACCGGCTACCAACTCGGAGACTCTGGGTCAACAAACTTGGGTGTTGCATGGTGGGATACTTTAAATTCCGCCGCCGTTAAAATAGTTTTGCTCGTCGGAAAAATGTTTAACTCTTCCCAAAAATATGTTTACTCTCGCTAGAAAGAGTTTGCTATGCATTATAGGTAATTGCGCCCTCACATGAAATATTTCTCCTCTCAGAAATAAATTTCGCTGTGAAGAAAAGTAAGTTTGACTTTTTCATCCCTTTTTCGTTCTTTCTCAGTTCAGTTTTACCAAATTCTTAAACCACACTCATATGTAGAAAATATGTCTTGAAGGAATTAGTTTTGTTGTCTTCAGAAAATAATTTCTCTCCATTGAGAAAAAAAGTTTTATTCACTATATTTCAATTTGCTGCTCTGAGAAAATCTTTTTTCCAAAAAGAAATTAATTTTACTCTTGGAAAAATAAAACTTTTCTTTAAGATTTAAGTTTTCTGCTCTAAAAACATAAGGTTATGTCATTTAAGTAACTCAGTTCGCGCTCAGCAAAAATCTTAAACCCTTGCTGTGAACAATTTTTACTTCTTTTCGAAATAAAAACGTTTTTGAGAAACAAATATTTTGTTCAAAGTTACAGTTATTTTTTAAAAGTTAAAGTGTTTTTGTTAAAAGTTTTTAAAAACAGTTTACCCCAAAAATAAAGTTTCCCCGTTCAGAAATAAAAGTTTGCTGTGGAGAAATAAAATTTCTTACAAATACTAAGTATATTGCCCAGAAATATGAGTTTATGTTCAAAAGTAATAAATTTCCATGACGTGTAGGGGAGTATGTCATCTTGAAAAAAAATTACGTTTGTTTTACAAAATAAAAAATACTTTTGAGAAACATATTTTGTTTATGGTTAAAACTAAAACTACTTTCGAGAAGTTAAAGTTAAGATAATGTTGAGATAAAGTTGCCCGTACAAAATTAAAAGTTTGCGGTGGAGATAATACAATCTCTTACAAATATTAAAGATATTGTCAAGAAAAATTAGAGTTTATATTCAAAAGTAGTAGAGTTCCGTGGCGTGTAGGGGCCACCGTAGTAAATAGCGAAGAATAAGATTACTGATTATCAAGAGATGACGGTGTCAAAACAAATAAGAGACATTTTATTTCAGTTCAGATATTCTTTCTATTCAGGTCAAATCAAGTAGAGTTGTAAAACAATACATATGCAAATTTCTTGAACAGATGTTCTACCCTGGCGATCATGCAGTTGGCGTCAAAGAAGTTCAACGAAGGGTTATTCTATGTCAGACTTACGTAGGCAATTGTATAGTGTGCCATATCTTTACTTACTGTATTTATTGACGATAGTTGATGTCATTGCAGGATAGTAAGATTCACTTTGATTGACCATATTCAGTGGTGTTCGATATTTTTAGGGAGAGCATTTTCAATTCTTTAGTTCTAGGCCTGCTTCTTACGGCTCCAGCTGCTCGATATAGTCGTAAGGCCTATTTGATCATACTAGTCATTTTGTTTTTGTTGGTGTTTGCCTGCATCTTTTTAGGAATAAAGATGCGATCTGTTCATTTTACGGATAGGAAACAGCTGATATGACTGTTATTGGATAAGGGTTTTCTCTCGACTGCGCGATTGCGCAACTTACGCACTTCGAGCCATTGTCTGCCCTGGACAAAGTTACTGATAGCGCGGAAATCGCGCACAAAACAAAGCAAGCAAAGAAATCCCCATGCAGGGATTATAAAGTAAGTGATCATTCTGTGTTAACATGAACGTGTTATTGTGTTTGTGCCAATATTATGGGATATGCTATATATGGTGCAGTACTCATATGGTCTTCAGCCCATAATTTGTGATCCATTTTACCATAAAGAGTAACTGTTCTTCTTTCTGTCTATGATTTGACAGGAGTTTCTTTTCATCGGTCTCTTGACCAAAGTCCTTCCCAAAGAGGAAGGCTGTGATTTAAAAGTGCTTTCCCACTATTTTTATGTATATAAAACCCGATTGAGGTTTTGTTGTTTTCTAAAAAGGATATAAGGCTACGTTCACAAACAACGATTGGGGGGAGGGGCTGGAGGAATCGCGATTGAAATCTTCTTTTTCTTGAAATCCCCCATCAGTACCCTAAAAAATTTTCAAATGCCCCCTCTCTATATGGTCAAAATTTTTCAATCCCCCCCCAGCTATCACAGACCCGAATATTTGTAAAGGATGTGAGCGCAGAAAAAATAAACACGTATTGCGCCATTCCGCTCACAGGTGTTCAACACTACCTGTATTAGCACAGATTTGTGTTCATTTTAAATTTCCCGCCATTTTCAAAATCTTTCCATGTTATGTGAAAAACAGAGAATTTCTTCTCAAAGTGGAGTGAATCCCTTTCCCGTCCTTTCAGTTTGTTGCACCATGTTGTATTTTTAAAGATTCAAATGTGTACATGCACCATTACGGTACCGTTTATTATATAGTTGCATGGAGGTGGCCATATTTGGGTGCGGCACCCGTTTATTATTTGTCTCACTGAAACCTCCCCATGCAGTCCAACTCAGTAGATAATTATTCTTGAGTTAACATCTCTGAGTAAGATCATTTCTATGAACTAATTTTAATCTAAATGTAAAATCATGAAAACAATGTCAATGGTTGCTGCTCATGTGCCTTTGACTCAAATCGACCTAAACCGATAAATCCAAAAATTCCACTGGTAGATGCGTTTGGAAATTAATCAATTTGAGAGCTTGCCTTAGAAATATGGCTTTACAAACTACTAATAATAGGTAGTGTCGAACATCTATGAGCAGAAATGCCCAATACATGTTTATTTTTATTTTACGTGCATCCCTAATGAATATGCAGCTAAATGATAATTTGGGGGGCCTTGAAAACTTTTGATCATATAGATGGGGAGACTTTAAATTTTTTGAGGGTATTGAAATGGGGGGGATCTGTAAAAAATAATTTCAATCGCGATTCCTCCAGCGCTCCAACCCCGTTACTTGTGAACACAGCCTAAACAGTTCCACTGCAATCTCATGATCGTGTCTCAGAAAGGAACGTTTTATTATCGTTGACTACCATACGTTCGCAAATTGCATGGGCAGTTCGCGAGAACTACTACTGTGGATATTAACGTTACGCGACGCCGTCTTAATCGAGTAATCGTATAAAGCAGGTCTGGTTGCCTGACCCATTTTGTGCCCATGAAAAAACTACTTTTGTAGTAACAGTGCACCCAGTGGTCGAAAGGTGCAGGAAACCAAATTGCTGGCAAAATATTTATTCGTTCATCCTTGGTATTGTTAACCAATAATGAGATCCAAAGAGAAAACGGGGGTATGTAATTTTCTATCGCAATCAAAGATTTGACAAACATTCTTAGAAGCATTTGTAGAATCCCGTATAAGTTTTGTTTTCGGTCATGTGATCAAACTTTGACGGAAGCAGCAAGGCTGTGTTCTTTAACTGACATTTTTACAGTGGAGAATGTTTTCCATTTTGAACACCACTTTTGCAACTGAATCCGGTACTATTGGGTTTTCGTCGACTCGAAAATTAAGTATATCTAATTGAGTAAACCTCTGGCTGCTGGCTGCTGAGAAGCCTAGACAGTTGCACTTTACATCACAAAGCACTAGTATTACACATATTAACTTTAAATCATCTTTAATTACAAACAAAGAAGTCCAAAAGCAGTGAAGAAATGCAAAGGAACGGTGACAACCTCCCAAAAAATTCACTGGGACAGCAACATAAAATAAAAATGATAAAAACAGACACATATCCAAGATAGCAATGTTTTTGACAATTATAAATTTCAGTCTAATATTTCAGTAATTTTCCTGCATTTAACTGTAGTCGTATTGACATCAGCTGATTTCACAAAATAATTTAAACCTGGTTGACAGAATACTCTTATTTTGAATGTTTTTGACGAACCTGCAATAATAATTACGCCGTTTGTTCACTTTTATAGACATGCATAAAATATTACTTTCCCAAAGTTTGGAAAGCCCATTTCTATTGAAATTGCCTGAAAAACTCACTTTCCCCGCAATTTTCATCATTGTTCTTATCAGAGTGGTTCAATGCTAGTACTTTAAACGCTTGAGAGGAAAAATTGTACAATGCAATTGAAAATATTAAAGTGACACATCTGTGACGTTCCCAATAGTTAGAGCATTGTTCATTGTAAGGCTTACATGTCTTTTGACTCCGTTAAGAATTGTAGTTTTACCTCACTGTTGACTTTCAAGATATCCAAATATTTATGTATCGAATTGCAGTTTTACCTCACTGTTGACTTTCAAGATATCCAAATATTTATGTATCGAGGTCTTTTTCAAGATATGGAAATATATAATCATGTAGAAATGTTCTACCAGATAATTTTGCTATCATGAAATGAGTCAAAAACTTCGTATACTTTTATCTTCCGCAGAAGATAGCATCAACTCTACTTCACAAAGATCAAAGAGAAGCCATAGTCTGACGTATATGAATTCAATAGGGGTTCACCAGGCTATCGATAATTAAAGGCTTAAACTACAACATATGTTGTATACAATCATGATATCTCTACTTGAAGTACGATAAATGTCAAACTAAGCCATTCTTTAAAACAAACGCTTTTCTATACCTAAAACCTATAACGTCAAAATGACCGACGAGAGATGCCACTATTGACAGCTCACACAGGGCAAACGCAGAGTCCTTGGATGTTCTGAGGACTTCTGAAAAGTGGAATGTTTTTCATATCTACCTTAACCCTTTCACCACCATGGTTTAACCCAAACCCATTGTTAGCAATGGTGATTGTGGACCTGTTTACAGGGAATTGGGGGTGAACAGGTTGAATCTAACTACATTTAGCTCTTCCCATTGTCTTGTCTTCCACTCACAAATAAAGCCATAAAGTTACTATTCAATTTACTCATTTGAGAATGAGTGACATTGGAAGAAAAGTAAGAAAATAGGCTGTCGATGATACTTTCGTAGTGTATGTCGAAGATACAACTAAAAGGCACATCTTTTTTTCTCCTTTTTTCTATCTGCTATATAAGACTCCGGTCGTTTTGTCGACGAGCCAATATCCAAAGCAAGTTAGTCATTTCAACATAATTTACAAAACCTGAAACATTATTTCTTGAATGTGTCTGAAATAAAGAAAACAGGAGAAGCGTGTAATTTTATGTACAAGGAAACTAAACGTGAAAACTGCATATTGATCTGACAAATGTGGAACATCAGAGAGTTTAATACCATGTTTGAACCTCACTCAGCAAACTTTTCTCTTATTTTCAGAGTGTTTGTAAAACACAGTTTTCGATCTAAACTTGCGAAATGCTTCGCATCTCACCTTTCAACACAGCCTGTGCTTGTTGAAAATCTAACGTAATCCTTCAACTTGACAACTGAATGTACAGTCAAGTGATTTGCCCAACAAGGTGGTGCGTTGGCAAGGCTAACACTTTATATTTCAACGTATCGTCGGGAGAACAGAACTAAAATAATTAGTCAACTGTCAACAGTTTACGTGGTTGCGCCCTCTTTTTAACGCTAATGATAACAATTAGGTATGGAGTGACGATGGATATCCTGTCAATACCTCAAGAAAAAGAAAGGATCGAGTTCGGTCATTGACCAGCGTTGTGCCTTTGAATCATTTATCAACGGTTATTCAAATGTACTTCTCATAGAAAAGATGGCAACACCCATAATAGCAAATATGACAGGCAGAACTGTATTTGTCAACTGCAGTCAACCATAGACCCACACCCACAACGCAATACACCACTTTCATTAGGCTAACCATTTTTACTTTAAATATTATCTCTCTATTATTGCAAATACCATCAGAAATATGCAACTATTATACTCTGTTCTGATGAGCATATTGTACTGTTTAACTGTAATGTTCGTTTAATCACGCATAGACCCTAGAGAAACGTTTTCTTTACAGTCTATGGTTAAATCAGTAAAGAACTCACAGCTCTTCACAGTATATTCGCTTTCTTCCTTTTAATTATTTGTTAATTAGTTTTTTTGGCTGCTTATTATTCAAAGTTCTTGCTTATTTTACCGTAAGAGACAGGACACATTATTCTTGAAATATTACCATTTCGCTACAGTACAGTTTGAATATTTTGTTCATATATTTCTGTTATTGTAGTTCTTTTCTGTTTTTATTCAATGCATTCGAGCCCATTAGCTAAGTATCGGTTTGAGTACTAGCATTCAAAATTCAAATTCAAGTGCAATTCAATCTAATCTGTATCATGCAAAAATTTGCTAACAGCGTAGTGTTCTGCGCATCTACCCCAGGGGTATAATTTATCGTAGCGGAATGTCGACGGATGATCGGGATCGAAGATGACACCTGGGTACATCAGTTTGCATCGCTTGCAGGGAGCAACTGTCTTAAAATTTTTAAAGACGTTATTCCCATCACCATATTTAAAGGCCGAACAACCAACCCGCTCCGGAAGATCTACCGTTTGGGTGATCGTATCATTCTGGACTGAATTTAAAGCATCATTGACATCTTTGTGAAAGTGAGCTTGTTTCAGGTTTTCGACGTATTGATTAACTAATGGCTTATTGAATCTAAATGCCCCCACGTTAGCACCCCAGTACTTCCTTTCGCTACCGGCTTGACGATACACTCTGCAGAACACTCTAGCTGAGAGAGGGTTCTCCTTATTGTTTTGAAGTCTTGACTCCCGATACACTGTTTGCAGCCACTGTTGTAGGTTCTGCTCGTTTCCTTGCAATGTTCTTTGGCCCTGCGTAAGTAAATAATAAATACATGTTATTGATAAATAATTGCATTAGGAGGAGCCCTTTATCTCTACCATAACATCATTATCGTTCAATGTTTGAGTGACAGCATTACTATAGCAATCAGCAATTGCGTTCTTCTCATAAATTTGGAGAACATTTCCTGCCTTCTGTTTATTGATCTCAAAATTTGAACAAATAAATAATTGTGTAAACATAAATATACACGATAGCTATGTTATAAATAAATCCATAAATAAATAAATACATGAAAATTATTAATAAGTACATCCATAAATATGTAAGTAAATGAATGAATGAATGAATTAATAATACATACGAATATAGAATTTTATACGTCAGGTAAACAGAAAGACCAGACTGGCATGATACATTAATGAATCCATGATAGCCTATCTTTTATCACTGTTTAAGAACAATAGTGTGGGGTTTTTTTTAAATAGGGCGTCATAAAATCTAGCATTCCATATAGTTTGCTTTGTGTCCATTCAGCGATGGCTGCACACTAACTAGACTGTCGACAGTCGCTCCCCAAAGTTACGCTATTTTCGTGCCTTCGGCACTTGCGGTCATATGCCTTCTGCATTCCCGACTCGCGCCTTCGGCGCTACGCTTACAACCCCGTCCCCTCTTTGTGCGACGGACTATCACATAAGGAAAAAGAAAATGAAAAAGGAACTGTCGGCAGTCTACCCACTAACCATTTCAAGAATCACTGTGAACGGTGGCCTCGGTGTGATGCTCCTCTTTACACCTTCCATTTCTTCCTCCTTGTTCTTGTAGTACCTTTCACGCAACAGATCTGAAAGTTCCTGCAATCTTGTCTCCTTTATCGATGCATCGCTGCAGCGCAGAACTGTTTCAAGGGTCTTCACGAGCTGATAAGAGAATATTTATTTTATTTTATTTATTTACACTTTTACTGAGCGGCCGAGTTACTGAAATAGTAATTTTCATCGGGGCTCATACAATTTTCGAAGAAAAGGAAAAATACATCTGTCAATACAAGAAAACAAAAGTAAATTAAAGGGGAACATTTCTTTTAACATATTCTTTCAGTTTACATTTGAATGTGTAAAGACTGGTCAAATTTGTCACTTCAATTGGTAATGAATTCCAAACTTTCGTGGCACGGTAATGAAAACTACGTTGTCCAGTGCCTAAAACATACATGACAATTCTCACGTGCAGTAGAGCGTGTAAGAAATCACGAACATTACTTCATGGAGTAAATAAATTAGATAAATATTGTGGAGCATAACCATTCATACATTTGAAACTTAAAAGTGCCATAAAATAAAAAAAAATCTTTGTCTAATCGACATAACATTGAATGTAGAAAATAAAGCATTTGAGGGAAAATCAATTGATAACTCAAAAAGTGTGCGTAACGCCCGTTTTTGAAGAGTATAAACTTTGTCAAGATTATTTGCCGTTGCATTAACCCAAACAACACAACAATAATCTAAAGTACTCTGTATGAGACCATGATATAAGATAATACGACGATCAAAAGGGATATATCGACGTAATCTGCGCAGTAAACCAATTCATTGACTAAGTTTTTGCGCAAATTATCTATATGGACTTTCCATGATAACGTTTTATCAAGAGTTACCCCTACATTCCACCACATTGTACTTGAGGAATAAAAGTGTCAGCAACCTGTACAGATAATGAACTGTGAGTTTCATTCAAACGACTGCGCTCAGAATGGGTTGTAATCAGAAGGCACTTTGATTTTCTGGCATTAATTTGCATACGATTTGTAGTAATCCAATTTTATCTAGAAATGATATCTCTTCGTATTGCATCGTTAACATCACTAATGCATTTACCCTTTGCTAACATTGTTTTGTCATCTGCATACATATGTAAGGTAGAAGAATCAACGAATAAAGACATGTCGTTCATAAAAATCATGAATAAAAGAGGGCCTAAAATTGAGCCTTGTGGAACGCCTACTGTAACATCATGTCTAACAGAAATACTTCCCATGTAGTCAACAACTTGCTGGCGATTTGTCAGATAAGAGTTACACCAGTTCACAGTAAAATCAGACAATCCGTACAAAGATAGCTTTTTCAATAAAAGGTCATGATCAATAAGGTCAGAGGCCTTGGACAGGTCAAGTAGAATCACGCCATTTCATCAGTTAAACGGATTAATGCCGTTTGACAGGAGTAGTTCTTTCTGAAGCCAGATTGCGTGTCAAAAAGCAAATTAGCAGTAGAAAAGTACCCAAACAATGCATTGTGGACATGTCTTTCCAGTATTTTTGAAAGCGGAGGCAAGATAGAAATAGGACGACAGTTTAACATGTCACAAATATCGCCTGTCCCTTTATAAAGGGGAACAACCCTTGCACACTTAAAAACATTTAGAAAAGTACAATGCTGTAGACTCATATTAAACATTAGAGTGAGACTATTTGAAATTGCTGAAGCACCAATTTTTAAAACCTTGTGATTGACATTATCAATACCTGTAGATTTCGCTTGTAACAATGACAAATAAACAAAGTCGTACGTAATAGGAGGAATCTTAAAAGTGGGTAAATCAACCAATACATCATGAACAAAGTTTTGTAATCTTTCAAGATTCACAGAATCATGGAGATCGCCTGAATTCTGAGTAAGGCCAACAAAGTGACTGTTAAAAGCATTCGCAATCTCAGAATTGTTCTCATAACGGACGTGTTCTGATGTGAAGATAGGGTTCTTAAAGGTATACTGTCACCTGTTCCAATTTTGCTACAGTCACCATGGAAAGAGAAAATCTAACCAATCACAGATTTTAAGCGGGTGGCCGCTTTTTAAAACAGCGCCCTCACATGGGCATTTTAGATACCAAGGAACGCCCCTTTGACCATATGTGGACATATTTAGATTACAGGTGACTGTATACCTTTAAGCATATAATTTTTTGAATTCGTCAAATTCTTGTAGACACGCCAAAGCATAGTAGCATTTGAGTTTTCAACAATATTACTCCTGAAGTAATGCAGTTTCGCCCGCATAATAAGATGTACAACTTTGTTGCGATTGCTTTTATATTCTCTCCAAAGATTGTCAGTTGAACCTGATCTAGCGCGCTTGAGACAAAGGTCACGCTTTTTCATAAAATTTCATTATTTAACCACTCAGGTTGTCTGAAACGTTTAACACGTCTATTTATAACAGGACAATGTGAGTCACAAATATTGTTAGACATTGAGATCCAAACATCGAAAGCAAGATTGACATCATTGATATCATCCAGCAAATATAGAGGGGCATTACGCAAATCACTGATAAACCTATCCTCAGAAAAATATTTGAAAGATCTGTACTTTACAGAGATGCGAGAACCAGACTTTTTAAGTCCAACATTCAATTTACGGCTGGTAAGGACTGGAAAATGATCCGATAGACCGATCTTACAAATACTAGTGTTATAAAAATGTTCACGGTTTGAAACATAAATGTGATCAAGACACGACTCTGAAGTAGGGCGGGTAATCCCGTCAACAAGTTGATCCATGTTAAACAGAAGACATGACTGGTAAATTAAATGTTTAATACCTTGATTGGAAAGAAGATCGACATTAAAGTCGCCACACACGACCATTTCCTTCCCCTCAAGAAAAGCCTGCTCAAAATTATTTAAAAAGGTTTCAACTAGACACAAGATATCAATAGAATAAAGCTCTAAATTATGATTGAAATTCAGCAAATGCCCGAGTTGTTCAATTTTGTTCGTGATATGTTAAATGTTCCATGAACAGATCGTCAGGGCATTGCGTTTTGGACGAATGATCCTTTGTCTTGAATCGGCATGATTTTCCTTGCCAACGATCCAGTCGCGACGCGAGGTACACGAGAGGTTAGTAACGTTAAGAATCCTTGTCTGCAAACTGTATGATCACTTTAAAAAGTCTCGACTTTGGCAATATGTACAGGTTTGTATTTACCATTTCTTATTTACGAAAGCAAGTTTGCATTTTATTTAGTTTCTGGCACTTCAAGGGTGAGAGTAGCGGAGAACTGTCTCAATATTACAGTAAGTATTACTGGGAAATTCTACACTCCGTAATGATTTGTTCGTGGTTCAAATACGTGAGTTATTCCTACTATCACTCCACATGGCAAAATGTTTTCATGATGAAATTCGACCAATTCTGCTAAAGAAATTGTCCTAACATCAAAAGCTGCTGCAAATTTTTCACTACTCCTTGCACATTTACACGTAAGTTTATCCCATACATTGGGATACTGACAACATGACTCGGAATCCGGACACACTAAACCTCGCAAGGAGGCAGTACATTTTAGAAATTTACTCACAAAACTGGTCAAGGCTCATCAATATTAAGATAGGAAACTAACGTGTGAGCTGGAAAGTAAATATAGCAGGAAATCTACAGAAAGAAATTGAAGACCAAAGGGACTTTATCATCAAGCTTAAAATTTAGGTCTTGGAAGCACTAGCGAAAGATTGTGCGGCTGCCGTCTTAAGTAGCTGGGACTATGGGTCATGTAAGAGATACAGTAGGATAAGGCACGGTATATAATTGGTTTCACCTTTACTGACCCATTAATATCCATTGTAATTGTTTTTGCGTCACATTTCAGAGTTACCAATGTTCAAGGCCGACATTATTTGATATACGACGACAGGATACGTTCAGAGTAGTAAGCCAATCTTTGGGAAAATATTGTAGCGTTTACCAAAGGAGACAATACATGCAGCGATAAACCTGCTTCTTTCCACATTTCGAGGTTCGTGTAAATCAATATGTGACGGTTTACTTCAAGCAATAAGGACATGTTGTGTAGATTTTGACTGTACCCGGTATTTTACTGATCAAACAAAAGGTAAAATTGACGAATCAGCAAAGTGTACATTAAAAATAATTGAACCCTTACCAGATGGCATATCTCGCTCGTCCTTGAAATAGTGAGTAATAATGTAATCAAACCATGGTTGAAAGTATTAAACACTGGAAAAATATTCTATTGACAGTTTTGGATGTGTGAATCCGGCACACTATGACCTACTGCACTGTCATAGACAGTTCATTCCTTCAGGACCTGCGTGTCTACGAGGTGAATAAATAGTATGACTATTTTTAGTGTATATTTCTCTATCTTGAATTCCTGGCCTCATAACTTCATTTGTAAAATGCGAATATTTCATACCTGTAAGTATACATATATTCCTATCTATGGTGCATGATTTCACTACAAGTGACAGCAGAGCATTATGAAGAAGGAAACTTCAAATGATTTTAGATGAAATATAACAACAGAAATGTTTAGCCGATGGGAACATTTGACCTTTTCAAATTTGTCATTTGCTTTTTGCACACAACTTTACCTGGCAAGCATTGCCCTAATATTTCTAGGTAAATGAAACTTACTCCAGAAAATTTTGCGCAACGCCTGAGTAAATTTAGCCCTCCAAAAAACGAAATAAGCAAATACAACTTCTTACCTCGAGTGAATGCTTGATTAATTCCTTCCGCCTTTCACCGTCAATGTCATTCATTCTGGGTACGATATGAGTTTCATAAATACCAATGAGTTTGTCGCAACCTTGGGAATTTCTTGATTTTCTCAGTTGTTGTTGTCTGGCTCTTCGTTCCGTTCGCTCTTCCTTGGTTTTTGGCATTCTCGAACCAAGGGGTTAGCTAGAGGCCAGAACGAAACACTATTTTTCGCAGTCTGAAGGTTTAGCGGGGATAGACTTCGGTAGCAGAATAATAAACGTAAAGAGAAATACCAAAGTAGTGACTATGTTATATTGCATTAATAATTTATGTTGCAAAATGCATGTATGCATCATCAGAATGTCATGGCGATCCTTCCTTAAATATTTCGTCTCGCTCGAGTAAGAAAGATTTTGATTGGCTGATAAAATCGACGAGCTACTTCATTGGACATAATTGACATAGTTGCTGCGCAGATGGATGACTTGGAGAGATCCTGCAGTCCTTTGAACGTATCCAGGTAATACGCCAAACAAATATTGACAAGAGAGTACACATTTATATGTACAAGTTTCATTGAAAACCGCCATCAAGCGCTTGGTGTACTAAATATCTCATCGATGTCTGAACATTATGTGTACTTGCGTTCAAAGGTCTGTTCAAAAACATTCACATACGTTAAACACTTACCACCTGAGAAAGAGACCGGAGAGTATCGGAGTTCATAGCCGAGTCGTAGTTCAAGAGAGCATTTCGAATTCTCAACAGAATGGCACTTCGCCGAAGGTCCAGCCGACACCTGCCAAACGTAGCCGCGAGAAGATATCAAGAAGTTCTCGTCAAAAGGGGCATGGGAAATACACAGTAGCATCTCCAAAGCCACGTCTCACGACCGCTAAACAGTCCCAAAGAGTTCAAACTCCACTTAAAACCGTGGATACGTCAATGGCTAAAGGCACAGCATCGAAGAAGTTGTGTAGAGAAATAAACTATGCACTAAGACTCCCTGACGCAGCAAAGAAGAAAAAGAAAATCTCAGACGTCTTAAAGAAAAATGCGAAGACGCAGTTTAGTGTCCCGGTTGACAACGGCCATGTTAATTTCATCGCACATCCGGGTTTTGACCAGACACTTGAAGACATAGAGTTGCAGTTCGAGACAGACTACGTGGACGAGGACCTGTTTATGGTGGGTTATCTGGATTACTGCGGATCAGATAATTTCGTGATGGTTGGTGAAGATGGCAAAGTCTATCAAGCGGAAGATGAGATTCTTTACGTTGTCAAAGAAGACTTGTATCGCTATCTGACTGAAGGTCCAACGAATCTCGGCTACTACGACTTTTACAGACACCTAGGTTCGGAAGGGAGCCTCGAGTGCATCGGATGGAAGGAAGATTTGTAGGTTAGCACCATCGTTTTCACTATATTTGTGGCTACTTGTTGTTCTGTTTTGATCCCCGCTCTTCAGTTTGTGATTTCCTCATTCTGTTTGACCCGCGTCGTTCTATTTTAATCTGCGATCTTCTGTTTGTAATTTCGTCATTATGTTGTGACCCGCGTCTTTCTGTTTTTGAATGCGCTCTTCAGTTTGTAATTTTGTCCTTCTGTTTGACCTGCGTCGTTCTGTTTGAGCCGATAGTCCAAGCTTATATGATAGAGCGAATTTTGATGTTGACAGATAAGGCTACATTCACAAACACCTGTGGAGGGGGAGGGAGATTTCGGGGAGGGGACTTGAAAAAAATTACAACATGCCAGGTGAGATCTGAAAAATTGACATTGCAAAGGGGGGACTTGACAATTTATGGAATATCAAATTCCTTTTCAAATACCTTGGCACTTTCATTTCCTCTCATTTCCATTTTCGGCGCACCTGTCTGGCGCAAGTTTTAGGTTATATTAAACAATTTATTGATGATATAAGCAGCCACCTTGAAGCAAAAGATTTAGGTTGTCATGATTTCTACTTACCCGAACCCCCTGTTGTGCAAAATTGTCCTCTACAATGACTAAAAGTTTCAACTGAATCTTTCAATAACAATTTTGGAGATAACTTATTTGATAACATTCTTCCATTGACAATATAATGGGTCTAGTTCAGTGTCAAACGTTCATGTCGCTGTATAGAGTAGCCGTGCTATTTAGAATAGTGCATAATATCATCAATAAGAACTGGAAGCTTCAAGTCGAACAATCTTTGAATAACAATTTGGGAGATGATAACCTATGTGTTATTCGTAGTTTCTTCATAGCCTGCCATGTATAGTGAATCAACATTTTCAGTGAAATTCCAAAATCAAATTTCTTGCACACATACACTTGTGACCACCTCGGTCTAATCAATTACAATAATATCAATTATCAAACGTCTATAAATACACAGATTTAGCTAATTTTGAATTGTAAAAAAATTATTTATAGACTGCAATGTATAGTAGATCAACATTTCGGTGAAATTCCTAAATCCAATTTCATGCACCCACATTGACTTGTAACCATGCACCCTAGTCTAATCAAATACATTAATATAAATAATCAAGCGTACATTAATACACAGATTTACCGAGTTTTGTATTGTAAAAAAAATATTCATAGTTTCCTCATAGATCAACATTTTCGGCGAAATTCCAAAATCAAATTTCTTGTACATATATGCACATGTGACCACCCTTTTCTAACAAGTACAAGTACCTGCATGTCAATTATTCACGGTTTACATATGCACAAACATTGCAAGTTTTAAAATGGGAAAAAATTATTCACAGTTTTTTCATAGATTCATATGTATAGTGGATCGACATTTTCGGCGAAATTCCAATATTCAATTTTTTGTACACATGGTCACTTTTAAACGTCCCATGCTAATCAAGTATTTATATCATGACATCAAAGGTCTATAGATGCACGGATATTGCTAGGTTTATATTGGAAAATACACGTTCATAGTTTTCTCATAGACTACCATGTATAGTGAATCAACATTATCGATGAAATCCAAAAATCAAATTCTTTGTACCCACGTGCACTTTTTACCTGCCACTTCAAACAAACTACATGTACATGAATTATCACACTCATATAAATGTAGAGATATAGCTTTTTATGGGAAAAATGTTATAGTTTGCCCAATAGACTCCAATGAATTGTAATGTGATATTTTTGGACGAAGCACTATATCGACCGCATTTTGCCTTCCTTTTGGGCGGAGACATTAAAATTATAGTAAGTCAGAAAGGGGGGGGGGGCTCGAAGACATTACGAGTTTGTTAGGGTGTTATTTGTGAAAATTTGAGAACTTTTTTTGAATCTCGCGCCTCTCCCACCCCTTCCAAAGGTGTTTGTGAATGCAGCCTAACTTTGCAAAGAAAATTGATAGATGTCACTGAAAGCCGCTCAGATTGAAATGCCAACGACAGAACATTTTGAATAGGCTACTTTACCAGATATTTGTCTGACTGTGGCTACATGAACGTCACAATGCAAACGGCCACATCGACCACTTCTTTCTTTGCTAAACACGGAACAACGCTTATGTACGTAGGCGTACGTACACTCGCGCGACCTGCGCTCTGTCGTCTATATATATATATATATATATATATATATATATATATATATATATATATATATATATATATATATATATATATATATATATATATATATATATATATATATATATATATATATATATATATATATATACCCCACACACACACACACACACACACATTGGGCTGTCAATGGCTTGATGGGATTATTTATATTCCACTGACGCGTTTCCATACCATACGGCTTCAAAAAGTTTAGAATCGGTAAAAATAAGTACATCGGGTTACTGGAGCCACATGATTTATTTCGTCGGCGTGATCATCACTCTCACGCTCAGGTTAATAAGTGACTTTAATTTAGCTGTGTGCGTTAAACCGACGATTCTGTCAGTATTGTTTGCTCACAACATTAATTTTATTCTAATTTGCATCACAACAGCAGACCCCGGTAATTAATCACACAAACTGTTTTCTTCATCTCCAGCATTGTCGCTTGATGCGTGTTTCATTTTGTCTTTACTTCTTGAATAGAGATCTAACAATACACTCTTCAAGCTACTTGAGTTTATGATCATCACGACAGGCTATCACATGGTTTTAATTTAAGTATAATTGCAACCGAGACAATGGCAAGAATTTCATTAGTTCTACGTGGCTGTATGTCCCCAGAGTTTCAACATAAATTACTTCTTAAAAGAGCCGTCATTATTTACAGCATGGGGGACGGAGGAATCAGACGGGCGTTACTTAAAGGAGGGGTTGCTCAAAATGGGGAGAGAAAGAAAGGGGTAACTCAATATTTGGTACAAAATAAATTGAAACACCCCTCATCAGGGAGCCGTCATTATTTACGACCTGGGGCGGTCGGAGGAATATGAGGTGGGGGGATCACTAAAAAAGTGAACATTTAAAGGGGTGGCTCAAAATGTGGAGCGGCAGAATGGGGTTACCCAATTTTTGTTTGGGGGGGGGGGAATAAATTGAAACACCTCTTAGATTGCACCATTCCATACATGAATTTCTCAAAATTTTCGATGCTAGAGGGGGACACCCCCGTCTCGTGTTCTCCCTTGGGTATTCTACTAGTTTTATTGGTAAAAGACAAATTGAAAACACCTCTCAGATTGCACCCGACTGCACCATTGCATACATCAATTTCTCAAACTTTTCACGGGATCTAGGACAAAACTAAATTTTTGTGAATTCATCCTTTATTATCACAGAAACATATATTTTCATTGACTTCAGTTCAATAATCATTTTGATATTTAACCATTATACCGTATATAGGCTTTTCATTAGAAGTTGGCAGCTGGAGAAATTACACGTCTGGCGAGGTTGTAAACAAATAATGAATGGATTAAAAAAATACTGACTCTGACTGATGATCCTCTAATATCGTTTACAGAAATATAAGATTTTGCAAATGACACATATTTTCCATTCCTCTTCAACCTCTTGCAAACTGAAAAATGATTTTTACAAAGTGTAATGCCATTATTTGGTTGTTGGATGTTATGACTCAAACACGATCATGCAAAAAATGTAATAAAAATATCAGTGTTGAATGTCATTTTCAAACAGTTTTACCGAATGCAAATAAATAGAAACACCTCTCAGATTGCACCATTACACACATCAATTCCTAAAAATGTTTGATGCGAGAAAGGGGACCCTTGTCGTACGCTTCCCCCTGGGGCGTGAGATGTTCTAACAGGTTTACATAGTCAGAAAACAAATTGAATACACCTCTCAGATTGCACCAGCTTGTACCATTGCAACATAAATTTCTCAAAATTTTCCACGCAAGATAGGGGACACCCCTATGACATTACTCCCTCAGCCTCTCGCGTGTATATATGTACACACACACACACACACACACACACACACACACACACACACACACACACACACACACACAAACTAGGCTGTCAATACGTTGATGGGATTCTTTATATTCCACTTACGCGTTTCCATACCATACGGCTTCAAAAAGTTTAGAATCGGTAAAAATAAGTACATCGGGTTACTGGAGTCACATCATTTATTTCGTCGGCGTGATCATCACTCTCACGCTCAGGTTAATAAGTTATTTTGATTAACCTGTGTGCGTTAAACCGACGATTCTGTCAGTATTGTTTGCTCTCAAGATTAATTTTATTCTAATTTGCATCACAACAGCAGACCTTTTCTTCATCTTCAGCATTGTCGCTTGATACATGTTTCATTTTGTCCTTTACTTCTTGAATAGAGATCCAGCAATACACTATTCAAGCTACTTGCGTTTACGATCATCGCGACAGGCTATCACACGGTTTTAATTTAAGTGTATTTAGTTCTAGGTAGCTTCCCCCAAGGGCGTGAGGTTTTCTAACTTACTTAGTAAAAAACCAAATTGAACAGCTTGTACCATTGCAACATGAATTTCTCAAATTTTCCATGCAAGACAGGGAACATCCCTCTAACACTTCCCTCTCAGCCTCTTGCGTGTTCTACCACCCCCTGTACTTTCAAATTCACACGTAATTAATAATTATTAATAATAATTATTAATAGCACACAGACTACAACACTAACGAGAAAATTGTTGACGCACAACTTATGTAGGGTAAAAGTGCTGGTGAAAGGTCTCCAAGCACATGTGTGACATGTTTCTGACTCATCATGCTCCAACTGCAGATGGTTGATAAAATTGACATTTGAAATCCGAAACCTGTTGGTGGTAGCATGCAAACATTAAAACATCAGAAAACTGAGGAGTGACAGCCGTATGAGGGTAAGAGAAATGCTACAGAACAAGTCTCCCAGGAACCAGGTGAAATGTACCTAACTCAGCCTGCTCCAAATGCAGATAGTTAAATCACAGTCACATGTTTTCTAAAATTCAGCTCTACGCCTACGCGCCCAATAGAAGTGTGCACATATGCATGAGAAGTAGATGTACTCACGTCTACGGGGCGCGTAGCGCAGAGCGGAATTTTAGAACACAGGTGACCGTGGTTAGATGAAATTCAGATTTCAAAACATGAACCAGATGATGATAGCATGCAAAGACTAAAACTAACAAGAAAACTGAGGAGTTACCGGGTTCATCCATTGTGATTTAAAAAAATAATCGCCCCACCAGGGATATCATTAATACGAATTAAAGGGAATAAAAATAGTCATATTCTGCTGGTTCACCCAATCGATTATTCTTTCTCTAAAATTATCGGATACAGCTACTTCCATGCTACTTAATACCAGCAGTGACAGAGATAGTTCTCACTCTGATGTAGCTGAAGAATAGTTTGGGTCATGTGACGCTCGTGACGGTAAATTACTTCACACAAGATCGGGCCATAGAGCAACACATGAAAGACCAAGAGACTTAAGGATTTTTGAATTCTGGTAAATTATAATAACCAGAAAAAAGATGGGATCACCATACTTTATTTTCTACAAATTTACGATGAAAAGTCGCTGTTTTTTCATGAAAATCACTGAATATTAATGTATAAAACAATTATTTTAAAGTTCATGCAGTGAATGAAAATTTCATATTCTCATCGTACAAGAACATAAAAGTAAAACTTTGAACACTGACACTCTAATTTAAATGAATAAAAATGTGTGACTTAATGGAGTTGGAGTCTTGAAATTATTCATCTTTTACCAAATTTACCATAATTACACAAAAAATTTCAGAGATTAAAACGTTTATTTAATGGAATATTTTAACTTTCCAGTACTGTCAATTTTGGAAAGCATTTTTAAGCAGAGTCTAAATAATATATGTCTTGTATTTGTGAAACAAATTCAGCCTACACTGTGCTCAGGTTTTCACGTTTTGGCAAGATGTAGCCAGGAATTCAAAATTTGCATACTCTCTCATGATCGTCATTTTGTGTGCTCTTCACCAGGCGCCATTGGCCTGGCCAGAGTCGGTGATAAATCCAAAAAGTCAACTGATGCGTTTAAAAATGAATCAATTTAAGAAACTGCCTCAGGAATATGACTCTACAAACTGTTGATAACAGGTAGTGTCGAACATCTGCGAGCAGAACTGGGCAATACATGTTTATTTTTTCTGTGCGCGATACCCTAGTCAATATGCGGCTATTGGAGATGATAATTTGTTGGACTTGAACTTTTGAGGGTATTGAGGGGATCTTAAAAAGATTTCAATCGCGATTCCTTCAGCCCCCCTTCACCATTATTTGTGAACCCAGCCTAAAATTCATCGTTTAATTCAAACTTGTTTTTTAAGTTGATTTCTGACATGGCTCACTGATGACAATCTCAGAACAGTATGATGATACTATGAGTGTCATGTCAATTATCTGTTCATTTGCATATTTAATGAACTTTTGTAATTAGTGATATAACTCCGAAATTCCTACACCAAATTTGATGATACCTACTACAGGTACTGGTCTGATAGATATGAAACTGTACTGAGAAGCATTGGGCAATGTCAAGTTAATGAATAGCTTATTTGCATATTTAATGAATTTTTGTAGTTAGTCATATAACAGATTTAACTCTGTAAGAACTGCACCAAATTTGATGAAATCTGCTGCAGACACTGATCCCAGGTATATCTGACTGTGTTGTGAAGCATTTAATAGTGTGAAGTCAGTTGAGGATTCGTTTGTTTGTATAATGAACTTTGTAATTAGTGATATAACTCTGAAATTATTGCACCAAATTTGTTGATACCTCCTACAAATATTGGTCTGATGGATATCAACCTGTACTAGGAAGCATTGGGCAGTGTCAACTTAATGAATAGCTCATTTGCATTTTAATGATTTTTTGTAATTAGTCATATAACTCTGAAATAATTCCACCAAATTTGATAAAATCTGCTGCAGATACTGATCTGAGAGATATCTGACTGTATTGTGAAGCATTTGATAGTGTAAAGTTAATTGAGGAATCATTTGCATATGTAATAAACTTTGTAATTAGTGATTTAAATCTGAAATTATGACACCAAATATAGTGAAACCTGCTACAAATATTGATCTGATAAATGTGTAATTGTCGCGTTAAGCTCAAGTTATTTACGGGTTTATTTGCAGATTTAATGAAATTTGTAATTAGTGATGTTACTCCGAAATTACAGAAGTGACATACTATACATGTTGATCTGCTAGATATCTAATTGTTCCATTAAGAATTGAGCAGTGTCAAATAAACAGCTCATTTGCATGTCAAATGAGGTGGTTAAAGTCTGAGAGTACTGTGCAAAAATTGATGAAACCTGCTACATTTGTTATCTGATTGTTATGTGAAGCGTACTACTATGTAATGAACCTGTTGTAAACCACGTGGCCGCATTTAGTTCACATCTGGTTTGATTATGTAATTTACGCAACCATAAGAAGGCAAGATGTGGCTGATATAGTGCTTCACCCAAAATTCATAATACATGGGAGTCTATCAGGCAAACCATTGCAAATATATATATATATATATATATATATATATATATATATATATATATATATATATATATATATATATATATATATATATATATATATATATATATATATATATATATATATGACATCACATGACAGGACAGCAGAGAAATGAAATGGACAGGGCCTAATGAAGCAGCCAAGCAAAGACTGGGCGAAACGTCTTGGCCAGGAACATCTTCCGATTTACTGCCATAGACAAAAAACTGCCAAATATATATATATATATATATATATATATATATATATATAATATATATATATATATATATATATATATATATATATATATATATATATGTACATTTATATATGTTTGATAATATATGTAAATGTACATTGCTTGAAGTGGGAAGTAAAACGTGCATGTGTGAATAAGAAATTCGATGTTTGGATTTCATCGAAAATGTTGATTCACTATACATGGTATAGTCTATGAGAGAACTACGAACACTTCTTCAGATATGAAACTATCTGTGCATTTATAGACGTTTGATAATTGATATACACTTTGTCACCTGTCCAATATGTCTTGTCGCCTGTCTAATTCATCAGTTTTAACTGTTCGAGGTGTTTAATGTAGGATACCACTGCACCTTCTTTGCTTGTCAAGCTTGTAGATATTGTATATGTATTTAAACGAATCGGTCTGTTTCGTCGGTGATTTCCTATTCAGGAAATATTACATGGACAATCGAAGGTGAGGCTGTAAAATCAGCTTCTGTTAAAAATGACCCCCAGATAGGTTTATAAAAAGTGACCCCCCTCTTGGACAGTTTTCTAAAAAGTGACCCTCCCCCAATTCCCCGGGCTCACCCCCCTGCAATTACTGAAGGCTCCCTTAGTTTTGTTAATTCTCTCGATGTTTGGGTCTTTCGTTTTTCTAGTAGATACTTGTTGTCTGACTTTAAAAGTCAGATCTGGAGTGCTGCTCCATTGTGCTTGACCTTGTGGTATGTGCTGAGTCCAAAGTCGGAGAGAATGAAGCTGTCTTCATTTTCTGTCTCTGCAGCAGATAATTCTGCTTTGCCTTTAGGAGTCGGATCGGGGTTACCTCTACATGTTGGTTGAGCTGACGGTATCTGATGAAGGAAATTCAAATCTGGAGAGCGTGGCTAAAATCTACAGAGCACTGCTAAAAGATTTTTTTCAAAGTAGAATTATTTTTCTATATAATTCTAATAGCACTCACTTTCAAGTTCCCATTTATTTTCCAAATACTGTGCCATCTCAGTGTTTGTTGCAAAATGTTTACTCCAGTACTTCCGTGTTATGCTCAGGACAGAACGTGGAAATTACAATCTGGAGAGCGCACATCAAAGAAACGACGAAATTACAAACTGAAGAGATTCGGCCACGACAGCTATCGACTCATTTGACAACAGTTTTACTTACAAGGAAATTAAACACTCTTCAAATCAGCTATAGGAATTAATGCAATATTGTCGATGTGTAATATGATTGGTGCAAAGTAAAAAAAATGTCGCACTGAAGGCCAAGGTGTGCAGTTTGCTATAAACATAGGATCAATACTTGAATATAGCAATTGTTTCAATCTATTTCAGATTGTCTTTTGAAACCGTAAAATTTGTATTTTTTTTCGTTCGCAGGACGAAATCAGCAACTACAAGAACATTCATAAGGATACCTAGGGAGATCAACAATACTACTTAAATAGCAAAAGTCATTGTATTCAATCATTTGAAGATGGATTCTTTGTTCGAAAGATGGCGGATGAAGTTCACGTCAATTGACAATCAGCATGATGACGAGCAAGTGATTCGGTCAATGACAACTAATACGTCCCATGGAACGAAAACACACTGAAACTTTATGTACCTCGCCCTATCCTGTTTACATAAAAGTTACTGGTACCGGGAAATATCTGTGCAATAATACGATGTTGGCATTTTGGTTAGCACAAAGTTGACTTCAATTATTCAAAAAGTGTATTTAATCTCCACCTAGAATTGATGACAGTGCTAATACTAGTCCTGTATGTACTTATTAACAACTATGTACTTAACTGTTATTAACATATTGTTGAATACTTATTATTGACTTACATGTCTCTTCATAATATTTACATGTACACATGTCATTCCAGTTTCCCTCTGTTTGATTTAATGTACATATTGAAAATATATAGTGACTATTATCGGAACTTTGGAATCTACATATGGCAAACTTATGGTTCTCTTTGTTTCAATGATAGTTCAACGGGGTTGACATTATCGGTGCAATATTGAGCAAGCTCGGTTTACACAGATAAAGTTGCATGATATTATCATGTGCATCAGTCTCCTGTCAAAATACTGTCTGCACCGTGACATTTTCTTTAATGAAAAATACAAATTACCATATGACGTGGGCTCTAACTTCAAAGATAATCCGTCTGTCAATAAATTCGTAATGAATTTAAAGTTACGGAATTATTAGGGGCCCAAGCCCCCTTGGTTTTACTGGAGTTCAACTTTCTTCCTCTTCTTCCTCTTCTACTTCAATTCTTCTTCTTCTTCAGTAACTATTTTGCCCGGCTGGATCTCCGAAGCTGCTGCATGCAGCCTTTATAAACTTTCACGACTTATTAAGCATACTGAGTAATCTTGCACCTAAACCTTTACATTTCGATCGATCATGAGACCTGGCTAAAATCTTGATATCAAATTGTATATGCCACCTAATTTGCATAAAACTTGACAAATAAAAAAATTGGGGTATACAGTGATAAGTATGGGAACAAAGTTTTTTTGATGTAGTGTCACGTGACCAGTCACTTCCTATACCCATTTAATTATGCACATATCTAATTCTGGGCTTGGAGATAGAGCTAAAGGTCTGAATTTTTGTATACATTGATAAGTATGGGAGCAAAGTTTTGTGACAGAAAGTCAGATGACAAGCCACATCCTGCACCTCGTTAATTGGAGACTTTGCTGGTGGTGATAATTGCACGAGATTATGCGAAAAATACGACGAGATGGCATCGTGCTGCCAGTCGCGTAGCAACCATAGTTACTTTGTGAGCTCTCAGGGCAGAAACACTGCTTCACGCCAATCAAACATAACACGCTAGCAGTTTCATAAACATGTCCTTCCTTGACGAACGTGTCAAAGATGGTATGACTGATCGCAAACCATTGAGTAAAACCAGACAGTATCGATAAAAGACTTTTAAATTTGGTTCAAACACACTCATTATATATTTATAAAAATATGAGAGGAATTTTTTAAATTTTTTTAGCAAATTCCTAACAATGGGTCATATTTTTGGAATATACACGGCTAGATGTTTTCGACTTGGTGGCACACCCCCGTATGAAAGTATCATGAGTACCCCTCCCGGGATTTATCCATGCGGTGAACATGAGTTCTTGCGCAGAGTGGGTAATCGATTATTATGTATGTCGGTGAATGGTTTTTGGTTTTCTTTTATTTCTCATGTATAATACGGAACCTTAGCAAGGTAGCACATCCTAGGAAACAAGAACCGTGTCAAAATGGTCAATACTCTGACGTTGCTAGTGGCAGTGAACTCATTTTGTAGAACTGCCATTCAAACCTTCAATCACAGACGAATAGAAAAACAGACTAGCAACGCGGCAGGCCTTTTGTTCCATGGTCGTCTCGGTAGACTATGGCCTTTTCATATTAAAATGAGCTTCAAAGGTGTTAAACTTGAGAATGTTTTCCATTTCGAACGCCACTTTTGTGACTGAATCCGGTTTCCTTTGGTTTCCGTCGACCTTAAAATGAAATATGTTCACAATGTAAGTAAGCAAATCTCGGGCTGGCTTCTGAGAAGCTTACCCAGTTCCACTTTACATCACAAAGCACTAGTATTGCACATATTAACTTTTAATTATCTTTAATTACAAACAAAGAAGTTCAAAGCACAGACGAAATGCAAACAAATAGTGACAAAACAAACGATAAACGACAACAATCCAAGATAAGCAATGGTTTATGACAATTATAAATTTCAATCTTATATTTCAGTAATTTCCCTGCCAATAGTTGTAGTTGTATTAAAATAGATAGATTTCACAAAACACAAGTCTTAAATCTGGTTGACAGAATACTCTTATTTTGAATGTTTTTGACTAACCTACAATAATAATTACACTGTTTATTCACTTTATAGACATGCATAAAATATCACTTTCCAAAGTTTGGAAAGCCCATTTCTATTGAAATTACCTAAAAACCTCACTTTTCCGCAAAGTTAATCATTATGTTAAGCAGATTGGTTCAATGCTCATACTTTAAAAGTTTGAGAAGGAAAATTGTGATTAAATACAAATATTAAACTACAGACTTTGAAGTGACACACCCGTTACGTTCCTAATAGTTAAGAGTATTGCACTTTTTAAAGTTTAAGGTCCAAGACAAGGAACTGACCTTTTAAAGCTAACAATTCTCTAGTGGTTAATAAGCTCAGAACCACTGTAAATTATATATTTTCGGTTATACTTATATATTTTCTGTTAAACTTCAAAATATCTGACTCAAACTTGCTGGAATGCAAGCTGTCACAATGCTCTTCCAAAGTTTGTCTCAGATTTTTTATATCTCACTTAGTTTTTTCGGAGCACAATTTTAAAAGAAATCAACTAGGGTTCAATTCACCGTTTTTTCTGGCATAAAAATTGTTTTAGAAGGTTAAAAAAAATTCTGAGACAATGTTAATTTGGGAAATTCTTAGGACAGCTTACACTCACACAAATTTCAGCCACATATCGCAAAGCATTGAAAAAAAAGTCGGGAAAACAGATTTTTGACAGGTTATGCAAATTACCTGTCACGTGATAGGTATGTAAATAATGGTGACACTTTGGCGACCAAAATATTCCCCTATATCTAGGCTTTCCGAAAATGTACTATTTATTTGGGTTCTGAGCTTATTTACCACTAGAGAATTGTCAGCTTAAAAAGTCAATTTCTTGTCTTTGAACCTTAAATGTATTTGACACGTTCATTGATAATTGTAGTTTCACCTCACTGTTGACAGTTTTCAAGATATCCTAATATATTATATGTTTACATCCTTCCAAGACATTGAAATACATTTATAATTCTAGAAATGTAAAGCCAGATAATCTGCTAGCTTGGAATGAGTCAAACACTTTCTGTTCCACACCTTCTTATTTTCTTTCGCAGAAGAAATGGCATCAACAGTATGCTGTGGTACACAGAAATAAAAGAGATGTCATAGTCTGATGTATATTAAAGGGACATTATCGCTATCTTTTGACCCTTTTTTCACCAATATTGTTGTAAACGAGCAGTTGCTGATGTTGTTCGACTTATTGAAGGATGTCTAAAAATGGTCGACCATAGACAACTTCCATCCCATCTTGCCTACACTGTGTAGAAAAACCTTGGGTCAGGGGTTTTAGGTAGCCCACCTAAAACCCCTGACCCGAGGTTAGCGATAACGTCCCTTTAAATTACGAGTTTACCAGGCTATCCATGATTAAAGGCGTAAACTACAACATCTATTGTGTACAATCACAGAGAAACATAGACAGAGTCGCAACGCTTGCATGCCTTTTCTTCCATGGTCGTCTCGGTAGACTATTGGCTTTTCATATTAAAATGAGCTTCAAAGGTGTTAAACTTTTTGGAGGCTTTGTTGTGGTTTGATAATTACACGAGATTATGCGAAAAATACGACGAGATGGCATCGTACTGCCAGTCGCGTAGCAACCATAGTTACTTTGTGAGCTCTCAGGGCAGAAACACTGCTTCACGCCAATCAAAACATAACACACCAGCAGTTTCATAAACATGTCCTTCCTTGACGAACGTGTAAAAGACGGTATGACTGACCGTAAACCATGGAGTAAAACCAGACAGTATCGATAAAAGACTTTCAAATTTGGTTCAAACACACTCATTATATATTCATAAAAATATGAGAGGAATTTTTAAAATGGTAAAACTCACTTTCCTGAAGCTAAAAACACTCCCGTTTTCGCCAGCACGTCAATGCCGCTCAGCACCACACGACAACAACAACACAAACTTTGCCGAACATACTTTCGCTTAACAATGGCGAAAATCCGAAAATTACCGAAGGATGCATGGTCGGCACTCTTCGGAAAAGAGAGGCGAGAGCAACCTGAGGCGAGGCGAACATGGATGGGTTACGTAACCGCTTCACGCCTTAAACAATACCGTGCGACTCTGTCAATGTTTCTCTGTGGTACAATCACGATATCTCTACTCGAAGTACCATAAATGTCAAACTAAGCCATTCATAAAAACAAATACATTTCTTGACAAGAATAATAATTTGTTTTTGGATGACGAAAACCCATAACTTCAAAATGACATCGAAGAGTTTTTGATACCATGATTGAACCTCACTTAGCTAACTCCCCTCTTATTTTTAGAGTGTTTGTAAACACAGTTTTCGATCTAATCTTGCGAAATGCTTCGCATCTAAGGCTAACACTTTATATTTCAACGTATCGCCGGGAGACAAGTAAAAACATAAAATGTTTCACAAAACCAAAATAATTAGTCAATTGTCAAAAGTTTTTAGTGGTTGCGCCCCCTTGTTAACGCTAATTATAACTGTTAGGTATGGAGTGACGATGGATCCTGTCAATATCTCAAAAAAAAAGATAAAGGAGTTCGGTCATTGACCAGCATTGAGCCTTTGAATCATTTATCAAGGATCATTTCCTTCACATAGAAAAGAGAGCAACACCCATGGCAAATATCACAGGCAGGGCTATATTTGTCAACTGATTCAGTCAAAAAACTTTGAACGTCGAAAATACACTGACACCCAAAACGCACACTGCCACCACTTACATGAGGATATCCATTTAATTTAAATATTATCTCTCTATTATTGCAAATACCATCAGAAATATGCAACTATTATACTCTGACCTGATGAGCATATTGTATTGTTTAACTGTAATGTACACCCATTTGTTTAATCACGCATATACCCTAGAGGAACGTTTTATTTACAGTCTATGGTTAAATCATTAAATAACTCACAGCTCTTCACCGTATATTCGCTTTCTTACTTTTAATCTTTTGTTAAATAATTTTTTTGGCTGCTTATTATTCAAAGTTCTTGCTTATTTTATCGGTAGTGACAGAATACGTTATTCTTTAAATATCTCAGTTTCGCTACAGTGCAGTTTGAATATTCCGTTCATATATTTCTGTTATTGTATTTCTTTTATGATTTTATTCAATGCATTCGAGACCATTAACTAAGTGTTGGTTTGAGTACTAGCATTCAAATTCAAATTCAAGCGGGATTCAATCTTTGTTCTAGTAGCAGGGTAATGTTTTCATCACTTTACATGTGATGGAAAGATTAATCTCTATCCTGCAAAAATTCGCTAACAGCGTAGTGTTCTGCACATCTACCCAGGGGTATAATTTATCGTAAGGGAATGTCGATGGATAATCGGGATCAAAGATGACACCTGGGTACATCACTTTGCATCGCTTGCAGGGAGCAATGTTTCTAAATTTTCAAAGATGTTATTCCCATCACCATATTTAAAGGCCGAACAACCAACCCGCTCTGGAAGATCTACCGTTTGGGTGATCGTATCATTCTGGACTGAATTTAAAGCATTTTTGACAACTTGGTGAAAGTGAGCTTCTTTCAGATTATCGATGTAGTGATTAACTAGTTCGTTATCCTTGAATCTGAATGCCCCTACGTTAGCGCCCCAGTACTTCAATTCGCTACCGGCCTGATGATACACTCTGCAGAACACTCTAGCTGAGAGGGGATTCTCCTTGTTGTTGTCAAGTCTTGACTCCCGATACACTCTTTTCAGCCACTGTTGTAGGCTCTGATCGTTTCCTTTCAAAATTTTGCCCTAAGATAAGTTAAACAGAAATAAATAGATAAATATATAGATAAATAATTCTTAAGAAAAAACCTATAATCTACCCATGACACTGTCATCTTTTAGTTGTTTGAGTGACAGCATTACTTATGATCAGCAATCGTGCTCTACTAACAAAATTTAGAGAACATTTTCTGCCTTGTAATTTCTTGATTTCAAAACACAAATATACATAATAGGTATGTTATAAATAAATAAATAAATAAATAAATAAATAAATAAAATATGAAAGAAGAGTAGTTTCATTTTACACGTTAGGTAAACAGAAAAACACGACTGCCATGTTACACTAATATAATGAATCCAGGAAAGCCCATCTTTTATGGACAATGGGGGATTATAAAGTCTAGCATTTTCCGTTAAGTGAATGGCCGTGTCTAAGCTTTGTTATATTTTCTCGTGCATTATGCCGATTCAGCCTATGGCTGCACATGTCCACTAACCATTTCAAGAATCACTGTGAACGGTGGCCTCGGCGTGATTCGCCTCTTTACACCTTCCATTTCTTCCTCCTTGTTCTTGTAGTACCTTTCACGCAACAGATCTGAAATTTCCTGCAGCCTTGTCTCCTGTACCGATGCATCGCTGTATTTCAGTACTGTTTCAAGAGTCTTCAAAAGCTAAATTTAAAAGATTGGAGTAAGCGACGTAAGAATCCTGTCTGCAAAGTTTATGATCACTTTGAAAAGTCCCGACTTGGCAATATGAACCATTATGATTTCTTATTTACGAAAGCAAGTTTGCATTTAATTTAGTTTCTGGCACTTCAAGGGTGAGAGTAGCAAAGAACTGCTCTACACTTCTGGAAACGACACCAGTAACGTTAAGATTATCCTAAGTTTTTCTGAGAAACTTTAACTCTAGCGACACCCTTCCCCGTCATCATTTGTTCCTTTGTCAATACGTGTGTATATTCCCACTGTCACGGCACATGGCAATATATTCTCATTACGGAGTGAAATTCAATCATTTCTAGTTGGAATGTTTTCTAATTTTACGAGCTATTGCAAAATCTCCTTGCATTTCCACTATCCTTGCATATTTATCTCACTTTAGGAACTGACAACATGACTCAGAATCCAGAAACACAGTCGCCCATTACATTGCCACCCCAGTGTAACAGCTAAGGCTGCTTTCGCAAATAACGGTGGGGCGGCTGGAGGAATCGCGTTTGATTTTTTCTCAGATATTTCAAGTTCTCCCGTTTATATGATCAACATTTTTCAAGTCCCCGGATTATCATATAGCCACATATTTATTAGGGATGCATGCAAAGTAAAAATAAACATGTATTGGGCAGTTCTGCTCGCAGATGTTCGACACTACCTGCATTTTGTAGAGCCATATTCCTATGGAAATTCTTAATTGATTCATTTTTAAATGCATCAGTGGACTTTTTGGATTTATCAGTCTAAGTCGATTTGAGTTAATCCAACTCTGAGCAGGTCAATGGCACCTGTTGACTAGCACACAAAATGACGATCATAGAAAGTATGCAAATTTTGAATTCCTGGCTACATTTTGCCAAATTATGAAAAACTGATCACAGTAACCTACAAAAATAGTTTTTCAAAAGTCACGACATATATGACTTAGATGCTGCTCAAAATTGACAATACTGGAGGGTTAAAAAGTTCCATAAAATAAACGTTTTAATCTTTCAAATTTTTGGTGAAATAATGTCAAATTTGGTAAAAAATAAACAAATCCATTTAGTCGTACAGTTTTCATTTAAATTAGAATCTTTTCTGTTCAAAGTTTTACTTGTGTGTTATTTTTACGATGAGAATGTGAGAATTTAGAAAATCAAGCATGGTGACCCCATGTTTTCAAGTTTTCTTTAATATTTGACTATTCTCATATGCCAGAATTCAAAAACTTCTGAAAGTTTCAAGTCTTCTGGTCTTCAATATCATTTATTACATGCCTCGGTGTGAGTACAAATCAGTGCATTGATTTTAACAGGAACATCCGGGGAGTAATAGCTGACCGTGTAAACGAAGTACTGACCGGTTTCTATAGTTTCCCAGTTCGGTGACGTCCTTCGGCATTTCCGATGTATTCAGGCAATAATATATATAGTTGCTAACATTAGAACAGCAGATGACTTTAAAATGTTTTTCAATTTTTATTGAATTAAGCCTACCGGAATCGGAAAATGTAAAAGTAAAAGGAACAGATAAGTTTTCAGGTCCCCTGTAGGTAGAGCAAAACTTTCAAGTCCCCCTCAACTACCCTAAAAAATTTCGACTCCCCCTGAACTCCTCTAGCCTCACCCCCACCGTTTTTTTGTGAACGTAGCTTCAGGTCTTTTCGTGTGTCGACGAAGGGTTACGTACCACGTAATCGAGTCTCTCTATCTACTCAACTTTTCCATATTGAGAGTGAGGGGTTAAATCGCCCTTTCTATGAAGAGAAGGCCGGAGTGATGGTCGGTAGTATCTAATTCGTCGTAACTGGTGTAGGTAGTTAGATTACGTCATCGTGAACCATATATAGAACTTGAAACCTAAGGTTGCAGGCACTGTGGTGTAACACAATTAGACTTCCTACTGGTAGCACCTGTCATCCAAATCCGCAGTAGACTCGATGAAACATGTCGCTTATCGCAAGTATCATGATATTGTTTTATGTTTAACTCAAGTTATTAAAGTAAATGGATTTTTATTCAGGTAGCAAATAAGACGAAAACGAAAAACAAAGGCCAAAGGGAATTTTATCATCAAGCTGGACGTTTAGGTCTTGGGAGCTGTAGAGAAAGATTGTGCGGCTGCGCTTTCTTGCGTCATGTAAAAGGTACAGTAGGATAAGGCACAGTGTTGTTTGTTTATTTTTCTTGTTAATGACCAAACGACATCCATTCAAAATTTGTTTGCGTCATATACCATATTTTCCAATTTCTAATCCCGACGTTATTTGATATTCGACAGAAGGATAAGTTAAGGGATGAAGGCAATGTGGTGGTTTCAATCGGGTTCGAACTAACAACGTACGGTACCCAGTCACCAAGTGGAGAAGCCACAGACAATACCGCTCGGCCAAATCCCAAATCTCTAAAAAAAATTGGTTCAATAACCGAGCTAACTGTTACAATTTTTCTGACTGAATCCCGCCACACGCTGTAGAGAACGTTAACATTGTCGTGTTTTACCAAAGACGATAAAACACGCAACGATAAACTGGCTTTTGTACGGGGAACTTACAGATTTGGTCGTGTCTGTGCGTGCGTATCTCCGTGTGTCCGTCCACGGAAAATTTTTCAGAAATGCCCAGATAATAAGGGAACCGTCATTATTACAGTCTGGTGGGTTGGAGGAATCTGGGGGAGGGTCAATCAAAAAATTGAAAGCTACGAGGGGGTCGCTCAAAATGTGGAGAGAAAGAAGGGGGTTAAACTGAAACACGTCTCAGATTGCACAATTGCAGACATCAATTTCTCAAAATTTTCGATCCGAGAGGGGGACACCCCTCTCTTGTGCTCTCTATCTTGGGGTGTTCTAATAGTTTTACTTTGTCAATAAATGAAATTAAAAACAACCCTCAGATTGCACCAGACTGCACAGTTGTACACGTCAATTTCTCAAAATGTCCATGCAAGAAAGGCGACACTCAGCTGACACTTCTACCAGATTCTCGCGTGTTCTCCCCATGTAAGTTCAAATTCTGCCCTGTCGGATATTCACATGGCAACCATTGATAACACACCCAACTGTTTCTCAAATTTAGCTCACTAATTCCATTCATGCATCAGATATCAACTGCACATACACATCAATACAACGTTTTCTTCACTATTTTCTGGAGATCTGTTGACCAATATCACTTCGCCATCATTCCAGTCAATGGTTTCCAAATTCATTAACCAAGTGGGGACTATTTCATTGACAGTGACTTGTTTTCCACATTTCGAGGTTCGCAGAAATCAAAATGTGACCTTCTATTTTGAAAATACCGGCAACAATGCCAAATCTAACATGTCGTGTAAGCTTTTTTTGATTGAACCCTGCATTTTACAAGAGAACAAATTTCAATTGACAAATGAGTCACGAAATACTGCTATTGAATTTAATCCTTAACACATCACATTTCTCTTTCAGTGTCCTTGAAATAGTGAATAAAAGTGCTAATGGTGCAATCAAATCATATTTCAAAGTATTTAAACACTGTAAAAAAATTCTATTGACAGTTTCGGACGTGGTGTGAATCCGGCAAACTATGATGATCTCTTTTTGACTTTGTTATCTAGGAGGCGAATAAAATAGTCTGAAAACATGTAATTCATACACATGCACATTTTAATATTTTGAAGTCCTGGCTTCGTAACTTCATTTGTAAAAATCAAATATATCATAACTGTAAGTGTATTCCTATCTACAACAAATTGAAAAACCGGCTCAGATGCATTATTGTAGCACCAGTGACAGGACCGTTTCAAATTTGTCATTCACTTTGTGCATAAAACCCTGCATAGCAAGCATTACACTGAAACATCTAACATCACTTCTTGGTCTTTTGGCCAGAGGTCCATATATCTTTCTTTCATGAATTTGACTTTGTTTGTGTACCGTCTATTTACTGTCTGTTCTGTGCTGTTTTGTGTCTATGTTTACAACTATTGCCTTACAAATTCTGACCTAGTGTTATTGGATTATGGATTGGTATGATTGCGATTATTTTACACTGATATTCCTAGGTCAACGCAACTTACTTCAGACGATCTTGCACAACGTCTTAGTAAATTTGACGCTCCGAAAACGGAATAAACAAAATTAATAAAAAGACTTCTTACCTCGAGGGAATACTTGATTAATTCATCTCGCCTTTCACCGTCAATATCATTCATTCTCGGAGCAATATGAGTTTCATATATATCAATGAGTTTGTCGCAACCGCGAGAATTTCTTGATTTCCTCAATTGTTGTTCTTTGGCTCTTCGTTCCGTTCGTTCCTTCTTTGTTTTCGGCATGCTTGAAGCAAATAATTAGCTACAGGCCAGAACAAAACTATTTTTCGCAGTTTGAAGGTTTTGCGAAAATTACTTCAGCAGTCGGATAAACACGTGAAGAGAAATGACTTTGTTATGTTACGTTAGTGTACACCTGATCTTGCAGAATGCATGTATACATCCTTCAACATCCACAGATATCATATTGCTGCCCATGTCCCAAATATTTCGAAGCGTAAATTACAGAATGATTTTGATTCGCTGACACAATCGACGCGCAACTTCATTTGACACAGGTGCTGCGCAGATGGACATGGAGACGCCCTGCAGTCGCTATCCATGTATATGTAATACAAAAATTGACAGTTGACTTACACATACTATACCAGTTTGGTTGAAAACTACATGCAAGCGCTTTGTGTTCATGACAATCTCATCGATGACTGAACAGCATGCCTACTTCCGTTAGAAGGTCTCCTCAAAAACACACCCGTATATCAAAAACTTACGAGCTGAGAAAGAGACCAGCGAGCGTTAGAATTTATGTATAGGGAAAGTTTTGTGTCAAGACAGCATTTTGAATTCCCACCAACATTGTACTTCGCGGAAGAACCAGCCGAAACCTGCCAAACGTAGCCGCGAGAAGCACTCAAGAAGTTGTTCTCGTACAACGAAGTTTGGGAATTTCAGAGTAGAAACTCAAAAGCCAAGTCTCACGATCGCTAAACAGTCTCAAAGAGTTAAAACTCCTCTTCGAGTCTCTCTATCTACTCAACTTTTCCATATTGAGAGTGAGAGGCTAAAACGCCCTTTCTATGAAGAGAAGGCCGGAGTGATACTCGGTGGTATCTAATTCGTCGGAACTGATGTAGGTAGTTAGATTACGTCATCGTGAACCATACATAGAACTTGAAACCTGGGGTCGCAGGCACTTTGGTGTAACACAAGTAGAATTTCTACTGGTAGCACTTGTCATCCAAATCCGCAGTAGACTCGATGAAACATGTCGCTTATCGCAAGTATCATGATATTGTTTTATATTTAACTCAAGTTATTAAAGTAAACGGATTTTTAATTCAGGTAGAAATAAGACGAAAACGAAAAATACAAAGGCCAAAGGGAATTTTATTATGAAGTTGAAAGTTTAAGTCTTCGGAGCTGCAGAGAAAGATTGTGCGGCTGCGCTTTCTTGCGTCATGTGAAAGGTGCAGTAGGATTAGGCACAGTGTGTTGTTTGTTTATTTTTCTTGTTAATGACCAAACGACATCCATTCAAAATTTGTTTGCGTCATAAACCATATTTTCCAATTTCTCAACCCAACGTTATTTGATATTCGACGGAAGGATAAGTTAAGGGATGAAGGCAATGCGGTGGTTTCAATCGGGTTCGAACTCACAACGTACGGTACCCAGTCACCAAGCGGTCAAGCCACAGACAAAACAGATTGGCCCAATCCACATTCTCTGAAAAAGATTGGTTCAATAACCGAGCTAACTTGTTACCATTTTTCCGACTGCGACCCCTCCACACGCTGTAGAGAACATTGTAGTGTTTACTAAAGAAGATAAAACACGCAACGATAAACTAGCTTTTGTCCGGGGGAACTTAGAGACTTGGCCGTGTCTGTGAGTGCGTATGTCCGTGTGTCCGTCAACGCAAATTTTTCATAAAATGCCCAGAGAATAAGGGAACCCTCATTATTACAGTCTGGTGGGTTGGAGGAATCGGGGGGTGGGGTCACTCAAAAAATTGAAAGCTACGAGGGGGTCACTCAAAACGTGGAGAGAAAGAAGGGGGGTTAAACTGAAACACGTCTCAGATTGCACAATTGCAGATATCAATTTCTCAAAATTTTCGATCCGACTGGGGGACACCCCTCTCTTGTGCTCTCAATCTCGGGGTGTTCTAATAGTTTTACTTTGTGAAGAAATCAAATGAAAAACACCTCTCAGATTGCACTAGACTGCACAATTGTACCGTCAATTTCTCAAAAATTTCCATGCAAGAAAGGCGACACTCATCTGACACTTCTACCAGGTTCTCGCGTGTTCTCCCCATGTAAGTTCAAATTCTGCCCTGTCAAATATTTACATTGCAACCATTGATAACACACCCAACTGTTTCTCAAATTTAGCAAACTAATCCAATTCATACATCGGTCGTCAACTATACATGCATATTAATACAACGTTTTCTCCACCATTTCCGGATATCTATTGACCAATATCACTTCACCATGATTTCTGTCAATTATCTCCAAATCCATTAACCCATTTGCGACTATGTCATGGACAATGACTTGTTTTCCACATTTCAAGAAGGTTCACAGAAATCAACATGTGACCTTCTGTGTTGAAAATACCGGCAACAATGCCATATCTATGTCGTGTAAGCTTCTTTTTATTGTACCCTGTATTTTACAAGAGAACATTTTTAAATTGACAAATGAGTAAAGAGTCACGAAATACTGCTATGAGTCAAAAGAATTTAATCCATAACACATCACATTTCTCGTTCAGTGTCCTTGAAATAGTGAATAAAAAGCGCTAATGGTGCAATCAAATCATGGTTCAAGTTTTTAAACACTGTAAAAAATTCTATTGACAGTTTTGGACGTGTGAATCCGGCAAACTATGATGATCTTTTTGTAACTTTGTTATCTAGGAGGCGAATAAATGGTCTGAAAACATGTACATTTTCATATATTGAAGTCCTGACCTCGTAACTTCATTTGTAAAATTCAAATATATCATATCCTTTAGTGTATCCATACATTCCTATCTACAACAAATTGAAAAAAAGGCTTGGAGGCATTATTGTTAGCACCAGTGACAGGACCGCTTCAAATTTATCATTCGCTTTGTGCATAAAACTCTGCCTAGCAAGCATTACACTGATATTCCTAGGTCAACGCAACTTACTTCAGACAATCTTGCATAACGCCTCAGTAAATTTAACGCTCCTAAAACGAAATAAACAATTAAAAAACTTCTTACCTCGAGTGAATACTTGATTAATTCATCTCGCCTTTCACCGTCAATATCATTCATTCTCGGAGCAATATGAGTTTCATATATATCAATGAGTTTGTCGCAACCGCGAGAATTTCTTGATTTCCTCAATTGTTGTTGTTTGGCTCTTCGTTCAGAGAGTTCGTTCTTTGTTCTTGGTATGCTTGAAAGAAGTATTTATCTAGAGGCAAGAACAAACTTGTTTTCACAGTTTGAAGGTTTACCGAAGGTGACTTCGGCAGTCGGATAAAAAATGTGAAGAGAATGCCAAAGTTATAAATATGTCATAATACGTTTGTACTTAAATGCAAATGAGCTGCAACTTTTGACATTATTTTCATGATTTTATATTTAGGTTAAAATGAGTTCGTAGAAATGTTCTTACTCAGAGATGTTTACTCAAGTATAATTATCCAACGACTGGGACTGCATGGGGAGGTCTCAGTGACAAATAACAAACGGGTGCCGCATCCAAATATGACCGCCTCAATGCAACTACATGGTAAACAGCTTAATATGGTGCATGTACAAATTTGAATCTTAAAGCTTTACAAATACAACATGGGGCAACCCACTGAAAGGATGGGAAAGGGATTCACTCCACTTTGACAAAATTTCTTCATTTTTATATGATATGGCAAGATATTGAAAATGGCGGAAATTTATAATTAACAAATATGTGTTCAATTTCTTGCGTATTCTGCCATGTTGCTGAGGCATAGTTTATGACTATATCGTTCAATGTGTAAATTACAATGAATTTCTGAGGAAATTGAAGGCACTTTGAGGTTTGATAAATTTCACAGAGTTGCAGCTCATGGGCCTTTAATCTAGCAAAAATGCATGTATACATCATTCAATATTCACAAATCATGGCGATCCTCCTTTTGCAAATATTTGAATCGTAAATTGTAAAAACTAAAACTACTGAGAAATTTTTATTCGCTGATACAATCGACGAGCAACTTTATCAGATAAAGTTGCTGCGCAGATGGATATAGAGACGTCCTGCAGTTGCTTTGAACGTATGCAGGTTTACGCGATACAAATATTCACGTGCCGCCAACTGGTAAATTCGGTTAATTTTACAAAATCATAACAAAACATGTTCCGAATGCTGATATACTGATTTAGCATATCTAACCTAAAATTTTGAGGGGAAAGGAGAGCTGTTTTTAACGGCCCCCACGCGAGAAATATATCCTCCCGCTGAATTATGATGCCAACTGCCCTCCAGTATCTATGGTCTGCCCGCTTCCCACCCCCACACTGAGTTCAAGCTCCCCACTGCCCTCCCACCATCTTTCTTCGGTCGGAGGGGGGGGGGGGGCGGTGGATTATTTTTTGCCGACTTCAAAAAGTGGTTGACCCTATCCCAAATTTCAAAAAACAGGGTGATCCCCATTCCAAATTTCGAAAATAGAGTGACCCCGCGCGACAAAGGTAAAACAAATGCTGGAATATAAATTATAATATATATATATATATATATATATATATATATATATATATGAGGGCACATTGTATACATTTGTGTATATATATATATATATATATATACACACACAAACACACACATATATATATATATATTTATATAATATATGTGTGTGTGTGTGTGCGTGTTGTGTGTGTGTAGGTGAGTGTATGTGTGTGTTGCTTTCTCATACTGAATTCTCATAGAGAAAACAGAAATTAGATGACTTTGAATTGCAAAGATCAAGACATCTCTGACAATCTGATTCAATAAGTAACGCGCCCCGTGGACGCGCTGAAAAATATTAAAAATCCAAATATCTCTGATAGATATGTGTTAAAGTCATGCGCTCAAATGGGCAAGCTGAAAATATATCTTATTATTAAAGTTAGGCTCCCTTAGGGTGCGCCGAACAGTACAACTGAATGATGAAATTCGTGGCTGGCACGATGAATTTTAGGCAAGTATGAGCCGTGTCAAAGTTCAAAAACACACTATCCCCCCCCTCTTACTGGGCATTTGAAAAACATGGTGACCCCTTCACCAAAGTAAATAAAAAACAGGGAGACCACCCCCCCCCATTAATCCACCGGCCGCCCCCCCCCGGCCGAAGAAACTGACCAGTTGCTTAGCATTGCTCCTTGATTAATCTCCTCTAAAATTCTATCGACCACGGCATTCCCCTCCCTCTATACGTATTTTCCGGTACCCACTGCCACAAATTTCCCCCTGCTCACTGAAAACACTAAAATTTCTTACCTGCCATCAGTAAATATTGACTTTTCCAACTGAATATTTTTGCCCGCCCGCTAAAAACTACGCACGAACATCTTTTGCACGAACACCCTTGTTGACGGCACCTTAATATTGATAATAGACTTACACATTTATAATAGTACATCAGTTTTGTTGAAAACCACGTACAAGCGCTTGGTGTTCATAATTACATCTCATCGAACAGCATGTGTACTTGTGTTAAAAGGTCTATTCAAAAACTCACATTATGACCTGAGAAAGAGACCGGCGAGTATCGGAGTTCATTGCCAAGTAGTAGTTCAAGAGAGCATTTCGAATTCTCAACAGACTGGTACTTTACTGAAGGTCCGGCCGACACCTGCCAAACGTAGACGCAAGAAGCAATCAAGAAGTTCTCGTACAAAGGAGTTTCGGAAACGCACAGTAGAAACTCCAAAGCCACGTCTCACGACCGCTAAACAGTCCAAAGAGTTCAAATTCCACTTAAAACCGTGGAAAGTCAATGGCTAAAGGCACAGCACCGAAGAAGTTGTGTAGAGAAATAAAGTATGCACTTAGACTCCCTGACGCAGCAAAGAAGAAAAAGAAAATCTTTGACGTCTTAAAGAAAAATACGAAGCAGTTTAGTGTCCCAGTCGACGATGACCATGTTCATTTCATCGCACATCCGGGTTTTGACCAGACACTTGAAGACATAGAGTTGCATTTCGAGACAGACTACGTGGACGAGGACCTGTTTATGGTGGGTTATCTGGAATACTGCGGATCAGATCATTTCGTGATGGTTGGTGAAGATGGCAAAGTCTACCAAGCGGAAGATGAGATTCTGTACGTTGTCAAAGAAGACTTGTATCGCTATCTGACTGAAGGTCCAACGAATCTCGGCTACTACGACTTCTACAGACACCTGGGTTCCGAAGGGAGCCTCGAATGCATCGGATGGAAGGAAGATTTGTTGGTTAGCACACCATCGTTTTCACTATATTTGTGGCTACTTGTGTAACATCTTGAACGGCAAAGCTCCGAGAAGCCTAGAGTTCTGTGAGTGTGCAGTGTGTATGAAACAATCTTGAAATACTTAAGATTCTGAAGATTTACAAAATTATAAACTGTATCAGAAAACTATGTTATAAACTAGGCTTCATCCTGCAAACCGCCATGCCAATCTGCACAATTATTCATAAAGAGTGCTGACTTAACTGAAGGAAAGACAGTTTTACAGCCATCTACTCGCAGAAGACGACACTAAATCCCTTCAGTCTATAATTTTGTAATTTCGTCGTTATGTTTTGACCTGCGTCGTTCTGTTTTGATCTCCGCTCTTCAGTTGTGATTTTCTTCATTCTGTTTGACCCGCGTAATTCTTTTTTGATCTGCGATCTTCTGTTTGAAATTGCGTCATTATGTTGTGACCCGCGTCTCTTGGGTTTTTTTTATGCGCTCTTCAGTTTATAATTTCGTCTTTCTGTTTGACCTGCGTCGTTCTGTTGATCTGATAGTCTAAGCTTATAGGATAGTACGAATTTTGATGTTGACAGAAAGGCTGCATTCACATACAAACATCTGTGGAGGGGGAGGGAGATGTCGAGTGGGGACTTGAAAAAAATTACAACATTCCAGGTGAGATCTGAAAAATTGACATCGCAAAGGGGAACTTGAAAATTTATTGAATATTAAATTCCTTTTCAAATACCGTCTGGCACTTTCATTTCTTGTCATTTCCATTTTCGGCGATTTTAGGAGATAACTTATTTGATAACATTCTCCTATTGGCAATATACTGGGTCTAGTTCAGTGTCAAACGTTCATGTCGCCGTACAGAGTAACCGTGCTATTTAAATAGTGCATAATGTCATCAATAACAACTGGAAGCTTCGTGTCGAACAATATAACAATTTGGGAGATGATAACCTGTGTGTTATTCGTACTTTCCTCATAGCCTACAATGTATAGTGAATCAACATTTTCAGTGAAATTCCAAAATCAAATTTCTTGCACACACATACACTTGTAACCACCTTAGCTTGATCAAGTACATTAATATCAATTATCAAACGTCTATAAGTACACATATTTAGCTAGTTTTGAATTGTAAAAAAATAATTCATAGTTTCCTCATAGACTACAATGTATAGTGGATCAATATTTTCAGTGAAATTCCAAAAACAAATATCTTGTACACATATGCACAAGTGACCATCTTTTTCTAACAAGTACAATATGTCAATTATTCACGGTTCACATATGCACAAATGTTGCAAGTTTTAAATTGGGAGAAAATTATTCAGGGCTTTTCATAGACTCCCATGTATGATGGATCAACATTTTTGGCGAAATTCCAAAATCAAATTTCTTGTACACATGTGCACTTGTAAACATCCCATGCTAATCAAGTACATTTATATCAGTTATCAAACGTTTATAGATGAACAGATTTTGCTAGTTTTATATTGGAAAATACGCTTTCATAGTTTTCTCATGGACTACCATGTATAGTGAATCAACATTATCGATGGAATCCAAAAATCAATTTTTTTGTACACACATGCACTTTTTACCTGTCACTTCAAGCAAAGTACATTATCACATACATGAATTATCACACACATATAAATAGAGATATATAACTTTTTATGGGAAAATGTTATAGTTTGCCCAATAGACTTCCATGTATCATAATTTGATATTTTTGGACAAAGCACTATATTGTTGCCTTCCTTTTGGGGAGTCATCAAAATTATAGCAAGTCAGAAAGGGGGGGGGACTTGAAGAAATTGCGAGTTTTTTAGGATGGTATTTGAAAAAATCTGAAAACTTGTTTTTGAATCTCCCGCCTCCCCACCCCTTCCAGAGGTGTTTGTGAATGAGGCCTAACTTTGTAAGAAAATTGATAGATGTCACTGAATGCCGGTCAGATCAAAATGCCAACGAAAGAACGTATTGAATAAGCTGCCTCACCAGGTCTCGGTCGGACTGCGAGTACATGCACGTCACAATGCAAGCGACCACATCGACCGCTTCTTTCATTGCTAAACACGGAACAATATTCATGTAATTAGGCGGACGTACGCTCTTGCGACCTGGGCTCTGTCGTCTCACGTGATGTCATATATATATATATATATATTATATATATATATATATATATATATATATATATATATATATATATATATATATATATATATATATATATATATATATATATATATATATGTATTTTATATATATATATATATATATATATATATATAATATATATAATATATATATATATATATATATATATATATATATATATATATATATATATATATATATATATATATATATATATATATATTTATATATATAATACATATAAACCCCCAAACACACACACACACACATTTGGCTGTCAATGGCTTGATGGATTCTTTATATTCCACTTAAGCGTTTCATACTATACGGCTTCAAAAAGTTTAGAATCGGTGAATATAAGTAAATCGGGTAACTCGAACCAAAGGATTTCATTTCCTCGGCGTGATCATCACGCTCACGCTAAGGTTAATAAGTGACTTTAATTAAACTGTGTGCATTAAACCGATGGTTCTGTTAGTATTGTTTACTCACAATATTAATTTTATTCTAATTTGCATCACAATAGCAGACCCCTGTAATAATCACACAAACTGTTTCTTTCATCTCCAGCATTGTCGCTTGATGCATGTTTCATTTTGTCCTTTACTTCTTGAATAGAGATCTAACAATACACTCTTCAAGCTACTTGCGTTTACGATCGTCACGACAGGCTATCACATGGTTTTAATTTAAGTATAATTATAACCGAGACAATGGCAAGTATTTCATAAATTCTACGTGGCTGTATGCCCCCAGAGTTTCAAAACACCATATTACTACTTAAAGAGCCATCATTATTTACAGCCTTGGGGACGGAGAATCAAAGGGGGATTACTGAAAAAATTAAAGCAACACCTCAAAGACCAAGAGACTTAAGGATTTTGAATTGTGGCAAATTAAAATAATCAAAAAAAGGATGGGATCACCATATTTATTTTCTACAAGCTTACGATGAACAGTCACTGTTTTGCACGAAAATCACTGAAAATCAATGTATAAAACCATTCATTTATAATAAAGTTCATGCAGTGAATGAAAATTTTACATTCTCATCGTACAATAACACAAAAGTAAAACTTTGAACACTAACACTCTAATTTAAATGAATAAAAATGTGTGACTAAATGGAATTGGAGTCTTGAAATTATTTACCTTTTACCAAATTTACCATTATTACACCAAAATTTCAGATATTAAAAGGTTTTTAATTAATGAATATTTTAAGCTTCTACTACTGTCAATTTTGGAAAACATTTTTAAGTAGCATCTAAAACATATATGTCTTGTATTTTTGAAACAAAATTCGCTGGGTCACTGTGCTCATGTTTTCACGTTTTGGGTGAAGCACTATATCAGCCATATAGATGTAGCCAGGAATTCAAAATTTGCATACTCTCTCATGACCGTCATTTTGTGTGCTCTTCAGCAGGTGCCATTGACCTAGCTAGAGTCGGTGATACATCCAAAAAGTCAACTGACGCTTTTAAAAATGAATCAATTTAAAAAATTGCCTTAGGAATATGGCTCTACAAACTGCTGATAACAGGTAGTGTCGAACATCAGCGAGCAGAACTGTGTATAATACATGTTTATTTTTTCTGTGCGTGATACCCCAGTAAATATTCGGCTATTGGAGATGATAATTCGTGGGACTTATCAATTTTGAGGGTATTGAGAGGATCAAAAAAAATAAATAATAAAAAAATGAGATTTCAATCGCGATTCCTTCAGCTCCCCTTCAACATTATGTGTGAACCCAGCCTCAAATTCATCGTTAATCAAACTTGTTTTTACATGTGAGATGATTTCTAACATGGCTAGCATCTGTAGCATGTATTTGTGGGTGGTTTTTAGCTAACGTATTCACACATGAGCTAATGCATGTTGTAGCGATATCTGTTTGTCTGTCCGTGTGTGTGTATGTGTGTGTGTGTGTGTGTGTGTGTTTACGTGATAACTCAAAAGCGGCTGAACGGATTCAAATTCAAATCAGATTTGTTAGACAGGTACTGTATGCTAATTGTAAGAACTAATTAGATTTTGTTAGTTTGGCTTGCATATTAATGAAGTTATGGAGTATCTTTTTTTTCATATAAAGTTTCCTATGGAGACAGTAATGACAGTGTCGACATATTATCAAGAAATACTGCACAAAATTTCATGAAACTTCTTACTGATGATAATCTCAGAACATCACGATGATATTGTGAGTTTCATGTCAATTATCTGTTTATTGCATATTAAATGAGGTTATGTAATTAGTGACATAGCTCCAAAATTCCTAAACCACATTTGATGATACCTGCTACAGATATTGATCTGATAGATATCAAACTATACTGAGAAGCATTGGGCAGAGTCAAGTTAATGAATAGCTCATTTGCATAATAAATGAGGTTTGTAATTAATGATTTAACACTGAGAGTACTGTGCAAAAGTTTATGAAACCTGCAACATATACTATCTGATTGTTGTGTGAAGCGTACTACTATGTAATGAACCTGTTGTAAACCACTTGGGCGCATTTAGTTCACATCTGTTTGATTATGTAATCGTTCGATGATCTTTCCTGATTTAAGGCTCTGCCGTCTGATTCAATTCCTTCATCGTATGATGCATTAGTGTCCATTGGCACTGCGTCTATTGTTTGAAAGGTTGCATTGTCTCTAGTTCGAGTTAAGGGAGCCCGCAATAATTACATGGTTGGGCCGGGGGAATTCCGTGCACATCTGTGCTGTAAATGTGACCCCCATCCTCGTGTCGAAAGTGTGACTTCCCCCTGTCAAACATTCTGAAGTATTCCCCCAGGAATTTCTGAAACAGTATAAGCTAATTTACATAACATTGATTCAATTGTTATGTAAGTTTGTGACAGAAATTACAGGGGGCCTGGCGTTTATGATAATATATGATAATATATCTAAATATATTTTGCTTGAAGTGGGAAGTAAAACGTGCATGTGTGTACAAAAAATTCGATGTTTGGATTTCATTGAAAATGTCGATTCACTATACACGGTAGTCTTTGAGAGAACTACGAACATTTCTTCAGATATGAAACTGACAATATCTGTGCATTTATAGACGTTTGATAATTGATATACACTTTGCCACCTGTCCCATAAATTTTTGTCTCTTGTCTTTCACCTGTTCGAGGTGTTTAATGTAGGACACCACTGCATCTTCTTTGCTTGTTAAGCTTGTAGATAATGTGTATGTATTTAAAAGAATCGGACTAATTCGTCGGTGATTTCCTATTGAGGAAATATCACATGGACAATCGAAGGTGTGGCTGTAAAATCAGCTTCTGTTGAAAGTGACCCTCCGCAAGATAGGTTTATAAAAATGACCCCCTGGACAGTTTTCTAAAAAGTGACCCTCCCAAACAAACGACGAAATTACAAACTGTAGTGAAGATTGCATATCAAACAGAACGACGAAATTACAAACTGAAGAGATTCGGCCACGACAGCTATCGACTCATTTGACAACAGTTTCACTTACAAGGAAATTGAACACTCTTCAAATCAGCAATAGGAATTAATGCAATATTGTCGATGTGTAATATGATTGGTGCAAAGTAAAAAACATTGCCGCATTAAAGATTTGCAGTTTGCTATTAACATATATAGCAATTGTTTCAATCTATTTCAGATTGTCTTTTGAAACGTAACAATTGTATTTTGTTTGTTCGCAGGACGAAATCAGCAACTACAAGAACATTCATTAGGATACCTAGGGAGATCAACAATAACAGTTTAATAGCAAAAGTCATTATATTCACTATTTTGAAGATGAGTTCTTTGTTCGAAAGATGGCTGATCAAATTCAGATGGCGAGCAAGTGATTCGGTCGATGACAACTAATACGTCCTATGGAACGAAACATACTGAAACATGTATGTGCAATAATACGATGTTGGCATTTTGATTAGCACAAACTTGACTTCAATTATTCAAAAAAGTGTATTCAATCTTCAACTTGAATCGATGACAGTACTAATACTAGTCCTGTATAGATTTAATAACAAGTCATCGTTGATGACACAGTCCCCACTTGTTAATTGGTAATTTGATTACAGGTCCTCGGAGAGTGAGGATAGAGTCCTGTTCATTAACTGGGTCTGTGATTAAAAATACTGCAATACAGATGAGGCTTAATGGCCGAGAATGAGCTCCATGGTGGTGAAAATGTAAAACCAATCTGGGCTGCCACCCTAATTACAAAAATGATTCAAGTAGTAATTAATCGACAGGATGTTGCAAATCATTTTCCATTCATTTATAACACACCCCAAAAAACAAAAATTCATTATGTATGCAAAGTAGCAATTAATTTAAATGACACTGCTAAGTGTCACTGAATTGTATTACAGCACTATGAGATCAACATCTATACCATGTTTCATCAAATTTGATGTACTATTTCTGGACATATCACTCAAATCAGGAAAGTTCATTAATTACGCATATTGAAATTTATCAACATGGCACTGATAAACGTCATTATTCACTGTTAAAGCAACAGCATCTTTACCAAGTTACATGAAATTTGATGAACCATTTCTCAGTATAATGGCCTTACAATATATGCAAATCAGCAGTTAATTGATATGATACTGCTACATATCTTTACATGCCATTACACTATTGGAGGATAAATATACGTACCACGTTTCATTAAATTCGATTCAGCGCTTCTAGACATATTACACTAATTATGAAAGTTCATCAAATTTGCAAATGAGCAATCAATTGACATGATGCTTCTTAATGTCTTCACACAGTATTACAGTACTGTGAGATTAACATCTATACCATGATACTGTTACATAACATTGCACGTCATTACACTACTGGAAGATTTACATCAGTATCACGTTGCATCAAATTTGATGCAACATTTCTAAACATTTCATACTAATTATGAAAGTTCATCAAATATGCAAATTTGCAATTAATTGACATGATACTTCTTCATGTCTTCACACATTATTACAGTACTCAGAGGTCAACATCTGTACCATGTTTCATCAAATTTGATGCAGCATATCTGGACATATCACTCTATTCAAGAAAGTTCATTTCATATGCAAATTAAAACTTTATTAACATGACACAGATAAATGTCTTTATTCACTGTTAAAGCAATGTGAGCTCAACATCTGTACCAAGTTTCATGAAATTTGTTGAACTATTTCTTGACATATCAGCCTAATTAAGAAAATTCATTAAATATGCAAATAAGAAATTAATTGACAAGAAACTGCTACATATCTTTACACGCCATTAGACTCCTGGGAGAACAAAAACTGTATCATGTTTCATTAAATTTGATGCAGCATTACTAGACATATCACAATAATTATGAAAGTTCATTATATAAATTAGCAATTAATTGACATTCTTTACATATATATATATATATATATATATATATATATATATATATATATGTGTGTGTGTGTGTGTGTGTGTGTGTGTGTGTGCGTGTGTTTGTGTGTGTGTGTGTGTGTGTGTGTGTGTGTGTGTGTGTGTATTGATACCAGCTCTAATAAGAGAATTTTCACTATTCATCAACCTCAAATTTCGAGCGTAAAGTGCGCTGTATACTTTCGAAAGTCAAAATGTTGTTCTGAACAAAAGTGTTCGAGATACTTAATCTTCTGTCAATACCAAACGAAATCTAAAACCGTTGTTATGAGCAACGCGAACATTATTGATACACCGATTTGTGAACTTACTCCAAATCCAAAGATGTGAGCAATACATTTTAGTTCAATAAGTTATAAAAAGTCTAGTCTTGACCGAGTACGAACTGTTCCAAAACTCGCGGATAAACGTGTTAGCTCTGGCATAAAACAACCTCAATTGACGCTTAATATTATCATTATAATCGCCATTGCAGTTGAAAATGACACCAAAGTACACATACGGAATCTTACAAATATTTAGCATATTAGGCAAAATGGCAAGACACTTAGATTTCAAAGCATTAAAGACAATATCATGGTCATTAACATATTGAGTACAAATATTTAAGAGCTTGTTGATACCCCTGACACTAGGACAAATCAGTACTATGTCTTCAGCATATAACAGGTGATTCATGCACTTTCCACCAAAGAAGCTGCCGATATTTTTCTTTACAAGTAATTGACGAAGTTTATCAACATAAACTGAAGAAAGACGTGGGGAAAGTATACCGCCTTGTCTCACACCATTACATGTTTTAAAATGTTTAGATAAAACATAACCCCGTCTTAAAGCAAATTCTTGATGCCTATACCAATAAACTAACATACGAACTATAAATTCGAAATACCTGCATCAATCATTTTGCGAAATAGTGTCCAGTGATTCGCATAATTGAAGGCTTTTGTCGCATCAAGAAAAGAAAGGCAAACAGGGATATTATGACGCTTATAAAAATCAATTATTTCTTATGATAAAAACACACATATCAGTTGACTTTCTTTAAAACCAAATTGATGATCACTTTTGTACAGTAGACTATCGCACTTATCAAGAATGAATAATTCATACATCTTAGAAATGGCAGTGGCAATAGCAATTGGGCGATAAAATTATTAACTTACTGTTGAATACTTATTAAGCCTGCTAAATACTAGTGCACATGACCCTTTCAATACTGTGGTCATGTGACCTGGCTGCCACCTTGAATGCATAGTTTGTATTGTCCTTGATTCTGCATAAAACTTGACCAATAAAAAACTAATAACAGCTTTTGTAGGGCATAACACTAAGATGCAATATGCCAAATGTCAGGTTCATTGACCTTGTCATTTTGTTAAGTGATTAAATTTATATTTTCCACTAACTAATTATGTGAAATCAATGTATCTCAGGAACTACAAGGTTATAGATTTCTTTCCTAGTTCATGTAAGTCAGTATGGAGCCAAGATTTTTTGACCCTTTTGATGACCTCGAATTACCTTTGACCTACTTTCATGTATCATGGCCCTGATTCGAATACCGTTGCACCAAATGACTGCAATTCGGCACATGGATAAAACTCAAACACCATGATTTTTGATTTTGTTACCATGCTGACTGGTCATATGAACGAGTGGCTATCTTTGATTGAAACATATAAATCCATCTCATTCGCATTAAAACCAATCAATCAAAATTATGTTAACAGTATTTGCAGACCATAGGGCAAGGTCACTTCATGCCAAATTTCAAGACCACAGGCCATGTCGATTTTGATAAGAAGATTTTTGAAGTATTATTTTTGACATTTTTTAATGACCTTTGACCTGCCCTACACCTCTGCTGCTAAGCTATGGCCCTATCTGATTCTAGTCAATATAAGAGTCTGAATGGGCTCAGCGCTGGTGTCAATCCAACATTGTCAGTTATTGGACCACACCTAAATTTCGCGGTAGCTGTTGACCTTTGATCCTAATATGATACTGTACCTCATTAAGTATGTACATATCTAATTTTTTGCTTGTCAATAGGGTTAGAGGTCTGAATTTGGTATACAGTGATAAGTATGGGAACAAAGATTTTTGACGTAATGTCACGTGACCAGTCACTTCCAATACCTCATTTTATTATGCACATATTTAATTCTGGGCTTTGGAATAGAGCTAAAGGTCTGATACATTGATAAGTATGGAAGCAAAGTTTTGTGACAAAAAGTCAGGTAACAAGCCACATCTTGCACCTCGTTAATTATGCACGTATCTTATTCTGGTCCCTCCAATGGAGCTAGAGGTCTTATTTTTGGTACACAGGAATAACTGTGGCAAGAACATTTTTGACAGAATTTCACGTGACCTTGATGACCTTTGAACTCAAATATGCATATGCAGTATGCAGTAACCAAAATGCTATGCCCTTCATATTTGGTATGATGGGGGACCTTATTGTGCCATATCCTGTACATCATTGAATATGTGCATATCCGATTTGTGACTAGCCTATTAAGCGAGAGGTCTGATTTTTGGTACACAAACAAAACTATGGAAGGAAAATATTTTTGCAAAATATCACGTGACCTCGATGACCTTTGACATAAAATATGCATCTGTGCCTATAAATGAGTAACACAAGTGCTACGTCTCTCATATTTGGTTTGACGGGGGACCTTATAGTGCCACGTGGCCACATCCTGTACCTCATAATATATGGATATGTTTAATTCTTGGCTAACCAATAGAGCTGGAGGTATGGTTATTGGTACACTGGCATAAGTGTGGGAGGAAAGTCTTTTGACAAAATGTCACGTGACCTCGATGACCTTTGACCTCAAATATAAATATATGTCTATAAATCAGTAACCACAAGTGCTCTGCCCTTCATATTCGGTATGATGGGGGACCTTCTTGTGCCACATCCTGTAGGTCATTGATTATGTGCATAACCTATTCTTGGCTAGCCAATGGAGCTAGAGGTCTGATTTTTGGTATATAGGATAAATATTGGAAAAAGTTTTTTGCCAGAATGTCATGTGACCCATGACCTTTGACTGCAACTTCACAAATATGCCTATATATCAGTCGCCACAAATGCTACCTCCTATTTGATGGGATGAACAACATAAAGGTACCACATACTGTACCTCATGAAATATGCACATATCTAATTCTAGGCTAACCAATAGAGATAGAGGTCTAATTCTGGTATACATAGCGGATACATTTAAGAACAAATTTTCATACCAAAATCGTCAGAGACCAAGACGATCTTCGACCTCGACTGAACAATTATGCTAATAAATCAGTAACCTTTAAGTTCTACATCCTTTAAATATGATTGAATGAAGCACCTAACTGCAATTTAGGGTTATTGTTGTACTTTTTCTAGTGTTTGAAGGTGCCTGGGCCCCTTGAAGCCGCTTTCAGCTTTAATTATTATTATTATTATTATTATTATTATTATTATTATTATTATTATTCTATATTTCAAAGGGTAGTCTGACTTACAAAATTTATTGTAATTTACATTAGAGGCCTCATTATTCTTGTGGACACAACATTTAAGCGGGCAAACATATATTTATTTGGTTATGCAGTCAATATGTAACTATGCAATAAAACTAAAAGAACAGAATCATGAAAATAAAGATTGAAACATGATATCTGACTCTGGCTGTCTCATTTCTATCATGATTAAATTATTGGGTTAGGGACGAACCATTAGATCTTGGGAGGGGGTGGTCAAAAATAGATAAAAAAAATTACACACGTGAGCATATGTCGCAGCATAGACAGTGGCCACTGTCTATGGTCGCAGCGATGTCTGTCTGTCTGTCTGTCTGTCTGTCTGTCTATCTGTCTGTCTGTCTGTCTGTCTGTTGGTCCGATATCTCAAAAACGGCTTATAACCAAACATTAAGAACTTTCTACGGAATTATCGGTATTAAATACTTTACAAAACTAATACAGTTAGTAAATGTAGTACCTGTTGTAATCTCATACGCATTACTAAGGTTTGTATGAGAAAAAAATGCGCCGTTTAACACGAAGATATTTCTAAATGGGGACGTTAATCATAGAAGATAATCATCATTGCAAAACTTTTCCTTTACAGGACATACGTTTAAATGTTAACATATTATTAGTTTTGAATACCAGCACAAAACTTTAAAGTCGAGAAAAATGCAATCATTTAAATCAGCTTATCAGGTAAACGTTCGACAAATACATTCACGTTGCAAACATTTCATCTTTCTAATAGGTATAGTTGATTCAAATTTGACTGTGTCTTGCTAAATTCAATACAAGGATTACGCCTTCTAACCCAGAATCACTCTGTAGGGGAGGGGAAATAGCGCCCTACAAGTTATTATGTGGTGTTAAAATGACCCGACGCCCAATACCAAAATCTTCATTTGGAATATGTAGAATGCCAAATGTATTGTGTTATAAAATGATGGAAGATATGTGCACAAAAGAGGACTAGTGGTCTGGGACATAAACGATTACTATCTGGAAGAACAGAAACTTTTAATGAGCAGTCGATAACATATGCTCGTAGAATACATTGAATATGCAGGTAGGAACTGTCAAACGTACATCCATCCTCTGAACAGATTTCTCTTATCTTTGCCAAAGGACTTTGTTCACCAAGTCTAAAATATTATTTCCAAACCTTGATCTTGTCATAATCTTTTCAATATGTGAGCGTGTCAATAACAGCAAGAACAGGGGCAAGTTTATTTACTTATTTATTTATTTATTTATTTATTTATTATGTCATCCAACACTGAGGCCGAGCCTTATGACTTGATGTTGGTAGAAAAGTACTAAAGAACACAAATAAGTACAAGGCAATATTGCAGACATGAAACAAAATGTAGTTAACGCACAAGAATCCCAAAATTGAACATACAATCATCATACACAATCAGTAAAAGAAGCTTTTCAACAAGAGATACACATATATTACAAATTTGTGATTTGAAGATACTAGTAATGCAACTTGAAAACACATTGACATCGAAAACATTATATTAACTCTGACATTTGTCGTTAATTTCTGATCCACCCAAAAACGTTAAAATGTCCGGCTGCGGACAAATACGTAACATCAGAGAGACAAATATATCAGTTGGGATGCCCATCGCCCAATGACGCCCTCTAGAGTTTCATTCATTCTAACAACAGCATAGTGGTGATATATGACAGGTAATTGTCTTGGCTATCGATTTTCTCCAACTTTCTATGTATTTCAATTGATTACTACATATTTAAATATCCAGATTATATTTCTGTCGTTTTTTGTCTGTTTATTATATTGATCGCGGATACATTGATTCTAAGTATACAACTATGAAATTAAAACTGTATTTTGAGGCTGCGATTCATTAAAATATTTTGCACTAAGCTAAGCATTTAAAAGTTTACTGAAAGCATAGTTTTCTGCACATCTGCCCCAGGGGTATAGTATATCACCATAGGGACCATCAGGATCAAAGATGACACTGTGGTACATTTTTTTGCATCTCTTACAGGGACCAACAGGTTGTAAGTTTTCAAAAACCTTTTTCTCGTCCCCATATTTAAAGGCCGAACAACGTACCTCCTTTAGAACTGCATTTAAATTCGAAAAACCCTCCTTTTGCTTCAGCTCTCCTTGCGCTAAATCTATAGCATCTCTCACGTGTTGGTGGAAGTAAACTAGTTTCAAGTTTTCGATGTAATGTTCAACTAGCTTATTGTTCTTGTGCTTGAATGCGCCCACGTTAGCGCCCCAGTACTTCAATTCGCTATCGGCATGACGATAAACTCTGCAGAACACTCTAGCTGAGAGGGGTTCTCCTTGTTGTTGTCGAGTCTTGATTCCCGATACACCATCCGAAACCAATCCGCTATGTTCTCGTCTGTTCCTTGCAATATCAGTTGGCCCTTTGTAAGTACACCAAAATAAATAATATGTAAATAAATGAGCACTTCATGTCATCCATCTCATATAGTTTAAGGTAGTATGCGTGTTGACATTGAAAGGTTTAAACCTTCGCTTAAACTTTCCTGGAGGAAACGTTTGACCGTTCTCTTATAAAATCAAGAATAACAATCGTTGTAAGGTGTGAAGTTTGGCACCACTTACATTTAAATTTACCGATATTTGATATGAGATTTTCGATTGTTACAAAAGTAAGAGAGTGAAGAGTTTATTCACTCCAAGGGCTTTACAATAAGTCCATTTAAACTGTGCATCAGAAAAGTTTAGTAACAATTTTATCGTCAAATATTTGTCCCCGAGGCGAGTTACCTTTCATACTCTCATATGCCCTAGTTCACAGGAATCAGATTTAGGACAGCCCTTCAAATTTCAAGATTTTAGAATTGTCCGTTTGCAAAGCAATGAGATTATATGAGACAGCATGATTGCAAGGAGCTGTTATGATCTTGCCATCACATTTTGCGCACATTGTTTTATCCCCAGTCCTTTCAGAAACAAACAGGCCACTAAAACCAGTTGACTTTTACGTTGATTTATTGCCCGTGAAATTGACAGGCTTTCGTCTTAGCATATTAAAACATTGACTGATCTCAGTAAAGAAATTCCAGCCAACAGAAATAATCCACATTGTAAAAACATAATTCTTTGAAAAGATGGGGACAGTTTAATTTGAAATATGTCTTCTACACAATTTAATTGTACAAGCTGGAGTTTTACATGTATGTGTGGAGCAAATGTGCTTCCATACAATATCACCATTGACTTAAAACAGGGGGAATATCAGTTGAAAATGTTTGCAATATTTTGTATGCAATGCTAGACTTAGCAATATGAGACTTCCTACAGGTGAAAATTCTCTTTATACATTATGTAAGAGAGAAGATTAACTATTGTTCAATGTATTATACAGGTGCCAACACGTTACAATGTTAAATGTTTTGGAAAGCTTTATTTATGTTATGGGGACACAAACTGGATCTGCGAAAAAGGCCTGAAGCTTGGCAAGTTATTTCAGGAGATCATGTATTTTTAATTTTTTACTTCTTCTTGGCTAGAGATAAATTTATGCCTGCCAGCGCCGATGTAGGAAAGATGAAATCAAATTTACATCTTTTGAAAAATGTGTACACTCAGTACAACCAGATATGAACTGAAAATGCTCACGTGTTTCATTATTACTGCAGATATGTGTAAATTTGAACCTTTGCCACATGTTTGCAACTTCATTGAAAGTATTATAATCAACATAATGAACAATATTCACAGCAGATTAACTCTAAAAGATCATGATTTACAAATATGTTATCAGCTGAAACAAAAATATTAAAGTTCTTTGACTGCTGTCATTGCACCACCACTTTGTACACCAAGTATAATTACCTTTAGCCAAGTCCTTCAAGCCATATATGCCGAACTGTGAAAGCTCATTAGATATGCAAATTATAAAATAAGCTGGTATGAAAATGTGAAATGACTTTCGATATTGTTTTAACCTCGAATAATCATCAATGTAGATAGCATGTTTTGCCAACTTTAATCAAGTAAATCCCAGTATATATCCCTAATTAAAAAAGATCATTGAAAATGCAAATTAGGAATTGGCTGAAGAAAAAAATGCTTAAAATGTTGTATCATAGTATCTTGAATGTATATAGCAAGTTTTGTCAACTTTGGTCAAGTCATTTCAAATATATATCCCTAATTAGCAGAGTTCATTAAATATGTAAATTAGGAATTGGCTGATAAAAATGCTTAATGATTTTCAATAATGTTGTATCATAGTAACTTTAATGTATATAGCAAGTTTTATCAACTTTGGTCAAGTCAATTCAGATATATATCTCTAATTAGGAAAGTTCATTAAATATGCAAATTAGGAATTGGCTTAGAGAAAATGCTTAATGACTTTCAATAATTTTGTATTATAGTCTTTAATGTGCATAGCAAGTTTCATCAATTTTGATCAAGTCAATTCAGATATATATCCCTAATTATGAAAATTCGTTTAATATGCAAATTAGGAATTGGCAGAAGTAAAAATGTCTTTTGACTTTCAATAATGTTATATCACAGTATCTTTGATCTATACAGCAAGTTTCAACAACTACAATCAAGTTAATTCAGATATATATCCCTAATTAGGAAAGTTCATTAAATATGCAAATTCGGAATTGGCTGAAGTTAAACTGTTTAATGACTTTCAAGAATGTTGTATGATAGTATCTTTAATGTATATAGCAAGTTTCGTCTACTTTGGTCCAGTCAATTCAAATATATATCCCTAATTAGGAAAGTTCATTAAATATGCAAATTAGGAATTGGCTGAAGTTAAAATGCTTAATGACTTTCAATAATGTTAAATCATAGTATCTTCAATATACATACCAAGTTTGGTCAGTTTTGATCAAGTCAAATCAGATATATATCCCTAGTTAGACCACCAATGTCTCGCACTGGTAAGAATCCGAAGGTCAGGAAAAGCGATTTCGATCAGAAGTGGCTGAAATCGTACGATTGATTGAGACAAAAATCAGATGCAAAAATGTATGGGACTGCCGCGTGTTCAGATCGTGTCCGAGTTAGCCATTTCGAGATCTGTGTAGCAGTACGTCAACATGACGTTGAAGCCATGTGTGTCACCTCGTGTCACGCATTCGTAAACTTGCATGGATTTGTTCGATTGAATTTATGAAACAGTTGCACTTGATCCAGTTTCAGAACCCATGACCCGTTTTACAATATTCAAGGCACCATGAAATGAAATAAAAAGGAACTACATGAGCTAAAATAATCATTCGTGTGATCATCTGAATACAGCAGCTATGTACGTACGGTTAGGGTATACAGTAAAGGTTCAAAGGTCGCGTGTGTTCAAGCATACTCCACACAATGCATGGCCGCGGCCGACGCGGCGCAGTTGTCAAAGTTCCGTACGTTTGTCGAGGTAGAAGTCGATGCAATTTCAAATCTTGTTCTGGAAAATACCTGGTATCAATATTTTCGGGCTTCTCTTTATTATGAATTGAGTTTTAAAGTCAACATATTTCTCTGCAGGCATATGGCATGCTCCTCTGACTCTGAATTGTAAGTGCAATATTCAGTCCCGTATGAACTTGTCCGTGTAACCGTTTTGCCATGGACGTTAAAAAAGACGTCAATGGTTTTAGCATAGCGATCTGGCTAGTAGAGACAAACATGTACCGGTAGTAACAGAGGATCACATAAACGTCTGATTTTGAATGTTAATCTAGAAAGAACTAGAAGACTTTGAATGAAAATATGGATGTAATATATGAAATGCTTAGAGTGCATGAAAGATCTTACTTTATCCTTTTATTGTGGGATTTTTTCTGATAACATGGAGTGACTTTTGTATTGCATAATTAACATAAAATTTACATAGTTATTGTTATGCAAATTACCGATTCTGTTTCAGAAATTTCTGGGGAGAACACTGTATGCAAATTAGCAACTATCTTTCATGTCACCTCTTAATGGTTCCCACTGATGATATATCTTGGTGTGATTAATACTTGTAGCAAATCTCATCAATTGTGTGCAGTTGTTTTCAATTTATATCCGTTTTTTTCTAAAATTAATTAATTATGCAAATGAGCAAAAAGTATGCAAGCCAAACCCCCTAAAAACTAATAAGTTCTTGCCATTTGCTATTTAAATCTATGTACCAGATTTGATTCTGATCTGATAAGCTGTTTTTGAGATATCGGACCAACAGACAGACAGACAGACAGACAGACAGACAGACAGACAGACAGACAGACATCGCTGCGACATATGTTCACGTGTGTCAACACGTGAGCAAAAAACTGAGGATTACATTGCTGTCAGGATGAATGCTCATGGTAAAAAATGAAATGTTTGTTTGAAGAAAATTCACCAGGACCCTATATGCAAAACTGACATGAATTACATCTAACTGTATTTGGAGGTAAACGGGGAAATTTGCCAATTGTAACATAATAGTTGTAATATAATAGTACCAAATGTATTGTGTCATGTTACTTTTTATAGTCAGTGAACTTTTTTAAAAAGTCGCTGGCCTAGTAATGATTAGAAGCCGGGTTATGACGTCATTGTTATGGCGGCGCACTAACCATCTCCAGAATTACTGTGAACGGCGGCCTCGGCGTGATGCCTCCTTTATGAGTTTCATTTGTTCCTCGTTCTTGAAGTACTTCTCACGCAACTGCCGTGAAAATCCCGGCAAACTTGTTTCTTCTACCGGCGCACTGCTGTATCGAAGAACAACTTCAAGAGTCTTCACAAACTGAATGAATGAAATGGAAGTTTCGTTAAAAGATTTTATAATCATCTTGCTTCTTGTTGGCGAAAAAGGAAGAAAGTTGAAAACCATTTATTGTTTTAAAACTACAACCAGATATGAACTGAATATGCTCACGTGTTTTACAACAGGTTCATCAATAGTAGTACGCTTCACAGAACAATGAGATATATGTTATCACTATATGTAGCAGGTTTTTTCAACTTCGCACAGTACTCTCAGAGTTTAATCACTAATTACAAAATTTTATTTAATATGCAAATAAGCTGTTAATTAACTTGACACTGCTCAATGCTTTATGGGACAATTAGATATCCATCAGATCAACATTTGTAGCACGTTTTATTTAATTTAATGCTGTAATTTTAGAGTAATGTCACTAATTACAAAGTTCATTAAATATGCAAATAAACCCTAAATTAACTAGACACTGTTCAATGATTCATAGCACAATTAAATATTTATCAAATCAATATCTGTAGCACGTTTCACAAAATTTTTGTGCCGAAATTTCAGAGTTATATACCTAATTACAAAGTTTATTAAATATGCAAATGAACCCTTAATCAACTTTACACTACTAAATGCTTTACAACACAGTTAGATATCTGTCGTATCAGTATGTGCAGCAGTTTTCATCACATTTGATGCAGTTATTTCGGAGTTATATGACTAATTATAAGACTTCATGAAATATGCAAATGAGCTAATTATTAACTTGACACTGCTCAATGCTTCTCAGTACAATTTGATATTTATCAGATCAACATCTGTAGCAAGTTTCATCAAATTTAACGCTGTAATTTTGGAGTAATATCACTAATTACAAAGTTCATTAAATATGCAAATGAACCCTTAATTAACTTCACACAACTAAATGCTCTACACCACGATTAGATATCTGTCGGATCAGTATCTGCAGCAGATTTTATCACATTTGATGTAGTTACTTTTTGAGTTATATCACTAATTACAAAACTTCATAAAATATGCAAATGACCTATTTGTTAACTTGACACTGCCAAATGCTTCTCAGTACAATTAGATATTTATCAAATCAATATCTGTACCTAATTTCACTGACTTGGGTGCCGTAATTTCAAAGTTATATACATAATTACAAAGTTCATTAAATGTGCAAATGAACCCTTAATTAATTTCACACTACTAAATGCTTTACACTACAGTTAGATATCAGTCGGATCAGTATCTGCAGCAGATTTCATCACATTTGCTAACGTTATATCGGAGTTCATACCTTCATAAAATATGCAAATGAGCTATTTATTAACTTGACACTACCTAATGCTTCTAAGTATAATTAGATATATATCAGATCAATATTTGTTGCAAGTATCATCAAGTTTGGTGCAGGAATTTCAGAGTTATCTCACTAATAACACAAGTTCATTAAATATGCAAATGAGAAGATAATTGACATGACACTCACAGTATCACCATAATGTCTTAGATTGTCATCTGTGAAAAGTTTCATGGAATTTTGGGCAGTATTTCTTAATATATGTCTACACTGTCATTACCGTTTCCATAGGGAAACTATCGTAAGGAAAAAACGATATTGCATAACTTCATTAATATGCAAGCCACACTAACCAAAATCTAATCACTTCTTGCAGGTAGCATATGGTACCTGTGTATTAAATCTGACTTGAATCCGTTCAGGTTTTTTGAGTTATCGTGTAAACAGACAGACAGACAGACAGACAGACAGACAGACACACACACACACAAACACACACACACACGGACAGACAGACAGACATCGCTATGACATTAGCCCACGTGTTTACACACGTGAGCTAAAGAAGCAGCTATAATCCAGGGGACCAAACACATTTTTTAGAGGCAATGACCCATGTATATTATGTCACCAACTGCACAAGTATTTATAATATCACCAGCTAAACTTATCTATACGTAGTCGTTAGCTGTTGAATTACGGTAGTAAACATTGGTGGATTTCTACCAGTGCAAGGTATTGTATAACATTTACATATCTCGAGATTCGATTGATTCGTAGCGACTCCATAAGTATAGCAGAAACCATGCGAATTTTGATGAGTTTGCGACCAATTAAACTTAAATAATTAACAAAACATGGATTAGGCTGCGTTCACAAATAACGATTAGGGGGGGGGGGCTGGAGGAATTTCGATTGAAATCTTATTTTTTTTCAGATCCCCCCCCAAGTACCCCAAAAAATTTTCAAATGCCCCCCCTCTATATGGTCAAAATTTTTCAAGTCCCCCCCCCCCCTAACTATCACAGGCCCGCATATTTGTAAAGGATGTGAGCGCAGAAAAAATAAACATGTATAGCGCCGTTCCGCTCACAGGTGTTCAACACACCTGTTTTAGCACTTCCTATAGTCATATTCCCAAGGCAAGTTCTTTAAATGCATCAGTGAATTTTTAGATTTATTGGTCTAAAAGCCAACATGAGTTAACCAACTCTGGCCAGGTCAATTGCTCCTGCTGAAGAGCACACAAAATGACAATCATGAGAGAGTAGGAAAATTGTGAATTTTGGCTAATTGCCATATTGCACAGTGACCTACCAAAAATTTGTTTCAAAACTACAAGACATATATGGATTAGATGCTACTCAAAATTGACAACACTGGAAGGTAAAATGTTTCATCAAATAAATGTTTTATTCTCTGAAATTTTGGGTGTAATAATTTTAAATTTGTTTAAAAAATAAATAATTCCATTTGGTCACATATTTTTTCTTTTAGTCTTTACTGTTCAAAGTTTTACATCAGATTCTGTAACATTTTATAACAAGAATGTGAAAATTTAGAAAATCAAGCATGATGACCCCCATCTTTTTTCTTTAATACCCGTATTTGATTATTCTCATATGCCAGAATTCAAATATTTCTATGTGTTCTTCCATGTGTTGCTCTCTGGCCTGATCTTGTGTACAAGTATGTTTCACTGTCATGAGCATCATTTGACCCAAACTCTTCTGCATGTACATCAGAGTCAGAGCTATCTCTTGCACTGATCAGGTATGCAGTGACAGTGACACTGCAGGAGGAGAGCATTAATGATAGTGACACTACCCGTAGGCAGTAGCTGTATTAACTTTGATAATTTTGGCAATATTTTTGTTCAGTTTTACAACAGCAATCTTGTTCTACTCCCTACAGCATGTTGAATTGTCTAGTATTCAGCTAATGCTATCACTGCCTATATATGTGTACCATGCATTAAAACACTGACAACTGACTGTCAGCCTGGACTCCAATTAAATTATCACCAAATACGTATTTATATTTATATATACAGGCTTTGTTGACAAACTAAATATTGTGTGTTTGCGCATGCTGTAGGGAGATAGCAGCAAACTATATTTGTTCCATTGCATAGAAATATTGCAGAAATCATTAACAGTTGCAGTTTCTGCCCAGGTTAGGAGGCTAAAGTTTGTTTTTTACGACAAACCACACATTTAGATTTTTTCGAGATACAAGTCATGAAATGTGACAAAATGGTTCTAAATTTTGTTAAATTATTACTATGATGACATTAAAAATGGTATTCATTTTTCATTGAATTATCTACAAAAACTTGGAATAGGAAAATGTAAAACACAAAAGGGAACCAAAAATTTTCAAGTCCCCCCCCCTACAGGTAGAGCAAAATTTTCAAGTCCCCCCCTCTACTACCCCAAAAATTTTCGAATCCCCCCTGAATTCCTCCAGCCCCCCCTAATCGTTTTTTGTGAACGCAGCCTTAACTTTTAAAACAACGGTCAAGTATCACGAAGTGTAGAATTTGTGTTGCTTAACGATTGATCTCGAAGACGAAGACACTTCAAAATAAATATTATTTGTTATGCCATTCTCTGATTTAGACTATTACTGCAAGATGCATTACTTAATTCTGATGTGCGTCGTCATTCGAAATGTGAAGCGACCTTTTACTACTTTCTAAAAATCCTACTGAAATACATGTGAAAGACATCCCCAACATCGAAAAATAGTTGCCAACCACTGGTTGTCTTTCGGTGTGCCCTGGTGGGATACAAGCACATGTAAATACATATAGTGACAACGATATCGCAGCGTTCGGCATACTGTGTATCCCTCTCTGCTACAGACAAGGAGCCTCGTCTATGTTTACAATAAAGTTTACTATACCACTGCACTAGATCAGAACACTGACCTCACATAATGCGACGTCTACAGGTCAATAAAGGTTGTCGCCTTTATCGGGCAAGGCATCAGATGTTTATGTTTATCGCTTCATATCTTGCGATATTGTTTATCACATTGATTTCCTATCTATTCAGTAACATTTCAATCCATCATGTTACAGCAGTCCAGTTTCTCAGGTTGCTGCTTTCTGATGCAAGTTTGAAAACACAGCTGATGCTTAGGCCATTGACATTACTGATCCTCCGGCCGAATTATTTTTGCGTCACGAGTTGACCCTTTTTCTCGGACATTATAATATTATCTGGTAGGAAGACATTACAGGGTAATTAAGAAGGGGAGATAGGTTTCGGTTCTTCTAAGCTTTAAGGCTTGCTTAGATTCTGCAGTTAAGAGTGGAAAGCTGGCAAAAGTGGCATATAAACATGTGTATCGTTTCTAATTTGAATGCTGGAATACACACGATACGATACAAAATATATGACTTTTAATTGACGAGTGAATGAAATATAAAGAAATTCAATTATGTGTTGTCGTTTTGAATAAATTTAACCCTTTCAAGACCGCATAGAGTATAAACCCAATTCGAGAGTCCGTGTAAGATTGAATGTTTAACTGTACGATTCATGACGATTATCCTTAAGAATATCTTCAAATTGCTTACAATATTTTATGGGTTTTAAAAGTGCCAGCACATCTCATGTCCAACATTTCATTTCTATTGGTACAATGTCGTAGAAGTGATTTTATTGCACAAAAATTGTCGTAAAACAAACACTGAAAGCCATTTATCTTGGCTACTGAACAGCGAATAATTCTGTTACGGAAAACGTCAAACATTCATGTACATGTACAAGTGAGAAAATCGAACTTCAAAACCTAAAAAGAACCCCAAAAATAACTTTGAAGAAAGAAAAGAAAATACGAAAACAACAATGCAATTGTTGTCTCTTGAACATTCATCTCTCTCTTACCTCGAGTGAGTACCTAATTAATTCATCTCGCCTTTCTTCTTCAATTGCATCAATTCTCGGCGCAATGTGAGCTTCATATATATCAATGAGTTTGTCACAACCGCGAGAATTTCTCGATCTCCTCTTCCTTTCACCTTCCCGTCTTCGATTCTCTCGCTCTTGATCCGTTATTGACATGTTTATCTCAAATGTTTCGCTGAAGTAAGTATCAAATGTGTTTTTTTTCCTAAGCTGTTTAGCTAATGAAACCTTTCACTATTGGATCTTACAGTAACGTTCTTTGGAAAGCCAAGGAGCCATTATGTACAATCAGGGACCTCTTGAACCGGAATTATGAGTGACCAAGTCCTAACAACTTGACACTCCACATGATCTGTGTACACGCAAAAAGTACGGAAAAACCATTTCTTTCAGATCCTTGCAATCTGCGCATAGTTTTGAATATTTATCTTGGGTAGTGCTATGAACGATTCTTATCTGACAGAATAGTCTGATATCGCTGGGCAGAACCAATGGCGTACAAACAAATGTTGCTATTACATGTAACAACATTTGAACAGTAATGTGTTGACGATATAAAGGCACTGCGCATGCACACGTGTTCATATTCTTACTAGACTCGACATGTCAGTTTTTCAAGCTATCGCTCAAACTTTTTATGCTATCGCGCAAACTTTCTTTTCTTTCGTGCAAACCAGAAGTATTTATCCTGGTTTCGTGCATAACGTCTGTGATCCTCCGGCAAAAGTTGAATCGACTTTTGCCGAATTATATAGCCAAGAGAAGTTGTATACAGGTTATCGTAAAAAGAAACATGAAGCAATACCTCCAAAACAGCAGCGTGAAACCGCTAAACAGTCCCTCGCCATTCAAACAAGAGAAATCAGACAGGGCATATCGTTAACATTGAAGAATTTATGTGGCGCAATACAAGAGGCAGTCAGACTCCCAAACAGCAAAGAGAGAAAACGAAGATTTTACACATCATTGAGGAGCATAAAGACGAGAAGTTGGGTATTGTAGTTAATCATGATCATGTTGATTTCATCATACACCCTGGTTTGGACCAGACCCTTGAAGACATAGAGTTGCAGTTCGAGACAAACTACGTAGACAAGGACTTGTTTATGCTTGGTTATCTGGAATACTGCGGATCAGATAATTTCGTTATGGTTGGTGAAGATGGCAAAGTCTACCAAGCGGAAGATGAGATTCTTTACGTTGTCAAAGAAGACTTGTATCGCTATCTGACTGAAGGTCCAACGAATCTCGGCTACTACGACTTCTACAGACACCTAGGTTCGGAAGGAAGCCTAAGGTGCATCGGCTGGGATGTAGATGTACAGGTAAGCAGCAACATTTCACCATAAACGGTCGGTTGTAGCTATTACTCGTGAAATAAGGGGAGAACCATTTGATTTCTGGGGGTGGGTATGGAGGATTTTGAGGAAAAAAAAATTGTCACCAGGTGAGATAGAAGAAAAAAATTGATTCTGTCATGGCCTGAGAAAAAAAAATTGTCATAACAGACAGAAGTGAAAAAAAAATTGTCACAATGCCCAGAAATTAGCAAAATTTGGAAACCTTATTCTCATGTATTCTTTGCCGGCGCAATGTTTTTACCACAAGCAATTCTTATGTTTATTCCCAAGCACTTATGATATTAGCATACACTACATAGGTCTACTTTACACCTCAGTACACTCAATGTTTTCCTTCCCTTTTCTGACCCAAGAAATCATATTTCAGGATTTCTGTACTGTTGCAATATCTCAATGGCATAGGCACTATCTAAAGGGGACTATTTGACTTCTATAAATTGTGAAAATTTAAAACACAAGACAGGAGTCAATAAACTAGCGTTAAGACACCGTTAAGACGAATCACTCAATCAACAAACTGGTTTACCGGGGACTGAGATCACATGACCAGGGTCAAAGCACTATCGATTCACCGGTGTCTCGCCATGTATTCGGAGGAATGTGAGGGGGAAGGGGGTCACTAAAAAAATTGAAAACTTCAAAATGTGGAGAGGAAGAAAGGGGGGGTTACTCAATTTTTTGTGCGAAATAAATTGAAACACATCTCAGATTGCACACATCCATTTCTCAAAGTTTTCAATGTGAGAGGGGGGCACCCCCTCTCGTGCTCTCCCCCTTGGGTCTTCTAACAGTTTTACTGGTAAAAGACAAATTGAAAATACCTCTCGGATTGCACTACACTGCACCGTGGCGCACATCAATTTCTCAAAATTTTCACAGGATCTAGGACAAAACTGAACTGCTGTGAATTCATCCTTTATTATCACAGAAACATGTTTTAATTTACCTCAGTTCAATGACCATTTTGACAGTTAAACATACCATATTCCAGCTTTTCATTAGAAGCTGGCAGCTGGAGAAATGACACAAGAAGGTCACAGATTTTCCGTTCGTGTATATTCATTTGTCTTCAGTCTCCGGCAAACAGGAACTGTTTTTTCACAAATTGTATTGTCATTGTTTGGTTGTTGAATATTGTGACTCAAACACTGATCATGCAAAAAATGTAAAAAATATCGGTGTTCAATGTCATTTTCAAACAGTTTTACCGAATGCAAAATAAACTGAAACTCCTCTCAGATTGCACCATTAAACATATCAATTTCTCAAAATTTTCAATACCAGAGAGGGGGGGGGGTCTCGTGCTCTCCCCCTTGGGGTATTCTAACAGTTTCACTCGGGAAAAAAATTAAAAAAAACACCTCTCATATTGCACCAGACTGCACCATTGCAGACATCAACATCTTAAAAACTTTCCATGCAAGATAGGGGAAAGCCCCTGTGACACTTCCCCTAAGCCTCTCGCGTGTTCTCGCCCTGTACTTTCAAATTCTGCCCGGTCAGATATCCTAGTGAAAACCCTGTCATAATACCCATCCATATTAAACAATCTACTATATGGTCAGATACTATGTGAGCTTTACATCTTTATTTATTGTGACTTTGAATTTCATTTTGATGGTTTACCTTTTTTGAACCATCATGAGATAACTGATGATAGTCTAGCAGGGTACATCAGGATTTGAAAGGTCTTTACTGTTGCTGTATTTTGTAAATTTTACAATATTTTTACATGTATTGGTATTTAACTTTTCTAAGTGGGGGAATCAGTCAAAATTTCAGAGTTAGAGAGGGAGGCTACTCAAATTCATCATGGTTGGCGAGGAAGGGGGGGGGGCACTCGAAATTTCGGAGTTTCAGGCCGTAAATAATGACGACTCCCTTATATACAACGCATTACAAACTTGATGACCAATAAAAAAATTGCACTGCTACTCCATTTGAAAAAAAAAATTGATGCAGGTCTGACAGTAGAAAAAAAATTGCTGTCACTCTGACAGGAAAAAAAAATTTGCTCCCATACCCACTTCCTCCATACCCCCCAGAAATCAAATGGTTCTCCCCTAACTTAGACTCTCCTGCTGGTGTACCCCTTAAACTGCCGAGACGCGGGGAGTGCATTCTTTGAATGTATAGTCTGTATAGTGTACGTGCAAATGTTAATGTATACTGTATATTGATATGATAACACTATATGCAGGGTAGCTCTGCATGGCAGGGCTGTATGTTACCGGCGTTATGTGGTGGGAGGCCGTATAACGCCGGTAACACACAGCCCTGCCATGCAGAGCTATATGCAGGGTAGGAACATTGCTGCATTGCCTTCTGCTAATTAAAACTGTCATGCTAGTCTACAACATTTAAACAGTATTAAACTCAAGACAAAAAAACTTTGCAGGTACATACCTACACTAGGTTCAAGTCGGTGATTGTTTGAAGTTATTCATTTCAGCCAGTTGTAACGCATTAATGTCACCCTTAATACGAAATACTAGCGCCTGCGTGGCTCTGCGGGGCTCTTTGCGGGCAGCCGGAGATAGCACCGCAGAGCAGTCTGGGTAACCGTGACTAACGGGGGATCCGGATGAACTCATTCTGAGTAGTGGATATGCCCACGCGTGGATTGAACGAGGGTGAACTGCAGTAAGTTTCTCCCGGAGTCTGGCAGTCAGAAAAAAAACACTACAAAAAAAACCAAACAAACACAAATAACAGTCGCGGTTACTCGAATAAATCACATTCCCTAAATTACTATTTATTCACTGATTTGGATCAACTCTATACCAACCCAAAAGCGATAAATTTGAAAATAATTTGTCGTGCATGCCATGTCAACTTGGAGAAAAAAATGTGATACCTTGAAACTGACCACGAACGCAAACAATGTCGACGTGTGATCTGGCTGCAAATCAGTTACAGAAGGCGTAGAATCCTATGGTGTATTTCAAATATATACTAGTGTAGGAATAGAGTTTGTAACCCTAAGAATTTCGTTTTGTTTCTACGTAGGACGAACCAGCGAATTTACGAATATCCGTGACGACACTTGCGAGACCAATTGTAACAATCACCATGGTCATTTCATTAATTTTCTGAAAATGGATTCCTCCTTCGGAAGACGACAGGTCATGTTTACGTCAACTGACAATTTACATATGTTAAGCAAGTTAAAATATGTGAAATTTTGTTTGAAATGTTTTATTTACCTACCTACCTACCTACCTACCTACCTACCTACCTACCTATAAATCATCTATCTATCTATCTATCTATCTATCTATCTATCTATCTATCTATCTCTAACCAAACCGAGTAACCACACGATAGATATCGAAGAAAGAAATCAAATTACCGCTTCAATTAGCCTTTAAATTATAAGAAACACATTTACAATACAATGGAAAAGCGCATATGCTCAATGTCCTCAATTACGGCGTTTCCTTTAATACAGGAGATAGAGACAATAACTTGTTGAAAAAAAGGCGTTTTAAGCAGGAGTCACATGGCTCTATTCATCGTTTATTAGAATATCAAGACGAACATCGGGAAAGAATTTTTCATCTGTTAACTGTTGTAAACTGTTCTACTGGTTCGAACTCTATCTCAAGATTTGTCTTATTTCTGTAAATTTAAACACAAATATTGTACAACATTTTACACCAACTGTCGTCCTTCAATTCCACAATTTTCGGGTGTCAAATATAGTTATGTGACCTCATTTTAATCTTTATAGATCCATACAGAGTGTAAATTTTACTGAGATTCAGTGGGAATTCCTGCTCCAGGTAATGAGAATGCACAAAGCACCTGAAACTAAAGTGATAAACTTAATTAAAACCACTCTTAGTATAATTAAATCTTGGTGATTTCACTATTTTTAGTAAGTTTATTAACTACACCTGTTGATTGCCAAAACCTGTTAGGCCTAATCAGTCTCCACTGACTCATTCACTACCTACCGCTGATAACCTCACGACCGCCATCTTCAGGGGTTCGCAATAAAGGTCGCATCTGGTGACATCGAAAACTGAGTCTATTGTGAATTGTAGTCAGGAAAAGTGGGGGCAAGGACATAATGAGGAGCAAGATAATGTTCAAAACGATCAAGCTAGAATGGAGATGATAATAAATCATGTAAACTAAATCGACGTTAGCGAACGTCAAAATATTTTAAATTCAATAATGTTAGTTCATAGTATATCGCTGATTGGAAATTTAAGTTTTTTTCTATGATTAGTAAAATTCTGTGTATTAGTATACAATAAATCGGTTATTACCCAATATCACCAGTTCCTTGCGTCGTATCAGCATTAGCATCACTTGTGCTGCGTCAGACACTCTATTTCGTCTCGCGTCTGACTCAGCACGTTTGATTCTCATGCTGATACGACACAGGAACCGGAATAACATCTGAACGGACCCAATCGTCGCCACCTGTGTGACCTCGACCAGCTGAGGACAAATGAAATATTACATATTACCCCTGTTCTGCCGGAATTTTTTATGCTGCACGCGAGCGCACACAGACCGATCTTTCGTGATCGATACCGTATATTCTCACAATACTAATAAGTGATGCGATAAATAGCAATTGTCTTACTCACCATTGTACGTAAGGCTTCATTATTGAGTAAAACTTTCAAAATTGTCGGACGACTAGGAAAGGGTATTGCCTTATCTTAATGTTTTCGAGCTGTTTCGCAATAAGTAAAAAATGACCTTATCGTCGTGGAGTTAAACAATTGGCAGCGCATACACATGATGACGACTATTCTTTTCCCACAAGAAAATTTGGAATTCAATTATAGAGCATATCATACAACTCCTATGAGTCCTGTTCTCCACCACAAATTGTTTGTTTTTAACCTGCGAATTTTCCGTCAGTAACAAGGTTGTTTTAAATTCATGTACAGTGATAAAAATGGGCATTACAGCAATTTTCGAACTTCTGTTCTGTTAACGCAACGCATATTGGTTTACTGTTGAACAACACGTACTTCCCTTCATACATATATTGCATGTTTTATCCAAATGGCCCATTATACCTATTGTAAAACTATACGAGACTGTCAGAGATATTGCGGACAATAACTGGAACATTTTATTTCCCGCACGGGATGTATTTTACGTGTATCATTGTATGCTGTTGTTTTGGTACTACACCTCTGTTACACCATATGCTGCTGGCAAGAGTTTACGATGCCACATACCTTTTTTTATGCAAATAACTGCCAACATCTGTGTGTTGCTAACAAGGGTTGGACTTTTTTGACCATACTCCTACATTTCGATATATTCGATTGATTCCTTATATATATATATATATATATATATATATATATATATATATATATATATATATATATATACATGTATATATATATATATATATATATATATATATATATATATATATATATATATATATATATATATATATATATATATATATTTGAGATATCTGGATCTTTGCAATTGAAAGTTCGTTCTGCATAGCATGATACCAGTCCATGAATTGCCACAGTTTTTAGGGCGTACCCTAATAAATCAGAGATATATATCTGAGATATCCGGATCTTGAAAATTTGTTTTGCAAAGCATCATACCAGCTATGAATTGCATCATTCAGTTACAGTTTTTTGGCGCCCCTTCCGGCGCGTAACCCTAATGTAAAAGAGATATAGAACAGAGATACCTGAATGTTTGCAAATCGAAAGTCTTGCAATGTGTTCTTTGAATCATTATGAAATCTGCAGGTGATATGAAAAGCATGACAAAATCCTGATCCTTTTCTGTTTTTCCATGAGAACTCCGTATGAGGGAGTAAAATTTTCTCTTCTTTTTCTCCGTGTTGACGTAAAGATGTTTTGAGGTCAAAGGTCAAATAGCGTCCAATAACACCTCACTCCGCGTAAGTTATTGGACTCCGCGTCTTCTGATACCGAAACTTACTGTACGACGAAACTCCATCGGTTACAGACGCACTGAGGTGTATAATAATACCTGTTATTAGCAGTTTGTAAAGTCATATACCTATAAAGGCAAGTTCTTAAATTGATTCAAACTTTTTGAATTTATCAGTCTAAGCCAAATCTGGCCAGGCCAATTGCTCCTGCTGAAAAGCACACAAATGACGATCATGAGAGAGTGGGCAAATCGTGAAATTTGGCTGATTGTCATATTGTAAAAACTGAGCACAGTGACCTCCCAAACTTTTTTCAAAAGTATAAGACATATATGAATTAGATGCAGGGAGTAGAACAAGAACACATTCGAATTGACAATACTGGAAAGTTAAAATATTCCGTAAAACAAATGTTTTCATCTCTGAAATTTTGGTTGTAATAATGGCAAATTTGATTGAAAAATAAATAATTCCATTTAGTTACACATTTTTTCAATTAGTCTTTACTTTACAAAGTTTTGCTTCTGTATTATTTTATGATAATGTGAAAATTTAGAAAATCAAGCATGGTGACCCCATCTTTTAAATCCCCAATAACTTTTAAACTCTCCTGGTCTTCCGTGTGTTGCTCTCTGGCCTGATCTTGTGTATAACTATGTTTCACTGTTATGAGCGTCATTTGACCCAAACTCTTCTTCAACTACCATGAACATCAGAGTCAGACCTATCTCTATCATTGCTCAGGTATATGCAGTGACAGTGACACTACAGTAGCAGGGTGGTACCTGATAGTGACACTGCTCGCAGTGAGTAGCCGTATTAACTTTGATAATTTTGACAATATTTTTGTTCAGTTTGTACAACTGTGTTCTTGTTCTACTCCCTCCAGTATTTAGCTTGCTAACACAGCCTGTGTATGTGTACCATGCATTTGTATCACTGACGAATGACTGTCCGTATGGACTCTATTAAATTATCACCTAATACATATTTGTATATAAAGGCTTTGTCGACAAACTGAATATTGTGTGTTTGAGGATGCTGTAGGGAAACAGCAAGAAACTGTAGTGATATATTGCACAGAAATATTGCAAAAATCATCAACAGTTGCAGCTTCTGCCCTGTTACTAGGCTCAAGTTTGCTTTTTTACGACAAATCATACATATTTAGATTTTTTCAAGATAAAGTCATGAAATGTGACAAAATGGTTCAGATTTCGTTAAACTATTATAAACATTACAAAATTGGATGACATAAAAATAGTGACAATGTCACTGGTCGCTCCCATATAGTTATCAAAACAAGCTAAAATCAAGCTAAAAGATTTTTTTATCACAAATAGAAACAATTCCCCCAATAAAATAAAATTATACAAATTTCACCAGAATTTGATCAAATCTTACTGACGTCACCCGTAAAAACCTCTACACTAAGTTTCAACTCAATCGGACGTGTGGTTTCAGAGTTAAAAACAATTTTTGATCAAAAATGAAAAAAATAGCCAAAAAATGCAAATATGCAAATTTCACCACGATTTGCCCAGATTTGAGAAAGGTCACTCCTATGCACTTCCATACCAAGTTTCAAATCAATCAGACTTGTGGTTTCAGAGAAGAAGATTTTTGACCAAAAATGGGAGAAAATTACAAAAAAATTCATGAAAAATAGCAAGTCCAAGATACTGACCCAAGATGTGCACAATCATTTCAGGTCAGCCCAAAGTACTTACATGCTAATTTTTCATCTAATCTGCTCAGTGGCTATTGAGATTTTCAATAAAATGTAAACTTGTAAACTATATACATATGGCTATGGGAGCTAACAAACGACCCAATGGTCGACAGAGCTCTGCTGTGTTATGAAGAGAGCAACGTTTTGTGACATATGTATTGATGAAGAAGGTTGAGATCTTTGATAGCTCATTTCAGGATGGCCTGACCTAAAATGGCAAAATTAGCTGCAAAAATACAAAATTGATGATTTCATCATAATTATGTATAAAAATGTATACCAAATATCAAAGCTATCACATGAGTAACTTTTGTAAAACAAATATTTTGACCAAAAACGGCAAAAACTGACCCAAAAATACAAAAATTGAAGATTTCATCAAATTTCACTATATCACACTAAGAGAACCCCCAGGAACCTGTATACCAAATATCAAAGGCATCAGACAAGTAGTTTTTGAGAAACACATTTTTTGACCAAAAATGGCAAAAATTGCACCAAAATACAAAATTGCAGATTTCATCATATATTCTGTATATCATATTTAGTTTATCTGTAGGAACCTGTATACCAAATATCAAAGCTGTCAGACGAGCGTTTTGATGAAATAAATTTTTGACCAAAAATGACAAAAAATTCCTTAAAAATACAGATTTGCTTATTTCATCATAATTTGAACAAATTCAAGTTGGGCTATCCCTAGGGACCTGTATATTAAATATCAAAGCTGTCAGACGAGCGGTTTTGATGAAATAAATTTTTGACCAAAAATGACAAAAAAATTCCTTTAACATACAGATTGCTTATTTCATTACAATTTGAACAAATCCAAGTTGGGCTATCCCTAGGGACCTGTATACCAAATATCAAAGCTGTCAGACGAGCGGTTTTGATGAAATAAATTTTCGACCAAAAATGACAAAATTTTTGACCAAAAATGACAAAAAATTCCTTAAAAATACAGATTTGCATATTTCATCACAATTTGAACAAATCCAAGTTGGGTTATCGCTAGGGACCTGTATACCAAATATCAAAGCTGTCTGACCAGCGGTTATGAAGAAGGAGATTTTTTACCAAAAACGCCTTTTTTGGCACTAATTTGCATATTTTTGGCAATGACAACTTCATTTGAACAAAATCTCATCTACAGCCCATCATCCATGTACACACCAAATATCAAGATGAAATGTGCAGCGGTTTTGGAGTTTTTGATGTTGACGGACAGACATACAGACATACAGACATACAGACATACAGACATACAGACATACATACATACAGACATTTTCCTAGCCTATAAGAATAGCTTCCATTGCCATATATACATATGGCTATGGGAGCTAAAAATGGTATTCATTTTTCATTGAATTACCTACAAAAACTTGGAATTGGAAAATGAAAAACGTAAAAAAGGTACAAAAAAATTTTCAAGTTCCCCCAACAGGCAGAGCAAAATTTTCAAGTCCCTCTGTACTACCCCTAAAATTTTCGAATCCCGCTGAATTCCTCCAGCCCCCTCCCCCTAACCATTCTTATGAACGCAGCCTTACAGTGACATATTTCAAAAAGAGACAAGTGACAAGATATTTTTCACTTTCAACTTTATTTTTTTTTCAAATAAAAGTGTCCTTTCATGAGTAAAATGATAGTTAAGTTAGGCAGAAGTTGCCATTATTAGCGCTTTTATGGTTTCGTCAATAAAAGAATAGGTTCTCTGAGACACTGTCCACATCAGATTTGGCTACAACTTTTCAAATAGCTCTCTGGATGGCTGGCAACAGCCCAATTTCCGACTGAAAGTTTTGATTTACTGCTGGTCTCTCTTGAAATTCCTATACAACAACTGACATGTCAACAATTTCATATATATATATATATATATATATATATATATATATATATTATATATATATATATATATATATATATATATATATATATATAATAAACAGATTACTTCAAGTACAAAGTAATGAAATCTATTACTTAAGTTTCATGCATCTTGCAATCCTCAGATATATATATATATATATATATATATATATATATATATATATATATATATATATATATATATATATATATATATATATATATATATATATATTCACATTTTTTGTTTTACCTTTGTCTCGTGGGGGTCACCTTGATTCAAATAGTTGGAATAGGGGGTCACCCTGTTTTCGAAAGTTGGAATGGGGGTTGTGTTAGCTACTTTTTGATGTCCGCAAAATATTATTTACCGTCCTTAGCTCGAAGAGACTGTCAAGTCCCTCATAATTTAGGCATGTACGCGCAGGAAAAAGAAACACGTATTGCGCCCGGGTGTTCTATTTTACGACGCACGTACTATTCTGGTTGTAGAGATGATGTCAGCAGTTTTTAGATGCAAACATTCAGTAAAGGTTTTTAAAAATAATTCGATATTTTTTCTGTTGCGTTTTCACCCTTTTGGATGTGGAAGTCTGAGCCGACTTGAATTAATCCAAATCCGCGTGGGTCAATGATACCTGCTAAAATGCGCTCAAAATGACGATCATGAGAATAGGAAATTTCTGAATTCCTGGATACGTTTTGCAAAATACTGAAAATGATCATGGTTATCAACCCCCAAAAATATATTTTTGAAGGATAAAGATAATATATAATTTGATGCGGTTTGACGAAATTGACAATACTAAAAAATTGTCATATTCTATTAAATAATACTCTAAACCTCTTAAATTTGGCGGTAATAATGAAACATTCGGTAAAAAAAAATTATTCTGTTTATTCACTCATTTTTTCTTTAAATTAAGAATGTTTACATGAACTTGAAATAAATAGCTTGTTAGATTGAATTTCAGTGAAAAATTGTGACTTTAAATCATCAATTGTTAAAATCCAGCACAGTGACTCTATTATTTTCCTTTCATTTTTTATTATTCTAATCTACCGGAATTACTATTATTTTCCTTTCATTTTTTATTATTCTAATCTACCGGAATTTCTACCGGAATTAAAAAATGCCTATTTCAAAAGTGCGACAATACTTTTGAAGTTTTCTGATCGTGCATCCTCAAAGGGACAAAGTCGGCAATTTTTCATGAATTTGGTTTGATGCGAGATACTAATTATATTGTTTGAGATGTTGAAAGATACTGAATTCATGGGTGACCATACATATATTCGACCCCAGTTTTAGACAAATTAAATGAAACCATCGCAAAAATGAATTAATGGTAATGACCATTAATTCATTTTAGTGATGGTTTCATGTATCGTGTCTAAAACCGCAACTTAAGGTATAAATAAGAGTAAAAATCCTTGTTTGAATTTCCATTCCAGAATTTCAATATACTGATACCATATAAAAGCAATAAAGCACATCCAGCGACGATATACCACTCGGTTTTGACCAGTTCACTTCATATATGCTATCGCTTGTGCATATATGTCGTGAACTGGTCAGAATCTCATGGTATACCGTCGTCGCTGAGGGTAAATTATTGCTTAAATAATGGACATTGGCTGACTCTGCCAATAAGGAATAAAGAAAAGATGTGAGAAGCCTTAAATGATATCGTAAGATCGGAAGTTCATTTAACGATGTTACCAGTGCGCCGCAAACGTTACACTTGATACTGTGTAAATTTTGTGTAATGCCCGTTCCCAATCCTGTAAAATACAACTCATGCCGAAATCATATGCTCAAAGCGCTAGGGATCAACATATGCTTCTCTACGCAGCAAAGGGAAAGCTACTAGTTCATGACAAGATCGAATAGCAAATACAGGTTTAAGATTACAAATAAGTACTGAGGATTCTTCCTATCCTTTTTCTGTAGTAAAATACAAACCTGAACATATGAGTTAAGTTACCAACGTGATATCTACTAGATGTTTATAACATCTTGCCCAATCAAGGTTCAGGGCAAAAAACGAGAGATATCTTTTTTGTTTCTTCTGTGTCTGCCTCGCTCTTCTCTTTTGGCAGCTAACTCAATATTTATGAAATCGTCCACACTCTCTATTCCAAGTAACTTCCTCAAGTGAGCATTTTCTGTTTTATATCTATGAAATACCAGAACATTTTCAACCAAATGATAACTTTGACTATAACACTGATGTTTGATACAGTTACTGAATTGGTCAGCGAAGTCTTGACTGTTTTCTTCAAAAACATCGAGCTTCATCGTCATTACATAAGTGGATATCTGTATGTTGGACAGGTTCAGCGTTGCTTTACAGAAGTTGAGTCCATGATAAAAAATGACCGAGTTCCTGCCATGCAGTCGCACAACGGACTCGAGACAGAACAGCGGTCAGACTCGGAGTTTATAAACATTGTGTTTTGAAGTACAAAAAGTTAGAAGAATAAGAAAAAGAATGTAGTTTGAATACCGTTAACTCTTATTCAATCACCTGTTAAATTCTGTTGACTGAATATTGAAAAGAAGGTAAATTCCTACAGCAAGTTATGACACACTTACCTGTGCAGTGCCTGTCAATATACACATGACACTCTTCTAACTGTTCTTCCGCAATATAACACCTGCTGAGCAAGGCTGCTCTCTCAGCTTCCAATTCTCGCTGCAGATTAAATGAAATGATATTTCATATTTCATGGTTATTTTCCTTTTCATGTCTTTATTTTTTTATGGCACATATAGCTAAAGTACAAAATAGGCTTTAACATTTGTTGCTTTTGTAATCATGCAAAGTGCACGACAAATAAATTTTTGAGTAAAGAAGAGTGAATAATGTCAATATTTACCTGAGTGTTGAGAGTGAACTCTCGTAGTTGCCGTCTCAGCTCACCCCATCTTTTATCATCACATTCCTCAACGCTGAGGAAAGAGACAAAAACAGACAAACAGTTTACCTGGTAAAAATATCATGAAATGACATGATGCAAAAATTCAAACAGTAAAAGATGTTTTTCTCTTCTGTTAAATAAAATATGAAGTCGACTTGTAAGGTTACTCCTTCAACTCCGAACCTAATCACATGTAAGCAGGGGTTATTCTATAGCTAAGGACTGGTGGAGTAATCGTACGTGACAAAATCTTACGGGGTTTTCGTATATATCGACTCGTATTTAGTGTTGTGTCCGTATTCTTAAGTTGAAGTGTCCGTATTGTTAAGTTGAAGAGTTAAACAGCAACGAGTAAAAATGCGGATGTGTATATTTTAACTGTGATAACTAATTTCGTTGGGATATTCCGAAATAAGGCCAAAAAAAAAAAAAATTGTTTCTCATCCTAGGCATCTTGCAAAAATGATGCGGTGACGCGGTTTTTTTTTTTGCTGCTACTTTTTTTTTTATTCAACCATCAACAACAACGCGCTTACAACATGAGAACATAGGAATGCATGCAGAGATAAATGCACAGCAAATTTTTAGCATATCAACAGTGCTGCTTTTTGACTATTAGTGCAGAATGCAGTTTTGATAGCTTTCAATGACATAGTGTACAGTTCTGAATGGAATGTTACAGCACTGTGTGATGTTCAATGTTGTCTAGTTCAGATCATAAAATATTTGTGTTGCTTTGGTATGATCTGAACGGTTTAATTTGTTCTTAGTTTTTGGGGTTTTTTTTTAATTTTTTTTTCGTTCCCTCTTGAGATGCAAAAAAAAAGGTTGGCGCGGCGGGTCTACATTGACGCGCGCGGGGATGAGAACAAACTATTTATTTTTTTTGGCCTAAGTGGCAAATTCGAAAACCTATAAACTTACGTTTCAGTTGCCGGTAAGGGTACTGTCGCCATGGCTCTCACTTTTTCAAGTTCCTCTTGCAAGCGTGATATCTCTCTTCTGTTAGCCGATTCTAACTCTGGTAACTGTAATGATAAGTGATACTCATCTTGTCCTAGATCCAAACCAGTGATCTGTTTGAATGCCACCTGTTCCCTAAGGTACCTACGGCTCAGAAACACATTAGTATGCATTTAATTATGCATTATTATCATCTTTCATATGATATACTTCCCCCGTCAAGCCAGTCCATTTTTCTGAATTACTGAATCAGATGTACAGGACAGTCCCTCCACAAATTTGAGGGACTGTGTATAAAAAGCATTGCCTGCATGCAGTAACATATATATAATACCTAACTGACTGTGCTGTTGTTAAATTATTCTGTATCGTAAACTGTCACCTAATTTAGTACATCTCGCAAGTAAACGCTGCCCGGACATGTGAGAAAGTTTGAGACGCGTTGTGGAAAGCGCCCTCATGGGCTAGTTTTTCGACATTTCCACACTATTTAACATGAAAGTAACTGAAGAAATTATTGCGGAACAGCTCACACAAGATTTGTAAACCTTTCGTGTTAGTGTGGTCAAATATCATGTCGTAATTTAAAGAGACTGTGCCTGTAGCTGATATACATCGTCGTTAGTTTGCTCTGTAAATAAATACTTTTTTATATTCTTTTTTCAAAATATATGTTGACATACGAAATACATGCCTTGTACCACATTGTGCAGATAAAGACAATGTTTTTGTTGATGAATAAATTCTAGTCCGGACTAGAATTTAGGTGTTAACGATATTATTTGGCATTATCCATGAAAGAAGAACAAAAAATTGCAATTTACGAACAGAACAAAAATACTAGCATCATAGAAAATGTATCACAGATTATAGGTAATTAAGAATGCAGTTGACTCGTGTTTGTTGGCATTTAGTTGTTTTACAATGAAACCAGTGATGACAGGAAAAACAGATCGGTGAACACCTGTAAGCTACCAGGAGTTCTTCATGCCTTGATGCAACCTTCTCAGCCCGATTCTTATACGTCATGGCTGCTTTGCTCAGCTGCTGTTCCCTTGTCCGGAAAGATGTCTTCAAATCCTTCAGCCCTTGATCGACCTGCTCTGCCATCCTACAATTGAGGTCTTGCTGTGATGTGTGTTGTGATTCAACGTATCTCTGCAAAACGGATTGCAGCGTGCAGTTACTAATAATGATCTCCGTCTAAGATTTTCTTATCATGATAGGAAGTTTGGTAGATAAATTTTGATACATGTCGAGATGAGCCTTACCTCAATTATAGAAAAGGATAATTATCAGTGAAGACAATTTAAACGAGGAAACATATAATATGTTTGGTTGTAGCATTCCCACAAGCCCATAGATTTACTTTCATTTGATAAAGTTTTTAACTTCAAGATAGGTATCGTAAGTACCGTGACTCCATTAAAATTGCTGTACATTTTCTGTAATTTGGTATCTCTCCAGTTTTATATTTTTTATTAATAAACTATTATACCCTTTTGTTGGACTGTAATGCTTTTTCACTTCCTCTCCTTTCAGACAAATCTGTAAAATTCCAGTATTATATTTCCGACGACCATACTTTTCGATACATAGGACTACTCGAGGAAAATTCACATCTTTACTGAGTTAGTAAATGAGCTATTCCTATTGATATAAGGGACTTCTCGCAAATCAAAGATGTGGTAGGAGCAATAAGGTAATCGAGATACGCTGTCAGAAGAAACGATCAATGACTCTGCAGGGGTATAGAGCAGCATTCTCTACGTAGTATATAGCAAACAGAGTTATTTTTCATAATACTTGTATTGAAGTTGCCCTATTGTTCGGCATCTTGAAATATGCACAAAGAGCGGTCAATTGAATAAGGTTCTAGAAAACGATGACATCATTTTCAGTGTCTACCAATGGTATCTGCTGATGAGAAACAGCTACAAAAACTAACCCTCCACGTACACCCAAGATTGGTTAAACGAAATATACTCCTAGTCTCCTTGCATCGAAAGTCAACCTTTATCTCGAAACGCCTTTTAAAGTCATCAGATATTATGACAAGATGTGTAACGTATGATCTACTTACCGCGACATCAGAAATATATTTCGAAAGTTTAGATCCGTATTCATCATTCAGTGATTTCAGTTTTAACTGAAGGCTGTCATTTTGTAATTCCAAGTCGTGAGATCTATTGGTTAGCTGAACAAGTTTCTATTAATTTGAATGAAAAAGTTGAAATATTAGAATATACACGTCACCTCTTCAATGGAGTTATGATAAAATTAACGATCGAAATATGTGGACGTAATCGCGGACATTGTAGGATTTCATACGCGACACCCTCAGTGCAATAAATTTGAGTTATCGGCGACTTTCAGGCTCGAATGCGATACGTAGGCTTGTCGTAGTTGATTGGATGAGTAACATACAAAAGGACCTGTATCGACTTCATAATTTTCTGAGTTATGATAGAAAGTAATACCCAATTTTCATTGTTCCACTCACAAACTCAATATTGAAAGTGGTCGCCACCTTATTCCGTTAATTCAACAAAGAAGTTGAAAACATATACCTAACTAAGTAAAAAATTGAAACCTTCAATTCTAATTCTTACTTACTATACTTTGTTGTGCGATTCTGAGCTGACTAGTCTTGACAGCATCTCTTGCCCTATCTAGATCCTTTCTCAATGTACTCCTAAATCACAGTTCATGCATTGTGAAATCAACAACATATGTTATGTCAATCAATATATGGTAAGTATGTCAAAGGTTAAGAACTACCATCTCATCACGTGCTTAAGGAACATTTGGAGAACATTACTTACAGCTGATTCATTAGGACAGTTGCCAAATGCAATTATCGGGAGCCTTGAATATCATAATTACAAATAGCATTATATAGCCCCGACTATGACTCTGACCAAATTCCCATATGAATTCCGTCAGCTAGCAACATTTGACATTGGACTCCCTGAGGCCTGTTCTTCATGTTTGACAGATATTTCAGTGTTGTGAACAGTAGTCAGGTTACACTGTATCAGATTACTGTATCAAATAGCAACATGCTTTCATTTGTCTTCTTTAGGAAGGCAAGCATATCAGGTTTCTGTCATAGATTTCGTCAGCGAATATATCTTTAATATCGGCAAAAAATAAATCGTGGCTTTGAAAATTTTAATATTTTCTGAATGATGCCCTCGGGATGCACGTTGCCTTAGTTCACATCAATACCTTTGCCTTTATCTGTACTTGTAACATCTTGGCCAACGAAAATATGTTGTATGAAGTGTGTGATTAAAAGTTTAGAACACTGGTATTGTATACTTACACAAGACTTTCTAATTCTCTCTGCTCCACATCATATTCTGAGCGTAGCTGTCTCAGTTCCATTTCATAATGGTGTGTTGTTCCGAACAGCTGAAAGGTAACAATAACATGACTCGTAAAAACACTTTTAACTCGAAACTCTACGGAAAAAACAACCTCAGCACAAGCTGAGCCATTGGTATTTGTCACTGAAAATGTGTGAACTTGTCCAGTTGTCAGTTTAATCCCGTCATGTAGATTGTCTTTTCGGAAATATTATCAAAAGGTACAAGAGCATATAAAACCTGCTTGAATGGTAAAACAAATCATATATTCACACGATAAACAGATTTGACGATTGTGAGGACAAAAGAACACCATACGACTTTTATTAAAAAGAATACAACTGAAGCATAATTTGTCCCGAAAATGCCATTCATGGAAAGACAGCCGAATACTTACTCTTTTCTCGACTTCAAGCTTTTCTTGCTCGGCGGTATGGGCATTATCTGCCTAATCATGAAAAAACGACAAAACACGGCATGTGTTTAAAACAGACATAAACAAGTTTCCTCAAATACATAGTCAACGATTTTATCTTCGTTTAGTTTTCTGAAAAGATCAATATCGTCAATATCGTGGAATACTTTATTAAGAAACTCAAATGCCAGAGTTGTCCTGCAAACAACGACGAGGACGCATGATAGACCGCAGCAATATGCAATGTAAGCTGTACTTGGAATTAAAGTTTGCAAAATTGGAATTTGACGATGATCGCCTTAAGATACTATTGATGAGAAGCAGGTGGTCGTGCGTTTTAACGCAAAACACTGAACATATTGATAGTAGAGAGGTTTAGTTACACGTAATTACCTGTACGTCTGACGGCGCGTAGTGGCGTACGCGTATCCGTGCTCACGTGTGAATAGAGAGGTTTAGTTGTGCGTTCCCGATTATTTTGCTGCATATTTTTCTCAGAAACATGCAAAATTCGTGTAATTTTTAAGAAACATGAATTTCGATAAGTGAGGACCACTCTTATAGTAGCTCGTTTTACCCTCGAACTACCTTAAATCGGCCGATTTTCTTTGATACAGTTATTTATGTGGTTTAGAGAATTCTTTAAGAAGGCGTCAGACAAAAAGTGGAATGCGACTACAACATTTCGTTCATGTAAGGAAATTATGGCAAGTACTCCTTGTACAGTTGCAAACTCTACGAAATATTCTGATATCAAAGATGTTTGCTAATTTACAATGATACCTTTTGAGTTTGCTTGTCTAAATTCGTGGAAATCATTGAGAAAATCTCAAAAATACTACACGTAATTATGACAACGTGTAGAAGTGCTGTTTGACGTTCGGAACGTCTGTGCTACACGTACGCGACGTCTGGTTATCACGTGACAAAGACGCTACGCGTACTGATCGAACGTAATAACGTGTAACTAAACCTCTCTAATGCATGTCAATATTGGCCGCAACTGTACGTGGAATAAAAGACTCAACGTGATGGTAAGTCTGACACGATGCTTTTATGTCTTGTGTATGCTATTTATTCAATTGTGTATATTGCGACTGGTTTTCCTTCCCAGACTAAGGCCAGCATATTCAACTTGTTTATTTCTCCTTCTTCATATATGTTGTGCAAAAAAAAAAATCAATACAAAGCAACAGCGAGATGTTAAAGGCCATTTAATTTCCAGTCATTAATTCTCTCACAACACGAATACAATGTAATATTTACTGTTCCCATCGTTTTTTACCCTACCTCAGTTTCATTGTCGCGTATGACTCTCATGTACAGGTTTCTGAGTTTCTTGTGATTGTCAATTAACTCTTGCTTCTCAGTCTTCAGATGCGCAACTTGACCATTTAGTTCATGTAGCTTCGTTTTGAGTTCATCCGCCTCACTGGTGGACTGCATTATTTCATTTTCAAGTACAAGGCACTGAGTGTACGAACAGACAAAAACTGAGAAAAATAGACGGGTGCACCCAAACGACTTACACTGTTAGTCTCCTTTCTGTACCTTCGGGTACATAGTGGGACGTATATTGAGCACACCATGATTGAACAAAGGGTCACACATATGTTAACGCTTGCCAGACAACTAAGTGCAAATTATAAAATGCCATATTTGCCAAGGCAAAACATCTGACTACAACTGTGTTATGCAAATGCAATTTCTCAACAGACGGCATGCAGCCCGTAAACGTGCACATACTTGAGTTAAAAGAAATATATGTGCACTTTCCAACAACATCATAGCAGCGCTTTAGATTACATACCCTGTTAGTTATTTCAAATTTCGTCTTTTCTGATTCTTCCCTCAGACGAGTGTTTTCGATCTTGGTTTCCACCAGTTCTTTGGATACCTTGTGAATTAATATTTTAATTTTTTTACGTTTTGTGATGATGATATTGATGATGACGGTGATGATGATGATAACAGTTGTGGAATGATGATGTTTGTATCGTGTGGTGTTATGACTTCAACAATCACTACTGTTTTTATCATATGGATGTCGATCATCGCATGGGAGGGATGATCAACAATAAAATAAAACCGAGGAAAAATATCATATGAATGTAGGCCATAAAAAGCTATAGAAGTTTTTGACAAAGTTATTTATGCGATGTAAATTCTGAACAAATTATTAAACTTTGGAACGCAGGTAAAAAGTGTGCGTCGCATTCTTATCTCTTCTCAAATTATTTTCGTTTTATTATTATTATTATTATTGTGTTATTATTGTTGTTAATGTAATATATAAAGACATAGTAAGCTTATGAACGAAATCATTAACTACACAAGGGTAAATAAATGTAGAATAGGAGTGAAATATATACAAACAGCCAATTACATAGTCAAAGCATTATTGAACCGGTAATAAAGATACTTAATTTACTTGACGCCAAAAAAAAATTCAAGTGTGCTGTTCCGATACATGGTTTTCAAAAATACGGTAGGTAGGTCGGCAAGGATTTTTTTTCCAAAACATTTTTATTTTTAAATATGCATATTTCAGTGGTTAAGGGCGGTCAAACACTGGCCACAACATTTCCAGAAAAATGTATCATGCATATAACAGGAAAAAAACAACATAAAACACATCCTCATTCAGGCAAAAATCAAATACCAAGTAACGCACGCGTTATATTTACGGTTTTTTTCTTTCTTTTTTTTACTTCCGTGTTTACGTAGCTCTAAAACGTTTAGGGTCGGCAGTTAAAAATTGGGCTGGTCGGGTTGTCGGAACAGCACAGTTTTTTTGTTCGGCCTAAGTGACATTGTAGTACAAGAGGATATCTAAGTGAACATGGGAGCAACACTTAAAGCATCACTGTTGTTCCTTGTCGAGGTAGCAACAAAGGACGAATTGACGGTTTTACATGGTTCTATAATATTTAAGTTGTGATGCTAATATGCTCTGTATGATAACGAAGATGTTTATCTCCGGATGCAATAATCAAATTATTACTGCAAGTTTCTCTTCCTCGGCGTCGACAAGTTGTGTTGACAATGCTGCCTTCGCGCTCGCTATTTCATTTAGTTTTTCTTGTAAGGCTTTCACATCAATGGGGATTTTATCTTTGACCTGTGAAAAAAGGGAAATGCCAATTATAAATTTAAATTTTACCATAGCAACAAGCAAGTGTTACAACTATTTACAGCCTAATTAACTTTGAAGAACTTTTTAAATATTGTGACTGTGTTTATAATGTTTGTAATGTCCATCAAAAGTATGTTTGCCAACAATAACAGCCTTGCATGCAATTCGGTATTTTTGCAAGTCTTGTACGAACACGGAAACTTCCGTCGATTATTAGTAACATTCAATTCATAAATAACGCTATCAAAAGTTACAGCTAATGTGCGTTTAACAGTTCTGACATTTGCAAAGTGACAACTATTCTTTGTTTTTGACAGTATAGGTAGTGTAATCAATGCACCCAGAGTGACAGGGATGTTGTCAAACTTGCTAATACCACAATCATTTACTTTTGCTGTTATCCCTGACAAATCCATGGAAATCTATCCACACATGATTATTTCATGATTCATCTTTGTCAGACTTACCGTCTGTGCGTGATGCCCCCCAGGTACTCCTGACTCACTGATTTGTTTCAAAGCTTTGGACAAGTGTTGATTTCTCTCTTCGAGGCTATCAATTCTAGACTGATATTTCGTGAGCAGAATCTGCGGGACACGGACAATGTGTGTGAGAATACTGTCAAATAAGAAGATTAGTCGATTGAAAGCAGAAACCATCAATTACATCAAGTTAAAGAAGGTAGGTATTGCACTATACTGAACGGTTTTGTTGCAAGTAAATTCAAAATACATGCATTCTGACAATAACATGCTTACGTTGTCATATCTAAATTATGAATGTGACTAAAATAATAAAGCAGTTCGATAATTATGACGTTATTCATCTCTGGAAATTACGAGATTAAGGCAGCGTTAATTTTCTAAAAACGTATGGTTTAAATCGGGAGAAACCCTGAAGGACGGAAAATCCCATCTGTACGTATACACCACAGCCAAGTACAATGCCATTCCTCAAGGCAAAAAAGACACAGCAAATGATACCAAAAACTGTGTAGCGATGACAAAATAGACTTAACTTGATTCCTACCTTGCTAGAAGTAAACGAATGGATAATGACCACGTGATTTATCACAGATATACAAAAATTACTGTTATTTATGTCTAACACGTATATTATACAGGCGAATTTCCCTATGTCACATTGATTTTCGATTACAAATCCTATAGTACTTCACACCGGTCTCTATAGAGTAGTTCACGGTTACTCTAGAGTAACCGTGAGTAGCTGTAACACTCTATCGTTTACCTCGGCAAATGTTGTGTTGATTAGGGGATAATTCTTGACAGTTGATAGCATCTTTGCGACACCAAGCATGGCAGCAATTGATGCCCGCGACGGCTGTGGCGGGAACCGTAAAATTGCTGACGTACAGCAGTTGCCGCCGAGTATGGTTGGAAGGAGACTCGCAAGCTGTAATTCACTGAAATAAATAATAAAATTTTAAGAAATACAAAAAAAGAGACAAAAGATTTGTCCGAACAATAGATTATATCGACAGGTATCAATTACAATGCGGAACAAAAGAATAGTCAGTGCCTGAAACACTTCAACTAAAGATAATATGGTGTTAAGGTAGTATGTGCCTCGAAAGTGAAAGACGAACTTCTGTTCAAACTTTCCTCAAGAAATATTTCAACATTTCTTTTTCAAAATCAAGAACAAAATTCGGGGGTCACCTCGCAAAATTTTGTTCTGGAGAAACAAATTACCCAAGATTTACTGATATTTGTCACTAACAATGGCCGCAATCTCTATGTTGACTCTATATGGAGAAAAAATAAAATTTTCAATTTTCGAAATACTAAGACGGTTAAAAGTATTCTTACATCAAGAGCTTTAAAATAACCCCAGAAGTGATAGATCAGAAAAGCATTGCAAAAGTTTCAGAGTCCAAATATCTGTCCCCGAGGCGCATTCTACCTTAAATGTAAGATTTCAATATTTCTATGAAATATCTTTCTATGAAATATCCGCCGTCCACATTAGATAAATATAATTTTCTATTGGATAAAAATAATTATATATCTTATTAAATGAATATAATCGTTTTAAATCAACAAAGCATCGAGACGCTGTGTCAATTCGACCATGAACACATTATTAACACTACAGCGAAAATACTATACTTCAAGTCGAATTGTCATCAGGAAAGTACAACGTGTCTACGATGTCAAAACCAAACACGTCTTTTCAGGAAAACTGGCAAAGACAGTAAGTAAGCCAATATCAAGCTTGCTAGATAAAAAAGTGAAGAAACAGACAAAAATATGTTAAAACCAACTCCATAAAATAGTGACTCATTTCTTCCTAGTCAGTGAAAAATAGCAACTGTTCACATATATTCACAATTTTCTTAGTATTGCATATTCTTACCGTTTTCTTATTGTCAATCTGTCGCTTTCCTTCATGACAGAATTTCATTTGATAATACGCATTGTAATATCGTCGACGTCCCGATTTTCAATATTTCATTTAGTTTGCTAGATTACCAGATATTCGGTGATTGGTCCTTATTGAAACGGTAACCTAATACATAATAGACTGACGACAAGCCATCATGTTGATAAAAACTTTTAAATGTTCCTGCTAGACCAGGCGCAACTAAAGTTTACAAGCTTAAGCTTTTTGATAATAGGGGTAAACCGTTTGTTGTCGGGGATGTAGATTTTGTTGCCCGCACGAAATCGAAAAAAAATATTCATTTGCCTCTAAAGTGCGACAGATTTGCTTCGACGAAATGTCTCAAATTACTCCAGTCCTCCTCCATGCCAAATGGTTCACCCCGTATTGAACTGATATTATTGGATGTCAGACGACACCGTAACAGCTGGAAGATATTCGCTCTGTCGTTCGACCTTAGAAGAAGATTTCAATTAAAAGCAGTTTCGACTATAATGTTCACGGTGAATTATTAATTTGCTATAATATTCATTGATACACCTAAAGCAAGTGTGAACCATATAAATAAAAAGTTGCGCGTAACGAAAGCCCCTCCTATCACTGAGAAGCTATCACCTGAATTGACCCGTCTCGTAAACTTTGTGTAGTCATGCATGGACCCTTTCTAGAGGGTCTATGAGTCATGATATTGAGGGCGATAGGCTGCTGTTTAATAAAACATTATTCAAACCCTACCTTTGCGACACGAAATGAAATATTAACATAGTACAGTAACATCGAGCAGATATGAATACAATATTCAGATTGGTAATATTGATAATAATAAAAACACCTCCTGAAATTTATAAAGAGGATACAGTACAGTAATAAGCTTAGAATGTCTTGATGGACAGAGATTATAATAACTAGAGCTGATGGAAACGGGCAATATTTGAGAAATTATTCGTCTCGGGCAAAAAACTAAATATTTCCTAGGCGGTCGTGATTCATTGTTGTCAAATATACATTATACACGATCATCTATTATATACATAGAGTTGAGATGTCTTCAAAGTTTCCAAAAAGGAGGCGTGACTCTAGTTTGTTTGATGGACTTGAATGTTGACAATTTCTTCAAATCGATTGACGTTCTCTTCAAATCGACAGAACTTCCCAAAAAAGTAGAGCACTGCCAAAAGAAAGGAGCAAACAATTCTATCAAGGAAGTAATGTAAACAAACAACACGACGCTACCTTACATAATTGAACATGATTGCATACCTGACAGTTTGCTGACCAACTGAATATGTAGCAAGAATACCGACAGCTAATTTTGCTCCCCCATAAAATCGAATGAAGGACAAAAGTTGAGCGATAATATTTTCAACGTTTTAATTCTTGAAAACAAACTTTCTTATTATTTTCCCTAAAATATGTAGCAATAAAAAGAACTAGAAATTCAAACAGTACATTTTTGCAAAATGTGCAATATCAGAGTTGACTGATGAGTTCAATTTTTCGCAACTCCCTCCCTACATACTCTCATTCTCGTCTTCTAATGAGAAAATACCACTCATCAACCTGTTTCTCGCCACTTGATAAGATAAATAGTTCGATTCTATCACGATAAGCTTCTCTGCTAGCCGCAAAAAGAGGCTCAATAAAACTAAATTTAAAACACTGATTTAAGCATTTTGAGACAAGTGGTCCATTTATTCATTTCGTAGATACTAGATAGCTCGATATTAATGTTCCATGAAGACTGGCCCCCAGTCGCCTGGCTTTTCTCTTTAGCTGAGTTTCTGAGTGGCATAGCAACGCGGTCCTTCTACAAACTCCCGAGGAAACTCCACCTGCCCTCATGCATATTTATAAGCCTGACGTCATTATGAATTATTTATAGCAACCCAAACCCCTGCAAGGTTCACAAGTCTTTGGGCCAAGGCTTTCACCCTATGATCTACGCAAAGTGCGATGGTCTGCTGATATTTAGCCCTTCAATTTATTATGTTTTGACACTTACGCATGTATGCCCATGGCCACTTATTCATGTATGCCCATGGCCACTTATTCATGTATGCCCACATACTTTGAGCAAGTCTAAGCTCCATGCACCACTGTGTTAATATTGACGACACAGGAAGCGGTTTTCTACGATTAGGGAAGTTCTCGATGGCGAGACTGGCTGCGGCATGCGTAGCAATTGCGTCTGCAGCACTGGGGTTTCATTGGCAGAGACCGCCGAGGTCTTCCAAACCCACTCAGTTTGTACAAAAAAAATAAGAGCGAATCTCTGGGGTAAGACCAAAAAAACTGCTGTTCTGATAACATGGTTTTCAAAAATAGGGTAGGTAAGTCGACAGTGTTTTTTTTCCAAAACATTTTATATTTAAATATGCATTTTTCAGGGGTTCAGGGCGGCCGGGTCAAACATGTCACTGGCCACAGCATTTCCAGAGAAATATATCGTAGATATAAAAGAAAAAAACCTAAAAGACATCCTCGTTCAAGCAAAAATCGAATGCCAAGTAACGAACGCGTGATTTGCGGTTTTTTTCTTTCTTTGTTTTACTTCCGTGTGTACGTACATTCTGTAGCTCTAAAAAGTTTCAGGGTCGGCAGGTAAAAAATAGGGTAGGTCGGGTTATCGGAACAGCACAATTTTTATTTTGTTCGGCCTAATGTCAATGAAGGGGTGTACAGGCAAGCACTGCCGCGGTGTTTGTTATAGGACTGCCGAATAAAGACGATCCGCTGTTTTCCCTGGATGTTCTAACGCCATAGTTTTTACCCTTGTTAAAGAAGAGAAAAAGAAATTGAATCCCGGTAAAACACACAGGCAATCTTGGCAAGATCACGATATAAATTTTGCATGGATTTATCAATAAAAAGACGCAATCGAAGCTAAGCCTGCAAGTCAAAACATAAGCTTAGTAGTCTTAATACATATTGGTCTTTAAAATATACATCGTGCAATTTTTCTTCCAGGATTTTTCTTCCCACCGTGCATATACAACCTGCAGGATACCTTTTTATTTCTTTTCCAATATCGCTATTTTTGATTGGAGAATTTCATAAAGCACTCCATTTCCGATAAACCCTACCTGTAGATATATATTCGTACACAGAACGAAGAACCGATTAAAGTACGATCAAGCCATAGAAGAGTGGTGAATCAAATCGGCATCAACGACTTGGAGAGAATCAACGTAAAATACATCAAGGTAATACTGTCAAATACTTCTTTTACCGTGATTTCCCAATATCTGCAAGTTGAGTTTGCTACGTACTTTAAAATTCGACTGATTATCAGCTCACAGTGCGGCTGAATCATAACGACGTTCGTTTCGTAAAACATTATCAATTCATGTTTTTCATGGTGATATCACAAGCTGGCCAGGATATGATGTACTTACAAACCAATGATTAGTCATCGCCGTGACTAAGTGGTCCAACAAACTTGTATAGTATTATGCATGTTTACAGCATCGATCCTAATGTACAACGTCTATTTCGGATTAAATTAATTTTTACCTTTCAAAATCATGAACTCAGTATTAAACCTACCGTTATCCGTTGGATATTTTGGTGACGTGAGAGGGTATAGCTGTTCACAGCGAAACGTCTTTCTTCGGTCACAGTTTCTCCAAGAGGACCGTGGTTTGGAAAATAACAACACACTCATTGATATTATTATTATTGATTTGCCGTCGTCTTCTGGGGAAACATATTCTGTGACCAAATGTAACTGATTCACTGTCTGTAACTTATGCACGTTCGGTACGAATACTATCTCATCGTTGTTCATGATGACGATAGAGGTTTTGCCTGTGTGACCTAGCATTTCACCTCGGCTTTACCGATATTTCCACGTGTTACAATTCTATCACATGGGGTTCGTCCACCTTGTTTTATTTGTGTGTGTGTTTGTTTGTGTGTGTTTGTGTTTGTTTATTTGTTATTTTTAATAAAATGACAGCGAAAAGCTCTTTTGTTTATATTTGTCAATAAAGAGTGGTTTATTTATTTATTTATTAGTTTGTTTGTTTGTATGTGTTTCCGATGGTTAGGGTTAGGGTTTGGGCTAGGGTTAGTCACTCCCTCTATATTACCAGACTGTTAATATAGAGGGGGTGACTAACCCTAGCCCTAACCCTAGCCCTAGCCCTAACCCTAACTTAAGCCTAACCCTAACCCTAACCATCGGAAACACATACAAACAAACAAACAAAATATTAAATAAATAAACCACTCTTTATTGACAAATATTAACAAAAGAGCTTTTCGCTGTTATTTTATTAAAATAACAAATAAACAAACACAAACACACACAAACAAGCACACACACAAATAAATCAAAATGGACGAGCCCCTGTGATTCTATATCGAGAATTAACAAAAATCACGGATTTTCCCTGTGTCCGTTTCCAGTTTCAGACGTTGACCTTCAACGACTTTTGCTGAGATCTGTAGGCATTTGCACCTTATACCGTAGTTCGGAAGAAGATCAGAATAGTAATACTGGCTAATGCCATATGAGCAACACCTCAACGAAGTTCTCTCTCCCTGCGCCTGAAACTACTACCTTGTGTACTTCTGCAAACAGCGGATGGATGTTGCTGAACATTGAACTGAAATCTACAACTGCAGTTCAGACATTCAAGAAGTGAGATACGACTTTAAAATCACTATCTCGGCATTTATTTTACATTTATCGTCATCAGTCAGGCGCGTAACGAAAATTACTCGATGATGATGAACTCCACCGGTTTCCCACTGATCAATGAAACTTCATCCAGCGTTGAGGCACAGCCGACCTCAGTCTTATTGATCTTCATGCAGTGCATTGCTAACATCATTGTTATTCTGGATAACTCGGTAGTTTTGTTAGCCATTGTGCTGTTCCCACAACTCCGAAACACACAGGCAAATTTTCCCATCATTAACATGGCAATCACAGATTTTCTCCTAGGAATCACCGTATTACCCCTAGCTATAAGTTTTCGACTAAAGGACGAATGGTCTTTTGGGCACTTCACATGTAGCTTTTATCAAAGTTTTCTTCTTTTACTTTGTCACGAATCCATTTATAGTGCGATGATACTATGCCTGGATAAATTTATATTTATTAAGTATCCACTTCACTACCCTATAGTAGTAACACGAAGACGTACAATCATGTGCATTTGCATCAGCTGGATGGTAGCTCTTGGATTTGCAATTGCTCCAACATTTGCCAGGTGGTCAGAAGACCACGATGCTGATGATACTATCATCCATCCCCTGTGTTACCCGTTTACAATTTTGTATACTATCATCGGCTTGTGTTTGGGATCATTCCCTCTGTTAGTGACCTTCTATGCTAATTGTTACGTGTTTAAAGTCTTGCGAATGCAATGCAGGCGCATCCAGGCGATTGAAAACTCTGACAAGGATAGAGCACAGGATAACGCATCTGTTGTGGGTTCCAATCAGACCAATCAGAACGTACGTCAACTACAACCAGGCGAAATTAAAGCCATCAAAACCATGATTCTCATTGTAGTCGTCTTCATGATCCTCTGGTTTCCTTGTTTCCTGGCGACCATGGTACATGCAATCTGTTTCTGTGTCCCACTGGTCGGTGTTGAAATATTTCACTGGTTGGGATTTTGTAATTCGGCTCTCAACCCTTTCCTCTACGCATACAAGAAAGACTTTCGCTCTGCATACCGCAGAATCTTTCATGGTCATTTTCGGCTTTGGCCCGTCTCTGAAAATATTTTAGACCATCACTGAGAAAGTAATATTCAGTACTTTGTTACACGGCAAGCTTGCTCGCGATTAATCATTTAACAAAGTAACTAGCCTCGTTAGGGGTAGTCAACTGGACGATTTTAGGAAAGTTTAACAGTGGACACTTTTACATGGAAATATGCTTTTCCATAGTCAAAATTAAAGCTTGTGGGAAAATGAAAGTGTTTGCAACTATCTGCTGCTACGATTTGAAATATTCCCCATTACACCTGCTGGCTCGACCCACTACATGAATTGAACGGCCTCTTTGCCACATGCCTTAGGAACCTTCATAAGCCAACCCATGGAAACAACCAATTCATGCATCCCGCTCGCTTGGTCATTTCGGAAGTTGCCCGCAGTGCAAATGGACAAATTTTACCCTAATAGTAATACTTAACTTGCCGACGAGAACACATTGCTCGTCCGGGGCGATATCGCCCCGAATTTCTTTACACCTACGGCATTTTGGACTGTCTCTGTCCCGTTTTCCAATTTCTGGCACGAATTTCAGTTTGCTAACAGCTGCGCATGCCTCACAAACTGCAAGCTGTGCCGAAACAGATACTGACACCTTCCTACTTCTAGTAAGCAAGGACTGTATATATTTAAAAGTGTCATGGGGTAAGGTATTTATAGGCTGTGGTGCATGAGCTCCAAGGTCTCTGTATAAGCTTACATAATAATGTTACGAGAGAATCATTTATGTAGTTTACAATCAGTAAACGTTTAACTTATAGTTTTACCATCGTTCTTTGAAGATAATTTATTTATGAAATTTAAATGTATCTATGTTCACACTACAAACATGCCAGGCTATGTTGTTTGCGTGCAGATACGTAGAGAAATGGCTGACATTGCCAAAAGAAACGTCAAAACCATGATTCTCATAGTAGTCGTCTTCATGAAAAAAAAGAAAAGAAAATCGTACAAAAAAAGAAAACAACTATCCTTACGTATACGGCCTTTTTGAATTCCATAACCTTAAATTTACTGACATTCAAATATCTTTAGTCTTGTAACTTTTTTACAGTAACTATTGTAAGGAGAACACAAGCATGTGTTATTGTTATTTCATCCTGACTATTCAGCTTATAGAAAAAACCTTTGTATTCAAGAAATGTTGGACTTTGACTCGAATAAGATTTCAGTGTGGAATACAAGTATTGCAAAAGTTAAAACTATCACCCATAATAAAAATGTATGATCTGGTAATTGAACGGGTTGACTATTTCAAATATTTAGGGGTCTTTTTCGACGAATGCCGTCACTGGAATGTACATTTGTCATGGTTGAACAAAAATATTTCTGCAGGTCTCGGTATGTTACGTCTTATCAGACCGAATATTGACACTAAAACTTGCACTCTGATGTACAGCTCTTTGATTAAACCTTTGTTTGATTCATGTGATATTATTTGAGACGGGGCTGACAAAAATAATATCGACAGCTAGGTTACAGTCACTTCATCACAGAGCAGCTCGTATTATCATTAGTGATTTTACTAGAAATGGGCATCATGTTGTTAAAGCTGTGCCGCAGCTACTGGCTACGTTGGGCTGGAATACGCTTAAGTCGAGGCCATGTGTGTCACATGATGTCCAAGTGTTTGAAATCTAATCAAGGGGGATATCGTTCCTCCATATTTAGAAACCATGTTCGATAATTATAATCCAACATATTTACTACACTTTCTTACAGAACGACTACAGCATGTAATTCCTTTATTTATTTATTGTGCGATTAATTATTTCAGCAGTTTACCTGCTGTTTTTCACAAGAACACGTCTTTACGGCAATTTATACGAAACATCCTCCTATGTGATTTTTTGTGTTGGATTTTTGCAGAGATGTTTTTATTGTATATGGTTCGCCTCGTGTTTGCCACGTGACTTTAATTTTCAGTGATGTTGTGTATTTTGTCTTTATTCAATTTTATGTATTTTGAGTTTTATTTATTACTTTATTACAATATTTTTCTTTATTTTATTTTACACTGGAAATCAGTACATTTTGACTGGGGTGAGCTAACCAGTATAAATATGGATAAACTGCTATTTGAATTCTAATTTTCTATTGTCTTACAGGCACTTTGGCTGTTGAGTAATTTCAGATAGATTTATAGAATTTTTTAATCGGAAAGTTATGTTTCCGCATTTTCTATACACATAATATAGCATAATCTTTGACTGTCGTTATGTATTAATAAAATATTTTATCTCGTACTTACATTTGAAAGAAGTTCCATTAGTCGTCTTTACCGGTAACATTTTGCATATCCTCGTAAAAAACCCATACTTTCGTCTTTTCGGAGGGACGAATAAATCTCTAATATCCGCAAAAGTGTAAACACTTCGTGAGTGAGAGATACTGGTATATCCTCGCCCTTGTGTTAGAGATGGCCACACTAGGTCTTCGGGAATTTCCGAATTTCGTTAAAAATCTTGGGTTTTCAGATTTTTTGCTATCCTGCATACTTCTAAATTCTATATTTTTTCTGATGTCCTTTGCGTTAATATGGTTTACAAAAAAGCAGCATGAGTTTCAAATATGTTTAGCGATTTTTGCTTCGCAGGTTCCCCCATAGTTTTACCACCCTAAGATCGGATGGCTGAGCCCTTATCGATACCTACCGCTATATCATGTGATTGCAATATAGCCGGAACCTGGGCGGACGTAAAAGAGTATATGCATGGAACAATATTTGATCGCGTGGAAATGACACATAGCTATATACCATTCAAAACAAACGGTTTCTTTTGCGCTCCAATTTTGTATTCCTACTTCACTTTCATGTCCACGATATTGCAAAAACACGAGACATTATCTCGCCTACACGGAAACACGATAAAATAAAACAATATTTATTTCCTTACTGCGCTTCTATCGCACAGGAAGTCGACGAGCTGAAGTAGGCCTAAATTTTCAGAGTTCATTTTGCGGATACAAGTTAAGGCTTGCATTAAAGTTAACCCTGTCCATAGTGAGCCAACGCAACGACTATTCTCGTAAACCCTAGCCGGCACATCGTCGTAAACCACTCGTCTCTTTACGGCAATAGCTTAGCGCTACTCTCGATTTTTCCGTAAGTCAGCAGAGCGGAAATTATGCTCTGGCTTGGTCATGTTGCCGAACATCTTCGCTTGCCAAGGTCTCTTGTCCGGGCAGCTGGATGCTCCCCGATATCAGGTAGTTTGTGGGAAGTGACGGACCCGTGCGAGTGGACGATGGTTGCCAAACATTATCCCTCTTTCAGCCAAGTAACTTCTCTTACATGTCTATTTGCCGCATTGTTACACATAGTGATGGAAGCTTTAAAAAATCCGATATTCTTGGTCAATGCAGAGGTGCTAGCCGCTATATGCACACAGTATCATGACAACCCTAGCATTTATAAAGCGTTGCGACGTTACGTTTTCTGTCATTGACGTACATTAGTTATCTTCGATATACAACTCACAAATAGCTTTATGCAACATGAATACGAATATTTCTGCGAACACAAGGTCTCGGAAAAGGTTTTCAATGACGATATATCAGTAATCGACGCACGTACACATTCTGGTACAGAGACACTGGAAATTGTTCCACTGCTGTGCTAACCGTATGTACAAAAGGTACAGCTGTCGTAGCTGGGGCACTGATGAAGTGCTAAGGTAAATTGCGTACCACACCTTGCTGACTACCTCGTTTAAAGTTGCATATTCACCTTTGCCTTACTAAGGTATCAATAACAGTTGCGTAGGCGGTGCCTTTTGGGATCGAATATTAGTTCTTCTTTATCTATTCAACTCATCCGGAATTAATTTTTAAACCGCTAATATGTAGCTAATAAAGGGCCATTTATTCTCCGGCGTTCCTCTATACGAGTTAGTGCTGGTTGTTGATTTCTTTCAATTTTCACCTGGGAGATTTATTCACCTTAAATGTAGCGGGGTAGCCATCGGCCGAACGTTCCCGACACACTTGTCGGGCCACATGTACAGGCTGATGTACGTTTGTGCAGATAAGCATCTCAATTACATCCATTTCAACACTCCACAAATCATGTTATGTTGACTACACAGAAAGCGAATGAAGTGACCTTATTGCCATTTCAGTGACCTGGTGGAATTTACCTTCACTTCATGTAATCCATCGGCAACATATGACCCTGGATACGTGGCCATGACCTGGTTAGCCTTATGCGCAGATAAAACGATTCTTGCTAAAACCTTGGCGCATGCATATAGTGAAGCTGAATCTATAGGCATCGTCCGATGCATCACACATGAGCTCAAGGACACGAGTTATTTACCGCTGTCACAGACCGTAATGTAATGTTTTGAATGTGTTAAAACATTCTCTGACACCGCGTTCATCTATACAATGAAAGGATTTACACCATTAAAATACTAGTACTCAGAAGACGTCTAGCCGAGAAAATGTGTATTCTTAATTTTATGGTACGAGAAAAAAACAGACGACGACCTTCACTTTAACTGATGTCAAACATGTTGATATTCATCTGTTGGTCTGATTTCTGGGTCAATAGGTGATTTTATCAGTGAGAACCACATAACAAAACATCAGAAAGTGGACCACTTCAAACAACAACATTTTAAATTGACCAAACAGACCTGGATGACCTTCCACCCCTCGGTTTCACTTGATCATAACAACGATATAAATGAATAGGTCAAAGGTTGCTGGATATAAGTTTACATCGAAAACATAGCTTTAAACACTTGAAGTGTACTGCAGCTTGTTCTTTTCGATTTGAGGATGTCAAGTGGTTATGTTACGAAAAACAAAACAACACTGACGTCATCATGCTGCAAATTTTACTGATCTAAAAATACTTGAAAAACATTCTGTGAAAGGTCGGGACCTTCAATATACAATGTGGTATTGACCAAGACAATGCATACTAAACGTTCAAGTATTCGTAACAAACAAAATTATGAGGCAAATATCACACAGTAATTGCGTGACATACTGGAGTCATTACTACTGGTGTGTTGACATTAGGCCAACCAATGACATTAGAGTTTTCGTATCATGTGATGTGGTCGTTTACAGTGCATGCAGTCAGATGCCTGATAGCTTGCTTCTCCAGTCAACACCCCATCAACATGTGAATTCAACAGTTGAGAATTCCTTCATACTGTACTCCAGATAAATAGGTTAGTGTGAATAATGATGTATTTGCTTTATGGAAAACAGTTAGAACTGCTGGCTATCAGTGGCGCTCTACACCCTTGTTTTAGTTCTATCAAGTATCATACCAGTTAACAGGACCTGGTATGTAGAGCTGATTTGCAGTGATGACGCTTAAATGGAGGTTACAGAGTGTGCAAAGAACAGCATCTATCAATGGTCTATATATCTAACACAATAAGGCATCGGATTTCTTGTTGGACGCGCAGTCAGCGCTGACGGGGAAAACAAACTGCAGCTGTTGTAAATATGAAAACGCTTAAAATATTTCCGAATCACGGGTTTAAACGAGCTGTTCATTCAAATCGTATCATGTCAAATTTCAATCTCAGATAGCCAATTGTAGATATTATACATCCAGGAATAGTTGGTAATACACATATATATTACACACACACATATATATGAGGTTTTACCATGCGTTATCAGATAGCTTGACAACTTGATGTATCTGACATAATATAATATGGTACACAGCAATCGATGGTAGAGTCAACGACCTCAACAAACACTGTATACGTATGGCCTGCGTGGCGTGGGTTCGGGACAAACTCTCAATATTTTGGAAGCGTTGAGCACACGTTATTAGCTCTTTCGAAATTATAAAATGACTGATCGTTCAAATTTTGTTATGTTACTTGTTATTTATGTTTGTGGGATGCATTGAAAATCGTATCAGACTGGGCAGTCGACGTCCGTGTGATAGCTTTAATGATATGCTTGCTAGTGTTTTTTTCAGTGTGTTTATCAGGATACCATGACAGTCATGCATTGCGGAGTCAAAGCGCAAATCATTACCTTAGTAACCAGCATGTTACCACGGAACGCATAACACGATAAGGGAGTGCCACTTGTTCGATCCATTCGCTATATGTCGAGTTTGGTGTTGGCCGTCATAATCGGACTTTATCAGTAGCGAACCCGTTCACACTAAAACGCTGTTGCTGCTGTACGCTGGTAATAGAGATATAAAGAGATAAGCGACGAGTAACCGGTACAAACCAGTGCCAGCCTGCGAAAGGTATAGAAGTCAATTTTATTTTTACACTAAATCGACAAAGATGAATCACCACGTATACAACCAGACCCTACATAACCGACAAAATGAAAAATCATTCGGTGGGCGAGGTTGTTGTCATATTGTGCCGACAAAGTTACTTCAAACGCTGGCAGTGGCACCGATTAATGATCAAGTGCTGTAACAACATCTGTAGGCCTAAAAATGGCTTGAAACCCCGTTTCTTTCTATAACACAGGCTACGTAGTAAATTGATAAATTGGTCATTGAAATGTAGAATTTTCCCTAATCTCCAAACTAATTCATGATGCGACATTCCATTGATTGTACTCCAACCCATGCTTCTCAGTGTGATAAACAATGGGGAAGTACGTTACATATTGTAAAAAATTGATAGAAGAAGAGCCTGTTTGAATGTTCCGTTTTTTTATGAAATCAAACTATTTGTGGGACTCTTGTCGAAATGTGCGTCTTGTCCACTGCAGTATAGATAATTTAATTTCAATTACGAAAACTTAGTACAGTATCTGCAATCTCCGAATTACATACAGCAAACCTACGAAACGACCTTGTAATTCACCGTAGTCATGCAGTAGAGGATACTGGAGACACAAAAACGCCTTGCCCAGATCGAGTGAACCATTAAAATTTAGGCCAACAGACAACGCGTTAATATAATATGCGCTGAGGTTTTGTATGTGCTGATTATTTTTGCTAGATTTGTCAAAATACAAAGCAGTAAGTCTTGCAAAAACAAGGCACTGGCGTACAATATGTTATTGTTCACAATTCAAACACGATTCAGTTGTCGACGGTAACATTGAACGTTACTCATACATGCTGATTGACTGATTGCATACTTTGATTTTGATATGATTTTGTGGTAAAACAAGGGGGTTTATCTACAAACAGTCAAAATATTATGGAAAATACTACACAAGCGACCTAACAGCCGATATAGCTTCCGCTGTGTGTTGTAGAGAATAACTATTTGTGATGCATGTGTTGACGAAAAAAGTGGAAATCCCAATGATATTATATGAGGATGGCCAAACCAATAAGTGGCAAAATATAGCTGCAAAAATACACAATTGAAGATTTTATCATAATTTGAACATATCATATTAAGATCATACCTAACAGCATGTCAACCAAAGCGATCGGACGAGTAAGTTTTGAGAAACAAATTTTTGACAAAAATGGCAAAAAATTGCCCTAAAAATACAAAACTGCAGTTTTCATCATTATTTCATAATATCATATAAGATAACCCCTAGGAATCTGTGTACCAAATATCAAAGCTATCAGACGAGCAGTTTTTGAGAAACAAATCTTTTGTCCAAAAGTGGAATAAATTGCCCCAAAAATACAAAACTGCAGATTTCATCAGAATTTGAATACATCACATTTAGGGCATCTGTATGAAGCTGTGTATACCAAAGCTATCAGACGAGCGGTTTTTGAGAAACAAATTTTTTTACTAAAAATCGCAAAAATTGCCCCAAAATACTAAATTGTAGATTTTATCATAATTTGAACATATCACATTTTGATCATCTCCATGATACCAAATATCAAAGCTGTCGGACAAGCGGTTTTGGTGAAATAAATTTTTTGACCTAAAATGATAAAATTGCCTTAAAATACAAGTTTGCATATTTCTACATATCAAAGCTGTCTGGCCGGCAGTTTTGAAGAAGATTTTTGAAGATTTTAAAAAAATGACAAACATTGCCTTAATAATACAAATTTGCATCTTTCATCACAATTTGGACAAATCTAAATAAAGTCATCCCAAGGATCCTGTATACGAAAATATTAAAGCTTTGGACCAGCTGCTGAGGAGAAGATTTTGCTGCCAGTATAGTAGAGTTGTAAGATTGACTTGCTTATTACAAGTCTAGGTGGACAAGAAGTTGAATGCTGTGGCTGAAAGAAAGAAAAAGTTTGGTTCATAAATAATGCATTGAGTCATGGGAGTCGCGGACTGCTGTACATCTCCTTTGATAAAAATCAGGCGGTTCAAAAGGTTAGCTTCCTGTCTACTTAGTCTGCAGTGCAACAAAAGCTGTCGTCGATAATAGTGAACAATCAATGCAATATCCGGATTCTGAATTATATTTCTCGCATAAAAGGAATCACCCGCTACCTTCCACTTCACTGACAGCAAAGATAAAACCATAAACACCAACGTCATTGGTCGTAACTTGTAATAAATTTATAAATTAAAAACAATAACATTAGGCCTATATCCATATAACTATCCCACTTAATTAGTATGCAAATCAGTTTTACATTTATGCATTATTTCAATATCCCGAAACTTCAATTCCATCACACTGAACTCTGACAAGCTCTCCCTCTCCAATCAGGATAGACCGAAAATCAGAATAATGAGCTTGTAGGTTAAATATTCCGATTTTTACAACTCCTCCGGAGAAGTAGTTTCCCATCATGCCTAGCTTTTTGGACTGTCTCAAGCCCTTTCATAATATCAATTACATAAATGAAGCAAATTAGATCAGAGCGGAATCTCATTTAAAAAAAAATGATACTCAGATGTGGGCTACATCATCACAGGTTGTCAATAACAATGTCCGTGTTTTTACGTACAACACAGATCAAATGAAAATTGCCATATTTTAATTCCGAAACGGGCGCTGGCGTATAACTTATCAAAGTCCGGATCACATCATTGGGCCATTTACTGAAACAGTTACCGTCAGCATACACAACTCGTTAGTATGCCTACGCATACATGTTCGCGAGGAATTGATGATAACGAGCTGTTCCTGCTCGATCGGATCACTACACAACTTTACAAATCTCTCTTGTTCAATTTGAGTGGTATAGTCACTCTAATAGTTTATGCTTTGCAAACAGTCGATCGTAACAAATATTGTGTTCACTGGAAGACGAATGATGCATGATGGTGTCCTTGACCCCGTGAAAGTTCATCTGAGGTCACACACAGAGTGCACGCCCAGCGCGCCTGAGCTGCGATGTTCACCCCACGAGTACTCAGTACACTGTATAGTGTACGGTGCGGTGAAATGGATAGATTTCTGCCTAAAACAGCTGCGTCTTATTCTCTCTTTGTTCCTCAATAATGCCGTTCTATAGCGTTCATTTCGACTGCAGCCTGGGACAGGTCTACTGGTCTTCATCCGACAGGTGACAGCTGGACTTGCAGTTCGCAAAACGCAGAGCCAGGGTCTCTATTTTAAAACAACGCAAGTCACAATATGGTTGCCGCTGCGCCGACACGCTATACAAATCGGTCAAAGAGGCAGCAATCGACCTAAAAATTTGATGTCGATGTGGCGGTATCAAATTTATTCAAAAATTTATAAGATTTAACGACCACTGCATTAAGGGATGGTTAAATCGGAAAACTTGCAATGTTAAATAAACTGTAGCATTGTTACTTCTGTAAAAAAACATCACGTGACCTGAACACATGACCGAATACTGAAAAGTGTACAATTCTTGGGAGCAAGTATTCTTCTTCTCCACTCAAAAAACAACTCTGGAACACAGGAAAAAGCGATGTCGTCAATAACGGCCATTCCGCCCACCCTCTCCAGAGATATCATGGTCCGTTAATCATTGGTACAATGTTTCAAAACACGTTCTCTGACGTTCGCGCCGCATCGATCCGACGCGGGAGACAGGGAGAGTCGAAATTGACACAAAATGGTTGTAGGGAAGTGAAAATTTCATAGTTGACAGACAAACCGCGCAGTGTATTTTTCTTGCAAACTGAAAGTGACGAAAAAGTAATTCTCGAAAAAATCAATAGCTGAGTTCTCTTAAACAAAAACAAGAACCTTTAAAGGCCCAATAGCTGCTAATTTTATGCATTATTTTCATGATTTTATTTTCAAACCAGAGTTGGTTCGTTTAAATGTACTTACTGAAGGATGTGTATTGAAGTATCACTGCTCGCTGATTTGGACCATGCCTACACGTTTTAACAGGTTTAATAATAAATGGGTGCCGCACCCATAAAATGGCGCCCCACGGGAAAATACAAAAAACAGTATTTCCTGCACATATACATCGTGATCATAACAGAAACAAGCATGATGCCATTTACTTGAATGCACAGCACACGATGGCTAACATTTTGTTGTTGTAATCTTTATTTTCTCTGTCATATGATTAGTTTTTGAAAATGGCGGGAAATCTAAAATGACGTTAAAACCTTTGAATTTACATGCCACCCTCGACACTCATGGCAGCGTTATACACTTTTTCAGTCTCTAATGGGTCTTATTCAAAGAAACCTCTCGGAAAACTAAGGATATTTTGAGATCGGTTTATTAAACATATGCAGCTATTGGGGCTTTAAAAACTAATAGAAAACACCACATTAGATTCAGCAGCTTGCCACCCCCTCGATCATTAAATCTACCGTATGGTGCTGTGCAGTCGACTCCGCCTACCCAATTATCCTCCCATTTTCTGATACGTGCGCCGGACGTTTTCTTCATAGTGAAAGCCTACATTCTGCTGTTTTACCCCATTCTCGCCAACAGTTACCTCTGTCAAGCTCCGTGATGGTCTCCGCCAATGTCGACGTCGGTAAAGTTCCATTTCATAATCAATTAAATTGACTTTTTCATTCATATTCACCGTATGACAAACCTCTAGGCCTAGTAGCCCGGGGCACTATGATTGTTATTTGGGGCCTTTTGTGGCTAGCAGCATGCAACATGTTGAACAACAACCGAAAGCTATCGCACGGCACGGCCCCTGGCTACAATTTGTGTTGCTGCAGTACAGTAGCTCGAGATTTTGCCTGATTTTGCTTTCCCCAAACCTACAACCTCAGGCAAAACATCGAGCTTCTGTACTGCAGCTTCTTTCCCCGTTATTTATTGTAACCAGTTATATCTCGCGCTGTTCATTTAATGAATCCGATTTTTGAAGACGTGTTGATGATGAAACGTACTTTGTCGTCGGTGTACTAGTTTGTCTTGCGCACAGACGTGCTGTGAGCTTGGATAGTGGAGTTTATGCTACATTCCGACGTTCTGTAATAATAGCTGCTTAGTCCAGATGTTGGAAAATTGGATAAAATTAGCATATTCCATATAAATGTATATGACTGGCTACTCTTATCCTATACACACGAAAAATCATTTTCATGTGACCCAAGGTCACACGGATAACCACATACATGTAACATGTTTTATTGAAGTCATCAGAAAAGTAATTAATTCCATATAGTCAAGCTGTCAATAATGCTGGATTAAAACTTGTCAGAAACAGCTATCTGATCACTTTTGTGTATTTTCGAAATGGTTGAGCCCAAGAGGTGTTAAAAGCTTCCTCTATCATTTTGCTTGCCTATATTGAGGGTAATCTAATTTTCCTTTGGGATATTATACTACTAAGAGCCTGAAAAAAACTGTCAGGTTACCAGTAATATTGATCAGCTATGACATTCTACTGAATAATACCAGGAGAAATCAATTAAATTTTTTCGTATCAATTTCTCCTGAAATAGCACAATGAAAATATCTGCTACCAGGAAGGTCACTGCTACATAGCAGGGGCTGGATTAGAAGCATTTACATTTTTCTGGAGGATTCATAAGAATTTCTGAACATTCCACCTCTTGCAGAGAACACTTAGGTGACCAACCTCTACAGCAGCAACCTTGAACTGAACGATATATGTTGGAAACTAGTAGAAGTGGTTTCAGGCAATAACTCATCATATTTGTTCTCACCTACTTTTCATACTGAATGAATGGTATAATGGGGTCAAAGGAGGCAGGTAAGGTTGTTATGAGTAAGCTTGGGGTACATGTACTTTGTCATTGACAGAGTGAAAGCAAGGGTGTAATTCTTTAGGTACTGAGTAAAGTAGTCCAACTTGAGGCAGTGGTTTTTCAAAATCATTAGATTTTCCATTGCTTCTACGTTTCCATTGTGTAATTACTAATCAGTTATATACTTTGACATAAATCACAAAATGTAAACAGTTACTGGTGTACAGCAGTGCAAACTTGTTTGACAAGCCAATCCACTACATTGGATTTTGGAGTAACCATATATCATATTTTCCTCATATCAATATGAATTGTGTCAATATTTACAAACAACCTGTTATCTCTATCAAAGACTAATAATACTTAAGGGTTTATATTGAGTGTAAATTTACACAAGACTGAAAGGTTTGTTTGTTCTTAACAAAGCATCCATGTGCAAATAGTCATAACTGGGGACCAAATTACTTTATGTTTATGATACTATTTACATTCAAAGTGTCCTCAATTTTCTGTGATATTCCTATGAAGAAATTATTCATCGTTTGGGCAAAATAATAATTACATTATTTAAGTTTCTGGTTTTCCAACAACACTGTAAATCCCTCTGATCCTCAACTTTGTTAACATTTATAAAAAATCATGCATGATTTGGCCTATTTTGATGTTTTTTTGATAGATTGCAACTCATAAAATGAAAAATTTCAACACTCCTGACTTCCCCTATTTCCTGAAGTCTTGTTACTGGAAACATACATATACATAAGTTTTTAGCCTGGTTTGAAAAATGGAACTGCCATAAACTTAGCTGTGAAGACTTTGCTGTAGTACCCTTTCCTAGATTTCAAAACTTGTTTCAAACAAATATGAACTGCAGTGTTCTTGTATATCTTTTGACTTGTGCAATTAAAACATGCTATCATCAAATACAGTATGTTCAATCCATTAACCCTTTCACCCCCAGTTCCCTGTATACAGGTCCAACTTTACCATGGAAAACAATGGATTTGGGACAAACCATGGTGGTGAAAGGGTTAAGGTAGTATGCACCTTGAAAGTGAAAGACTTAAACTTTTGCTCTAACTTTCCTCAAGGAATCTTTTAATCATTCTCTTTCAAAATAAAGAATAAAAATAGGGGGTCACCATGCAAATTTGGTACTAGAGAAACAAATTACCAAAGATTTACCGATATTAGACATCAAAATGGCTGCTATCCCTCTGTGTTAACTCTATGGAGAAAAATAAAAATTTCGAATTTCGAAAAAACTAAGCCAGTGAAAAGTTTTCTTACCCAAAGAGCTTTAAAATGAACCCCCACACGTGGTATATCAGAAGAGAATTGTAAAAGTTTGAGAGTCCAAATGTCTGTCCTCAAGTGCGTTCTACCTTAAATCTCATAAGGATATTCCTTGTGGTCTTTATATGAACTGTTTTGTCCATCACTGATGCCTGTTTTGGTTAGAAACCATGCTAAACAAATTCCAGAGAATATACAAGAAAAATAATGATTGGGATGCCAAATAAATTCATGTTATTAACAGATTCACTCATTTTAATAATTTCATTGTCAGATTATTTTGAACCTACCATACCTACTCTAGCTAAGAAGTCATGGATGAAAACAACTTGTCAATGTATTCTCTACTCTGATTGACTGAAGTTTTATTTTGCATTCTACATGGTTCTTTTTTAATTTCTGTCAGATATTTCAGATAGTTCCAAACAGCCATCTGTTCAGACAATGGTTGTGATGAAGAAGGATTCAATGGTATGTATTTAAATATTATTCCCGCAGAAATTTGAGATTCAGCAAAAATTTGGACTTTACAAATTCACCAATTAACCCTTTGAACCCAGCTCGGACATAAATATCAGATGACGTCATAGAGTACCAGGGGGTCAGGGGGCAAAGGGTTAATAGCAATACAACAAAGTGCATAGTATTACAATGCCCTTTTTGGCCACACAAAGCATTTGACTGGTAAAAGAACTGTCATAGTATAGCAAAATTTATCAACAGATTCATATTCATGAACGTCCAAATGATTTTCCTGATGTAATAATACTGATGATGGCATTTGTAATTTCATTCAATTTCAAAGCAATGATTTCACTTTTGGTGACTGCCCAGGTGCTGCCATTTATTTTGTAAAGAACTGCCACTCTGATAAATATCATACCACATTCACTAGTGATATATTGAACAACAAATTTGTCAGGAACAGTACCTATGTCATACATGTGTGGGTTCCAATTTATAAATGACAGTCTCAAGTTTCATCATCATTTATCTTCTATGTCTTTCAAGGAAAATACCCGAATACATAGACATATTGCAGTTTAGGGGAAATCATAACTACAAAATATAAATATTTGCTTTGAGTCGCATGAATTCTTTTATCAATTATGCAAAATAATCCTGATAATGTATTGCAGGCTTCAAATGATATCAACCCAGACAACCATGTGATTGTAGAAACCGTGTCGTCACCATTAATGATGCAAGCTACCGTTCAACACATTGATGTAAGTATACTTTTAAAATTCAGGAGACACTCTTATGTTCATCTAGGTGCACTAGTTAATATCGATCATCATCACACAACACTGAACACATGTTAGATTAAAGCTAAATCTACATGTAACTATCGATTTCAAACACAATATGAATATGACTGAGTTTGCAACAGCCATACTTTATTCATACATTCATGTATCCAACCAAATAAAACATTCCTGTACCCTAATGGCAATAGCATCTCACAGTCCACCTTAGTCAATTACTATTGCTAATTAAATCATATATGTTTAAATTTACAGGACCCTAACCAGACAGGGATATACATGGGCCACTATTATAAGAAGGAACCTGCAGATGACTGGTGTTTGAATTCTATAGCAGCTACTCTTTGTTTTTTCCCACTTGGTCTCATTGCCTTATATTTCTCAATACTGGTAAGCTTTTGCTTTATCTGGACTCTCCCACATCCTACCTCATTTACAGACCAAAATTCAAGATGATAATTTAATTCAAATAAGTGCAAAAACTATTTTAAATTATTTCATGATTATGTAACACAACAGAAACATAAGAAAACTGCCTTCTAACACAAGAAGAACGCAGATAATGCAATATATTTTTCAAATTCCATACTCTATCCACTTCTGAGTTGTATAAATACCTCATTTTGACAAAAAAACTTGTCTGTTTTCTTTTGAATAATTTTCAGTTTGCAGATTTTAAATTTTGATAATTTTCCCTTCCAAGATCGAGTGGCCCATCCTAAAAGTGATGTCTGCCTCATTTTCTTGTCTATCTCAACAAGACATTGTAAGCTCAATATCAGATTGTGATCACACATTCTGACGATCAAATCATGGCTGCATGGGTATTATTCAACAAAGCCATAACCAAACCACACTATGAAGGACAATATTACACCTCCAATGTGAAACCTAGCTTAAAAAGAATGTTGCAGGGAAATTTGAGATAAACTTCATACATTTTGGTTATTTCATTGGATATTCCTTCGTCACGTTTTTTGACGGTATTGGTGAACTTATTTCTGCCTATAATATTTGCCAGCCAATATCACCCATCTCCAACTACAATTTACTGATCAAATCAATTTTTCCAACAGACTCAACGTGCAAACAGAAGACATGATCCATCAGCACATAAATGGTCAACAGCAGCACATCTAGTTGGCATTGCTGGTGGAATTGCTGGCCTCCTTATCATGGCAGCCCTGCTGGTTCTTAAATATAAATATGATTATTTATAAGTAAAACTTTTATTTACCAGTTGACAAGAGGGTCCTCATTTTTCATACGTTGGGTATTTGAGTCCATTAGAAAATCGTAAAACTTCCTTTGTAATAGTCAGGGCAAAAAATGTCTCAAAGGCTGCCATTGGACTAACAGGTCTGTGCACTTATGTGCAATGAAACATTGTTTATTAATGAGTTACCATTCTGTACTGCCACAATCTCAGCTTTGCTAAGAAAGATAAACATTTGGATACCTTCTTAGTTAATTTCAATTTGTTGTATTTTTACAGATAGACTGATAGACTGTTTGAATCTGTGTACACAGATGATAAAATTGTTTGCTCATAGAATGAAAGTGATTTTTTTAATTGAGTTAATTGTACACAGATGATAAAATTGTTTGCTCATAGAATGAAAGTGATTTTTTTAATTGAGTGTAAGTCAGTTAAATAATTATTTTTTAAATGCCCTGGTAGAGTAATTGTTTCTTGAATATTTTCAAATGAAACTAGGTAATTCCATGAGATTAAAAGAAAATATGCACAAAGTGCAGGAAAAAAGACTACATTCTAAAATTTAATTTTTTAGATGACAATTTTTAAGTACAGCTGTTTTACTGGGTGTGCCAAAAAGTCAAGGGGTGAAGTGCACTGCACTGGGAGTGTTGAAACTATATTTTTGTGATCACTATAGTTCTAATTATCAAACGGTTCTTCTGTGAACAAAGTTATAGCTTATTTTTACTTGTAAAGTCTGGTGAGGAAGAAAAGGCTTCCTAAATATTTTGTATGTTTATGAAAAACAAATTGTCTCTTCAAGAATAATGAATAATACCCAGTCTTACAAATACAAATTATGTGATACAAACGTTTGGTGGTAAGAAGAATAGAGAAATGTAGGCTAGACATATATGTTGTTCACATATATAGTTTCTAATTAGGTCACAAATTTGATTTAATTTCAATATCATAAAAAAATATCAATTTTGTCAAGCCAGTACAATATCTTGAGAGAAAATTATATGAAATGAACTGCTTTCTTTGTCATTGTGAATTTTGTTTCATTGGTCAGTCTTTTGGCATATCTTCACTTCAATGCACTGAGAGGTATGATAATTTTTTGAAAAAAATTGAATAAAAAACCTAGATTACTGAAAGCAGTTACTTTTGTTTTATCTAATTGTGTGTCATATGGTTACTATAGGTAGAATAGCTTCTCTCAAATACCTGACCTGACCTGACCTAGATGTCTTGTATGATATGTCCATCAATTTGCTGGAAAATCAATACAACATCATAATAAAAACAGGAAAGTCAGGGCAGTCTCTTATAGGTAGTACTGAGAAGTGAGGATTCTGTGAGCCACCTCCACTAGTATTTCAAGAGTCAAAGTCAATGTGATGGTCAACTGACTCAAAAGTCTTCTCTTTGACTCAAGAGACTTTCATATATTGCATGCTGACTTGAGAAAATTTCAAGAAATTCCAAAACTATCAAAAGACATTCAGAAATCTTGAAAACTATAGGGCACATTGACCTTCAAATGATATGAGTTTCTGTCTGGTGAACTCTTCAAAAAAATTGGAAAAAATTCTAAATATTACCACACAAGCTACAAGAGAACAATTTGTATATGATAGTGAGTTTTCAGACACCCTCTACATGTGTAAAATGGTGTTTATTCTGTTAATCGATACAATGTTTTTATCTTTACATGCATACATACTGGCCAGGATTATGGCAGAGTTTGTAACAAGCATGTGCATTCATTGTGTTTAAGACTAATGAAGCCAGGATTCCATAATGAAATATACCTCATATGACCTGATATGGCACAGTTGAACATACTGATCATTAGCCTCATAATCGCACCATGCAACATTACACAACAATAGCTGAAAACAAAGTAATACATCAGACACAGACACTTGTGGTGCTCAACACCAAGTTTCTAAAACGAGCACAAATAACAGCTAAAATGTGGGTGATTGCAAAATCCACAAATTAATATTCATTGGTACAAAGGGTAAATGAGCAGTGTTTCAGGTAAGTTTGCAACACAAATCATAAGGACCTACTGATCAAGGAAGATTATTCATTTATCAAGTTATATGTTATATATACACAGGTCATACAGAGGTCACAAGAATAATTAGAGTGTCATGCATATCAGCAAACAGAGAAATCATTTGGTTAAGATAAATGCTTGGGTCCAAAAAGGTAATCCTCTCTTGTGATGGTAGAATCATTATCCTGATGAAGGGAAGAAGGATGAAAGACTGTATATCATATCATTATAACATATCAATCAATTGTTAATTGCTAATAGACAAATATTTTTGTCTTACCCATATTCCGTTTTGTCTTGCTTTGCCACATCAGGAGAAGTGACTTCTAAGGCAGAAAAAATATGCTCAATCCCTTCTTCTGAAGTGAGGTTGTCATTGATGCGGTCAAGCCAAATCTCAATGACAGCAAATAAAGACTTAGTTGAAAACAAGAAGTTATCATGTATCTGAAATCAGACAAGAAACTGCACAGTACCATCTTGTACATGTCTAACACTATACAGAGAATATAACAAGAACAGTACTATGATTCAGAAAAATATTTTTGAAACATTTTCTACATATATCCTTCTAATCCCTGCAAAAGAAACTTCTGATACCAACTTATGACATAAAACATTGTAAAACAAAATTATTGAAAATGAAATAAAAATCACAAAGCTCACATAATGTGTACATTTACTTACTGCCTCTAACTCTAAAAGCACAATTGACACAGCCTTGTTGACACCAGTAAATCTTCTATTTAACCATGCTTGTTTGAGCATGGCCAGGGCTCCCTGTGGTGTTTTCACGGGTACTCTTCTCACCCTCTGCAAATAATGAGAACTGATACACTGAATGTGAATGTCATGTATATATTAGTGATTTTGTAGCAGATTCTCTTAATTCATAAGAATAAGAGTGAAGTGACAAAGAATTCATGGGATGTCTTTTTGCTGTGTTATGTAGAACATGTTCCGGATACGTATCACGATAAGCAAACTTTGAGTTGCCTAAAATATGTACGGCTGCTCCAATATATTGTGACATATAGATATATCTCAGCAAAATGTACAGGAGAACTGAATCATGTCATCAAACTCCTACTATTGGACTTCAGTACCTAAGTAATACTCACACTTGTCAATTCTGGTACAGTTGTGCCAATTCTTTTCTTGTGATTGCCATCTCTGATTTCAAGCAAATCATTGACTTTATGTTTACAGAGTTCATACATCTCCAGTGTCACCATTGGTTTCACATTCTCACCTAGATGTATGAAAAAAGGGAATATTTTGAATATTTTGATTTCTGTAATCATACAGATTTACATCAGGTTGAGGTTAGCTAAGTATTCCAATCAGATTCAATATAAATAAGTGGATATGAACTTAATGATTAAATCTCCCTATGCCCGCTACATTTCTTATACCAAAATAACTTCAAAGACAATTTTGCATTATTGAGGTATAAATCATTGTATTAAAATTGAATGTACCCGCATGAATGCACACATGCATCCATAATGGTCAGATCCCTACAATTACAGAATAAACTAATGATAGGGCTCAATTATAGTCACCGTTATCTTGCCACTTTGTCAATGTGCATTTTGGTGTGCCATATATTTTAATTTTCTTCTCATTGGCATTTTACTAATATTTTAGGCCAGCATACCTGAGACAGATTTTTTAAAGTTTCACTCTAAAATCCCGCAACACAAGTAGCAGGTGCACCATTGCACATGGTGAACATGTATAGTGATCATGCTACTTGACAAATTTCACACTGTGGTATACATACTAGATAAGACATCAAATACTTTTCTAGAAATCCTTTGATCAAGAGTGAAAGATTTGCTCAATATTAATGGCTTTGAAAAATTCTTAGTCGATCTCTTTTGCAAAACAACTACCTCTCGATAGTCATGTCAACTTTAAGGCTCCATTGCAGCGGCCATGTCGAAATGAAACCCAGCCATTAACTGCTTTAAAAAACTTTGATGATAAATGTGTACACTAAGTTGGCTATCACTTACTACTTCTTGCTAATTTGGTAAAGGCATCTTCAAACACCATTGACAGGAGAGCTTTGGTTTCATCAGGTTTGCTTGATGTGTTACTGATGTTAGAGGTCTTTGGTGTCCTCCAATACATCAAGCAACTATTAAACCCTCGCACAAAGGTATTCAATAAAGGTTCAACTACCTTGTCAAATACATGGTGAGTGCTGTCATGTTCCCTGAAAATGTTTTGAAACCTGTATAACAGAGATAAGTGATTACAGTGAGCTGGACAACTCAATATTTTGAAAGCATGGATAACTTGATATATAAAAAATTTGAAGTGTAAAAGATTTTTACAAGGGTGCTGCCTCCGGCCTATCTGTTTTTGCTTTTACTTATGTAGTATTTGCTTCGTCATCACCATCAAACTTTGATTTCAATACAGAAAAATAATAAAACAATGCTCGTATAGTTTTTTTCGTATCTATCGAGCTTTAAGTTAAATGGTTCTGCAAAAGTAAATAGTGACACTCTGAATAGATTAAGGTGTTGCGTCAAAATCATTACAAAGTGCACTGATGCACTTGTAATGGTGACTATGCATTCACTTTATGGAACCTGAAAATTATGCTACTTGCCTTACTTTACCAAGTTTTGCCATGAAGCTCTATAATTCAAAAACAAACATTACAGTGTTCCACGTGAAAGACGCGTGAACTGAAGAGCAAAACATTCGCTCAAAAATTTCTGTGAATTTGAAAACTCTGAAATCGACTCGGTGACGACAGTCGAACTGCACCATTAGCTGTCGATGTCGTGCACCCAGTAGGTCTGTATAAACAGCTCAGAATTTAAAAGCGTTGTAGCTAGGGACATCGCCAGTTGATTGTTTTGAAAACAGTAAGAAAGCGTCAGACGCAAATGTAATCCCTTTGTACAATATTTTGAAATGTGTGTTGTGGGTGTGTGAACAAACAGTGTAGTTATCGGGACAGAGCAGACAGCCAAAATATATACTGGTAAACATAAGCAGAAAAAGCGTTCGACAAGTTGTTTCCACTCACTCGTGGCTGACAGTTCCGTCATCAGTGCTAAAGGTTGCCTGGCCAACCTGTTGTATTCCTTGAATTTCTTCTAGAGTCCGAAATCGAGCTGTAAGTTCGACATCCATGTTTGGTAGTACCACATCGATAGCGAGCAGACGACGACAACGAATTTTTTTAATGCGATATAGAGACTTCTGGGTAAGGGACTCCCTAGCTTGCGGTGCGTGTGCTCCCTAGGCCGAGCGTGGCAAATATCACTACCATTACTCCCGTAGGGAAAATCGCAGATTGTCGCATATTTCAAAAGCGAAATTCATTCGTACACGGGTGAGGGAGTTTGACCTCTATTCAATTAGTAAACTTCACTTTTGCACTTATTTTGTGACCACAAGTTCTTTGTGTGTAAAAAAAAGAAAAAAACCCCCAAAACTCTGCACACTCGTCAACAAATTTTAAAGTAACTGTTTCTAGCTCGTTCGCGTCCCAAATACAATTTACCGACAGTCACATTGTATCCTAAACCTTTCATTCATCAAATCATAAAGATAAAAAATATCATTTTTTAAATATGCTATAAGCGTCTACCTGCACTAACTACACCTGGTCATTTCACTCTCACCGTGTTGACGAAACAGCACTGAATACTGCAGTCTTCACGAGACGAAGTATTATCAGTACACTCGCGGGCAGACAACATTTCGCACTTTTGCAGCTACCCTCTACCACAGCTGTAGTGGAAGCGTCAAAGTCGTAAAAGTCAAAATCGGCCCGTAAAAGGTAGGAATCCCGTCTAAAGAAACATCACAGCTTTGGACACACAGCTAGCCAATAGTCAACATTTCAGCGACTGCAGGTGTTCTTGTGTACGGCTTAGTTCACAAGTACTGGGGGTTGAAAATTTTGGGGGTATAAGGTGACTTGAAAGTTTTGCTCTGCGTATAAGGGGGAGGGGAGATGGCCCTGAAAATATTTTGGTTCCCTGTTTTTTTACTTTTTCAGGTTCCATAGTTTGGTAGGTAGGCTAACTCAATGAAAAATAAATTAGACTTTATGTTATCCAAGGGTTCTAATGTTTCTACTAATAATTAAACAAAATCTAGAACCACTTTGTCGCATTTCATGACTTTTACTTCGAAAATAATTAACAATAATATAAATGCCTGTGAATTTTCATAAGTAAAAACAACAAATATGTCTAGTTATGGGGCAGAAGTTGCAACTGTTGATATTTTTTATGCAATACAGTTTCTTGTTGTCTCCCTACAGTATGCCGAAACACACAATATTCAGTTTGTTGACAAAGTCTGTTTTAACACTATTAGCGATAACTGTATTCAGACTGAAAGCCATTGATATAAATGCACCGTATGTATATGCAGGCTGTATTTGCAAGCTGAATACTGGACAATTCAACATGCCGTAGGGAGTAGGCTAGAACAAGAACACAGTTGTGTAAACTGAACAATTGTCAAACTTAACAAAGTTAATATAGCTACTGCCCTGCTACTACCTATATACGGGCAGTATAACTGTCACTGTACACCGGCAGTGGTAGAATGTATCATACTCACCATTCACTGGTGAGATTCAACCAGACTCACGGTGGCGTTGGTCAGAATCAGCCAGACTTGTTGTTCACTGGCATGATGGGAATCAATCTGGCTAATTGTCACCAGTGAATGAAGAGTCTAGCCGATTCTCAATAATGAACGGTGTCTAGTTGACTCTCATCAGTAAAATAACCATTCTGACTAGGCTTGGTGAGAATTTCCAGTCTCACCGGTGAGAATCTGTTACCACCCTTTATTCTCACCAAAGAGAGCAATTCTCACTGCTCACCAGTGAAAATTAAAATGTCTGACTGACAGCAGTGACAAAGAGATTCTCACCAATTGCGAGAAAGCGTCACTTTCTCTCTCCAGTCTCGCAATATAAGTGTGTTTGGGGGAGGACTTGAAAAAAATTGATCAAATACCCCATCTATTTAAGAACTGAGGGGGATCTGAAAAACAAAAGATTTCAGCCCCCCCCCGGGGGATCTGAAAAACAAAAGATTTCAGCCCCCCACCATTATTTGTGAACGCAACCTAATGCGAAAAATCGAAAGAAAGGAAACAAAAACGTTTTTCATAAAGGCAGAGGGGAAAAATTAGGCCTGATGCTGACAAAAATGTAATTGTGGTATCATTTTATTGAGAATTGTCTCTCAGACATACAAGTAGTCTTCGGGACGGTAACAGCACATGTATATGTACAGTCGGGGAGACCTGAAAATTTATTTTTCGCTGCCCCAAGAACGTAACCAATCCACCGAAAAAAGCAATATTGTGACACTCATTTTGCAGGGCCTATCTATAACTTCCTCCCATGGATCTGTTGTAGGCTTAGTTAAGTTCGGTTTTACAATCTTCTCCCGCTAAAGTTGTCTAATCGTTGGGGGGTCGCAGCTAGCCTATGGTCGAGCATCGTACCAGTTAGCCTACAATTTGAGCTCGCAAGATAATTTTGACTATAAATATGTGTGTGTTTTAATATTGACACTAGCATTATGCCAATAATTCGTTTTATTTACTTATTGAAACGTTCATTTTACCAATAAAAGTGTTTTTTTTCGTTACTTTTAACAACTATCCTGCTTGTTATGATTTAAAATATTTACTTATCGGTACGATGATCTTGTCAATATGTATTCGACATAAATTGTTGGCACGATCACTACGCTAATGAGATGTATTTTTCTCGTATTTCAGTAATTATCTTGTAAATAAAGTCATCTATTTAATGTTTAATTGCAAGATGATAGTTCTTATAAAAATACCCCTGTTTGACACGATTATCCTACAGATAACAATACCGCGACCCATAACTCAAATTTCATGCTTCAGGCCTGGCAGGATAATGTTGCAAATAAGCGGCTGTCATTTACACCATCGTTTTCCTAGTGTATAGTACTTTTTAAAAGTCTACGCAAACAAGAGTGATCCTCTTCCCATAACTCACGTGAATGTATGAAATTTGTTAAATGAAAATCCCTAAACGTGTATGAATGATACTATATAGCAGGAAGTATTTTAAAAAAGAGCTTGGCCGCAGACTATAATTCATTTTATCCGTGACATTTTTAGGCAAACCGAATTTTAATGTCGAAATCAAAGAAGCAATTACTAAATATCGTCATATTTCTTTCCGTTCGTGATTGTCGTTTTAGAGTTGGCATATCCAACATCGGATTTTACCAGTAACGCCATGCATTACGCGCCAGCTTATATTTGATGATGATATTGGAGAACTAAACGCGTATTGGCTCGAAATCCAGATGCATTGTTCGCACACAGTCACCTGTGATCACAGGGGAACTTGAAGGAAATCAGTCCCCTGGGGTGGGGAGGGAGGGTTTTTGTGCAACGGTTTACCATATCTGATTTTATTAATTTTGACTGTGATATTTCAAATAAAGAGTTCAACTCCAAACCGTCTGACTGCTTTCTTTATTACTACAAGTAATTTTATTAATTTTGACGGTTCCACAAAAATGTTTCTCTCTCTCCAAACCAGAAAAATGCCTGGCCGCAAAATGTATCGCGCACCTAGCGCAATTTAAATTTTCGAATGCGTCCTCAAATTCTAATTATGTGAAAATTGCTTGAAAACGTAATTTCCTTAGTTCTGAAATCCGTAACAAAATGCAATTTAGACATAATCTATCATGTCTTTCTGTGATTTCCACATCGAAATATGGTTGGCCTAAAAGTGCCACGGATTTCATAAACATTCAGTGATCATTTATCAACTTCATGTATTGCAGAACTAAACCGTGATGTAATACGAAATATATAATATATCGATACATATAAATGATGTATCATAGTTATGATATTCATGTAATATTCCTGTGTCTAATCCTTATGCGCCTGTGAGCTGCACAGTAAGTGAGACTACCCACAATTCCCCTTGATTTGTGTGCTCAGACATTATTTGCTAAAGGCTTCTTCAATTTTATCAGTTTCTGAACAATTTGAAACTTAAAATTTAAAATTAGAATTATTGGTTAAAACTATGGTCCAAAATTATTGATTATGTTAAAAATTCAGGAGTAAATTGAATAAGAATTCCACGTTTGAAGGTGCTTAAAATTGTACACTTGTCAAGCAAAAGTTATCAGCAACTAAGATGGTCTCATCATACCACCTGTCAGACATGCAAATTTCCTTTGTTATAAACATTCAAAAAAATCAATACCCTTTCTTTTGCCATCATAGATGCAACTTATTCCCTTAGTTTCCTGGAAAATATTGCATATGGCTGTCAAACAACTATGTTGACAAAATCACAAAATTGCTATCTCCTCCGCGGAAAAGGGGTTGATCTTCTCATTATTCACAGTGAGAAATTAGAGAATTATGATTATCAAAACTATGGTCCCGGAATTTCAAAATATGGACCAAGCTGTTCTGTGTAGAGAAGAAATTTGCTTCAGTTCAGTGAGTGATCTCCGTGTGTACGGATCGTGGAGAATTGTGGGTAGCCTCACTAACTGTGAGCTTGTGTATGTATGGATTGTTTTACTATACGATGGATTTTTTGTCGTAGAGGGCGGATTTAATGAAACTGCGCAAGCGCATTTCAATTTGACAACCTAACATGGCGGCATAGCAATCGATGTAAACAGTATTCAGTTCTGACCCCATTGTTGCCTCTACTTACCTCAGTGTACCAATCACTACATCGATCGACCGCGCTAACACAGGTAAGCGACACATGTTATCAATAAGGAAAGAAGTTTCGTCGAATGAGATAAGCGACAGAATCGATCAGACGCCATTGTGAGTTCCTGTCACACGAATACCGCCAAGGATTAACGTAAGTCGTACACATCATACAGTATATGAACATGGACGATATGTGGTGTTTTGTTCGATCAATACCTCTTTACATGGCTGAGTAAACGAAGGGATGCCATTGTTCCCTTGAATGTAGCCTGATGTGTAGATCGATACACAAATGAAATGTCAGATGTGTTGGTTTCACGACTTTGTGACTTTCTGTTGGTGTATGTCTTGTGTTGTACGTACTACTATGGTTCGACGTTCGATAGAAATTTCATTGCTGTCTGCCCATATGTAGTCCTGCGGCCGTCCTGGAACTGCACTTGCCAGATACTAAATCTGCAAATTAACTTTCAATGTGACATAATTCATTGGACTAGACAATAGTTATTCTGAATGTGTAGACAGTTGTACATTAACAAGGTACACCAAAAGTCCAAGTGTAGAAAAAATAAAACTGAAATAACTCTTTCCTTTAATTCATAAATATTGTCTTAATATCACTCAGGTCCATTTCCTATTTTTCACTAAGAATATATGAATTATATGATCAGATATTCCAAGTTTTTTTTGTATTGACAAATTCAAACATTTGTTTGTCTCGATTAAAGTCATCAGAGATATGCATTGCTGTTGCCATGGTGATTAATGGTTCACAAGCAATACTATTAGGCTTACCTACTCAAGGATCAACTGTACTTGATGTTGCCAGGCAACAGACCCCTGTAACTACCCTAGTATCTTGGCACAGATATCTACCAGGCGCCAAATGTAAAATAATTATTTTACACATTAGAAGAACATATTCATACGAAAAGGGTGTATTTGCATGCATTTATCAATAAAAAAAACTACTATAGCATAAGTATAAATAAATCAATACAGACATAAGTAAATACATATATGAGTGAAAAAACATACACATATGTGAACCAATTCACACAAGACATGAAGACAGACACATACATACATACGTGCATACGTACGTGCATACATACTTACATACGTACGTGCATACATACATACATACATACATACATACATACATACATACATACATACATACATACATACATACATACATACATACATACATACATACATACATACATACATACATACACAAGCCCATATGCACTCATGCACTCACGCACGCACATACATACGTGCATACGTACGTGCATACATACATACGTACGTGCATACATACATACATACATACAAACACACATACATTCATACACACATACATGCACTCACGCACGCACGCACATACATACATACATACATACATACATACATACATACATACATACATACATACATACATACACAAGCCCATATGCACTCATGCACGCACGCACGCACATACACACACACCCACACACTCATATACATACATACATACATACATACATACATACATACATACATACATACATACATACATACATACATACAGGATCGAAAAGTTTACATGAGGGGGAACGAAATACGCATGCGTATATCCACTCGCACACACACACTGCTACTCGGAAAAGTTTACATGAGGGGGAACGAAGTACGCATGCGTATATCCACTCGCGCGCACACACACACACACAACAAACACAATACACACACACTGCTACTCTCCCTGAGATACACACACTGACGCAACGATCTACAGGCCACACACTACATCGTGCCACACCGGGGAGCCCACTCCTAACCCGGACTCTACGTACCTCGCGGCGTCGAAGGCTAGTGACGATGACAAAGATGTGCGACACTTTTTCTCTTTCTGGCCTTTGTGTCGTGAGTCGGGTTCGTACAGGGCTTTACACAGTGAGTAGCCGGCCTGAGTAATACTACACTGCTTAGAGGCCCCGTAAGGGTTTCTGACTTAATGGTACCTGCCGGCGAAGTTCTGCGGGGGTTAACGGCCCAACCCAGGCCAATAAAACACTGGGAGTCGTGTATTACAGCTCTCTGCCATTCGGCTTATATTCTTTAATGGTTAAATACAGCATTCAACAGGAACTACAGCAACAGCTTACTGGAACTAAAGCAACAGCTTTACTGCTAAACTCTCTGCTCTCTAAACTCTCAACTATTAAACGACAGAGGCAGTCGATTGTAAGCTTCATGCAAGGCACTGCACGTTGTGACCGATGGTACGGAGATCAAGTTTGCTGAATGATTGAGAGAGAAAAACATATATGAATAAAAATTCAGCACTTCACCATGTTGTAATCATTGACTAGTCGTTTCTTCCATTATGTAGTATAATGAAAATTTCGTTGAAAATAAATGACGGGACCACAGTCCCTCTATCCACTGTGACGGGACTGATTCTGCTCCGTCTACTCAAACGAAGTTTTGTGTACGGCCAGCTACGCTGCAGGCAACACAGCCTATCAACTTCGCATATCGTTGCCGTACGGCGTGATTGAAAACGCTAAGAGGAAAAATCATATCTTGAATGCAGTACAAAAGTCTTACTTATTAAATTTAAAAGTATTTCAAAATAATATCGAACGTAACGGGTATATAATCCTCACAAGGACTACAGTAGTACAACAAGTATCGGCTAGCTGCGATGCGATGGAAGTTCAAACACAAGAGAGAGCCCGGCCTCACTGCAAAGTCGTCCCCTGCGCACCCGGCCCGACAGCAAACTAACCTCTTGGTTTGATTCTGTTGTTTATATTTTTGTATAAAATTCATGATACATATCTGACTTTCACAACTGTACAATTTGCTCAGGCTGTAGTCTACAGACGATCGGAGGGAGCAAGGCAGGCCCCAAATTTGCATGGACAATGCCCGGGACAATTATAGACGCAGCTCGATGAGAAAGTCATTCACATAAACCTAAATGAAGTGATCAATACAAAACTTTTAAACATCACTGGTTCTGAAAATTTATGATCAACGGTTCTGACCTACGGAATTTACACTGCGACGTTGTTTTTTGTGTGTTTCGCCAGCTACTAGACCTGTAAGGCTGTACTACATGGAGGTAGTGGACTGCACAAGTGCAGCGGGGCAGGGCCGAGATTGGTGTGGGGCCTGCAGCAAGGTAAAATTGACAGCGTCCATTGCAGAATGCCCGCGTGTTATCCTTTGTCGTTTGGGAGGAAATTTACCGCTGTATTCAGAATGCCTTTTACCAGTATAAAAGCTCAGTAACTGATGCATCAAGAGCCAAGAGTCTGTAAATTTCTTAGCAGTAGCTCCATTGTTTTTTTCTAAATTTTCGCTGAGATACAGCATGCAGCAGTGCGTATACTGGTCCCGATCGTTCTGACTCAGGCGTTCACAGCTGTTTAGGGAGCCGTCATTATTTACGATCTGGGGGTCGTAGGAATTACATTAGAAACTCTGAAATTTTGAGTCGCACCCCAGCCAACCATGATGACTTTGAGTTACCCTCTCTCTAACAGAAAGTTTGGCTTACCTAGGCCCATGTAATAATATGTAGATATAAAAGCTCATCTAATAAGCAGTCTCCGACCATATAGTATTGTTAAATTTGCATGGGTAGCATGTCATTATGGTATGGTTAAATGTCCAAATGGTTGTTGAACTCAAGTCAAATAAAATATACATTTCTATGATAATATAAAGGATGAATTCACAACAGTTCAGTTTTGTCCTAGAGCCAGTGTACTTATAGTGATATCTGTCGAGAACATTTCTCCATGACCCAGCCTCTCCTTCCAACCCTGGTAACGACTGCAGAAAACTACTGTGTGACATCATCATCACCATTGTTTATCCTCATCTTTAATGTCGCTGGTGCCATTGCGTACATGAACAACGATATCATTCTCATCGTCACTATCTTCTCTTTCATAATAAGTATTGCTAGTAGTAGCACCTACTTGTAGTTTTTTGCCTTGCTTCATCTAGTTGATATTTATTTGTACTGTTAGAGTATTTATTTTCTTTTTATTTAATATGTATCAGAGTAAAATATATATAATCAACTAATCATTATGTCATTGAGGACAGAGTAAGACAAAGAAAAAACATTTTGAGCACCCCCTTATAACTTTCAATTTTTGAATGACCCCCAGGTCGTAAATACTGACGGTTCCCTTACTTGCTGCCAAAGGCCATCGCGTTCACTGCATTCGACAGCCTACCATACATTGCCAAACTATGTTGCTTCGATTTGGCAATCACCTTGCCGCTTAAGCGACAATCAGCTGAAATTTATTACTTCAAGTTACTCAATTTTGATAGCTATTTGCCTACAGAAGTGAGCCAAGTGTATATAGTGTCATCTTGATTTTACATCGGTACCCGGAGTTCTAAGTGACCAACTGCTCGATCACCTACGTTGGATTGCTACCGTACTTTAATAAAGTGAATCCAGTCAAAGAAGGCACGAGAGACTGTCGACAGTCTACAGATCAGTGTGTGTGTGTGCGAGTAGATATACGCATGCGTATTTCGTTCCCCCACATGTAAACTTTTCAGAGCAGTGTGTGAGTGTGTGTGTGTGTGTGTGCGAGTAGATATACGCATGCGTATTTCGTTCCCCCTCATGTAAACTTTTCCGAGTAGCAGTGTGTGTGTGTGTGCGAGTGGATATACGCATGCGTACTTCGTTCCCCTCATGTAAACTTTTCGATCCTGTATGTGTGTATATGTATGTATGTATGTATGTATGTATGTATGTATGTATGTATGTATGTATGTATGTATGTATGTATGTATGTATGTATGTATGTATGTATGTATGTATGTATGTATGTATGTATGTATGTATGTATGTATATGAGTGTGTGGGGTGTGTGTGTGTGCGTGCGTGCGTGCGTGCATGAGTGCATATGGGCGTATGTATGTATGTATGTATGTGTGTGCGTGCGTGAATGAGTGCATATGGGCTTGTGTATGTATGTATGTATGTATGTATGTATGTATGTATGTATGTATGTGCGTGCGTGCGTGAGTGCATGTATTTATGTATGAATGTATGTATGTATGTATGTATGTATGTATGTATGTATTTATATATGTATGTGCGTGCTTGAGTGCATGTATGTATGTATGTATGTATGTATGTATGTATGCACGTACGTATGTATGTATGCACGTACGTATGCACGTATGTATATATGTATGTGTCTGTCTTCATATGTCTTGTGTGAATTGGTTCACATATATGTATGTTTTTTCACTCATATATGTATTTACTTATGTCTGTATTGATTTATTTATACTTATGCTATAGTAGTTTTTTTATTGATAAATGCATGCAAATACACCCTTTTCGTATGAATATGTTCTTTTAATGTGTAAAATAATTATTTTACATTTGGCGCCTGGTAGATATCTATCATGGAAATCTCAGGATGCTAAACTTCTCTTTTCAAAAGTCATCTCAGCCTTAGATTCAAGTTAGTGTTCTGAAGTATTCAATTTCATTTGAATTGGTGTCACATCTCACAACTGATTTCTAAAATCATCTGCATCAATTTTAGAGAATATTCTCAGACATTTTAGCACTGTGTGAAAAGGAAAAAAAAGGAAAAAAACACTTATTTTTTCATTATTTTTTTTTCTTCATAAGTCTTCTACTGTGCATGTGACTCACCAAATGGATAAATTCCCTATCTTTGCTACCATGTTTAACTTCCACAAACCTTGTTGTTATGGTACTATTTATGCTGGAAAAGTTATTTATGTGATTCTTCTTAAGTGAAGTGCAATATTGACCCAATGTCAAGTGGTTACTTTACTGCAAGTGTCATGCTCAGTCCAAAAGCAACAAAATCTTAATTACATGAGTAGAAATAATTCAGCGGTATTGCATATCTACTGCAGCTTTTAGCAAAGCTACTGGTGGCGCCTGAGACTTTAGGCAATGGGATTTGCTTACTTTACATTCCCGGTTCGAAAGACTTTGTAAAAGGAAACTCAATTTTACTATTGATACATTCCCTTTGTGTTGTAAAAAACCTAAAGCAGGTCATTATTTTTAGTCCTTTGGGCCTTTGGCCCAAAGTACTAATGTGATGACGCGGCCTCTGTTGTTGCATACAGTGGGCCGTATGCTGTGGACGCAGGTATCTCAGAAACGCTTCAGTAACTTTTTCTGAAATTTGGTCTGGTGGTCACTTTGGCATGTATCTCAAACGGTCTTTTTTCTTTTTTTGATTGAATCATTTTAAAGTCACTTTTTTAGCTTTTTTGTGAAAACCACTATTTTCAATTTTTCCTCAAAACCACTGATTTGATTATTGTGATATTTGGCATGGGTGTTCGTATAGTTGAAATGCCGTCAGAAATGTTCAAAATTTGGTGATACATGCCTTGTATTATTTTTAAACAATATTTTTATCCATTTTTATTTTATATTTACTTGATTTTGACTCGCTTCGTTAAAGCTACCGTCTGCGCATGCGCACAACTCTAGGACAAAATCTGAGTTGAGAATCGAATCGGACGCCATCTTGTTTCTCGGTGTGGGCACATTTTTTACTTTGTGAACGTTTCACTGTGCATTTCAATATATTCTATAGTTATGACGTTGACAGTGATGCACTTTTGCGGCTGTCGTGTATTTTTTGGTACGAAAGGCGCCTTTGATCGACTGAAGAATGATGGTACCGGCAGGCATATCAGTTCTACTGAGGAAGTAATCCACTGGCCGCATAGGTCAGGGACTCACTTAGGGGAGAACCACTTGATTTGTGGGGGGGGGGGGTATGGAGGATTTTGAGAAAAAAAATTGTCACCAGGTGAAATAAAAGAAAAAAATAAGCCTGTAATGGCTTGAGAAAAAAAATTCTCATAACAGACAGAAATAAATAAAAAAGGAATTGTCATAATGCAGTTGAAATGAGCAAAATTTTGGAAATTCATTCTCATGTGTTCTTTGCTAGCATGCTGCCATAGGCAGCGCAAATGTTTTTACCACAAGCAATTCTCATGTTTTTTTTTTTCCCAGCACTTATGATATAAGCATTCACTACTTTACACCTCAGTGCACTCGATGTTTTCCTTCCCTTTTCTGACCCAAGAAATCATATTTCTGGATTTCTGTTGCAATATCTCAATGGTACAGGCAATATCTAGATGGGACTATTTGACTTCTGTACATTGTGGAAATTGAAAACACAAGACAGGAGTCAATAAACTAGTGTAAAAACCAATATATTATTCTCTCAACATAAATATGTTAGAAAGATTACAAGTTGTCAAAGAAAAATTGAGGAACAACAAATATAATGAAATACAATGTGTGAGCCTTGTTTCTCTGACCAAAAAGATAACATCTCCCCTGAGAACTTAAAAGGAATTGACTGATATAAAGAAAAGCAGGTATAGTACTGATCACTGTTGATTTGCCAAAAAAGTGTTCTATAATTTAAAGTTGTATATATACTAGACTTTCCATTTTGTTTTCATTCGTTGGAATGTAAAATGAATATATAAAACCATCCTGTGATATGTGAAACACTGGCTTAAATTTGAAAAATTGCACTGCTACTCCATTTGATAAAAAATTGATGCAGGTGTGACAGTTGAAATTAAAAAATGCTGTCTCTCTGACAAAAAAAGTTCCCATACCCACTTCCTGCATACCCCCCCCCCCCGAAATCAAATGGGTCTCTCCTTAATATGCGCATGCGCATATAACAAGTTAGCGTTGTTTTGCAAGGACCAGCTCCTGGCACGGACTTTGAAAAATCAAACCGACTCTGTCTTGTTTCTCGGTCTCGAAGCTTTTAGCATTTATTTGATGATGTTTTGTAAATATGAAGTTCACGGTGATTGTATTTTTGTTGCTGTCATGTATTTTTTTGGCACGAAACGCTCCTTCGTTACCGGCGAATCCATTGCTTTAGCGAGGCAATCCCACCGGCGGCCCGTTAGTAATAGCTGGGTGAGAGCGAGAGAATTCGCTCTGTCCTTCTACCTCCATGTCATAACAAACTAGCGTCGTTTTATGTTGATGTACTGTCCTTTCGACACAGCGATAACTTTAAGTTTTCTGTTGCTTATTTTGGGTAATTTCGACAGTTGTGCATTGATTTTGACATCATTGTTGAAGACAGTGTGTGCTTTAGACTGTCGACAGTCCTCGTGCCTTCTTTTGACCGGATCCGGAGTCACTTGCGGTAGTAATCCAACGTAGGCGATCGAGCGCCGAAGCATCATTGTTGAAGACAGTGTGTGCTTTAGACTGTCGACAGTCCTCGTGCCTTCTTTTGACCGGATCCGGAGTCACTTGCGGTAGTAATCCAACGTAGGCGATCGAGCGCCGAAGGCGCAAGGTCGAGTGCCGAAGGCACGAGCTTGTATAAATACCGAAAGCTACGCGAGACCAAGCAGTACAAGCGACTGGCGAGAGTCTATGTGTGCTTATGTTGACCGATTTACGCGCACTTCAGATCACGGCATAATCCGACATGGTAATTTGGCATGATCATCAGATCATACATGATCCGAGATTGCACTTTAGCAAGGTCACGATAACTAATGTTGTTTGTTTCACTGTGGTTTAATACCTATAGGGCCTATTTCCACTAAAAGACTATTAGAATTTCCTCCTGGCTACTTTGAAGTCGTGCACTGGCATGCATGTAGTTGTCAACATCACTATGCTTGAATGTAGTAGACTCTTACTATGAATATATCGACTGTCACTGCATATTGCATATGTGTGCAAGTCACTCCATATCATATCAAAAATGTAGTATTGCGACGTTTGAGCTGCCACAAGCCAGAATTTACAGTTTATGAGAAAGTTATCTTACATGTAAAACTCAGTTCTACTGTGAACAAATGCAAGCTATGTTGCTTAACTATGGTGAATAACATAATATTTTGTACCTATCACCGTGTCAGAAAATCAGAAGGAAACAACCACTCAGACAAACTCTGGTCAGGATGATACTGTCCAATTTTAATATGTCTCTCGGCACACACTAGATACTCATGACTGTAAAACAACATTTCCATATAATTGTATATTCAGTTTTTATATTTAGTTTGCTTCTATGTCCTTCCCTGCACTACATAATTCAAAATTAAATATTGTTTTTGGCCTATACATACTTGAGGGGTAAGCTTTTTTAGTCTAATACATTAAAGATGCACTGTTGACCTTCAGAGTCCAAACTTTTTATCATTGTATTGTAGATAGTTGTACACTCCAAATACTAAGTACAAGTGTGGTGAGTGTAACAAGCAAATGTTTTTTAGTCAATGGCCCAAATTTATTTTCTATTTGATGGACAATAAATACATGTGTAATCAATGCCAACAATCCAGTTTAAGTAATTTGGTTTAGATTAGCCATTGTCCATTATATTACAATAGTTTGTGGCTAAATTTTCTCCCCTTCTGTATCATATAAGTTCACCGTTTCCTGTTTTAGATATTGTTAATCCTATTGAGTTCCATCTCTTATTCTTGATTCACTTTCACATTACTTTCATTTATGTCCAAACAATTTGACTTTTTGCCAGATTTCACATTTATGGCAAATAATAAACAGTAAGGAGGCACAAAGGACGTCGGTGCCCCCGGGCCCCATGTTTTTATTGTTTAGGAAAATACTAGTCCCACTTTTTAAATCATTAAATTAAAGAAAGAATAAATATTACTAACATTCTTGTTTATGTGTCTCGTTGTTTCTCAGGCAACATTTCCTTCATTTAAGATTTTGCTTGTTTGACTTCAGGCTCTACAGAAAGTTACAAGCTTAAAAAAAGTATGGACCACATCTTTTAGCCTTTCAAGCAACCTGTTGAACATAATTATACTTTTCAATTGAATAAACTAGTGGAGGGAAAGGGACAGTAAGTCATGTTTACTGAACAATTAAAGAAAAATATTCTTGACACAAATACTCAAGTAATCATACACTCGCAATCTACTTTGAAACACTTTGTGTATGATTCTCTTTTACAGTAACCTCTGCTTCCCCTTTACTGGTGGAGGCCTAACTCAGTCTCACCATTGTACAGCAGTGTTTCAGTCGCACATCTGGAAGATGCAACAATTTTAAGGCATCTACAAGTGCATCCAACCTAGATGTAGGGCAGTGGGCTTCGACAAATTTACATGTACTTGGCACTGTTTTCAAAAAATTCAGAAGAAATTATTTTTTTTCAGGTAAAATTTTTATAACCTGTGCAAGACAAAACTTACATGATTCACTTACTATAAATTGTGTACCAGTAGATCTGAAAAGTATCGCCCTTTATTAAACATGTTGCAAAACTTGTCTTTTTCAAAAATTAACAGAAATAGAAATTCGTGTTCCTAGTCTCTGAAGCAGTGGTAGCCTACCAGTATAAAAATTGAAAAATGCAATTCCCTTGTTCGAAAGTATTTCCTTCTAGAGTACTCAGAATATTTATGAGAGGAAGTATTGTGAAACGGAGGAGACTATTCTTGTTGGATGAAAATAATGCAATTAAGATTTGTGCTATCTCTTTTGATACAGATTCATTCCGTAAAGTTTACAAGTGATTCATGAACCAACTAATTTCAACACGTTTAGACTAAATTAAGATGAACATCGAGACAGTCGCTCGAATACGCCCTTCGGTCCGGGGTGAGGGTCCCCACAATGTGAACATCACAGGACACCACAGGATTGTGGGACAAGAAAGCGGTCATGGACACAGGTAAGTAGGTGTAAAGTCAGGAGGGATCTTCTCATTGATAGGCTGGTAACATAACTTTCAATAGGGAAACTAGTCCCAATTGTATGAAGTGATGTCATACAATGGTTAATCATATTTCTGTCCATTCACACAAAGGCCAATGAGCATTGTTTAGATATTTGGAGCGATATAAATTTTTTAGATGTTAAATAGATAGAAATGCCTTCCCAGACTCCATTGCACAGTCCCTGTATAAAGCCAAGTGATACTTGTATTGAAACTTAAGTACCTGCAGTTCCTGTAAAGAATGCAATATATTGGCAATATCACTCTACCACATTGCCGGGCATAAACAGCTGTACATTCTTGCAGCCATACAGACCTAGTTGATATTGACATTTACATGTATAACTATGGTGTGCACTCTGTATAGTACGTAGATTCAAACAGAAATTCAACATGTACAATGACTTACAGAATATGATTTATATCATGTTCATTGCATGCTCCATGACCATACTTATGCTTTATATGTTCATATCATAGTCTTTTGGGCGTGATTAAAGTCTTCCAGATCATTACATTTCTATTTCTTTGATTTATTCAGTTACCAGATGATCTTCAAGCAAGACTCTTCAAACTTTGACGTATACAGGAAGTCAGTTGAGCCGATGCTCAATATATTCCTCACTGGCTACAACTGTTCCATCCTGTCAGTGGGAGAGAGTTATTCCGGGAAATCATACACCTTGACTGGGGAGAGCACCAATAAAGCCGGCATTGTTCCAATTTTCCTGGATGCACTCTTCAATAAGTTAGATGATGGCAGGAGAGCAGGTGGGGAATACTTTCGTATCAACAAAATAGATACAGTGCAGAATTGGTCTTTTCACATGATTTCTTTGTATATGGTATACTTGATATGTGTTTGTTTCTGTGTTTATACATATGTACCGATACTTAGTTTGTGCATTGACCCTTGAACATGGGTCTATAATTTATGCGTGTGCAGTGTACAGTGTATGTGTATAATACAACAGCAGACAAAGACATTGAGAATTATGGCATCCTTGTCCATATTCCATTGTAGCATAGACAGCAGAAAAAGTTTCTGTGGATGATTATTGTTAGAAATAACAGATAAAAAGGGTTCATCTGTCAGCCTCTTCAGCTTACATTTTTGTACATTTCAGCAACTACATGTAATGTATGTCATTCTTTTGTGCGCATTGATGGCTAGTACATGCACATCATACAGGGTCAATCATTTCGATGATAACTCCCGACGCTTTGTTGCCTGTGCATTGTTCAAACCTGTCGTGAGCATTTCAGAAATAATATTTAGCAACAGCAGTTGTTAGATGAGCAAAGTAGAAGAATACTGGCAAAACCAAAATTTCTACCTTGGTTACAAAAACCTGTATGTAGTACAGCTCCCTTTCGAGCTATGTGAGAGGTCTGAAATCGGCAGTCTGCGCCCCCAAACTGCGCTAGCGCATTTCAATTTGCGCTATCAATCTGCGCTCCCATTCTGCGCTATCGATCTGCGCCCCTGTTTTGCGCTCTCTATTTCTCCAAACCATATGTGCTGTGAAAACGACCCAACTAGCACAAGAACGTACTACGTCGATCATGATTTTACTATTTCCATCATTTGATTTTTTGATATGACATTGGATCGAGATATGGTGCTGCAGGCCGTTAGGGAGCTGCATTTAGGACCCTGGTAGCGAGTCCTGTATCATCGATGGCTGCCAGACCTACGTGGAGATAGAGTTGACCTTTCAAAATTCTGCCTTCCCGACATACACCTACGTACTTTTTTGACTCTTCCAAACATGTAAACTACATGTATGAGTGTGATAGAAACGACACATGTGCAACCACTTAACTTAACCAAGTATCCGCGGTTTGAAACAGTCCCGCATTTACGTCCCTCGGACTGGCACTGTCGCTCTACAAACCCTCGCCCGTCCGCTCATTCATTGACTCGGATGTGATACATTGTGAATGAAATTCAATTTTATGAAATATAAATATTGTAGAATCAGTAGACAGTCCCCTGTAAATCAAATAGGTGTGTACATACAGGTTCAGTAAGGTTGTACTTTCACTCGGCCGCTAGTTGACAGGTTCACAATCGATGTGATTGTGAGTGCACTGAACAGCTAGGACGTATGTGTTGTCATGCTGAACTGTGGCCCACGGTTAGTGGTTTTCAATGTTAAAACTCATTGAAGTGCAAATATGTGCATAAAACTAGCCGTTAAAGGATGACCGGTCGATGAAAATACGAAAACTTTCCATGCAATATGCATTATTCACGCCGACACGGCTTCATCAACTGTCCCCGTACTAAAGGAAGATGACACACGTATTTTATTCAACATATTCGGTCACCTATCCGGTAATGACGTAGCGCACGATCTCCTTCAAATGTTTTACTAGCCAAGCCTTTTTAATGAGCTTACTGTTCTGACTGAGAATTTAAAATAAGTTCGAACTAAATTTAACTTATTCCAACTTAAAGTCGACCGTACATCGGTAGATCCTGCATGTAACGCTTGGCTGACGGACATTGATCGGAGCGCAAGGGAGGGGCGGGGGTGGCCCTATATACCGGAAGGAAGGAAGTAAACCAGTTCAAGTGACCTGAAAATGTACTTCCAGATGATTACAAGACGCTTGCGATGCTTGATCTCGACCAACATGCCACGATTTTCGTTGCTCGATAATCCGGTCCTACAATCTCTCCAAAACAAAACGAAAACTGCCAGGACTTTCTTTTGGGGAAAGTGTTGGGTCACATCGTACCGGGAAATTCCTGAAATATTACTAAAATGGCAAACTATCAGCTAAAATCGGTACTACAAGAACACATATAATTAAAGTTTGAAAAAATAATACGAGTCAATCTCTCCCGTTGTAGGAAAGGGCGACAGGTTTGCAGCGCGGTGCAAAAGCTATTAATTATAAGAAATACAACAAACATTTTATGTTGTCAAGAGTTAGATGTGTTCGTTTCATCTTGAGGTAGAAAAATACAACCGATGTCGGCGCTGACATGAACTTGACAGTCATTTTTCACAAAGAACATGCATAAATTGCCGCGCGAGACAGGAAGTAGACAACGTGAGTCAAGAACAAGTGAATGTCCAACGCGATCGCACGACGACAGCACACAGGTCTCGATCGGATAGCCTTTTTTACACAAGTTTCGACATCTTCATCTTGACTGTGAACTCTGGTAACCAGATTGTAACTGTTGAGACAACAGTATACAGTTAATCTACTAGTTAAACATTCGAAAATTGGATTTAAACTAGGTTTAGCAAAGATGTGGTTGCGGTTTTAAATTGCCGTCTCCGGTATAGAAATAAATACATGCACCACGGTGTTTGGGTCAAGTAGGGGTAACTTTATTACTACTACTAGTACTAGTCAAAAGTCTATATTCCACAGAGTGCCGTGACCACCCCCCAAAATGCTAGCAAGTGGCGAGATAACAGAGTTGTGGCTGCCGGGGTGGCCACTGGCACTACCATTATGTATTAAATGTTTCTAATAACTATATTGCTGAAAACGTCACGGTTATCTTCCATTCCGACGTCTTGTGCCCCACTTGCCAAAAACTTTGAAAACGGTTGTTCACTCGAATTTAGGCTATCGCCGGGCAGATCGTCCATGTAGCCGACACGAACACAAAGTGTCTGTCAGCGGCCACCAAAAACTATTAAAAATAGTAAAGAATGAGCTACAAAATCACTATCAGTTTCGCTGGGAACATATTCGATCGCTTGTTACACAACTGTTACCAGATTTCAGGTAACACTGTTTACCACACGATGGATCTTTATTTAATACAGTAACCTATAGAGATAGCTGATTGATATCGTATATAAGACAGGTGCCTCTACTGCGGTAAAACTAATAGTTTATCCCTATTGTAAATCCGGTCCCCCGTGAGTTGAAATGTCCGACTTCTGCATGGTCACCGCGCCGTGCAGTGTAGCGACAATGATATGATTGCAATTTCGTTTGAAGTTCGTTTACATGTATGTTAACGCAAATAAGGTGAAAAATATCAATGTTTGCCAGTATCTTGTTCTACGGACGAGATTGTGCTGCTCTTGTACTGCATGAACTTTGATCGAAGTGCGTTGGCCGTCTTTTGATTTTGAATGTCGAAAATTGCATATGTTACCTCTCCTAAAGCCTGTGAACTGCGATTTGTTTGCATTTTTTCACGATTTTACTTTCTAACAAAATAAGTTCACGTAAAATGTACTGATAGATGCATAGGGAAGTTTTATTACTCACAAAATGTGTACTGTGTGTACAAGTTTGAACAATTATTATGAATAATGAACGGTTGCTGCTCTCATAAAATTGCCGCTGCTTGGACGTGCATCTATGTGTCATAACCTTCCAAGAAACAAACATGATGTAATTTACTGATATGAGTAACACTGAATTCCCTTGTAGCTGATTTCCTTGATGTTCTGGTTGTAAGCTTTACTCTCTCCCTTACATGGCTAGTTTTTGAAAATGTCGGGAAATCAAAGACGATGTAAAAACTGCTCAATTCGCTTGCTCATTCCGACATAAACAACAGTGTACTAGTTTATCAACATATCATGTAGTGATTAGAATTCAAAGAATATCCAAATGTCGAAACATTAAAATGAACACAATATGAGAAGATTCCTTTCACAAAAAGATCAACTTCAAGTGATACTTTTGAAGATTTGAAACCGAGTACGTATACCCTACTTCACACCTCGTCAGTCTTACGTCATCGACAAGTCACCCACTGCGTCGGCAGGCTTGACGTCATGGACGTAGACTTGTCAATCATCACGGAAGTCGCGAACATGTATGATCTGTCGGGTTCAAACGTTTCTGTGAACATGAACAGAAATTCTCAGTATCGACAAAGAAATCGTCAAAAAAGAAGTTGAAAATCGTGATGCTAACGTAAACATAATTTTGAATCCACTTGTGCCATTCCATGTTGCAGGGTTGCGTCGCCAGCCCTGCCACTCACTCTGCTGTGCATTGTTGGACTCGGGAAATAGTCGCCGTCGACTAACAGCAACGTCTAACCATGGGGATACTAACATAATTTTAGTCAGAACTTGACTTTGAGCTTTAAACTACTTGATCACTTCCCGAACTCCTTATACGAGAAAGAAAATCATCTTATTTTTACTACTTCACATATCTTTTGTGTCGGATCCACTGTCCACAGAATGTATGTATGTCGTGATTGTACCGGAAATATATTCGATCTTACATTACTCATAACCAGTCGTCCTGACAATCCTACATTACGAAAATACTGAAAAGTTTTCTAATATTATGAAAAATAGTGTTGCAAAGTGTTGGCAATGGCATGATGGTGGGAGGCAACCGACAGCTATAAAGTTACAAGTAAATACAAATATATTTCGACACTGATATGTCCTACGATCTGGCTGGCAGCTTTATCAATCTGTGGCAAAGTGCCACGGATTTATATCGCGTTAGTTTCGTAAATGTCGCAGCTACAAAACTAAACTTACAACGTTCCATAGATAGCGCAGAATGGGGGCGCAGATCGATAGCGCAGAATAGGAGAGCAGATTGATAGCGCAAATTGAAATGCGCTAGCGCAGTTTAGGGGTGCAGACTGCCGATTTCAGACCTCTCACATACCTGCTTTTTCAAAGGCTACACCATCCAGGGTACATAAGATGAATATTCTTCACTGATAATTACTCATCGTGAGATTTGCATATCAGAACAATTACCATGAATAAATTAATATTGTTATTACCAGAACAATTACCGTGAATAAATCAATACTGTTATTGTGCACTCTGAACGATAAATGATGTTAGAAAAGCCATTTATTTGTTTTATTAGCATTATAGACACCCAGACACGTGAACATAGATGTGCTTTTCTGTATTCTACTTCAGATGAGGCATACATGTATGATGAGAGGTTGAAGATACAGAGAGGTCAGGTCACAATGTCCATGATAGAAGTCTATAATGAATCAATCAGGGATTTGTTGACACTGCCATCGTCTAAAAACCCACTTCCTCTGAAAAACTCACCCCAGGAAGGTGTACATGCCAAGGTAAGACATTGATCAACCATTCTTTCTTCAGTCAGTGCCCTGACAATTTAAAGTCATTTGCAATGTTCGCTCATTTTCTGTTCATGAGAAATATTTTGAAGTTATGATAGTGTGTGCCTTGAAATTTAAAGACTTATACTTTTGCTCAAACTTTCCTGAATGGAACCTTCAACCATTCTCTTACCAAATAAAAAATAAAATTTTGGGGTCACAGTGCAAAGTTTTGAACTAGCGAAAAAAATTACCCAACATTTTGCGATATTTGAAATTCAAAATGCCCGCCACTCCTAACTCTATGGGAAAAATAAAATTTTGGATTTTCAAAAAACTAAGCCGTCGAACATTTTTTCTCCTGGCGTTTAAAAATGAACCCCTACAAATGGTAGACCAGAAAACTGAATCGTAGAAATTTGAGAGTTCAACTCTCTGTCCCCAAGGCGCATTCTATCTTAACTGTCCATTCATCTTATTTAGTTTATTCTTTATGTCTGTATTGTGTGGCTTTTCAAGTTCCCATCAGGAGCAATGGAAATCCAAAAAATCTCACATGAATTAGCAATGTTGACGCAGCCTTTTTGAGGTGCATTGTTTTTAGAAGCACTGAATGCTGCAAATAACTGATACTTAAGTTAATTTTTATTTGCTGATTTTTTGTGATACAGTACTAGTAGTCTTAATAGGTAAATATCATCGGTAATTTGTAGCATTTTACTTTGAGTTTGAAGGGCGCCACCTAGAGGCAGTTTTGTTTATCCAAGTACTCATAGCCAGGTCTTTCAGTTGACAAGACTTATTTGATGTTTTTGTAATTTTCTAATGTTATGAAAAAGTTAAATACCTTTTCAAAATTGACCGGTAACTAATGATGATATGATGAGTTTCAAATACAGCTTTGCTGTGGTTTATGCTGCAAAGTTCAGTAGGCACTGTGCCTGGCCGTTATAATGAATTTTCTTGCCAAGACTTTAATTTGTCAATTTCAAAGGAAAAAATTGTGAGCATCATGATCATGTTCAGTTTCACATGTACATGTTTATACGGAAATTTCTTGTGGATGTTAGAATTTCATCTGTATTTGTAAGTTTTATCTTCTCTGTCAGTGAGAGCTTTGAATGCATGTTTTGTCAACAGATCTTTTAGTGTTTTTGAAGGTTGCAACATGTGTATACTATGATTGACTTTTCAAATAATAAAAATTGACCCAGACAGTATCTAAATATAGCAACTTTTTCCCTTAATAACAGTACTGCAAGTACAGTACTGCATGAGGCTGCAATTTTCTTACATATATATATTTCTTACATATATTCTGGTAATTTAAATGAAAAAAATTCTAATTGTCATTGTTATGTTCCTTAAACAGGAACTTCCCTGACAAAAGCCGGGTTATCGTAAATCTGTGCAAATGTAAAAAAGCCAAGCTACTGATTGGATGTGCCGTGTTTTGTCCCAGAATCCCATAATTTTGCCATGTATCAGGCATTCATTTTCATTGAATCTTAAATATGATGTCTGTGAATATATAGCCACTAAACTTGAGTTGAATATAAACTGAAAAAATGTTCTTTCGGTTTTTTTTTGCCGAAGAACGCATAGGTTTCAAAATTTGTTCCCTGTAGGACTATTTGACCCCTCTTTGCATATGTCACGAAAGTGCCCATCATGATTATTCAAATTTATCAGACGGTCAAAGCGATGCTATGAGAATTCAAAAACTCGTGCTCAGTATATACAACTGGTTGCGTCGTCAGTAATCCCCTATTGTGCCCCCATGGTCCTTTAGTTTAACTTCCCGTTTAACACATATGCTGTACCAAAAATACTTTAGAGAAGTAATAAGATTCATGTTTCTTATACTACCATGTAAATATTTAAGAGTAATGTTACTCTCCACTTGGTTACCATGATTTTTGATGAAAAAAATTTCTACACATTTTAGAATGCATTTAAAACTCCCATCAAGAGTGCTTCAGATGCCACTGCTCTGTTCCGGCAAGGATGGGGAAAAAGAATTATCGCCCAGACGGATCATGGATCAGCTCATTGCTATGCCTCCACTATCATCACCATTGAACTTACAGCTGTAAGTATACTTTGTGACTTCTCCAATTTTCCTCTTCAAAATTTTTTTCATGTGTTTGAAATCATTAAAAAAGGGTTGGACACTACCTGTGTCTGTATAATCTTCTCGTTTACTTCTTTGCATGATTTTATCAAATATAATGACAGCCAAGGCTGTCAGGATGCCTTCCTGACCAATTTGAAGTGCAATGACTCAAGCAAGCTCTCGTTGCTTCAATAAAATTTCAAATATTACATCGATTTCTACAGTGCTTACTCAAGGAAATTTCTAGAAGTTCCTTTACTGACTTCAAGGTACAGATTTTAGAAATTGTGAAAGTTAGAGATGATACCCTGATGGGACTATAAATTGTTTCAAAACGTGTGATTATATAAATATGTCCATCCTAATAGTTGAAATCTCCTAAAGTTTGTCTGTTTATTGTTAGAATCTTTTACCAAGATTTGCATTAACAAAGGAGCAGCCCGTGGAAAGAAGATTTGTAACATTACATAAGAAATGAAATCATGATGTACTGTATATGTAAACTTCTTTAAATAGTTCATGTCTATAAACAGACAGCTGTGCATTCACAATTTGTAGCATATTCTAAATGATGCTAGTCAGTTCTACTCACATATTCCAAAACAGATATATGTATATTCATGTTGCTGAAGGGGCAAACCAGGACTCAATCTGCACAGCATTTACCTATAGTACACATTCTATCAGACTGAGAGAAATCTCTTGAGGGCGCTCTACCCCACCTCTTGAGAAAGGACTATCCATAGACCAATGGATAGAACGCTAATATAATGTTGAATGATACTACTTATCCTTGAACCACAGTGCATTCTTTCATACTGAGTATACACCAATTGTAAAATTCATTGAAATTCCCAACTGACAAAACAATACACATCAGTGTACTTCACTGAAAACAGAAGAATGTTTATCTGTAATTTTTGATTTAAGATCCCTTGGCCAATATATGTATTCAAGTTACAGGGATGCTGTTTCTCAAGATTTTATCTATCAGCAAATGCAGTCCGGGAAAAAAAAAATTAAACTTTTAGAGAAAATCAAATACCCCAGTATTCTCCACTGGACACAAAATCAAAAGTTATTGAACAAGATGGTGTTTTTTTACAAACAAAGAATCAGCTCTGTTAAGAAATGGTCAATACCTATCTGATTTCATTGTAATTGTTAATAGAACAGTTATAAATAAAATAAATGAATTATTATTATAGTTATCTGATACACATTTTAAATCAACTACCCCATTATATCACAGATGACAATCAAGTTTTTGCAAAATAAATGTAATACTTAAAATTAATTGCTTGAAATATATATTGAGGATTATTCATACAGGCCCCCTAGAGTTATTTCTGTGCAATACTTGTTGTTTAACGATTTAGTTTGAATCAGGAAAATTCAAATTAATGGTCATATGACAAAGGAATGGACAATCTTTGCCTCAAAAACTGATTCGTAAATGATTCCTACAATTCTGTTGCATCATAATCCTTGTGTGAACAAAAGATGATTTTTTCACATCAACATTTGTCACGGTCTAGGATGCTGATGTAACTCTTTCTTCATCACTATTTGACAAAGAGTTTTTTATTCAAAAAAGGCTACTGTTTGTCCCTGAACCTCAGTGCATTCTTTTATTAAGCTATGTCTTCTTCTCTTTAATTACATTCTGAAGAACCTGTAGAAATTTGAGTGTACCATTCTGCATCTCTTTTATGCATCTGTGTATATCTCTCTTTTCTTTCTTTTGCGTTTCAAATACTGCCCTCTAGTGGCAGTGGATATGGAATGGGGTGAGTAATGAACTTCCTGAAGTGCCTTGTGTCTTAATTAATGTACAGGTTTTCTTGACGACAATTAATGGCTGTTTCATCCCATATTCCCGTGTTTCGTGTTTCATGCAATGCATGAGACTTCTAATGTTGTCACCATTCTCTCAGTATTTTATCTGCTGTGGGTGAGGTATACTTTTTCTGCCTCGAGGCAGTGCTGCTGGGTTAATTATATGGTGCAGTAATTTTGTTCATTTTTCAATAAAAACAATCCACGTTGCCTGTTTATGGTCCAATTCAGCTGATTAAGGTAGCGAGGTACTTTCTGCCTTGGTTTCATAAAGATAAAGCTACAAAGCTACTAACTCATTGTTTGTTATGTCGTTAAATTTGTACAAGAGGCAATGAATTTTATTGAATCAATAGCTACGAGGGAAACATTGGTCACCCTGACAGAAGAGGGACAATGACTGTGTTATCCTTGTCATGTTAATTGTTGTTGATTTTAAAACTCTCCCCAAGAAAAGTTATTGTCCCATATAAATGGTATTAATATTTATGACGGATATGTAGAACCACTTTTATAGAAAGACACCTCATCTTGTTGTGCAAACTTCAAAGCAAATACTAAAGTTGAATAAGTAGCTGCAGGGTATGTGTAGCTTTTGTTTATTTATTATTCATCAGATATTGGTAATCCTTTACAATCACATTGACAAGCATCAAGGAAATCGATGTCACATTTTGTCAGAGATTTATGCAGAGCTGATTAAATCAACGTTTCCGTTTCCTTCTTCCAGTGTACAGTTATAAATTCTCTTTCTTACTGCAAATAATGAATACTGCACAATCCGTATCACTTCTATCTATCCGAAACGTCGTCGTTAAATTGCATAGAGGGCAGAATGGATAAAACAGTAATGAAATTTGTCTCCTATTCATTCTGAATGTGATTGCCTTTTGAAAAGATACCTGACATATATTCTTGTAAATATATGCATTACAATTTATCAGAAATTGGTGTTAGGTCTGATGCTCATACAAATATTATAGTGTGTTTTGATATTACCATAATATAATATAGCTGCATCTACCCCTCCATCAGATGGACAAAAGTTAGAGACGGAATATAGCTGTCTTTAGTTATTGTTAGACATAGTGACTTCATTTCATTTTCCTGTAGTGTAGGAAAGCTTTGTTTGGATTGTAATGCATGCGTTTTATCTTAATAATGCATGTTTATGGTCTACATGGACCCATTATATTGCGGGCACACATAATGTGCATGCTGCTTTAAAAACAATCCTCCCACCATAAAATATTATGACTTTGCATGTAGATGTAATTCTCCCCAAGCTAATTATTGCAATGTTATTGTGTTGTCAATGATTTTTATAGCAGCTGTTGAGATTGAGATTTGTAATACAGGCTCTGTTCAGGATCTCTCCATCACAGATCTGAAAGTGGTTGTATTTTATTTGTCCCGGTTTTCAGAATGGATAGATAAACCATCCACGTGTATCTTTTATGAAAGACTTTTCATGAGAACCTGAGACAAGACTCACAATCACAACCACTCACCAGTATCAAACATTGATGTCATGTACAGTGTTACAATGGATGGAGATAACTGGGAATATATCATACGCAGACTGACCAAAATGCACCTTTGGGAATGATATTCAGACTCTCAAACTTTTACAGTGCGTTTTAGGTTTACCACTTGTTTGCAACTCATTTTTACGGTCATTGAATAAATAAAGTTCCCACTGGCTTATTTTTGTGAAAATAGAAAATGTAATTTTCTCCCGTAGGGATAACACATGGTTAGCATCTATTTTGAATTCAAGTGTTGTTGAATATTGGGTATTTTGTTTCTTGTGTGCCAAAATTTGCTCAGTTTCCGCTGAATTTTATCATTGATTTCAAGAGGGATGGTTGAAAGTTGCCATACAGAAAGTTTGAGCAAAAGTTTTAGGTCGTACAATTTCAAGGCAGTACTATCGTAAATGGAATTTAGAATGCAGGCTGATACTTTATGCAGAGTGACAAATTTTTATCCAAAATATAACTGTACTGTAATGATTTTATTCATGCATTATTGTAAGTTACTGCAAAAGGTGGACATTTTTGAATATATGCTATGGTCACACCAATCTGACTAACACCTCCCCCCCCCCCCCCTCAAAAAAAAAATTAATACCTTCAAGCAGCTACAATGTGAAATTTTAGTTGATTTAAACTCAATTCAACCTTTGGTAAATTGTTTATGTAAATTGAAATTTGACATCAGAGAGAATAAAATTTAAGGTTGTATTTCTCTGTGTACCTGATTAAAAAGATGCATGAAATTTGTAGTTTCATTCATGCATGGACTTTTTATATACCTTTTCCAGCGCCATGGTGAAAATCCACACCCAAACATTTCCAAGTTCACATTCATAGACACGCCAGCAGCTGAGAAACTGGCAGAAGATTCCCAGCAGATAAGATTACGGGAAGGACCGACGCTGAGCAGACCAATCCTTGCCTTTGGACAGCTAGTCGCTAACCTTGCCAACGCACCCAACCCAGAGAGGGTCATCTCATACAGGTATTAGTATGGGCAATATTACAAAAGAATCCCCCCCCCTCGTAACAAGAGAAATCTGTCACTTCCTGCAGTCTGTAGTGTGAACAACATTGAAAAGATACTTACTTGACAAGATGTAGACAGCTCTGTTATGTTGTGCAGTCTTCTGCATGTAAAAGACAACGAAAGTGTAATTGGCTCTTTCAGTTGTATTGAATATGCTTCAAAAGAGCTGTCGAGAATGACATATTCAGCTCGCTGTCTATCTCAAGTTTGTTCTTGTCCGTAATTCGTAATAATATCCAAGCAGTCGATCTTTTCATGTTCGAATTCCCACTGGCTCAGTATTTGAATTATAGGAGCTAACAGGATTTTACTGATGTTAAAATGTGTCATCAATCGGCTCATGAGTTTTGCTGTTTTTGAAATTATTTTTGACCGCTGCATGTATATACATATAAAATGGGCATATGTAGCTGTCAGCTTCAGTCAGTGTGTGCATGAGGGACGTTTTCATGTAAATGTATGCGTGTGTATGTATGTCAGTGTGTCTTTCTGTCTGCCCACAACAAAAAGTTTAGAACATATCAGATGTCTCTTTAGTATAGGATTTGATCCAGGTGCAAAATGGGTTCAGTATGGGATATTGTTGGAGTGAACATTGTGGATCGAAAATATTTAAATGTGCTTAAAGTGTTAAAATTTGAATATGGTAAAACAGGACTTCTTGTCATCAGATTAACATATTTTTGTCTCATTTCAGAGAATCAAAGTTTACAAGTTTGTTGCATGATATAATGGGTGGCAACTGCAAGACAACAGTGATAGTACATTTCCGTCCACAACCAGACCCTCACACACTGTCAGTTATTTTGAGACTGTCAAGTCAGCTGTCCTTGATCAGAAACTTTCCAGTACTGAATGATAGCCTATGTCAGGTATGGTAAACAGTCTCTGCTATTTTACAGTCGGATGGTTCAGCTCTTTCCCTTTATTCCCTTTGATAAGATGGTGTTACACTTAACTGATATATAGATATTTATATTTATAAATATATAAATTCTTTCGGTGTTGATTTTGTAAAACCTTTATTTTACTTTATGATCAAGATCCCAACTGGAATACGATTTCAATAAAGGCTTACTTTACTTTACTTACTGTTTTTCAAAGCCATATTTCTCATCAAAGATGACAAGAAAAACTTATACTGTATCTTTTTAAAGAATTTCAGAGAATCTAAAGTTTAGGTTGGTAGACATAGTCTACTTGAAGGTTGTGAAGGGGTTGATATTTGTGATAAAAAAACGCAAATTGGGATATAATAATAATGAATTTAAGTCAAAAACTTGATACAAGTTTATGAAATTGAATTCTCATTTGGAATTAGTTTATGTTAAAAAAAAATGACAATTTTTTTTTTGCATTGTCTTTTCTCATTCTGATATGGCAAGAAGTGAAAGATTGACACTCAAAAAAAGTGCTGAAAATCATGATAAGCAATTAGGTGATTTGCATAAATTTGCATAACATTACACCTCTTTTTCACCCGACATATGACTGTTTATCACACTTAAAGGTAAAGCCTACCAAGATTTTAAATTTGGATGAACAAATAACTGAAAATTAAACTGTGATTTGAAGGATGTAATTTACATCCCACCCATATCTAATTACAGAAAAAGTGAAAAAACTGGTCACAAAAATTCTTAAATACTCACAAGGATTCAGGGAGGAAATTTGAAAATTTGAATTCCAGTTGCATTTATTTACTTTTTTTTGCATTCAAGAGTGAATTGGAGGGTGAAGTCTGTTAAATGATTTTGTCTTTAGCCACTCAGACCCAGCAACCATCAGTGAAGTTTTAAACTGAACACCCCAACCATCAACCAGTATAACACTGAATGTGTTCAGATCTGTTCTCTATAAATACTTATTTTATTCTAGTCCCCTTCAAGATAATTCGGAAGCTTTTGAGTCACCCTTGAATTCCAATTCTGTCCCCAATTCTGTGAATGCTTTCTGAAACTGAATTTCATCTATGAGTGAAAGAAAGTATACCAATTTGGAAGACTAACCATGATATGAGTTATTAATCTGTAACTAAATGATCAACCAGTGGTTTTTGTTGATCAGCCGATTTGTTAATCCATAACATTGATATTTTGCAGGGTTTGATAACACAGTACAGAGCCAAGATTGTGAGTCTTGAGGACATGCTTGGACTTGGCGTGTCGGCGGGAACAGTGAAAGCTACCGTCGGTGAAATCCAGAATGACCACAAGTTGCTGGCCATGGAAAACGTAGGTTAATTAGCCATGTGTAAATTTAGGCTTTCACTTTCTAGAGAAAGGTTGTGATATCAGCTGTCAGAGTTTCTAAAACTTTGGAATTTATGGGGTCTTGATACAATGGAAAACTCGTAGTTTGCATTTCTTGCAGACTTGTCTTTTTGCCAGAATGACTTAAACTGAGACAAATTTTCTATTGACATATAGACACTAATACTGCTCCACATCCCTCTTAATTCTCATCATGTCTCATACAACTTTTATCATTTGTCATGTAGGGTGATGTTGAAATCATTTTGACCATTTGAAAGACTGTAAAAGAATGTCAGTGAAATCATACTGTAGTCAATTAAATTATGTTTCTGCGATGTGATTAGAAACAAAATATGTCATTGATTGAGTTATTCATTCAAAAGTGTTTTGTCAGTGTCACAGTCTTGTATTGCCAAATAAACAAAGCTTCCACATATACTTTATTCATGTTGAAACTTACATTACGCTGACTGAAAGATCCGTAGCTTGAGGGCGCTCTTGGGGGAGTGTAGAGAGTGCCCTCTCAGTGCAGCCATAATCATACATGCCCATTGAAAGATGCATTACAGACTCTGTCACATGCACAAGCATTGAAGAAAATTCAAAAATAAAAACTAGCATGCTAGTCAAACAATTTTGTTCATACATCTACTGAGAGATTATTTCAAATTCAAAAGTTATGCGAAGGATCGCAAATTTTTACTCAAAATGGAAACCTAGTCTTTTCATTTCATTATATGTTTGACATTGTTGTTCCGCCGAATAAACGAGGAAAAATGTCATCAGACTGTTCAGGAATAATATACTGAAATGTCTGTTCATTATATACGTTATTAAAACCCTAATCCCAAGGCAAGGTGTAAATTCCATCAGAGCTTATTCTTGCTGACAAACCAGTGCATAATGCATGTTCATATACATGAACACAAACCATTAGTCATTATTATTTGATTTTCATACTAGAACAATGCTTACTTTGCATAAAAGAATAGCATTATGTCAGGTTTCAATTATTAGATGTTCTTCCTTAACCTGTTCACCCCCAATTCCCTGTAAACAGGTCCACAATCACCATCGATAACAATGGATTTGGGCTAAACTATGGTGGTGAAAGGGTTAAAAATGCAGCACAAATCGTGTCAAGGACTAGATTGAAACCCCCTCTTTGTGTAATGGAATGTTCCAATTGACATTGGAGAGGATGGCGAAGCTTTCTTGTGCACAAAGCTCAGACACTTCACTGTCTATTCAATTTACAATGCGTCTTCAGTTATATCAAAAGAAACCCTTCACTGGGTATTGTTATAGACAACAATAGGTACCTCATAGCCATAATGATAGCGGACGTCACAGCCCATTGTCAGCCTGTTTTTCTTGTTTTCCTACATGCACTGGTTCTTATAGATACAACTCAAGGACAAGAACGAGAGGTTGTTAAGTAAACTGGAAGCTCTGCAGAGCAAGTTTGGAGATATCGCCGAGGCTAAGACAAACTTGTCCAGTAAACTCATCATGAGTGAAGAAGAGAAACTTAAGGTGATTCTATTTTTTATTGATCCGTGTTGTCATGGGAACAGCAATTTACAGCAGAGGGCAGCGGCTGTCCATTTCATGCTCTGTTTGTTTATTATTGAGTTGACTGTCGCTAGAGGGAAATTGAGTCCACTATGGCTAGAGGGAATTCCAGTGTGTCTAGGTTGAATGTATAGCAGTCATCAGTAGACAGTTGTATTCAAATAAAAGTTTAAAAAAATCAAGTCTTCTTTTCCAAAAAAAGAACAGTATGCAAGTATTATCACAGTACATCACATCTGATAGTATTGTGTGTTTATATACATATTTCATACTTATAGAATGTAAGTATTTTTCAAAACAAGGCCGAAAATATGTTTATTTCATTAGGAATCCTTTTAAAATATATGAAGTTTTCTTTTCAACAGTGATTACCGAGGCTGATTAGTCATAGAAATGTGATCTTCAAAATATAAATCAACTGTATCCACACTGAATTGAGAATAACCTTTCATATTTATCATCTAATTATACTCTTCATCTGTATCATTACTTGGTAATTGCAATTTTCGAGTCACCATGGATACAACATGTATCCTGGAAACTACCAAGAGTTCTCCGGAGGCAAATAACCGTCAAGAGCTCATTATAAAATCAGAATTTTATAGAACCCGAAAGAGAGAGAGAGAGAGTCATTCAGTCCCTTAAAACTTTCATTATATGTTAGTGAATGAGGTCAGATGTCAAAGGTCGTAGGTGTTGTAGGTAATACTTGCTTTCAATTCCTGAAATCTTAAAGAGATATGGGATTTCTTCTGTTGTAGGAAGTAGAAAGAGAATGTTTTAGTTTGATTTTTCTTTAAGAGTCAATGGTCAGCTTTGGCCATTTTATCTTCAGTTGAATATCGTAATTAAGGTGGCATTGCTCTTGATTGACACATTTTCTCATCAAAGATGACATCAAGGCCTCCTCATGTACTGTATATTGTCAAAAATTAGAGAATCTAATGTTTAGTTTGGTAGCAATAGTCTACTCGAAGGATGAAAATGTATATATTCGAGGTAGAAAACCTCAATTTTGGTATCAGTGATAAAAATTCATTTGAGTCAAAAACATAAAACTACTTTATGAAATCTAATATCTAATTTGAAACTAGAGTATGTTAGCAAAATACTCCAATTTTGTTTTGCAATTTTTATTCTCATTCTTAATTGCAGGGGTTGAAAGACTGATGTTCAAAGAAAGTAATTAAAGTCATGATAAGCAAAATTGAAATGACTCTTGTTCGAAATTCAAGAACTTTATTGCAAAACAAAACTGTTGTTATATAGAATTTAAAGAAACATAATAATGTGAAAATTTCACAAAATTTGATGGAGCCAGAGTGGAATTTGAGTTTTTTAAATGTTGAAAATGGGAGGAAAAAAAGAAGCCAGGATAAAAGATTTGTGCATTAATTTTCACTTCCTTCTCATCTAACTTTAGGGCTGCTTGTCATGCTAAAAGGTGAACCAAACCAATATTTTAATCTGGGGCTAACAAATTCACGAAAACTGAATAAGTCTCTGTGAAAAAGTAATTTTTTACCAAAATGTGCTGTGATATTAGAGGAGGATTCTGTATACACATGTACCAGCAGTGTTTTTGTTAAGGCCGGTACCCCGGTAAATGTTACCGGGGTTCCCCAGTCATTTTACCAGGGTTCCCCTTGGTATATCAATGCAATCAGATTAGGGGACAGCAGCAATGTTACCGGGGTTCCCAAATCATTTACCGATATTCCCAAACCTTAGCAAATACACTGACCAGTATATGCATACACCTCAACATGTGTGCAATGGCTATTTTGAACAACACCAATAGGATTCAATGGTGAATTTTATACTGCTTGTGGCATATCTTGAAATATGGTTGAAAGGAATATGTCTGCATGATACAGCTTTGGTTTTCATCATAATAGCAGCGTCATGAAAATGTGTAAAATGTTAAGTGTTGTCTAAAAATTAGTCAAGCCATGTGCCCTTGCTGTTCACCACCATGATGAATACATCATTCAAATGGCTTTGATGTGAGAAAAAATGTGTGTAAAATATATGTAAATGTAGGTATAAAAGGATTTTTTTTCTAGAAATTCATATAACTTACTGATGAGAGTCAGTAACACGTGCGTGAGCGGAAATTCTGTTCTGAAGTACATACTACTCTTGCCATAGTTTTGTTTAGCAAGACTTCTCACTTGTGGACATATACCTGTGTGTACTTACATGCCTCCCTGACTGGCTTACTGACACTAAAGAGACTACAGAACTTTTTATGGCGTGTTTACTGTGCAATTTGTAAACACTGAGACTCAATAGGACTCTGGTTGAATTGATCCCAGACTTTACACGTACATCAATTCTCCAATGATCAATACCAGACAACAGTAAAAACACAGGACACTCCTTACAGCCCCGCCATAGTAACTTAAACACACAGAGGGGCCGTAACATGGCCAAGTATTTCATCTTGAAGGGATACGATTCTAACGACACTGTCACTGCACTCACACAGGTGTCTAAGACGCTGGTTGACCTTCAACTTGAAAACAACAAGATCAAGGAGGAGGCTGAGCAGGCTAGATTTGAACTGACAAACAGGGTAAGTGAGGATTTGGAAATGTGTGGTTTGAGTATTTGTGTTCATGTGTGATCAGCATAGAGTGTGTACGCTTAACAGATTTCCAAAGCTGCCCTTCTCTAAGACTTATGTACATTTTTTGTTTCTTTCCTCCCTTCATTTAATCTTTGCACCCTCCACCACAAATTTTTGGTATATACCGTTTTGTTTTCTGTTACAAAGTTGTATCTCAGCAAACAGAAACAAGGTGAAATGTATCATCATATACATCATAATTCAATGACATTTACTTACAGTACTCTTGTATGTATTGAAGTGAGTGACGTTAACTTTAGATATTTTTGAATCATACCCTGTTTCCCCGATTTCACTTTTGAAAAGTCCAACGTCAATATAGTAAACAACATGATTGGACCAAACCATGATATTGAAAGGGTTCATTAGCTTTACTAGTGACGTAAACTCATGATTTGAAATTTTGCTGTGGGGCGACTGGCAACAGTTTGAGAGTTTTAAGTCGTTACAGTAAAATTTTTAACACTGCTACAAACTGACCATAAAGTGAAGAGACATGGGGTGACGTGACTTGCCAATTTGATGTGGTATGTCTGCTGCGATGACCCAGCTGAACCCATGTACCGTACATACAAATGTATCGATTTATCTAGCAAAAATTATCCAAATACTGTATGATGGCGCTGCAGATTGCCAACTACAGTATGTATATTAACAAACCGTTACTTTGGAGAGAAAGTACACACTAGTGAGAGAAATAACCCTAGAAGGAGAATAATGTGGTGATGGGTAACATTAAATGACTTTGTACTGAAAGTGTCCCTCTGGGCTCATAAAGCACTTTACTGAAATTTATACTGACACTGTAAATTTTTACGGCTTTGACGATTGATGATTTCTTCAGAGTATCAAAAGAGATGCTGTGCTGGCTTCAGAGTTTGGAAACCTTGCTCAAGTTTTGAGGTGAATGTGTTTCCAATACCTGTATAAATTTTTTTCATGTGATTGGTTTTTAATTCTGTGGTAATTCTTTTAGATGTATTTCTTTCCAATAAAGTGGTTAATATCCATCGTAAGTTGCTGCTGCAAGAGACATGGGACCTGGTTATAGCTTGCAATTTTTGAGTCATCCCGAATGATTGTGATGTTGACGTTGTCTTCATTTTGTCATGAAAATTATAAATACTGGTATTCAGAGAAGAAAATCAAAGGAAAGGGCTTTTTTTGTGACAGTTACAAGTGAAGATTACTGGTTAGGACTCAGAAGTTTCCTCCAGCTTTAAAAAATTTTACTCATTTAGTGATGTAAGATTGATTGATACCTGAGATAGAGAGTTCCTGCAGTTTCTAAATTGATCCAGAAAAGGTCAGAAAACTCGTGAGTTATAATAAAGGACACACCAATGCCGGCACAGAGTGCAAAAGCAGAGAGTTTACCCAATTTCATCCACCCACCTGAATCATACACATGTGAAATTTTGAGAATTGAGAATTACAAATACAATCAGGATGATCAATTGACATTATAGGTGTACATATACTTCTATCATATTACATCATACAAGTGTGTTATTAAACAGGAACTTCCCCTATAAAAACCAGATTATCGTAAATCTATGCAAATGTAAAAAAGCCACACTACTGATCGGATGTGCTGTGTTTAGTCCCAGAATCCCATAATTTTGCCATGTTTCAGGCGTTCATTGTCATCGAATCTTGCATATGATGTCTGTGAATATATAGCGACTAAACTTGATAAAAAAAAAGCATGTATTTTCCTAGTAAAACATAATATAACAGAATGGTTCTGTTTGTCCAAGGTAGTAGCAGGGTAATAGGCCTATCGGGTACTCCAGAATACAATATTTGCACACTGGCTGTTGTAGTGCTTTTTGGAAACCGGGCACACAGTGGAAAAGAAGTAATATTAAGATGTTGCAAATTACCGCTGTTAGCTGTATCTTTGTGCATTTTACTATACCCTAAAGGATCATCTAATCTTCGGAGAGATGTTGTGGATTTCAGTTATTAAAGCATATTGTCTTTTAAAATATCACTATTTTCAATCCTTAGCGGTGGATTTGGTCGATTAATTTTATGCGCTTAAACACATATTTGTGACGGCCAAATTGAGTTACAACTTGAAAATTATTTAGTCGTTAAAATCAAAGTTGTACATTTGTCACACTTTGGTAAGCATTTTAACCGAAGTTGCATTTGATCTCAAACTGTCTTTAATGGAAAAAAAATGCAAAACACCCAGCCAAGTGGGCTTTAACCCTTTCACCCCCAGTTCCCTATATACAGGTCCAACTTTACCATAGAAAACAATGGATTTGGGACAAACCATGGTAGTGAAAGGGTTAAGGCACATGCGTGAAAATGCATTGCATTTTGGTGTATTTCTGTGTTTTATCCATGTGCACGTTTTTGATTACTATGGACAATTGGCCGAATATGTCTCAGCTTCTACATGTACATATATAGTGCACATGCCATCCAGAACATATCCAAGATAGCATTCCACACACTTGTTATAAATCTGAAGAAAAATTGTTAACATCACACGAAAACAGTCAATCCTTGGCCCATTTGATGCCCCAGTCACGAATGTAAGATGTATAAATAATAAGGTTACATGTGTATCACAGAAATACCGCAAATGATGTGTGTGTAAATTGGCGCTGTGCATCACCCTCCACTTGGCGTCAGGCGATACACTGCGCCCAGTGTTTTGTTTGGCCCGGTACCCTGGTAAATGTTACCGGGGTTCCCCTTGGTATATCAATACAATTAGATTTATGGACAGCGGAAATGTTACCCGGGTTCCCAAATCATTTACCAACATTCCGGAACCTTAGCAAAAACACTGAGCGCCAATTTAATGTCCATGTGTATCCTTTACAGTATTTTCTTAATAACCTTATACAATGCAATGCTCTGTCAAGGCTTACATTTATACTGTGTATTTTGTAGACATGCCTGAGAGTGACAATAAAGGTACAGACATACTGATATGTTGTATAAAAGCAAAAAAAAATGAACCTCAAATTTTATAGTTCTTGTCCCTCAGAAGTAGTTTTATTGTATGTACATGTTAAACCAATGTCCATAACTCAACCAACTTCTCTCTAATTTTTCCTCAAGATACTATCACTTGAGAATGAGTTGATGGAATTGGGCATTGAGAAGGACAAACTTGGAAAGAAGTACCGGGATGTGAAGGAAAGACTGGATGACATGGAAAGAGACCGGAAAGAACTGGCCGATGAGTACGTTTCTCTGAAATCTAATTATGTGGCTTTGAGTAAGGAACATGAACGAGAGGTAAGAAAATCCCAGAGGATACAGCAATGAAATAGTGTAAGGGTACTGATGACAAGTTAATAAAAAGTTTTGAACTATAGTATTGGTTCATGTATGTATCATTATTTTAGAAGAAAACAAGTTTGTATGGAAATCGCAGTGAATGTCAGAAATGTCAGGTTTTTGGTCAGGATTGCTCCCTCCATCTGAAATCTGATCATATTTTATTTATCTTCATCAATTTTTAGTTTCATTCATGTGTTTAATCTTTCCCCTTCGCAGTCTACATTACTTTGCAACGTATACAAATACATACACCAAATGTAGTATTTGTTTTAGGTTGTGTGTACCTTGAAAGTGAAAGACTTCAAACTTTGCTCAAAGTTTCGTAAAGGAACTTTTAACTGTTCTCTTTGAAACTCAAGAATAGAAAATGGGGAATCACAATTCAAATTTTATTCTATGGCAAGACATGACCTTAAATTTATGCATATATTTATTTGACACTGAAAATGATGCAGTCCCTATGGGTGAAAAAGTAACTTTTGATTTTCACAAAAATGGACAGTGAAACTTTCCTTGCTCCTTGAGTTTTAAAATGAGCTGACACAAGAACTTGAGATCTGAAAAGTATTGTAAAAATTTGAGAGTTGCAATATCTGTCTCAAGACACAATGTGATAATCAGTGATCGTCACATTGCCTATTATGTCATTGTATCATTTTGCTGTGTTTGTTTGGTATTCAAAAATTTTTATCATGAGACCAATGTGTGTGATAGCACCTGTTGTGTACTGTTTGTTTGATTTTTTAAATGCTTTTGCTGTAAAAAGGAATTATTACGCCCTTACATGTACCTCCGGCAGGTAAGTAACAAAATGCAGGACTGGTGTATGATCTTGAAGGAGAATTCAGTTTATCGTTCATGATACACACTTTGCATGCTTCTTCTCGAAAATCATTGATTCTCATCACCATGGGTTTTTGCACATAATAATGCATGGTTCCATTCCTATCTTGCATGTTATTCTTATTTCGAAGTACGTTATAAACTTCTGATCTCCTACATGTCCCCGAGTGCGCACAGTAATATTAGCACCTAGTGTGTGTGTTTTTCTCTCATTCTGTCTCTCACATGTCCAGCTTGCAAAGAATGAAGAACTTGGCATTGAACTCCTTAACTTGGTCAATGCCAGGGCCACGTTACTAAAACAACAGGAAAACTTAGAACGGGCTCATGGGACATACAGTCAGGCCAATAATGAATTAGAGAGAATCCGAGCAATTGTTAGCAGACTTACAACCAAGAGGTTAAAGGTAACTTAGTTTGATAACTGTGCTTTCAAAGAATTTTAAGGGGTACTGTGATTCACCTCCAAGATTTCCTACTTTCAAATGTTCATGGACCAACAGGTTGCAATTCCTGAAAAAAAAAAAAAATTTCAACAATGTCTCACCAAGTTATTCGAAGTTCTCAAATTTGGCCGCATACAAGTACACAAAAAACACACAACATACTGTAATGTTTTGCAGGATCTCCTTCTTGTGTAATGCCGTATCAATCCCTTTCACAAAAATTTATCTCATCTTTCCTTTAAAAGTTCAGATTCTTCATGATAAATCGTGTTTGTCAAATTACCATTTTTCGAAAACTTCTCTCAAATAGATAATGCACGCTCATCATTTTCACTGAGATTTGGTAGACATGCACAACTGAATTTTCAATAATACTTCACCACTCCACTGATTTTTCAACTGAAGAATTTTCTAAAATATTCACAACTCATTTTGTAATATTTGTGAAATTATGGATTATTTGCATCAAACAAAAGATGCAACTTAAAATCTTTAAGATTTTTAAATTATTATGACAAAAAGTATATTTTGCAGAGGGAAAGAGTACATGTACTTTGTGGTAGTTCATGATAGAAGCTACTGGTGGATTGTTTGTTTTTTTCACACAAGTTGGAAACACAGAAGCCATTCCCATAGATCATATTCTAGTTTTACTGAAAGCATTTTCCCAAATACACTCAATTGCTGTAATTTTGGATGATTTTTTCATGATTTTTGTTCCAGAAAGGAAGGACATTTTCTCTTTTTTCCACTTTGTTGACCTGTCCAGGTCAAATTTTGATATCTTTTCATTTGAATCAATGACGTCATATACAAATAAAACAAAAATACTGAAAAATGCATCAAAAATTACAGCTAAATAAGGGGAGATAGATATTTTTCTGCATGTGGCGTATTTGTTCATAGACCCTGGAGAAAATGTTTTATTTGTTATCTGTATGGTATTAAAGGTGAACCAATTTAATGATAATATTCTGAATGAACTTTGAATTACCTACATGTATACCAGAGGCATGTTGTTAATAACGTCGAACTATAAAGCGCAATCAAAGTCACAATCATGTAGTAAAAATTATGTTCAGCATGTGGCTGGATTAGATGCGAGGTGATATTCCCACAGTGCTTCTCCAAAATATCAGGGGATCAGGATGTGTTGCATTCTGGGAATCACATCATGCATCAGACAAAGGGTAAACCAATGTACTGTATTTATGGTGCAGTAAAAATCATGCTGCTCTCTGTATTATTTGTGCTGGATGACTAGAATCCCACTTTAAAGATTTGTATTACTTGCATTTAAGCATATATTTACAAGACTCAACGGAAAAGGGATAAAACTTAAAGTTTTATTTTCCAAGAAATACAATTGCAATGAAAATAGAAGGGTACAAATTGTCTTTGAACAGCGTACAGCAAACTCTTATGAACACAGATGTGTCGTCTTTGATCAGAAAATCAAGAATGCTGGGCGTACTGGTTTTCCATCAGCAGTATATAATTGAACGTATCCTGACTGTGATCCTACATTTTTCTGTGAAAAGCTCACAGTCAGTGAAATACTCCATCACTAGTGCAATACCCCATCACTACTACAGTGTGCACGTCTTATTTTCAAACAGGCCGATGATCTGCTGACTTCAGAGAAGGAGAGATTAGAAATTGAAAAGAGGGTAAGGATGTAATCCATTCTGTGGAATGTTCCATTGTCAGCCATGTTGAATTTTCAATCATCAGACATGTTGTACACCACTGTAATGTTACACTCTCCATTGAAATCTGAGTCATTTTCATGATAAAACTCGTGTAATCTCCTAACACTGGGTTCTTAAAAGACTTGAGTTTCTTCACAGAGCAGGCTTAGTTCAAATTGAAAAAGAGACCTACACAATGGATTGAAAGATCTTACCATGTGAAATTGTCAGTGTTTAGAGTCAAACATGTTGGTACATGTATCACTGGATAAGAGTTAGCTGGCCCTTTGACAGTTTTCTTCATGTACTGGTAAATGAGGATTAAATGGATAAAAGTCACTCAGTGTTTTGTGGTGGGTTTTCATGGCAAGGAACAAGCAATTCTTTATCTTTTTAAAATCATCGCAAGCTATGAAAACACAAATTCGGAACCCAAATAAATATTGATTGATGACATATCACTACATTTTACAACCAGGTTTAGCATGTGTCCCAGGGTTACCTTCACCTCATCCGTGTATGTTTCCGGTAGTTGTCTGATATTAAGTGGTATAGCTTTCTTATCCAGCATTCATTCCATAAATACACATGTTCTGTCAGCCACTCTTTCAGCATTTCTCAAAATGCCATCAAGAAATTAGCAAAATAGCAAAATTAGCAAAAGTAATATCTGAAAACAATTCCTGTGTCCCTGTAAATTATTGGGAATTGTAATTCAGAGACAACATTACATAAGTTCTTTGTCGTTTCACTTTATAGCTATTCGGGACCTCACAGAGATACGGCAGAGAAATTGACAAACTCAGGAATCAGTATGATGAAGACCAGGAAAGACTGGAGTCAAAGTTGTAAGTTACAGATTATGTGTTTAGTTTTACCGGGGCTTTAGACAGTGTGAATAGAAGAGAATAGATGAGAATGAAAAAGAATAGACAAATAGAATAGATGAGAATGAAATAGAATAGATGAACAGAATAGATGAGAGAGAAATAGAATAGATGAGAAAGAAATAGATGGGGATAAACCCGAACTGAGTAAGGAAAAAGGGAAAAAAAAAAAAAAAAAAAAAAAAAGAAAAAAAAATGTGGTTCATCAGTATCAGTGCTGATATCGTCTTCTGGCGAACAGAAAAAGAACATAAGATTAACCCTTTGAGTGCGGTAATTTTTTCCCACCAAAATTTTGTTGCACTATTTTACCAATTTTTGTGATTTTTTTCTGTCATTTTTTTATAATTTTGGACCAGATTGACATAAATTTTCATAGGCTACAGTTTTTGGTCAACATTTTGGGAAAAATATGAAAAAAAAAATTAACAGGGTCATATTTTATAAAGGCAACAAAAATTGACTTTTGCACTCAAAGGGTTAAGTGTTTTTCTAATGAATGCTCTGTCAAAATTATTGTATATGTCAGTGACATACAAATTGTTGGAAACATTATGTCCATCAAATGAGTTTACTTAAAGAAGACCTATTTGGGTCAACAACTGTCATGCTGTGTTGATCTCGTTGTTATTGTAGCAGAAATTCAATGCAAACACAATGAAGTATCTAGATACAGGATCAGTTCATGACATCAAGAGGTTGAAGCTTTTCTTATTAAAATATACCGCTGTACGACATTTACACTCTGTGTGTACATTCCTTTAGTTGTATCCATGGTAACTCTCTGACAGCAGTCAGTCAATGACCACTGTGATTTGTTTAACAGGATCTCGTTGGGTAAAGAGCTACAAGACGCCAGGAAGATGGCCAGAGCAAGCCAGCACAGAGTGGCAGAACAGTCAACGGTAAGTAGATTCCACTCAGTGTGATACCATTGTATGTTTGCAATGCTTAGAACTGGGCCGCCTCAAAACTCTAGAGCACACAAAATCTTCTTTTATTTTCTTCAGATTTAAAATAATAATATGTGATGCGACCAAAACTAAGAATTCAGATAAAATTTCGCTTTCCTTTTTTTCACAGGAGCTGATCAGGGTGGGAAGTAAATGTCGTGAACTTGAAACAGAGAACAATAAACTGCAAATACAACTGAAAGAACTGAATGAAGAATACCGATCAAGATTAGTGAAATATGTAGAAGATATTGCTGTAAGTATATTTTGTGTTATCTTAATGAAAATGGATTGTGTATCTGTTATTGGGAAGGATGCATCTTCATGTTTTAAAATCTGACAATTACATTACAAATCTGATCAGCATAAGTATTGCAAGATGTAGCTTAAGGGCATGACTTTTTGAAAGTTCAAGATGTAAGAACTCAGAGATTACTCAGAAGTTCGTGAAGTAGTGTCTGTGTTGAAGTCATATATACAGTGGCCAATATCAACAAACTCAAAGCGTGCCTTTATATGGATGGCCAGCATTAGGACGCTTTTATTTTGTTGTAGCTTTGCTTATCTACCGGTAGATGCTTTGTGTTTCTTCACTATTGTGATCGTGAATATGAGTTAGGATGTCAGTTCACTTCTTAACAACATCAACTGAAATTATTCAAACAAATGTACAGATTATCAGCAAACTGACCATTTTAATATATTGTAAAGAGCATAACAAGATGCTACCTATAGCTAAAACACCTGTGTAGAAGAACTGACTTTTTACACAGAAAATACCATACGTTACAGCTATACAACTGTTAATACCTTTCAACCTTTGACCTTTGACCTTGAAGAAGTTGGAAACTTTGAAAGGTAACTGCGTTGTGTGTTACTTCTTGACAGGATTTTGTTGACAGTGGCAGTGGTATGCCACCGGGTGCAGAGGAACCCGTAAGCAGTTCCAAAATGACAAAGTACGTGGAGGACATGATGAGAGAATTGAAGAGATCTCACAGACTCCGAGAAGAGCAGCTGAGTAACGCTGCCAGGGCTTTCAAAGCGCAGGCTCAGAAAGTCGGCAAAAGACATGAAGAATTGTTGGTGGCATACAGGTAAGTCTTAAGAAAGACTATTAAAAAAAGGTTCTGAAAAAACTATGGTTAGACATAGATAATTTTGATTCGTTGCACCCTGTATGGCTGTGTAATCTTTTGATATTTAGGTTGTTTTATTCAGTCACACTACTTAAAAAAACAAAAAACCATAAATAGTTGAACTACAGCTGACAGTAGTACAGTGTAGTACAACTCTGAAAAGTGAGATTTATGACAAATAAAATTAAATTTATGGGAGTCTTCATATATGCAAGTACATGCAACTGCCATACCAGTTTATCAACATAATTGTTTGGTGGTAGCAGTAAAATACACAGCTGAATAACTTTATTGTGAAAACCAGGACTCTTCCATTCCAGCATAAACTCTTTCAGGACCTGTGTATTTCCTGGGTTTGTTTTCTGATTTGGTAAAACTTCCGGAAACTTGGCAAAATGTTTCTATATAATCCTGAACTGGAAACTTTGAATTTTATGATCGAACACAGTGAACAACCAATGTACATGTATGGGATGTTAGCTTTTAAGGGAGAATGCAACTTTGAGATAGATATTTGGACTCCAAATTTCTTTCCAGCCTTCCTTTGTCTACTATATAGGCTCATTTTGAGGCCTGTTGAGCAAAAAAAGTTTTTACCATCAAGTTTTTGTGAAAATCAAAAAGTTATTTGTCCTTACAAAGGGAATAGCAGCCATATTAAGTTTCAAATATGGTACATTTCTATGCCATTTGTTTCACTAATACTAAAATTTGCATCATAACACCTGATTGTTATTCTTGGTTATGAAAGTGGTTTCATTATTTGCCCCAAATTTCTGTACCATACAGTATTGGTTCACAGAAAATTTGCATGACATGTCCTTCCAAAATGGCCATTATTTTTATTTTTAGTATTTTGAGTGTTAATTCCATTCATTGCAGAATCAAAATCAAAGTCTCATGAGGTTAATAGTTTTCACTGGCTTACTTTTGTGAAAATTGAAAAATTAATTTTCCCCATACAGTTAACCTAGTCATGGTGGCCATTTTGAAATTTAGGTGTCAGTAAATTTTGGATAATCTGTTTCTGTAGTACAAAATTTTGCACCGTGATGCCAGACTTTATTCATGATTTTGAAAGTTCCCTTAGGGCAAGTTTGAGCAAACTTCAAAGCACATACTACCTTAAAGGTATACAGTCACCTGTAATCTAAATATGCCCATATATGGTCAAAGGGGTGTTCCTTGGTATTCAAAATGTCCATGTGAGGGCGCTGTTTTTAAAAAGCGGCCACCCGCTTAAAATCTGTGATTGGTTAGATTTTCTCTTTCCATGGTAACTGTGGCAAAATTTGAACAGGTGACAGTATACCTTTAAAAGAAAAGAAAAATTCCACTCAATTGATATTTATATGTACATGCACAGCATGTGCTCTCCTGTATAATTTTCTCAATGATATTTTTCTTCTGTCTAGGCTACTGCGACAACAAATTGAAGGTCAGAGATACACTGACATTGACCTTGGCATGGACGAGTATGATTTGAGGTTGACAGACACAGAGCTGGAATCAGAGAACAGAAGAGAAATCAACAAACTGAAAGAAGAGCTCGCGCATATCAGAGCGGTCGGCCATGATGCAATAAAAAAATCAGTCAGGTAACAGATCTTCCAATATATTCTCAGTCATGAAAAAAGGAAATTTAATTGTTTGAGTTTTGAGAAGAAAGGGCAAGCTGTACCGGTACCATTCAAAAGTTCTGATCCAATAAAAAGAATTTAATTTTTCACAGTAGTTTTAGAAGTAAGCTGTGTCTAATGTATGCAGGTACGGTACCTTAGTTGATGAGGAGGTGTAAGGCAAAACTGGAGGATTTTAGTTGTTTATACAACAAGTGTGGCTCTTCGTCCAGAGCAAATGTTGACATGCTACCCATATTCTCTGGTGTTGTCTTCAATGCAAGAACTTTTTACTCAATTAAATGTACAAGTATAATGGATAAACTCATAGAAATTTTCAGAGAATTATAATAACTTGAATTTGTGGCTGATTTTGAAAATTTATAAAATTGCAAAAATTCATTAAAATATCAAAAATTAAGGCTTTCTGTGCTAATTTATCATGCATTTTTGCTTTGCTAAATGTCATTCTATGTTGTTGTATTATGTACACACCGAAGAGACACAAATCTGTGTCCCAACTGACATCAGGCAAATGAGTAGTCTCGTTTACCAGACCTCGTCGCTTCGCGCCACTGCAAAGTGCGCCGCTGGCGGTAGGACATGGCGAGTCGCGGAGCGACGAGCTTCGAGTCGCGAAGCGACGAGGGTCTGGTGACTACCACTGCATTCCACTGTGATGACGCATCAGGACGGGCGGAGAACCAATTTAAATATGACCCTTGACCTACTTGAATATTCAATCCGAAAAACCAAGACAAATGCATGTGTTTTCAATATGCGATAGTCAACATCGAGCTCGTCGCAAATGTCCGGGGCAAATGTACTCTGTAGACAGTGACCATGCTGAAACTCCCGTGAAAATATACGGAGAGCATGTGAAGACAACAGCCAACAGACTTCCCGTACCCAGTTGGCAAGTTTACGAAGACGTCATTCCCCCCCCCCCCCCCCCCCCCCCGGTAGAAAAGCTGCAATTGCTTCAATTTGCTCGTCTTTCAGGCATTCTATGGCTAATTTTTCTTTGCCACAATCGATTGCTTTCCTAAGTTCGGCTGTCAGCCCCATTTTCGCCAGTTGAATTTACGCACGTCCGCGTACTGTGAATGCCCAGTGCGTCGTTTGGGGAATCCGAGGGAATCCTTTTATGTGTGTCATATCATTGTGTAGTCGAGCTTATTGACGTTGTCAGTCATAGAAGTTCCTCATAGTTGTTGGTAGATATTTTTACAAGCCCCTCCTTCTATTGAATATGCATCAAAGTTTGCCTGTTGTCGTGGTTGTCGATTGAGCCATGTGATTGGTGGGTATAAATATCTTGGAATGCGGAAGTCAGTAGTCTCCAGACCCCGTCGCCCAGCCAGTGGAAAAATTACTTCATGTTCCTACCGCCAGCGGCGCACTTTGCACTGGCGAAGCGACGCGGTCTGGAAGCGAGACTAGCAAATGAGCAGATCAGCATGAAATTGATGTATTGTGTAAAGTTACTTCACTCTTTTTTTTACTTCAGTTTTGATGACGATGCGAACTGGGGATCACTTAGGAAACAGCTACGTGAATTTACACTCAACACACAGGTTAGTAGTTATCTCCGAACAACTTAAAAAAATGTCAGGCAATAGCGCCCTCTAGTGTCTATTATACTACTGATATGTTGTCATGGTAACATGCACACACACGCACACACACATAGACTGAAGAGAATGCCAATTATCTGAAAGTATACACCTACACAAACAATCATCCCTGCAGTCAAGGATTTTGGTGTCATTGTGTCAACGCCAACAATGTTATCAACAAGTCGGCCATAAACATCGGAATTGATTTCATAGTCATGTTGACAGGGTTATTAAAGAACACACAAATGGAAAATGCTGGCATGAATCGCTGATATGATTTCTCATTATACTGAGCTCTCAATTTACTGTTTAACTATCCCCTGGAGAATGCGTTCATACTTTGCAATCTGTTTTCTCTGTAAAACCATTCTGTGATTAATCTGACCTGTGTTATCGTTTGTCAGTCTATTCGGCGGCGGTGTCTGTGAGATATTCACGCTGTCTGATTTGCAGCAAGATTGAATGCAATGAGCAAATGATTAGCTTCTGCCTGAGGCTTTCTCGCAACCACATGAAGACATCTTTTCATCTTTTTGAAGTACCCATCTCAGCTCTGGGGCTCCAAAACACCTTTCAGTAATGGGGGACATAAATAGACCCAGATTATTCAAACTGTGAACATTGTTTATCACAGCATGTGATATGTGTTCATGTATTTCAATTTACCGATTGTAAATTTACTGTCATGTACATCAGAACACAGACTACCCCCTTTTCTTGTTTGCAAGTTTATTGAACCCTGTATTCTTTCCTCTTCTGTGGCTTGATCAATTTACAGGAAATGGGGGTGGGGGAAAAGACCGCATATGAATTGGAAAATCAGAAAGCCTTAGCAACTGCACCGTCGAACCAAATATGGCATTGATTTTGAAACAGCATCATAGCTACAGACATATTGAAAAAAAATATAAAGCACATCAATTTTGTTTAATGCTAAGTGGCTTTATCCTGTTGAGCATGTCACATCCACAAGAAGCCTTTCATTTCACCTGAAACTCACGATGAAGTCTGTAAAATTGTTCAGTCTGGACTTTGTTATCGAGCAAGGATAATGAGATCCAGATTCAATTTACGTTTGACGGGCGATATCATCAATTGCTGATGCGACATATTTGTATCATCACAACTTATGATGCATACTACATTACAATTGATATTTATCTCTTTGAAAGTATTATCGGCTCTGCTGTCAAGCACACAAAGCTGATCCAAAATGTGACTTTACAATGTTTTGAGCTAGCACATGTCAGCAGCAGTATGGAAAAATTTGAATTTTAATAGTCCCAAAATTCTCTGATCCAGGTCCCTCTTTATTTGACATGCCAGACTTCAGAGATTGTCAAATTCAGATTTCTTATGAGTTTCATAAAATTGTCATTATTTTTGTTAAATTTTTAGGACACTTTACTCATTTTGAACAGCTTTAACAAAACATATCCCAATAACTGTTTGTGGGATTGGTTCATATTTATTTCTTAAAACCACCTCACTCCAATTCCCTGCAAAGAGGTCCACATTCACCATTGATAAAAATAGGTTTGGGCCAAGCCATCGCGGCGAACAAGTTATATGCTAAAAACTTGCCGCTGCAACTTCTCAAAGGTTGACAAATCAATGCAGTGCAGCTGATTGCTGTCCAACCAGGCCTTGATTTCTTTATTAGGAATTTCAAAAATGACTCTTTTTTGTTTTATGAATTTTTGGAGTATTTCTGACCAGTTTTATTGAATTTTTTGTCTCTGCTTGCAGCAAGAGTTGGAAGCAGAGAGGGCAGCCCTGTTGACCAGATGCACCATGGCAGAAGAATCCCTGGCAGAATGCCAAGAGTACATTGATAAACATCTAGTCAGGTGAGTGAGAAGGGCCAATCACAAGGGAGATTTAAGCTGGGGACAAACCCTTGTGAAAGCATTGGTAGGAATATACTCGACATTTCTGTGACTGATATTTATTTCTTAAGGAAGAGTGAGAATAATATTGAGTCAGTTGCACATACACAGACAGTATGTGTCATTAAAGCAGGGAAATTGCTCACAACTACAGTGAATCTCGGTGATGACAAAGAAATTAAGATAAAGAATTTAAATCTATGTGTTTCACCTGAGAGAACAGACCCCTCCGATCTAAAAATGCAATGTAGCAGCCAGTGTGCTCCTTTCGAGAATATTTAGTCTGACAGCAAAGCATTGAGTAAATGTATTCCCTGTGATGATTTCATTGTTTTAGTGGAATGGTTAGTACTGTATACCTTTTGTGCTGGGCTACACAACCCTTATGTTGTTTTGGTTCATCCAAAGCTTTTTTGAAATTTGATTCCGAAAGATTGGAGAGAGTAATGTTGCTTAGCATATTCCTTTCACTAACGACACACCTTGGCATCATTGTCCAATGATGAGTACACGGAAATTTTCCATACAGCTGCACTGCTTTATAGACAAATCATCTCACATAGACGATGGAATAAGAGAATAATCTCTCAGACGATACTGTACATAATGTATATCCTGCGGAAATGCATGTTGTAAGCTCATACAGAAAAATGCCTTTTAAGGAGATTTGCGTACTTATTCAACGTACAAGGATAAAACCAAGATAAGACACAAAATATGATCATATTTTAGCCAGATGGGGGGACTGGGAAAATCCAACAGCACTTGCTCATTCCACCAATTGACTCATGTTATATACATGTACACATTTCATGGAACACCCTTGCAATTCGTGGCTTTCTCCTCATGTTGAATGAAATCCTTTTTTGACGATAGTAAATTAATGAACATCAATACAACAGAGTTTTAACAGTAGTGTACGGAAGGATGGTTTCCAGAAATATGCGTATGTCTTCAGGCTGCTCCATCTTCAAAAGGACATGATATTTTTCTGACATTTTCAGTCTAATCAGAAACACAAGGAATATTACTCAAGCTAATGATTTCCTGTTTGAAACATTTACTGGGATAAAAATACTGTGAAAATATGCGCTATCTGCAATGAATCCTATTACAAAGATTAAAAGAGAATACCCTGTGAGAAAAAAATCCACTACAGTTATACTGTTTTTGAATTGGGGATGAAACTGATTGTATGTAGTAACTTTCACTAGTGAAATTCATGAGCTGGAAGATACATTGCAGGAATATGTTTTATTCACTGAATATCTATATGTGTTAACTGTAGATTACTTGAGTTGTAGAAATGCACACTGCATGTGTAACTTGTACCTGTGCCAAGATCAGGTGAATATGACATCCTGCCTCAAATTACAAATACGTATGAGCAAAAGTCTCGTAACCATATCTTGGAAATATTTTATGGTACATGTACAATGTAGGTCTGCAGCCTTGAAGCATCTTATGAAGGGACAACTGCCCCAGGATTAAAAGATTCAGCTTGAAAAATCAAATGCAAGGTTTTGAAGACAAGCAATTAGTTGCAACGGTAGATCAAACATCATTTGTTAAAATGAATTTGTACCGATCAGTGATCAAGCGCAAGAAATTGATCAATCATTAGAATGGGTTGTAACTTGAGAAGGATCAGTGGCCTATCCAACACAACGCAAATTGTTCAGCAAATACTGAGTATTATAGCCATACAGATGTTTACTATTCTCTGTAAAAAGGGGATGGAAAGGGTATTTTATCAGAGTCGATGCCAGCTCTTTGAGAAAAAGACATTTTGTTGTATTTTCTCTGAAATCTATTTGAAGCCGCTACCATGTGCATGTAATTAGAACATATTGTATTCTCTTTGCAGCATATTCACCTTGAAGTAGAGCATCATACAAAATTACTCATTGATTTGGTTTCCTTGTTACACTTCCATTCCCAGTTGATCCTGAATGAATTATTGATAATTCAACTCATTGGGCACCTATTTCATTTGAAGAGAAACCCAGATAAGTGGGGATCTTGAAACAAGTTCCAAAGATAAAAAAATTGCAATAGATCTCGATGGGCATAAAGAGACAAGTCCCTGGATAATATCAGTTGATTTGTAAAAATTTTGGTGGTACCATCATTCAGGAAGAATTGAAATTCTCAAGCCAGCCCAATCTACGCCAGTGTTAATATCCATCAGTTTTATTAGCTCATGCACACATTCCGTATGCAGGGAATATCTCCTATCCTCCCATGTAATCCTGATGACAGTGGCGGAAATTAAATCTGGATTTCTCGTAGTGACAGAAAATGGCTCATGAAAGGCTGTTCTGAATAGAAATCTCCAGGCTGTCCACCGTAATATCCAAGATTACACTTCTCATAAGTGACAAACAACTTGCCTCCGTTGCATTAGGCAGGAAATATTACAAGGTCAGAATCTGTGATTTGAGTGTTTTGAAGTTTCTTAGCAGGAAACGAGGGCAGTGTGTAGGCAATGCACTGACATGAAGATCACATGAATATTTTTCATCACATGAGTGTCGTACTAGAAAAAATGGGCTGTTTTGGCTGCCTTAGGGGTAGTCGATTGTAAAAGCTGACGTGCTAGAAATTCCTTAGCATAGCAGACCCCGATGCATTTTGCGTGCATCAAAATCACTATAAGGATTCTGCTGTAACCAAAAAAAAATCAGACCGTGAAACCATAACAGATACGATATCTTAATTGCTACACATGCAATCGCTTAAAGTTTTGACCCCGAGCAATGACCTGATTTTTGCACAATTATGAAACACGTCTTTTTCGACTCCTTTGATTCATTTGTGCCAGGAAAAATCATGATAAAAAAATAATTTTCTGAACAATCTTCCCGTGGTTTGTGCGTGGTGTGTCCTGCCATGAAGAAAGTCATACCTCAAACCATGTTAAAAAAGTGTAAACATGTAAGTTGTTTATCTATATTCATTTGTAGATTTTGCACAATTTTTGCATTAAAGATAGGTCAGTAAGAGAGTTTTCCTACCAATTTCACATTAAGGAATTTTATTTTTAGGCGGGAATTGACACTTAACAAGGGAATTATGTTTCTAGTGCATCGGCTTTTATGATCAGCTACCGCTAATAAGATCAGTTTATCCAGAGAAATTCTGGCTGCGGAAACATGAAAGGCTTCCATTGACCTTCAGTTCACATCATTTCAACAGAATTGAACCCCAACAGGACAAATTTCATCCTTAAATCAAATCACATAGCTACTGCTGGTAAAAAAAATTGACAGTTGATTATCAGATGTTTTGTATCCTCAACCCACCTCTGACCTAAAGATTGTATCCTCAACCCACCTCTGACCTAAAGATTGCACAATCAAAGACTACTAATCATGATTAACATCTTTATAAAAACACCGGAGTCTTTATAAATCTTATGAAGATACATGTACAATCGCCGATGCATTTTGAAACTGAGGAAGGTCATCAGTACTTGACATATTATAGAAATCATTTAATTTTGATATGTGCGTCAAGTCAATTTGAACATATTCATGCATAGTAAATTTAATAATAAAGTGTGGTTTGAGCCAAGTCTTAAAATTCTTTCTGTGTTGCACCAACTGGCCATTTTGTGCTAAAGGTATCGCTATGCACTGGGTCACATGTCGATTTGTGAGAATATATCCAAACTTTGTCTTGTACAAAATGCTGTGTCTAGGTTTCACCCTTTCACCACCATGGTTTGGCCCCCAGCAATGGTCATCAAATCAAGATTTATGGACCTGTTTACTAGGAATAAGGGGTAAACAGGCAAAGTTTTTGTTGGCCTTCGTCATCCTCATCACATGAGGTTTTATGTCATATACTGTACACAGGATGATATTTACAGCATAATGACTGTGTTACTTGTGAACAAGTCTTTTACGTAATGAGATGGGTTGAGAGGTAATATTTTTCGAGTGTTACTATACACAGTTTAGAATAGTTATTATGCAGATACATTTTAAACTTTCTGCTTCAGAGTGTTGTATGTGTATTTGCGCCGGGACAGGAAGAGTACTGGAAAGAATTCCCAATTTTCAGAGCTGCTTGTTGCAGTGATTTGAGTTGTTTGATTTGCTGTGAGCATTCAGGTGATTTGGTAAATGATTGCGTCTCTCTGTTGTCATGTCCTTTGTAAATGTAGTTACCTTTATCACCGAGTGTGAGGAAATTGACAACACTCCAATTCTATCCTTTTTACCTCCTCTGCATTTTCTCTCGTCTGTTTTGCCTGTGGAAGTGGAAAGTGGCCTATCTAATTAGAGGAGTAACGAGTGAGTTGTAAATCCTGATCAAACTTCCTCTCCTGTCTGGGCGACACTCAAAGGCTTTTATCCGCACAGCGTGACATTCCCGTTACAACAGTAGACATTCCGTGTAGCCCGTCAATCGGATCAGTAACCATGGCATCGCCTTTCCTGCTTACCTGTTGCTATAGTCACAAACTGTCGACATCCCACTTTTCAGTTGAGAATACATCTTCTCTATCTTAACAGAGCAGGAAGTCGGGGAAACCTAGATGTTTTACGGCGTGCCCTGTTCATTCCAGTATCCAAACATTTCTTTTTATTACCCAGTAAAGGCTTTTGTTTGTATCCATTAACAAGAAATGCCGTATTATAAACTCTGCTACATATAAACAAAGGAGAGATGATTATTTCGATAATCAGCACAAACTATTAAAATAGACATTAACTTGGTACCATAAAAACCCTACTAATGCGACCACTCTAGTAATTCGATCACCCTAGTTTCTTCTCAAAATGTAATTTTATTTTACCCTTATCAATTCGACCACTGATTGAAATTAGGACTTTCTACATGTAAGACTCTAATAATGCGATCAAGCAATCATGACAAATTGTTTTGAACATTATATTTTCAATGAAATACAGAGAACAATACAATGTACAAGACAGAAAGTCTAATTCGGGACTTCAGGAAAATCACCTATATATGTATCAATCATCCAAGATGGTACACATATCACTTATGAACTGTCAAAAAAGTTGAAATCCCTAGGTAAAATTATTTTTGCTTAGTTAATTTTCTAATAGTTAAATTATTTAAAATCGTAATTATTTTTCTGGTCGAATTGATAGGGTTTTTACGGTACTTGTCAAACATCACATTCCATTCATGTAATAAGTAGATATCTTGACTGTGATAGTTACAATGTGTAGATGAGACATGTCTTTGGCATCTCTCTCTAATAGTATCTTCTACAACAGTCCAATGATATGCTAACTTGGTTTGCCATCTCAAACACATGGGTTTCCATGCATTTAAAATTCAGAGACAGCTCTATCTAAATATTCTGAACAGTTTGCTTTGGAAGTATTACTGACACTGGATTGCACTCTGTGGGTGAAGTCACTTTTCAGACATACCTGGACCAATTTTATTCATACTCGGCACAAAGACAGGACGCTGTTGAATGCAGTTGCAGGTCAATTTGTTTTACAATATGATCCAATTTGGTCACCTGTCTGCCATTTTGTCATGAACTTTTCATGCCGCTGCTCGTTTTCATTCAGAATTGTCAGAAGTACATGTACAGTAACATACGTGTGTGTCAGTTTATTTCACTGTCAGATCCAACATGGCTACCTGATAGCCATTCTTATCATAAAATTCATGTCGAGACCCATTATAGTGACATGCCATAGCTAAATTAATTCAAATCCTGCACAAGTGCAATGCACAAAAGCATGCATTGCATGTCAATTTATTTCATGTCAACACAATTGGAACTAATTTTGGATAATTGGATCTGTATATTTTTCAAATTTCTCAAAAGTGTTGGATGCCCTTTAGCTGAATGTTGCAATATATTACTTTTATATAAAAACAAGTGCATTGCATTAAGAGAAAAGCAGATAAGCGTACATTTGCAGATTGAACGGACATTAGTTCACCATCCAAATATCCCAAATTAGTTCTAATCGTGTTTGTCGCAATCCAACATGGCTGCGCAGCATCTTTTTATCAGAACTGTTCATGCAAAGTGGTGACTATGAATCTGATCAACATGCCATATAATTGATTTTTAGCCAGTGTACCGTAGGAACACTAAAGGGGTCAGTGTTATCAGTCTATGTGTGTGTCAGTCTGTCTGTTCATTCGCCCGTCTGTCTGTAGACCAAATTTTTTGAGCTAGTAACTCAAAAATCACTGCACTAAATAAGACCTACTCTGGTATGAGGAATGTTTAAGTGATTATCTAGATCTGAGTGGAATCTCACAGAATCTGATGTGGGTAAGCTTGCATAATTATGAAAAAATTACATAATTTTGGTTTTCCTTAAATTTCAAAAATTTCCATTTGTGACATTTCTATGATAATTGGTATATATGTTGGTGGGGACAATTCATTCAATATTTGTTAAATTAGCATACATATTTGTCGCGATACATTCAAATTAGCATATATATTTGTATTTTTGAGAATTTTTTTGACAGTTTTGTCACAATATTCTCTTCAGGAACAACTTGCCTGATAGATCTTGATTTGGATTTTAGTTTTTTTTAGTCCCCACGGACACCGTCCGGGGGGACTTATAGGTTTGGTCATGTCCGTGCGTGTGTGCGTGCGTGCGTCGTGCGTGCGTGCGTGCGTCCGTCCGTGCGTGCGTCCGTCCGTTCACGCAGATATCTCAGAGATGCCTGGAGCGATTTCATTCAAACTTGGTACAAGGATTAATTCATATGTCATACAGATGCACGTCGATTTGTTTTGTGATACGATCCAATATGGCTGCCAGGCGGCCATTTTATTACGATTTTTTCATGTACAGAGCCATAACTTAGGCATGTTTCAACTGATTTTATTCAAAGTTGGTACAAGGACATTGACCAATGTCATAGATATGCACGTCAATTTTTTTTGTGATACGATCCAATATGGCCGCCATGCGGCCATTTTGTTACGATTTTTTCATATACAGAGCCATAACTCAGGCATGTTTCAACAGATTTTATTCAAAGTTGGTACAAGGACATTGACCTATGTCATAGCTATGCACATCAATTTGTTTTGTGATACGATCCAATATGGCCGCTGTGCGGCCATTTTGTTACGATTTTTTCATGTACAGAGCCATAACTCAGGCGTAACTCAACCGATTTTATTCAAACTTGGTACAAGGACATTGACCTATATCATGCACATGCACATTGATTTGTTTTGTGATATGATCCAATATGGCCGCCGTGTGACCATTTTATTACGATTTTTTCATGTCCAGAACCATAACTCAGACATGTATCAAGCGAATTTATTCAAAGTTGGTACAGGGAGATTGACCAATGTCATACATATGCACATTAATTTGTTTTGTGATACGATCCAATATGGCTGCTGTGCGGCCATTTTGTTATGATTTTTTCATGTACAAGCCATAACTCAGGCATATCTCAACGAATTTTAATCAAATTTGCTACAAGGACATTAACCTATGTCATACATATGCACATTTATTTGTTTTGTGATACGATCCAATATGGCCACCGTGTGGCCATTTTATTATGATTTTTTTCATGTCCTGAACTACAACTCAGACATGTATCAAGCGAATTCATTCAAAAGTATTTTTATCACAGACCTAATGAAGAGGACTCTATCCTCTCTGAGGACCTGTAATCAAAGTACCCATTAACAGTGGGGACTGTGTCATCAACGATGACTTGTTATATGACCTGATGACCATATATTCAAATGATTAAGAAAATTAAATATATAAACATTGGGCCTAATTTAACACTTTTTATCAAAATATCATATTTTTGAAACCGATTGAGTAATATCTCTCAAAGGCATTGATAGGTTGCTGAGAGTAATTTAATTTTGACTAAAATTATTATGACATGCACACATGCAAATTTTAAGAACAGTTTTCTCTTTCGTTTTTCAGAACATCATATTTTTCATAACATGCTAGTCCAACAACTTTCAGATTTAGTGTACAGGTTCCTAGGCATATCGGCTTCATGTTTTGTTTAAATAATGATGAAATTTGCACAATACTGTCTTATTCCTTTGAAAAAGTCACTATCCACCTATTTCAGTTATTTCAATATTTGATTTTTGAGGTGTCATGGACTGGTTACTTCAAGAAAAATCTTTTTGATGACATCTTATTCTTTTTTTTTATTACAAAAGTATTACTTTGATAAAGGAATGTAAAAGCTTGGTAAAACCTGTGTACCCTTCACATGCATACATGTACACAATGTACTGGTACATGTATCAACCATAACTTGTCAATTCATTAATGACTAACTGCAAGTGGCAGCTGTGTCATCAAGGAAGTCCTGTGTTTCAAAGACCTAGAAGTCCAATAATATATATTATAGCCCAAACATGGGACTATGTGCTCGAGGGTAGGTGACCATTTGCCCGACGTAAGGAGGGCAAATGGTCTCCTGCCCCGAGGGTACATAGTCCCTTGTTTGGGCTATAATGTTTTTATTACATGCCTCTCTTACTCAGTTTGCACCCAAAAATATTTACGCTTATTGGCAAATTACGGTCAATTGCTTTATTTTCATTTTAGACGAAAAACTGTTAAAAATAGAATGATCTTCATCGTCGACTGGCGCAATAATATATATAAACCACTGTTATGCGGTTTATCAATTTTTTTCCCGCGAAATTTTCTAAAAACCGGATTTCCTATGCAAAACATGAATTTCAACATTTTTACATCCAAAAGTTTTCAAGTTGAAAATAGTTCCGGTTCACTTTCAGTCCAGTGATGACTATGCGGCCCGCGACGTCATCGACGAGTTACCATTGAATCCTATGGAGCGCGCAACGTTCGATATACGGGGCATGTAATAAATGTAAACATTGACCAAGCATTTTCTTCATATATCTCATTTATAGCTTTATTTCTTTCTTCCTTTCCCAATCCATTTGTGTTCTGATGATGCCTTATAGTAGAGCAGAAATTCTCAGATTTCAATTTCAATTTTTTTGCAAAATTTCTTCCCATTTTCTTCAAGAAAGCAAACAAAAAATACAAGAAGTGTTATCTCTTTGTGTCCCTGATCAAGAGTTCTGTGATATTATGTTGGGATTTGTGTATTGTATTCAATAGTGTAAGTTTTCTTTTCATCACTAAAATGAGATTTCATATCTGCCTACTGTGCATTTCACATCAGTGCCACAACTCAGTGTATGTATGAGACAGACACAATTAATGATTCAGTAAACCAGCATGGAGCCGCTCTGTCTGGACTGAGAAATGAACAGCATAATGATCTATGATGTAACTGTTTTTACAATTTCAGCCGAGAGTTGAAGAGCTGAACAGGTTTTCTCAGCTGAAACTATAAAATAAAAAAAACACATATGTTCTTGTTTTAGCTTTCACGTGAAACTGTGAAAACAGCTACATTGTAGATGAAGAGTATTCTACTGATCAGGTATCAGTCTAGACAGAGCTGTTCCATGGTGAATTACTGTAATTAGTTCCAGAGACCAGCTCTGGAACTGTTAGTTTTTGCTCACTTTCCTTCTTTCTTTCTTTCTTTCTTTCTTTCTTTCTTTCTTTCTCTATTTCCGGTATTACTATCATAGAACATGCTATACACAAATTTTACCTTAATTACCCAGAATGCATTGCAACACGCTTATGACGTCATCGCTCAGCTCGGACGGGTTTTACGGGCATTTCTTGTGTGTTTATTTATTTATTTTTTATTCTGCATTGCTCGACTATCATATTGCGTTCAGCTATTAATAATTCTAGCTTTCTTTCGCTTTGTTTTTTGTTGCTTTTTGATTTTATTTTTCTCTAAATACTCGCCGTACGTGGCGCTATACTTTTTCGCCCGAATGTAACAATGGCGGTGCATAAGATGGCTTCGCTCGCATAGAGAGAGAAAATTAGGCTTTCCATAAGTTTACAAGCGCGGCTTGGTACATCGTGTACCTAGGCGAGGTGGGTGTGCTCGAAAACGATGGTCAATGCAAAATTTGGATTCAAAATCGGCTGTTTTGGCGGAGAAACTGCCCGCCGTATTTCTGATGAGCCACCAGCGGTTTTTCCTATATCCTATGTCACCGCACCGGCGCAGGCATGCGTTGGCTGCACGTTAAAGCAGCTCAACTTTCCAAGATCAAACGGTCAGTATCTCGTGAAAACAGCGACATTGCAATGAAAATTGTTTTAGTCTGTGCTTTTAATCAAATGAAAATGCATGTGGCCTCGGTTTTCAATTTCAATGGCCTAGGTCCGATGTTTCCTCTCGTCTGATCATCGTCGTAAACCACGCGCCTCTTTACGGCAACAACTCGGCGCTACCCGTCAAGCGATTGATTTTTGCGTAGGTAAGCGGAGCGAAAATTATTGCTCTGGCTCACGAGAATGTCGTCTGATATACATTTCCGTGCGTTGTCGCCCCCGTATGTATCTGTTGCGTTTTTACCGTACATGTAGGCATTTGTAATCTGTGGACTGCCTTGCTTTTAGTTGTGGTGTTTACCGGGGGGGTGTTTACTGCTAGCAGCCCTAACTTTGTACGTGCTTGAATATTAAAATCCAAAGCACTCTTTCATTCTGCACCTATCTTTGTCACACATTCTCTTGTTTCTTCCGCTGCTCTGGTCTCTGGAACTTCGCTTTTGCTTGCGAATGCTTTCTAATTAATTAATGAATCAGCGACTTTCAATGTTGTGATACCCAAGCTAATCGTTTGTGTTGTAGATGCAATGTGTCCTTGTCATACGCCTATTTGTGGCACCGATGTGAAATACACTGTAAGAATGTTGAAATGGAAGGAAGAAACCGTCACAACAAAATTGTTTCACTTGGGGAAATACAGGATTGAAGAGTGGCCAGCCTCATTACAATAACAGCCTGAGTGGATATGCAGTTACTTTACATTTATTATACATCGTCTCTACTTTTCTGAGTATGTTCCTTTGTATCATAGTTTCATGTTGCCTGGCAACCTGAAGTGATTTCCTGTAGTAGGGACTTGTACTAAGTATACTTTTCAAAGAACATTGGAAAATCCAGGGCTTACGTGCCGTATTCACGTCAATTGTCTATATCCAAGTCGTTGGATTTCATACTTGTCATGACTCTTTTCTTGTATAGCATACTGAAAGTCATGCAGGACTGACTGCAGTGTACAGTGCGTGCATACTTATCGATTTAAACTGTTACATGCCCTGTGAAGTCAAATTGATGGACCAGGTGTGAAACTTAAATCTACATGTCTGCTTGCTGCCAACTATTGAAATCCGTCCCCGTGTTTCTTTTATAGTAAGATCAGTAAGTGCATCTACAGTGTTTCATCCAGGATGGCATCAACAAGGGGGATTTACCCCTTTACCAGAAAAATTAGGGGGGATTTCACCAGTTCATGTGTTCTACTTGTATCTCTAAGGTGTGACTGGTACCATTTCATAGGGGGTTGGTTCCCCCTTGACAAATTCCAAGGGGTTCCAACATATCAACACAGGGAGAATCCCCCACCCCTCTGTTTAGATGAAACACTGCATCTGTCATTGAAACAAATAGTACATTAACCAAACTCGGATCGAAGCTTGGCTAATTGCTGTAAAGTTGTGCATTCAATAATGTTGCAGTCATTTGAACTTTGTAATATGTGGTGTAGCACAGGCTGAAGTATATGTAACTTAGGGATCTATCGCACCAACTTCTTGACAGAATACATGTTTAGCGAGAGAGAGAGAGAGAGAGAGAGAGAGAGAGAGAGAGAGATCTCACCTGGAGTAGAGTACTCGATGCTAACCAGAGCTAGATAAACTACCATTTTTACAAGACAGTCCCCGCGGACGAAGTCCGGCGGGGACTTATAGATTGGGTCCCGTCCGTGTGTCCGTCTGTCCGTCCGTCCGTCCGTCCGTCCGTCATCAACAGTTTCTCAGACACTGCTAAACTAATTTTGTTCAAACTTGGCACAAAGGCATAGCACTATGACCTACAGATGCACGTCGATTTATTTTGTGATACGATCCAATATGGGCGCGAGGCGGCCATTTTATTGCGATTTTTCATGTCTTTGGACCATAACTCAGACATCCTTGAGCACATTCTGCTCAAACTTGGCACAAAGGCATAACATTATGGCTCTCATATCCATGTACAATTATTTTGCGATATGTTTCAATATGGGCGCGTGGCGGCCATTTTGTTGCGATTTTTCATGTCTTTGGACCATAACTCAGACATCCTTGAGCACATTCTGCTCAAACTTGGCACAAAGGCATAACATTATGGCTTCCATATCCATGTCAAATTATTTTGCGATATGTTTCAATATGGGTGCGTGGCGGCCATTTTGTTGCGATTTTTCATGGTCTTTGGACCATAACTCAGACATCCCTGAACAGATTCTGTTCAAACTTGCCACAAAGGTATAACACTATGGCCTACATATGCTTGTCAAATTATTTTGTGATAAAATCAAATATGGCCACGAGGCGGCCATTTTGTTTGCAATTTTTCGTGCTTTGAACCATAACTCAAAGATCCTTGAGCCGATTCTGTTCAAACTTGACACAAAGGCATAACACTATGTCCTACATATGCTTGTCAAATTATATTGCGATACGATCCGAAATGGGCATGAGACGGCCATTTTGTTGCGATTTTTCATGTCTTTGAACCATAACTCAGACATCCTTGAACCGATTCTGTTCAAATTTGGCACAAAAGCAAAACATTATGTCTTTCATATGAACACCGATGTACTTTGTGATATGATCCAATATGGCCGACAGGCGGCCATATTTTTGCGATTTTTTCATGTCTTTGAACCATAACTCAAACATCCTTAAATCGATTTGGTTCAAACTTGGCACAAAGGCAAAGCACAATGGCATACATATGCATGTATCAATTAAGCTTGCGATAGGATCCAATATGGCTGCAGAACTGCCATTTTGTTGGAATTTTGCATGTCTTTGAGTCGTAATCAAAGGTCATTACACCCATTTTGTCCAAACTTGGCGTAAAGATCAAGCACTATGGCATACATATACATGTCAATTTACTTCGTGACATGTTCCAATATGGCTGCCAGATTGTCATTTTTTCCAATATCGCTGTCAGATGGTCATTTTTGGATTTTTTCATGTCTTTGAGGCTTAATCATATGCAAATATTCTTTAACCAATGTTGTTGAGACTTGGTGCAAAGATAAAGTACTATGGCATACATATGCATGTCTACTAATTTTGTGCTATGATCCATATGGTCAATAGACAGCCATTTGATTAAAATTTTGGTGTGATTTTTGTATGTCTTTGAAACATAAACATAGGTCACTGTCCCTCGATGGACTGATTTTGTTCAAACGTGATACGAGATAAAATACTATGGCTGCATTCTTGTGCACATTAATTTGTTTCATTATATGATCCGAAATGGCTGATTACAACAACATACCCGATCCCATACCATTTCGAAAATTCCACCAAACCATGTGTATAGTATGTGCCATCATGACACTGGAGGCAGTAAGGGCATCGTTATGTGTGATGTAATCAAAAGTTCCTTGAGTGGTCATTACGGCAGAGATGAGTCATTTATTGAACGTTCCTCAGATTACTTTATTATGCAAGTCACAGGCCTGATGTACCCGTTGCATCAATGTCATTCCACAGCTACCTAGACCACACAGCTACCTAGACACCAAAGATTATAACAAAATGGACAAGCGGGGACTGTGTCATCAACGATGACTTTTTACAAGACAGTTTACATTCCCACTACAAATTGTTTCATATCGTCAGCAAGGCTACAGCTACTCTCATATGGGGGTGTTTCACCAGTCTAACTCAAGTTTCATGCATCCTGCAATCCTCAGACAGACAGAACTAGCTTTTACTGATTTGACTCTCATTTATATGGCTAGATGTTCCATTATGCTGTGATCTTTATTGGTGGTGTTGAATTTAGAATAATATTTGTTTTGGTAGTGACACTTTGAAACCAAAACCAAAACCAAAACCTCAGTGTATTGGGGTGCCCACTTATTGAATTCTAATATCCACACAGGTGTGTGTATATGCCATAACCATATCACGGGCAGTACAAACAGCTTTACAGGTACACCTTCATCTTTCCGTTTCACCTAACACAATGTACAACAGCAGAGTTTCTTCAAAAATTTGTGCAAAACCCACTCCTTGTGAAGCACTATGATTTTAGTTTCCCACATTGACTTACACTGTAGGTTGTAGTGTTGGGCCGAAGAATAATGCTGTACGTGTATAAAATACACGCATTGACTTTGCATTACTTTTTCTCCTGTAAACTTTGGATGTAAAAGGAATCTACAGTTGTCATATTCCACACAGTCTTTATCTATCACCTGTCGTTTTGCATCTTCTTTCTGGTCAACTTCATCAAAAGCTTTAGGCAAAAGCAGACTTAAATCTCCGTCTACCCAATCAATCACCTCATATTTGTGTGTGATAAGCTCAGTGGATGAGTTTTGTACCATTAACTTCCAATCAACACCAAGCTATGAGCTTACAGCATTATTCGATGGAATAAGCTCAGACTGTTACTAGGCTAAGGGCCATACCTGGAGCGGATCTGCATTCAAGGAATTTATAGAGACTAGATAAAAGGCAGCATCTGAAATGAAATTACTAGAGCCTTTAGATGGGGATTCTGATTTTATTCTCATAAAATCCAGGGACCACAAAATGTAAGTGGCTTTTCCCAAACTTATTATAGTCTGCAAAATGTACAATATCAGGCCGCCTATTTTTCTGTCATCATCTGTTGCAAAGAAAATTTTACCACGTAAGAAAACTAGCTGTTGTGACACATACTACAGTGAAACGTGTCCTCTTTTTACCTAAGCGCCCTTTTTCAGCAATTTTGCTAACTCTGTTAATTCTCTGATTCAAGGTGGTGGTGCTAATTTCAACTTTTCTACTTACCGTATTTTCTACTCTGGGTTGATAGCTCTGCTGGTTAGTGGACAGAATGTGGCAAGGGGTCGCAGTCAGAAAAATTGGAACAACTTAGGTCGATTATTGAACCACTCTTTTTTGAGAGTGGGGATTTGGCCAACGGTTCTGTCTACTGGCTTCTCCACTCGGTGACTAAGCTGCCGTATGTTGTGAGTTCAGACCCGACTGAAAACTTACCATCAAGCCAAATTGAAAATTCAAAAACACTACCGGTTGAGGCATCTTATGCAAATTAAAGTGTCTTTTTGTCAAATTGTCCTCAAAAGATTGTATATTTAAACATATCATTGTTGTCAAAATCTAGAATGCCAACATGAAGGTATATTTACCAGAACTTGCAATACAGGGACCATGTCATGTGATTGAATTGACAAGCTTTGAGGTTGTTTGTTATTTGAACTTCCATTTTGTCACTTAAATTATCAGGAAGATGTGTGTGCATATGTGTGTGTGTGTGGGCGTGTGTGTGTATATACGCACGCACATGCATGTGTACATAAACACACTTAGTGCATGTGGATAATGTAAAAATGCATGCATATATTTAACCCTTTGAGTGCCACAGTCAATTTTTGTCATCTTTATAAAATGTATCCTGGTAAATTTTTTTCAGATTTTGCCAAAAATTTTGATAAAACAAACTAGTCGATAACATTTGATGCCCATTGGGTCCAAAATTATCCAAAGCATTACAGAAAAATTCATAAAAACTGATAAAATGCTGCACTAAAATTTTGGTGGGAAAAAATTACAGCACTCAAAGGGTTAATGCATGTTAAGTATCTTTGTCCAGTCATGTCAGATCCTTGCAGACTTCAATAACTACACCTATCATGTTTGTTTTACACGCGTTAACCCGTCAGAAATTGTTAGTTGAAAGTTGATGTAGTTGACATGATGAGAATATCATCAACGTGCTTCAATCTTGAATAAAGAACAAGAGCAAAAATCTGAAACCTTGATTTTGTTTTCGAGACTTTTTATGGCCATAGTACACAGGAGAGTACATTCAACAGAATTACTGCATGCAGTTTATGAAGGCAAATATTTTTGTAAATGTTAATTCAAAACTGCTGAAAGACCTTATTGATAAATGCATTTACACTTGGTCATTACATATTCCAGACATGTTCCCTGAACGTTCTGAAATATATTTATTTTAGCAGTCAAGAATATTTTTGACACAACATTGGTTGGGTAGACTACCCTCTTTGTGTTTAGTTTTATCTAACTTTATTAAATGGGTACATATTGGTTTTAGGTAAACATTTCAGCAAACCCAATTCTGAGGTTGCGTGTGTCTCACAGATTTCACAAACTCCGAGATTAGCAAAACAAGTCATAACAATGTCAGAATAAAACGAACAAGGCTAAGTCTACGCGCCCTCTATCGAGCCCCTGTCACCGCAATGTATTATGGGTAATTTGATACAGTCAAGCATGGGGCCTCCTGAGAATGAAGTCAAAAATACGACAAAGAAAGAAATATCCAAAAAATTTCAGCAAAAAAGAACAGAACTGTGGAACTAAATATTCTTATGGCATAAGCATGGCGCTTGAATTTTGAAGATTTCCTTTCTGTGGGTTTAAATTTTTCCGCTTTTGTCATGGTAACAAACACTCACAATAGTATGAGGGTCATTGTCTCATGGCATGTTTTCTTTTCTCTATATGCCACACTCATGTAGGCCACATCTTCAACCTTCTCAGATAACAATGGATAATTCAAAACTCAGTAGGAGTTTAATCTGTTCTGTAGATACAGGATTACGAAGAAAATTTCACTTTTCTCCATCCATTTATTTGCATTCAGGCACTTAAATGATGATTCCCAGGGTTATTGGAATCAAATTTCTTGAGCAAGGTCTCACAAAATGAGAGAAATAGCAAGAATAATTTCGTCTCAACTTATTGATGAAGGTGATTTTCTGATATCAATTTCCGTATCAGTTTGCAGTTAGGCTTGGGTAGATTTCATAGATTTTTATAACAATATGTTGGCAAAATTATTGAAATTATTCCGTTGCAAAAGTTTAAGTTTCAAATAGTTCTGACTGACTGACTCAACACCATGTTATCCTTATTATATATATATATATATATATATATATATATATATATATATATATATATATATATATATATATATATAATAATCATAAAACAGACTTTTTCTTTATTATATATATATTATATATATATATATATATATATATATATATATATATATATACACATACATATATATATATATATATATATATATATATATATATATATATATATATATATCAATCATAAAACACAGACCTTTTCTGAATGCATTGTGCCAATGTTTTCCTCAGTCCTACAAGGCCTGTCAAATTGCTAATTTGCAAAGAGAACATGATGCCAATCTTCATACGTTCTTCACAGCACCTCAAAGCTACATTTACAACATAACTGTTTGTTCTTTAGTCTGATGACAGTGGAAAATAAATCACTTTGAATGGCATATAGTTTTTATTGTATTTGGAATTTTTCAAAGTGTTATTATCGGAAATTCATTTTATATGAAGGTTCACCGTTACTGTCACTTTTTTGAATATAAACAAATGTTACTTGGAATCAGGGATGAGGTTCAAGGCTAGACAGTTTTTTATTGCCCTTATTTAAGTAATGCCAATTATTTTGCAGTAAACAGTCAATTGCCTCATTGGACGACATATTTTTCTACGAATTGAATCATTGCTGCTGTGAATCTGTGATTTCAAGGTGATATTTGTCTTTTATTCATGGTGTGATGACAAGTGCCAGTGAGGTACAGGTGTTAGGGTGTATTTGGGCACCTGCATACGTACATCTGTCATCAAATGATACGGATGAACAAGGCTCTGCATTGAACTGCACACAGCTCGACACTTCCGCTGAAAAACCTTCATCCTTTCAACGTGATGTGGGGATTAACCTTACAATTCACAGCCCCCACAGGTCTGTCAGCTGTCAGATTTCGCATTTTATTTCCCAAAGCACAGCTGCATTTGTGTTCACTTTTTTTGCGCATTTGGTAATGCATTTTAATCGAAAAATTAGAAGGACATGTATGTAACCCTATTGCGAACTCTATTAAATAGCGGAGAAGAAGAAAAAAATGAAAAACTTCTATAATGAAATGAAATAACATCTGCAGAAAGGTTGAAAAGTTAAAAACTGTGAACATAGCAACGTACATTGATAACCTTGTCTCTTTTGACATTTATTTAAAATATTGTACATTTGAGGTCAGAGTTGCTTTATAATGGAGTGTATTAGAATGGCTTTTCAAAACACAAAAAGTACTTTTAGAAGCCGTGTGCTTCTCAGGCTTTTTCCATTAAAATCAGTAATACCAATCAACTTGAGGCTTTTTTTTGGTTCTCTTATGGTCACTTTCATCTCAGGTCTCGTAAATCCCCTGCACGTGCAAATCCAATAATGGTCGGAAGTAATGGCTGCAGACAGAGCCTGGTAATTTGGAGTGTTTTCAATCTGTCCCATAGGATACATAATTGCACAATGGTTTTTACAGTAGTTTGGCAGCTCTCTGTGGATATACAGCTTTTAAGATAGTACGCACCTCAGAGTTGAAAGACTTAAATCTTTGCTCAAACTCTTCTCAAAAAGACTTTAAACAATTCCATTTCAAAATCAAGAACAAAAATCAGAGGTCAATCATGCAAAAGTTGGTACTAGAGAAACAAATTTCCCAATACAGTATGTACCAACGCTTGAAATTTAAAATAGCCACTATCCCTTGTTAGCTCAATGGGGAAAAATAAAATTTTTGATTTTTACGACAGTAACCTGATGAAAATATTATTTACCTCATGAGCATCAAAGTGAGCCCCTACAGGTGGTAGACCAAAAGAGTATTGTAAAGAAAGTCTAAATATCTGTCCCACAGTACTCTCTATCTTAAAACTGAATTTTGCATTCCCAATTATTTCGTCAGTACATGTGTTGCTTTTAAGGTAGTGGAAAGGGTAGAGCACAATTAAAATTTTAGAAGTAATGACATGTTTTGCATTGCAAATTAATAAAAATTAAAATTCATGAAAAAAATTAAAGGTCACTAAGAAGTAAGAATACATGCAAAAATGCACAGAAATATTTCAAGAAATACGTTCTTTTCACTCTTGCCGGGGAGTCTGAGTGTACACTCTGTCAGCCCATGAAGGTCAAGACTGTTGTTTCCTCTGTGGGAGACTTCCTCAATCTGTCTCATATGACCACTACCAAACATGTATTCGGTGGAAGACACTCGAAAGTCAACAACATGATGAGCTTCCAAGAACTGCTTGCCAAAATTTAAAGGCAGAATTACACTAGTACTGTTCATCATCAAATATTTGATAGCTTAGATAGTGTAAAGATCATTTGAAACTAAATGATTTCATAATCTAAAGATTGTAGCAGTTTAAGCAACCTTTATAATTATTACAGAGGCCCATACAATCACATTATCGTCTGTTTACAGATAGAACAATTATGATATAAAATAAACCAACAAAACCAATCATTGTCTTTCTGCATATCACCACACTTGATCCAAACACAGTCCGATCAATCATGTGGACGTAGGGCTTGTAATTAAAATTTCAAGAAACTGACAGATGAAAACAAGTCATTCTGAACGTTATTGTGTTCATATAAACATATTAAGCGACAAAAACAGGAAAATACCAACAAAATAGTCAAATGTAGTATGTTTGATAGCAAAAGTGAAACTGCAACTTTTTTATTGCCTTTAAGAATCATTTAAATATATTTACTTAGGAGATATTTTGCTTGTAAATCATAAATGAATAAGTAAATAAGTAGATAGATAAATAATAAGTAAATAAACAAATAAAAAATAATAAAAATTTACTCCTGTCTTTGCCAATTCCATTTCTCAGCAAGAAAGCTATACACTGCATTCCGAAACTACTTTCAAACTTATGCAGACCAGAATCATAATTCTGTGTTTGCCAAACAAATCTGGTACTTCTGTCTGAAGTTCACTGTACTCTTCAGGTCAGAGCACTTTTCGAATGACAATAATGTGATGAAGATTCACCAAGGACAGAGAAGATTGCAAACGTCATGTTCTAAATTTCTAATGGCATGGTCTGCACCACCATATTACATGAAATTTATACAGCTCTGCTTAAATTTTTCCTGCCTCATTATTTATTTATATTTTTTTGCCCTTAATCAGTCTTACTGCCCCCAGGGTACACTTTGAAATTTGCATGTAACTCTGCTTAGGGATGTACCATTACATCTTCGAGGGGGTCACAGGGTACACAGTGAAGCTTGTGTGGTAGGCTAACAACCCACACAGGGTCTTACAACCCACAGGGTAGACAGTGAACTTTATGTGTGAAACCCAACTTAATGATGAACCAGTATCGGAGATCTTAAAAATTGGAGTCAGTTGTACTGCAAACAGGGTACATTGACATTTGTACACAACCTACTTAGGGATTGACCATTTGATCTTGGAATGGGGGTCAGTCACATTGAAGACATGCAAAGTGTTGTTATTCTGTATGATTTTTAAAATGTTTCCCTAGAGCATGTAGACATTTACAAACAGAATTTCAGACTGTTTTAAGTTTTCTAGTCATATGAATATTTATTTCAGAGGACTAAGGCTTCGAAAGATATTACACAATTTTTACTATTCAGGTTGTTCCATATTTGACCATTCCCCTCCAAAGATCTTATCATCATTCCTCAAACTCGATGTCTATGTCACTGTCACAGGCTGTGTTTTATGAATATTGTTACGTGCAGAGAAAACGAACAAAAAGGGTGAACTCAGCAGTTAACGTTTAAACAAAATTTATTACAAAAATAAAACTAATTGCTAAGTCAGGGATAGAGTACAAGCTTTAAAGTGTACAGACTACTTATCTCAGCTGGGATGGCAAAGCTCCAGTCTCAGAGTTGTAACAGTCAGTTGGATGAATGAACAGTCCTTGCAGGCTTGCAGCTGCATAAAGTCCACAGTATAAATCCAGCGTTGCAGTGAAGGTCTTGAAAAGTCTTGAGAATGACTACTGCTGGAGTTTAGTAACACACAAGAGACACGATCCCAAAAAGTCTGACTGGAAGCTGTGCACGTCCCTTTTATAAAGGCATGTAAGAACAATCTAGAACTTTTATTGACATGCTAATTACTGTTCTAAAATTATCTCCCTTACACAACTAATCAACTTTCCAGAACATTCCAAACATGACTAATTGAATTCAAGGTTGTGAGGTCATCAAGGGCAGTGACCTTGGGAATGTTCTAGACTAATTGAACTCAGGTCATGATGAGTGTGGGGGAAATGACCTACATAACACACCCCCTCTTCAAAAAAGAAAATTTTTCAAGAAAAATCTTTCTTTTACAAATGTATCTTGAAAAGGATTTAAGTACTCAAATTTTGTTTTACTCTAAAGTAAAATTTCTTGAAAGTGAACAACAATAAAATTTCTTGAAAGTGAACAACAATAATTTCTAAATACGAGAGAGACAGTCTGCAATTAAATTGTCTCTGCTTTTGATATGTCTAATGTCAAGATTAAACTCCTGTAACATTAAACTCCATCTCAGCAATCTCTGATTTTTGCCTTTAAATTTCTGCAGAAAAACAAGAGGGTTGTAATCAATATAAACCACTATTGGCTGATTTGAAGAAGTAACATAAACTTCAAAATGCTGTAAAGCTAATATCAAAGATAAACACTCTTTTTCAATTGTAGAGTAGTTTCTCTGGGATTTGTTAAATTTGTGTGAAAAGTAGCAAACAGGATGTCCCATGACTATCTTCTTGCAATAAAACAGCACCAGCAGCCGTATCACTAGCATCTACAGCTAATTTGAATGGCAAAATGAAATCTGGTGCAGACAACACTGGGGCACTTTGCAGTATGGCTTTAAGTGTATCAAATGCCTGTTGGCATTGCTCTGACCAAACAAACTTTACTTTCTTTTTAAGTAAGTTAGTCAAAGGCTCAGTAATTGTGGAGAAATTTGGACAGAATTTTCTGTAGTAACCAGCCATACCGAGAAAGCGCATCAGTTGTCGTTTGCAGTTTGGTATGGGAAAACTTGAAATGGCACTGATTTTGGCATCAACAGGTTTACTCACCCTGTCCTACAGTATGTCCGAGGTAAGTTACCCTGCCCAACCAAACTCAGATTTGGCAAGGTTGACAGTCAACATTGCTTTGCTCAGTCTCTCAAAGAACTTCCGCATGAGCTTGATGTGTTCCTCCCAGGTGTCACTATACAGGACGACGTCGTCAACGTAGGCTGCACACCCGTCTAGCCCGGATATGACGTCGTTGATCATCCGTTGGAACGTTGCCGGAGAGTTCTTCATTCCGAATGGCATCACCTTGTACTGGAACAATCCGTCTGGTGTAACAAAGGCGGATATTTCACGAGCACGATCCGTCAGAGGGACTTGCCAAAATCCCTTCAGTAGGTCAAATTTGTCACATACTTGGCTTTTCCCACTCGGTCGATGCAGTCATCAATCCTCGGGATTGGGAAAGTGTCTGTCTTTGTTAAAGTGTTGACCTTCCTAAAGTCCGTGCACATACGATAACTGTGGTCTGATTTGGGAACAAGTATGCACGGCGAACTCCAGTTACTTTTACTGGGTTCAATAAAGTCATTGTCCAGCAGGTATTTGACTTCTTCCTGGAGATATTTTGCTTTTGTTGGATTCAGTCTGTATGGATGTTGTTTTACAGGCTTACTGTCCCCAACATCAACGTCGTGATAGATGACGTTTGTCCTCGTTGGAACATCTTGAAACAGGTGTTTATATTCGTGGAGCAGTTCTTTCACCTGTTGTTGTTGTTCTGGCTGGAGGTGTGCCAACTTTGTAGACTCCAGCTTCTCCAGGATTTCTGAGTTCTGAAGCTTGACCGAGCCCAGCTTTGAGTTTAGAGTATTTTCACTCAAGTCAGTTTCAGTATCACTATCTTCATAATGGTTTGAACTGACTGCACTGACAGGCTGAGTTATAGTAGGATTATCCCTATCCAAATATGGCTTAAGCATATTTATGTGACATAGCTGTTTTTGTTTTCGCCTGTCAGGTGTTATTATGATGTAATTTAAATCACTCAATTTCTTATCAATTAGGTATGGCCCAAAGTAACGAGCATGGAGTGGTTTGCCAGGAACCGGAAGTAGAACAAGAACTTTTTGACCTGGTTCAAACTTCCGTTTTGAGGTGTTTTTATCATATTGGTTTTCATTGACTGCTGAGATGACTCAAGATTTTCTCTGGCTAATTCACATGCTTTAGAGAGTTTCGTACGAAAATCTGACACATATTGCAAAATATTCAGACAATCATCATCGTCTGATAGGAATTTCTCTTTAACGAGCTTAAGTGGGCCACGGACTGTATGTCCAAATACAAGCTCAAATGGGCTAAAACCAAGAGACTCTTGAATTGACTCTCTAACAGCAAAGAGCAAAAAATGAATTCCTTCATCCCACTGCTTCTCTGTGTCAAAACAGTAGGTCCTAATCATGTTTTTCAAAGTTTGATGAAATCGCTCAAGAGCACCCTGACTTTCTGGATGATAGGCGGATGACCTATACTGTTTAATGCCTAGCTGATCCATTACTTGTTGAAAAATACCAGACATAAAGTTGGAGCCTTGATCGGACTGGACACATTTAGGGAGGCCAAATAAAGTGAAAAATTTGACTAAAGCTCTCACTATAGTCTTTGTCTTTATATTTCTCAGTGGTATGGCTTCGGGGAACCGAGTTGATGTACACATAATTGTCAACATGTACTCATTTCCTGATCTTGTTTTTGGTAGGGGCCCAACACAGTCTATTATATCCTACTAAATGGTTCTTGAAATGCAGGAATTGGCTGTAAAGGGGCCTTTGGAATGGTCTGATTTGGCTTTCCTACCATTTGACATGTGTGACAAGTTTTACAGAAATGTGCTACGTCCTGCCTGAGATTAGGCCAATAAAAGTGACTGAGAATTTTATGATAAGTTTTCCTGACTCCTAAGTGACCAGCCCAGGGCGTTTCATGGGCCAGGCGCAATATTTCAGCACGATAGGGCTTTGGAATCACAATTTGATGTTTTATAGCCCAATCGTCATCAACCAAAACATCTGGAGGTCTCCATTTACGCATGAGAATACCAGACTTTGTATAATAGGAAACAGAGCTATCTGAAGTTTTACCTTCATCATCTACCCTGTCAAACAAAGACAAAATATCTGGGTCTTTGTGTTGTTCTGCAATGAGATTTGATCTAGAAAATGTCTGACTTTGGTCAGCAGAAGTTTTACTGGAAGTTTCAAATCCACGAGGGATAACGGAATGATCCGTGTCAAACACCTGACTGAGAAAGGTGTCATTTAAGTCAACATCTGTGACATTATTTTTGAGAGTATTTGATTCTCGGAATTGATCTCGAGTTTCTTTGACATGGCTCGAGTAATGGCACATGAAGGAAATAAATCGGGTATCTCTTGTTCAATTGGCTCTGGATCCTGATCTAAAGTAGGATTATCAGTCACAAGTGGATTAGTAATGACCTTGTCCCCAGCAAGGTCGTTTCCAAGAAGAAGGTGAATCCCTTCAAAGGCAAAAAAGGCCTAATACCTAAAGTCACAGGTCCAGAAACAAAGTCCGAAGACAAATAGACATTATGGAGAGGAACAGGAATAAAGTCATTGCAATCTACACCCTTAATAAGAACTTTAGAACCTGAAAATGACTTTTCAGAAAACGGCAGGGTATCTGCCAACAAAAGAGACTGGGAAGCCCCGGTATCTCTTAAAATTTTGACAGGGGTAGCGGAAGAAAAATCACTAGAAAGTGATATGAAAACCATTATGAATAAATGGCTCGAAAATACCCATAATGCTATCTTGAGAAGAATTGACCTTGACCTCATTAATTGGGGATAAGAGGGGTTTAACCTCAGAAAATGTGTTGCACACATTATTAGACTCTAATTGAGTTGATGAAGAAATAAAGCCGGTGGGCTTAGATCCACTTTGACCACTTTGACCTTCACGTTTTCTTTTCAATTTGAAACACTCTGACATTAAATGGCCGTCTTTCTTACAATAATTACAAGAAAGTGTACCGAACTGTTTGTCAGAAGGAGATTGAGACTTGGGATCTGATGATGTGTGAGTGTTACTTAAATTTTGTGAACTGTTGTCATTTGATTTCCTACTTTCCTTTGAGAAATTCTTGGATGAAAAGGAGGAGTTAAATTTACCTGCATTGTTTCTGTATGAAAAGGACTGGGATGGTTTGCTGAGAAATGAAGATTTGTGGGTCAATGAATAATCATCGGCCAAACGTGCAGCGACCTCCAATGTATCTGCCTTTTGTTCATTGATAAATGTCTTGATGTCACTCCGGATGCACCTTTTAAATTCCTCAATCAAACAAGCTGTCGTAATTTGTCATAATTCTGACTGACCTTTTCCGAAGAACACCAACGATCAAACAGTTGTTCTTTTGTTCGAGCAAATTCAACATAAGTTTGATCCTTCACCTTCTCACAATCCCTAAATTTCTGACGGTAAGCTTCAGGCACCAACTCATAACCCTTGAGAATTAATTCCTTCACAGAATCATAATCTGAAGCCTGCTCTACTGACAACTGAATGTAAATTTCTCTGGCTTTACCCACCAAAGCACTCTGCAAAAGCATAGACCAGACTCCTTAGGCCAATTCAGACTCTGAGCATTTTCTCAAAATGGAGGAAATATTTATCAACATCCTTTTCTTGGAAAGGGGGAACTAACCTGAAATGCTTAGTGATGTCAAACTTGTCTGAAGGGAAGAATTTTCCTGACTGTCCAAGCTCTAAACGTCTCATTTCTAACTGTAGTCGATGTTCTTCCAATTCTCTCTCCTTTTCTCTCTGTCTTTCTTCCATTTGTAATTCTTTCTCTCTCATTTGTAATTCTAGTTTCTTGATCTCCAAATTTGTCTGCATTTCTAATTCTAATTTTCTTAGTTCAAAGGTAGACTCGGGCTCATAATCTTTCAATGTGGATTCCTCAAATTGGCCTAAATCACTAGATGTTTGGCAATACGGTACTGTATTTCCCTCTTGCGCATAGATCTTTTGACTTCTACTTTAAGGAAATTGGCCAGTGTTATGAGGTTGTCTTTTCTGAGGGAATTAAATGTGTCCTGATCAAGGTCATCCATAAATTCGTCTGGTTTAAATTCCGCCATGATTAAATTTCGCTGAGTTCACAGTATACAGTAGTTTTGAAAAGGCTGTCAAAATGTTGTCAAACGGCTCAAAATATTCGTCTCCCGGACGAGCCCCCAATTTGTTACGTGCAGAGAAAACGAACAAAAAGGGTGAACTCAGCAGTTAACGTTTAAAACAAAATTTATTACAAAATAAAACTAATTGCTAAGTCAGGGATAGAGTACAAGCTTTAAAAGTGTACAGACTACTTATCTCAGCTGGATGGCAAAGCTCCAGTCTCAGAGTTGTAACAGTCAGTTGGATGAATGAACAGTCCTTGCAGGCTTGCAGCTGCATAAAGTCCACAGTATAAATCCAGCGTTGGCAGTGAAGGTCTTGAAAAGTCTTGAGAATGACTACTGCTGGAGTTTAGTAACACACAAGAGACACGATCCCAAAAGTCTGACTGGAAGCTGTGCACGTCCCTTTTATAAAGGCATGTAAGAACAATCTAGAACTTTTATTGACATGCTAATTACTGTTCTAAAATTATCTCCCTTACACAACTAATCAACTTTCCAGAACATTCCAAACATGACTAATTGAATTCAAGGTTGTGAGGTCATCAAGGGCAGTGACCTTGGGAATGTTCTAGACTAATTGAACTCAGGTCATGATGAGTGTGGGGGAAATGACCTACATATGAATATTCAAGATGCTGTCCCATACAAAACTGTAAAATTAATATAATTTTCTACCATCCTGTAAGCATATTTTGTATCACAAGCATTATTTTATGAACACTTTGTCTGATGTGGTTATTTACAAAACTAAAGATATATGAACAATAAGTTTGTACCCAGGGAATGGCATTGCAATGAAAGCTTACATTTGTCGTCAGTCTGTCTCTATCACTGCCCCACATACATGTACAATTAATCTCCAATATGATAAATCTACCGAATCCCCTCAGGTATGTATATGGGTACGTGTGGATTAGAATAGAATGACAAATAATCACCAACCTAAAAAAATGTTATCACGTGTAAGTTCCCCATACAGCAGGAATGAAACCAGCTATCAGTATCGAGCATCCGTGGACAACAGAAATGATAATCTGTATTGCTTTCTTTTGCAATGACATCAAGGCTGACCTTTCTGATAAATCCAAGCTGCTTTGAAAAGTTCATAATCATGCCATCGCACTTTTCTTTCTCCTTCGCAGATATAAACAAGAAATCGAACGTCTGCGCAGGATGCTCGGCATGGATCCGCACGACGGGGAATACATTCCGGACTCTTATCGCGCTGCCAAGGGAAGACGGAAACATAAGAGGTATTGAGAAATTGGACGAAAGTTACACAGACTCTGATTTGTTGAGATCTTGGTTCTTCAGAATTCATGGATTGAACCGGTACTCTTCATCAGAAATGAATGGTCATCATCTAAAGAGAAGTCTTGGATTTCTTAAACTGTCAGTCAGTTTTCCTCTGCATGTCAACACTGTATTATATGTATATACATCTCAAGGTATTTATTTTTACACTGAGTAGGGAAAAAATTAAAGCACTATAAGGACCATGCTGAAGTTATTTTCATATTTGTATTCATGTTGGAGTCAGTGACAGAAAGCATTATTTATAGCCCTATAGTTTCAGCTATAAAAGATAATTACATTTTTTTTAAGAATTAACAATAAAGTAATAATGTACCCCATCCGGGACCATAATGGACGAAAGCAAACTTTGCACTACATAATGTACAAGGAGTAAAACATGCTATGTACATTGATGATACCAGGTTAAAACAATATTGAAAGTCATTTTGCATTTTTGTGTCAACTAATTTAATTTTTTGCATATCTAATGAGCTTTCACAGTTCGGCATATATAGTTTGAAGGACTTGACCAAAGGTAATTACACTTGCTATATAAAGTGGTGATACAATGACAGCAGTCAAAGAAATTTAGTGTTTTTATTTCAGCTAATTACTTATTCATATACTTAGTGACCTTTAGAATTAAGGTGGTTGGAAAGGCTATTTTTGCACCAATTCTTTTCTCAGAGTTAATGTCAAGTTTCAAGTGTTAGAATCAAGATATTTAGTTCCAATTTTCAGGATAACTCCCTTAGTTAATATTTTCTCCAAAGAATATAAAAATTGTATATTTGCAGCCATGATTTTGAAATATGACACCAGTAAATATTAAAATTTAATTTTTCATATTTTTTTATATATTTGAATTTAATAATAATTGGATAGTATTAATATTACCAAATTAGTTATAAATATGTTGACACTATTTATTGTAAGATTTGTACGGCAGGATTTGTAAATAAAATTTGTTTTTATGATTTTACATGGGTTTATATATCAAAAAATTATTAAAAATTCTTTCAAATTTCAAAATGTGATTTTTCAAAAAGTACTTCAAATACAGGAAAATTGTGCAGTACAAATCTTATCTGTAACCTTGTTAATAGGCTGTAAAAATTCCATGTCCATATCTCATTTCAAAGTTGGATTAAATTGGTATACAATTATGTAGGAAAACTGTTATTCTGTCAAAAATGTTGAAAACAAGCCATATTTGCACCCCTCTTTTGAAGTCATAGAGCAGTTATTTTTGGTTAATCTCACTTTTGACACCTCTTTGACACTCAAAGAATCTAAAAATGCATTTACAATGGCAGTCACTCACTCTGAATGCCATCACCGCCTTGTCAAATTTTCCTGAAAAACAGCAAATAATGACTTTCCCTTTTCAAACATTTTATTAAAAGCTAGGGGACCTCTACCATAGTTAATACACTAAGGGCTCCCCAACTTCTTCTTATTTGGTCAGTTTTTCAGAAGTTTTAACAGGCTATAACTCTGCAATGCCTTTGTGCCCAAATGTCTAGTTTTTTTTATTCCACAGAGAATGTTGACTACTTTTATATTTTAATAGTTTTGTTGAAATTTATAACTGACGCTCTAGCCTTTCCAACCACCTTAATCTTTGGTGAATATTGTCCATGATGTTGATCATAACACTTTCAATGAAGTTGCAAACATGTGGCAAAAGTTTAAATTTACACACAACTGCAATATATAATGATACACGTGAGCATTTTCAATTCATATCTGGTTTATGTATATTGCTTGGGTCTTTTGTTTTTTCTTTTATCTTCTTTGGATTAGTTTCTATCAGAAATAGACTTCAATAATAATACCAGTAATTATTGTCAGTGACTCAAATGTGAATGTGAATATGAATACGAATAGAAGAATAACTTCAGCATCGTAACTAAGGCAAGTCTGAACTATAGCTGACTTTTGCATGTTATTACTAACTGCTATCACAGTTAATACTTCAGTACTAGGGTAGTTTTTGAATTTACAGGAACTGATAAATAGTAATTGACTTAGGGGTACCTTGATGTAAGTATTAATATGAATAGGCACCCCTAAGTGTACATTGTAATTGTTTTGGACCCTTTAGGTTCTAGTAGTATGACTCAATGGTTCCCCATGTACAATTCAAGCACTGATCATTTGACTTTTTTACCTCTGGGGTGTTAATAGAAATTGGTTTAGAGTCTCCAGGTTGAAGAGGTACTTCACTTAGTACCCTCTAGCACAAGAAGTAGTTGAGTTGGAACCCCAATGTATGTATAGTTTTTGATTTGGAACCCCTAAGTATGTGTAGTGATTGATTTGGAACCCCTAGATACAGTAGGTGTAGTTATTGATTTGGAACCTCTAGGTACAGTAGGTGTAGTTATTGATTTGGTACAATTAGTCATATATGATCTGACATTCCTGATGTGAATATGACATGTAAATACTGGTTTTCAATATGACGACACTTTTATCCACAGAGCCATCAATTTTTGTCTCTCATGTGTGTGTACCATCTCTATAAAGTCAATGAAAAGATTGATCTGTTTAATGGGTGGTCAAATTGACTTTGATTCAGACAAGCCAAGAACACATCCAGCTTTAAATTTAAATTTTATTCGTCGGTATCTTTCTAAAATGAACTGTTGAATACTTAGAAGTATACTTTACAATGTATCTAATATGTCAAACAGCAACTTTTTAAACCGTGGAAGTTAAGTCCAGAAATCTGGTGCAAAGGCTTGAAAAAAGTTATGAATTATAACGTGTTGAGAAGTTTTAAAGTGTATTATTGACATTCTGTTATACTTTTGGTTGGTTGTCTACAGGGATTCAGATTAACTTTCTGATTCAGGTGTCCTGTTTTTTTTTTCACTGTAAACAGTTATTCTCTACATGGAAGTTAAAGGCAGTAGAAGAATTTATTGCTAGTTTTGGATCAGTTGAGCTCAGTGATATATTGTACACAAAACAGTATTATAAGGTAGAGTGATGTGCAAAGAGTAGTTGACGTAAGACAAACTTGTGACAGCTACTGTTTAATCAGTCACTGGGCAATCAGTAAACTGACACCGTACACCATTGATAACATCACCATTTCATTATCCCATTGACTTCTGTAATTTTTTTCACAAAAATTTAAGTGCGACATTTTGTCAATTTATATGAATTTTTCTGTGATTTTCTTTTGATAATTTTTAACCAAATGAACATAACTTTCCATTGGCTACATTTTGTCACCAAAATTTTTGGAAAAATCTGAAAAAATTTGTCTAACCTGCAAAAATTATCTGCGTAATATTTTATAAAGGGAACAAAAATTGACTTTCGGTGATCAAAAGGTTAACCGGATTTCACATCAATCTAGCAGAGTGGAGTTCAACCTGCAGCATCTGCAATTCCACTTAGTTTTTGATCGTAGTTTGGTTGGTACATGTACCAAATGCGATCCTTCACGTTTCACCCAAAGTCTTTCATTTGAACTTGCAGTGAAGATTGAGCTGCCAACCAACGATAGGAAAACATTGCTTTCCAGGATGAATCACTCTATCTAGCATATCATTGGCTTGCCCCTATGCACAGATCAAATTATCACATGATGTAGTAATATTTGTTGCTCACTCAGAGTGATAACAAAACTAAACAGCTATGTCAAGGGTTATATTTTGCCTTGTATATACCAACTATATCAAAATTGAAAGGATTTCATTGAGGGAGTTTTATTTTTCCATTTTAATATTGAAATGAAATCTACTCATTGGGGTTCAACCTTTAGGATAAAAAGTGGCATCATCATGCAGGACAGATAAGACTTTCTTATCAATGCATCACATCTCCATGGTAATACATATAGGGACCTTCTTGTTTTACATCTAGAGATTACTCCCTAGGCTAGCCTAGTTAAAGTGCCATACCCCCCAGGCTGGTCTGGCTGAAATGCTCTACTCTCCAGGCTAATCTGACTGATATGCTCCGAAAATATCAAAGGTCGTACTGTTCTCAATTTCCAGCAGTGGGCTGTTTTGATGGCAAGTTCTGCTGTGCAAGGGTTTAATTAATGGACACACTATGTGACTTTGAACAAAACAACATATTTTTTGTCTCTTATATTTGAAAGTACATGTAATATTTAATTTTTCACAAGTTTGATATCTTGCTGCTGAACAGGTGTCATGACATTTGCATATTACTGTTCAACAGGTTCATGACATTTGCATATTACTGTTCAACAGGTGTCACAACATTAGCATATTGCTGTACACTAGGTTCATAATATTAGTATATTACCGTTCAACAGGTGTCAAGATATTTAAATACATACTGATCAACAGGTGGTTTCAAGGAAACAGAATCTTAATGACATGCTCCTTCAAGACGGTAATAGTTGAAAAGCAGAATATTGTTCATATGTAAATAATTTGTTTACACAATTTTGAAAAATAAACTTTACAAAAAAACATGGTTTTATATTAAAAAATTATTTGGATTATGTTTGCCAAGTGTTTGTAGCCCACCTTATCACAGCCATAGACTGTATAGTTCCATGGTCTAAATGGCTTTCAAAGTAAAGAATGTACAATGTAAATGATTAGAGTAGATCACGTGGATGTTTTGGTGTAATGTATATGTAGATAAATCTAAGAGATGAAAATACTTCAAAAATGATTTAAATAAACAGTATATGTATATCTTAATTTTTCAGATCAAAATTTTATTAAAATGATGTAAATATTGAAGACAATCTGTGTAGCTGCTTTATTTATTGCCCACCTGTGCACATCAATGAGTCGTACATGTAACAATAGTGCCAACATTAAGGTATTATGCACCTTGAAAGTAAAAGACTTAAACTTTTGCTCAAACTTTCCTCAATGAAACTTTCAACCATTCTCTTACCAAATCGACAATAAAAATCTGGGTCACCGTGCAAAGTTTGGAGCTAGCAATACAAATAACCCGACATTTTGCGATACTTGAAATTCAAAATGGCTGCCATCCCTGTGTTTACTCTATGGAGAAAAATTGAATTTTGGATTTTCAAAAAACTGAAACGCGAAAAGTTTTTCTTTTTTAAGAGCTTTAAAATGAGCCCTCACAAGTGGTAGATCAGAAAAAAAAATGCCAAAATTTGAGAGTCTGAATATCTGTCTCCAAGGCACCTTCTACCTTCAAACAACAGATGGGGCCGAGGTGGTGATGTTGATAGGGGCAAGTTTTATTGCGTCAACTTTTTTCAACTGTTAGATCAGAGGTACGTACCATTTCGAGGGAACTGTCTAGGTGCACAAATATTCAGCTGTGCAGAATCACAACACTGAAGAGATCTCAGGGATAGCAGTTCAGTGATTAAACCTTACTTTATATGTATGTATGTATGTATTTGTCTGTGTACATACATGAAGTATATATATGTGTGTATGTGTTAATTTGTGTATGTAGGTTTATATGTATGTATATGTATGTATGAATGTATGTATGTATGTATGTATGTATGTATGTAAGTATGTGTTTATTTGTGCATGTATATATGTGATTTGCATTTGTGTATGCACATACACGATGTATTTATCTCTGTATCCATATGCCTACTTGGTCTCGCAATCCGGTCTACAGTGTTGTTTTATGCCCAGCCCATTCATAATTTCCAAGTCACTGATACATGTGACTTGAAAGGCAGGTAAATGGGAAGACATTGCTAAGGAGTGGTTGATGCCGACTGAGAAAGAAATAGAAATGAAACAGTTGAAGGCACGTACGCACATATATTGAAGTCCTGTTACTTTATAGTCCAATAATATTTCATTACATTGTCTCGTCACAGTAAGTTTTAATTTGAAGACAGCAACAGTTTAAAAAATCAAGCCACCGAACGGTAATCAAAGAAACTTGCACCTCCATTGAAGTTATGTGTGGGTACTTTTCTTTTGCCAGAAATAGTCCCGAAGAAAGGTATGAAATGGAGTTCTTTAACAGCCTTGTGATATCATAATTATACAACTTTTTAATCTGTTGAGTTTCTTGCTCTTCTGTTTTCAGGATTACATGAAGGATTAGGCACAAGGTAAACACCCCTTCAAGTGTCCGATTCCTGTATGCAGAGAGAGAGAGAGAGAGATAAAAATAGAGCATTCAAAGATCAGGCCTGCCATAGATTTACTACTTGCACCTTCATTTGCATAATGTCTACCGTCGCGTACAATTACAGCAAAAACACGACAGAAGAGATCGACGTAGCCGAAAAAACTTCAAAAATACTGTACACAAAACTCACTGTGACATCCTGTAGCCATGTTAGATGTCTATATAACGAGAGAGAGAGAGAGAGAGAGAGAGAGAGAGAGAGATTCTGCATATACATGGCAGATGGTTCTCAATTACGGATACTTGGAGTAAATCATTATGCAAGATTATGTGACTTTATCGTAGCTGAGCAAGGCATCACTCATTCTCTAATCAAAAGTATTGATGGTAATCAGCAGCAGAACACTGTGCAGAGACAAAGTCCTATGACGCATGAAACAACGATGACTTTCACTTTGATTACAGTATACGCCTAACGAAGCTGGCCAAACTTAACGAGAGACAGGATGACATCGATACTTACCCACTGAGGTTCATCTTAATGACTTTCTTGATTCTATTTGAAATGTACTTTCCCCTCGTTGTTGAACACTTGTTCAGCTGTTCCACTCCAAGGATGGCTGTATTCCCGTCTTCGTTTCCATTTAGTCTAAATATATCCCCTCTTCTCTCAATTATCCTCGAAAAAAGACAGTCATTTCGACTTACTCTGGATGATGGAATCGATCGAAAAACACCCTGAGATGATTACCTGCTGACGTGCTAATTTCTACCACCCCAACACTAATACATGGATATAGCCTTAAAGGTATACTGTCACCTACCACAGTTACCAAGAGAAAATCTAACCAATCACAGATTTTAAGCGGGTGGCCGCTTTTTAAAAAAGCGCCCTCGCATGGGCATTTTGAATACCAATGAACGCCCCTTTGACCACTAATGGGCATATCTAGATTACAGGTGACTGTATACCTTTAAAAAGTGCCCCTCTTCTTGAATGACAGAAGATAGAAAATGGAATAAGTACATAAATTATGTGCAATCCTTTCCCAAAGAGAATGTCACCATCTGACCCTGATGGGAGATGGGGCTAAAACCACTTTATGTATATAGTAGGGGTTTGGTAGACATTTGTAGCTTTTTATTCCAAGATCGTGTGAAACAGATACATGAGTTATATTGTGATACACGCCCTTATAGTAATAGGCCTATATGGACCGATCTACAGTAATACGAACCACTACCCAATCAAACCACACACAAACTTCTCACACACCCTACCACAAGGCATCTTCCAGCATTTTAAAGCTATTGAACTGCAGGTAAATGGCTGAAAAAATTACGACATATGAACAAGGTGCGACGGAGCGTGTTTTCTGCTTTCCGGCGATGTCATTTGCTGACGTCATGCCTGCCTAGCCCCAAATTAAATGTACAGTCACTTCAACGGCGTACTATTAGATTGCGCGAGAAGTCGCTTGCCCCTCATTGAGAGAGTTCACCGTCATCAACCGTAAGTGAATTGATGTTGGACCAACTTTGTGACGCAAAAAAAGTCACAACAAGTGACGTGACTACCTTAGAGATATGTTCACGTTCTCGGTGCCGTCAACAACTGCTACTCGTCGCTACAGTTCCTTCAAGCAACACTGCATGAACCTTTGCCTAGTTAATTCTGTGTTCTTTTCAAGCGACCTAGCAGACATACCTCTGTTCAAGGCGACACATTGACACGGTTCACATAAGACTTATGATGTTGATTGTGTTAGAGTGCAACGTATGTACTATACTCTCCTCTCCTCTCTCTCTCTCTCTCTGTTATGTGTACTCTTATCGTATTTATATTTATGATATAAAAATGCAAATCGTTCATATTTTTCACTTGTCAACGTATAATTGAATAATATAACAGTAATGTATAGAGTTATACAGTATCGTCAATATCAATTGTCGCCATCGTTGACGTCATAACCTATACACAATACTCTGTCACGTCACCTTTTTAGATTTAATACTTGCTCGTCTGTTTTCTTTTTATGGTGGGGGCAACCTCGATTATCTGTGTCTGAACTGCGGTTTACTGGCGTATTTGTCTTTCTATCGCTCTTTATGACTAATGTTCTCAAGATTACATCATTTCCTATGACAGGCAGCCCTGTTCAAGGAACTCTGCTTTTATTGTATTTTGATGCCCTGGAGAATCATCTGTTCAGTTTATAAACGACTTCGTTTACGCTCGTGTTCTCTTGTGCTGAAAATTATTCATTCCATCATATATAAAGCTGCCGAATGCGGCAAGTTCACAAAACATCAATTGATGGGACATGTTAGTATATCTGGCTTTTCCTTTGTCAATTCAGTTATTTTATTTTACAACAGGAAGCCAAGTTAAGTTCGCTACAACCATAAAGATAAATGGAAGACTGGTAGAATAAAATTCTCCGTCTGTTTTCTAAGTTAGGCAGAACAAGCGAGGAACATGACGGATGCAATTTCTTATATCTTACCGACCTGACAGATGTAATCACAATTTCGCTTGCGGAGTAGAGAGCGTTTATTTGACTTTCGTAGCATTGCATTATCACTGACTTCACAGTTTCGAAAAGAAATCTCATAAAATGCAGTAATAACTTTATCCTATTGGGGAATACTTTCACAAGCCTACGGGTCGCCGCGTCGGTGCCTTACCCCTGGGTCCACTGACCAGTGAACAGTCGACATTTTTTGAAATAATTTCTCGTCAATTTTGTATTATTTAGGGATAATAATCTTGTTCATAAACTTTAAAATCCGCTGAAAGAGTTATTGACAGAAAATACCATCAATCCCATTTAGCGAGACATGCTGTGGTATACGTTAAGATAGAGATAAATAGCGCAATGACGTCATTTATTGTACCCTTTAGAAAAAAAATGATGTGAATAAGCTGACTGCCGCTTTCCCAACGGCAAACCGCGGCGTACACCATGCAACAACAAACATCATGTTCCATCTCCATCACACCGCGCATCGACATCATTTTACTTCCCGATCTAGTTTCACTGGGATTTTATTTTTTCCTCGACATCAAAGCCCGCCAAAAGAGAGCGAATTTGTCATTTAATGCAGTTCAATAGCCCGACCTGGACTGGACGGTTAGTTTCAATGCGCTTTCAAGAACGTTACGGAAGACACTTGGCATTGCAGAGAAAGAAAATTGCGGCCATTGGCACCGATTACTCATCATTTGTGGCGTTTCCCAAGCGACAGCGAATATTAATTATCTCCCGGCTAAGCGAGATATGAAAAAAATGAAACTGTTTTGACGATATATCAACGTCATAGCCGTGTTGAAGGTATCGCAAATTTAAACATTTTTGAAGTCCGGAAGGTTTTGTCTCCTGAAAAAGGACATGGCGAGGGGAACGTAAGAAGTCTTCGTTTTGCGATAAAACAACCCTCTAGTTTATGACCATGTGGGAGAAATATTCCCAATTAAGATTTTTTTCTGGTTATTGTGTATTTTAATCCAGAGACGATGGCATAATACCATGAAAACGCACTTCAGGTAAATGCATAATATTCATCAAGCTGACAGGAACATGTGATAGGATTACATGTGTAGTGACCGCGATGGACTGTGTTCAAACACTCTGGTTAACCAGTGGCGCTTTTGACTTGAAAACGAAGTGTTCCGCATATTTCCCAGGGAAAAGGGTCACGATTCTCCGTCTCATCCGTTTGCTATGGAAACCACCTGATGCCTTCCGCAGGTCATATCATTTACGTCATGCCGTGACGCTGTGCTGTCGTGTTCACTTATCCCGTCATAATTGCACAGCGTGGCCGACCGAACCAGCCATACGTTTACCTACGTATACGCAAACGTGCTTCGTTATTGATTCGAAGAGGAATATCCGGGACATTTTCCAGTCCAATGAAACCAATCGCGAATGTTGATGTGTGTCATTCGTTCTTTGAACACATTATCGTCTGACGCCCAAATTGATTTTGGTTTCATAAACAACAGGTTCCAGAATACTTAATTCAGAGTTCACGAACACTGAGAGCTAGGACTCCTCGCTTGATTTTCTTGAATACATATTGTCTGCTGGCAACAGCTGTTTATTTCATTGTTTTGTTGTTGTTGTTGTTGTTTGTGTCGTTTGATATTAAGAATAATTGTACTATCATCCGTGTTTATCGAGACGCTACTGAACTTCTATGTCTGAACACGCTACTGTTGTATTTGGAACTGTTTATAAACCTGAGAATTAACTAAAATATGGAACAGACATTAAAGGGAGGCAGTCGTCGGAGATCTGCAGGCTCAAAGGTTACCGGGGACCCCTACGACCGATTTAAACACTGTATCTAGGGTATACGTTGGCGATTAATGAAAGTTAAAACATGTTTGTGAATATTAAATATTGTAAAATTTAAATGTTGCAGTTATGTTGACTTGTTGCATCTGGATGTCATGCATGAAATACATTGTAAACAAGAAATCGGACACGCGCAGTTCCGACGACTGCCTCCCTTTAATTGAATGAACTCACACAGTGATACCTGTACAGTTTCTAACATGTATTAATCCATGGCACACTGCGGCAACCAGAAAAACAATTTACAATTTCAAAAATTAAATGAAAATCGCAATCAAACTGGTTTTGTTGTCTGGAAAATTACTTTATGTCCTGTTTGTCATTTGAAAACATTTCTTTTAGGGAAAGTGTGAGAAATATGTTCAAAAGCCTTGGAAAAAAACTTCATTTTACGGTTATTCAAACTTCTTATGAAAAACAGTGGTCATATATTATCACTATCCCATTTCTTTGTTATTTTTTAAGCACAAATTTCTCAAATCTCGACAAAAGGCGAAAACAACTTGAAGGTTCTGCATACGTCTGCATATGTTTTGGGTCAAGTTCAGACGTTCACATAGACGTAAGATTGCACTTACAACTGTATATGGACCTTTGAACATTATAGCTGTCGATTCTGCAGCATTTGAGAACTCGCACTACGACTGGCACTGATCACGTCAAAAATTACCTGTACCTGAGTTCATGGTCGGTTTAGGAAGGTATTTCACCTATTCTTGAAATATAAAGATACAAAAAATCAGTGATTTCCTCTCTTTAAGAACTGTACCTAGATTACCAATGTAGACGATCTAAGACTGTTCCGCACAGAGGAAAGCATTCATCCTACAATTTCATGGGTTTAATGCGCTAATTAGTCCCCACGACACCGTCCGGGGGGACTTATAGGTTTGGTCATGTCCGTGCGTGTGTGCGTGCGTCCGTTCACGCAGATATCTCAGAGATGCCTGGAGCGATTTCATTCAAACTTGGTACAAGGATTACTTCATATGTCATACAGATGCACGTCAATTTGTTTTTTGATACGATCCAATATGGCTGCCAGGCGGCCATTTTATTATGATTTTTTCATGTACAGAGCCATAACTCAGACATGTTTCAACTGATTTTATTCAAAGCTGGTACAAGGACATTGACCAATGTCATAGATATGCACATCAATTTGTTTTGTGATACGATCCAATATGGCCGCCAGGCGGCCATTTTGTTACGATTTTTTCATGTACAGAGCCATAATTCAGGCATATCACAACCGATTTTATTCAAACTTTGTACAAGGACATTGACCTATGTCATATATATTCACGTCGATTTATTTTGTGATACGATTCAGTATGGCCGCCAGGCGGCCATTTTATTACGATTTTTTCATGTACAGAGCCATTACTCAGGCATGTTTCAACTGATTTTATTCAAAGTTGGTACAAGGACATTGACCAATGTCATAGATATGCACGTCAATTTTTCATGTGATACGATCCAATATGGCTGCCGTGCGGCCATTTTGTTACAATTTTTTCATGTACAGAGCCATAACTCAGGCATATCTCAACGGATTTTATTCAAACTTGGTACAAGGACATTGACCTATGTCATACATATGCACATCGATTTGTTTTGTGATACGATCCAATATGGCTGACATGTGGCCATTTTATTACGATTTTTTCATGTCCTGAACTACAACTCAGACATGTATCAAGCGAATTTATTCAAAAGTATTTTTATCACAGACTTAAAGAAGAGGACTCTATCCTCTCTGAGGACATGTAATCAAAGTACCCATTAACAAGTGGGGACTGTGTCATCAACGATGACTTGTTTATTTTACATTCCGAAAGCGAAATCAAATCTTACCTTGCGCTCTGAAAACCTCTCTGAATCTTGCTTCGAAAATCAGTCTAACGATACCTTGTCCCTGGAGACAGGGTATTATGTTCCAACGAGCAAGCAATCCAAGCCGTAGGGAACACGGCAAGGAATGGAAGATTTTCTTTTCTGTTCTCTTTCAAGTTCCGATGTGGAAACGCTGTGCAGTCGATTCCTCTGGCAACGTAACGCAAGGCAGATAAAAGCGTTCGCCATGCGAATTTTACAGCGCTGTAAAAATGAGGTAACCCGCATCTTTATTTCCCTTTCTATAAACTAGGGAGTAAATTAATATTTAGGAGTCTGTGCAACAGAGATAACACATACCTTGAGCGACAGATATTTCGCCTTCACGGCACTGCTATGCACGACTCTAAAGATTTCGCTCTAAATAATAAAAATATATGATTAAGATAATGGTTTGGCCTTTTAATGAGCTATAGACAGAAATGTGAAATAGAGTGTGTTAATTGCGAGGTCGGACAGATAAAGATAATTTTTGGTTCTATGTGGAGCAGAATATTTTACTGTTGATGGTTTCCGCAATAATTTTATCAAGGTATTGCTTGCTCGTTTGTATGAAAAGCCGACGATTTCCCGGAACTTAATTGTCTGCTGGGAACAAATTCCTTGTTTTGGGGGCATTTTAGTGTAAAAAATGAAGTGTCTCTTTGACATGTTCATGTCCGTGAACTCAAATAAAACATATCTTGTATGATGTGAGTCAAAGAAAACCACGCTGAGGTTACCAGTTTGAGGAAGGAGCAATAGTAATTAAATGCCTATCTATTGGACGTCAGTATGGTACTATCGTTTTCATTATCTGCTATATCACTTAAAAGGGGACGGGTTTAAAGCCTTATTGTTGACTTTTCCTTTAGTTGGTTTTCATATACCGAATAACAAGACGGGCCTATTCAGTAATTCATAGCTACATGAATATTGAACGACAGACTCATGGCTTCGTGCCTGAACACCTCCTCCTCCTCCCCCAATCATCATCATCATCATCATCATCATCATCATCATCATCATCATCATCACTACCACCACCACCACTACAGACACCACCATCATCATCCGAAAGAACTTCAACTTTTGTCATTAATTTGTCATGATGGTTTTTTTTGAAAAAAATTGATTCAAATAACGTAACGAAGTACATTACCGATTAATATAACATAAGGAATATTTAAAAAAAAAATCAAACTGAAAATTTGAAAGAGGTATCCTGCCAGACACTCATTATGAGTTTTCATTGTGTTTACTTCGATCTTCCACCAATGACTTATCAAATTGATGAGTACTAGTTTAATCCAAGTTCGTGAAGAAGCATCCTTACAAAATTCTGACGATTCTAAGTCAAGTAGAAGGGAGTCATTTCGGTGTATTTGTACCAAACCATAACTGCCCCCGTTTTTCGTCCGCGACTTTTTTTCGTAATTTGCTGCTTGTATTCACTCAGTCCTACCATCGTCTATTATAACTGATGTGACGGGTACAACGTACAGTTATTTGCATATTTGCCACATGTCATGGACGAACCGGAATACTAATTTTCCACAAACCAATTTAATCCAAGTAACCGTCTCCGTTGTTTCATCCATTTTTTTCATGGCTAAAAGAGCAGAATATTGCACAGCCAGTGAAAAGAAGCTTGGAACAAGTTGTCTGTATGGTGCAATAGAGAGACATACTTCACAATACCTACATAGCTCTGGGGTTCGCACATAGCTAATGTATAGTGATTTACCTCAAGCAGATGGATCAGAATCCATGAGAAAGCTTCCGATTTCATTAAATGTGATTGATGTAATTCAGAGGATGATGGCCCTGTTACTTTTCTACATCAGATCAGAACTTCAAAGAAACAGGTATGCACGCGGCTCCAATTATATACTCTCACTTACACGAATTCGGTCACCTGTATTCTATAATTTAAAGTCAATCACTGACTGTTACCCCGGTCGCCACACAAAAAAAAGCGCTACCAATAAAGAATAGTGTTGTTACTGTGTGTCCACAGGTAAACACTGCTGACGTGCCTCCTTTAACAAATACGGATTATGTGCAAAATTGCGGTGACCGACGAATTTCGTGGTTATACTAACAGCGTGCATTCAGAACAGGAATTCGGCGGCGTTACATCATGGGTTAAAGTCGACACACAAAACTTTGGTTTTCTGTTAATTGGTCACAATGAACATTTAGTCCACATAGTTTGCCATGTGTTTGTATGAATGATAATGAATTTCGGCGGGGTTTTTCCCGGAAAAGGGTCAAAATTTTGGTGACTTTACATGTAAAAAAATGAGTGGCAGTATTCTCTACTTAGGGTTTGCAATGGTAATTGGCATGACCTCTTAAAATAGTGCCTCCCCTGGTATTCAATTGTGTGAATGAAAATGCGGAGGGAATTTATTTGACTCCAGTTTGTAGATGTTGTAGTGTCATACCCGGGTACCCTGGGGGGGGGGCAGACAGGGCCGGTTTGTTTGTGAGCTGGTCTAGTCCTAGAGATTGAAGGTTTACTCTTAACCCTTTCCCCCCAGTTCCCTATATACAGGTCCAACTTTACCATTGAAAACAATGGATTTGGGACAAACCATGGTGGTGAAAGGGTTAAAGGTAGGCGAACGCACCTCGGGGACAGCTAGTCGGAATCTCTACAATTCTTTTCTGATCTACCACTCGTTGGGGGTCATTTTAAAGCTCTTGGAGAAAGAAAAACTTTCACCGTCTTAGTTTTTCGAAAATCCAAATTTAATTTTTCCTCCATACAGTTAACACATGAATGGCGGCCATTTTGAATTTCAAAAATTGCAAAATGTTGGGCAATTTGTTTCGCTAGTTCCAAACTTTGCACGGTGACCCCGAATCTTATTGTTGCTTTGGTAAGATAATAGTTGAAAGATTCATTGAGGAAAGTTTGAGCAAAAGATTAAGTCTTTCACTTTCGAGGCGCATAGTGTGCCTAGAACGCTGATTTTAGCGAGAATTCTCGTTTGCTAGTGTATGCCGATGCTTATAACATTGTTTTTCAAACATCGTCAGATATATAATTCTCGAAAGCAAGGTGAGAAAATACGAGGAAAGAGATATAAAAAATCGCGTTTCGACTGCACACACATTGTCGGTGATTTGACCCGACGAATCGACTCTCAAAGTCGTAAAGTCTGAGGGAGACATATCTTTATACAGATTTTTATCATATTGTCCTCCTTAACCATTATACTCACATAGGTATACTACCTAGTTACTAACATCAACTCACCGTTGTACTGTTGGTTATGGTTTTAGTTTTACGCAACTCAGACTTTTGACTTCTGCTCATAATTTCTGTATATAGGAAACTTTACAAAGTTACCATTCCCTTTCGAAATCAAGGGAAAAATCAGGGGTCGAGCACCGTGTAAAACTTGGTACTGGAGAAACAAATTACCTACATATTAAATGACACTTGAAATTCAATATGTCGTCATCCCTGTGTTAACCTATGAGAAAAAAAATCAAAATTTCCATTTTTACTAAATTAAGTCAGTGAAAACCGTATTTACTCCACGAGCTTCCAAATGAACCCCCACAAGTGGTAGATCAGAAAAGTATTGTAAAAGTTTAAGAGTCAGAATATCTGTGCCCGACGCGCATTCTACCTTAATCGCCCACAACATGATCTACATAAAGAAGACTTGCCTCACTTTCAATTTCTCCGACATTTTTCAAGAGCTGACACGAATAGTTTGGTACATTTTCGTTGACAAAGGCTAGTACTTGCCTTGTGAATCGTCAGTATCAGTTACCCGTTAGAAACCTCATTCCGTTCAAAATAATACAGTCACTCCGTCGACACTTCAAAGTCTAATGTCCGTCTGTCTAAGAATCTGTCTTTTTTTTGTTATCACATTGATCGAGGCTTACAATTCAGCTCGTGTTCTCAAACTAAATAGTTCGTTCGCGGCTGTCCCTCTTAAGACTAATTCGTTGCATCCTCAGGCTATTAATAATGGTGACAATCGATCCCTTTATGGTCTGCGGTGCTTGTCAGTAGCATTTCTTTCAATCGGTTGTGTCGTTGACACCTGGGGTGCTCGTCTATAGTCAGTCGCGCGCCCATTCTGGACACGTTCGCGCCGGTTTCCATGGATACTGCGCATTTCGTCAAAGCATTGAAGTAAAAATCACCTGAGAACTAGTTTGGCGAATTATTGAAAAAGTGAACCCACTTGTGCAGAAACAATTTATTCCATGCAATCATCAAGTTTCAAAGCAAAGTCTGTTGTGTATGGGTCGCACTTACCGTGTTCAAATACTAGTAATAAATATTGAGAGGCTGTGCAGACGCCGTCTTGAGGACTAAGTAAACGGTATGGACAAGCATGAACAGCACGACTCGGCGAAAAGAAACGATTGAGACTTGTTTTCAGTCAATGCCTAGAACAAACTGTACAATATAGTGAGACTCCTGTTTAAATAATAACACTTGGGAATTGTGGGATCACTGTTGGCCTGCGAACACCTTAATACTCGTTTGTCAGTTCAGTCCAAATCTAGAGTTCAGCCGGTCACTTTATAGCTCGGCAACTTCAAACCCTTCTGGGACTTGCAAAACGGCTAGATTCTAGGTTAGTCTAAGCAGTGTCGAGCTGCAAATATCTTTTCATGCAACTCAGTTGCGTAGAAACGAGTCGTGTCATCACCTGGACTGAGAGAAAAGTGCATGCATGTTTAAACTAAACTCACAACAAACTACGGATTTCTTTTCTTTGACCTCTTCACACGGAGTTTGCCAGTGCCACATGTATGCGCGCACGCATTCCGGGCACGCACCATACACCAGCCATTATCTGTGACCTTCATAGTCGATTGCATCAGGGATATAGCTGTCAGAATTTAGAAAGAAGATTTTTTTAGCATTACATACTTACATCTTGATGAAATATCTATGCTCCATCTGAGAAATTTCATCTCCCTGAAATACTGGAAAACTCACAATGCAAAATTTTATGTCAGTATATACGAAAACATGTCAGTCTGTCGTCTGTCTGTCTGTCTGTCTGTCTGTCTGTCGGTGTATGTATGTATGTATGTATGTATGTATGTATGTATGTATGTATGTATGTATGTATGTATGTATGTATGTATGTATGTATGTATGTATGTATGTATGTATGTATGTATGTATGTATGTATGTATGTATGTATGTATGTATGTATGTATGTATGTATGTATGTATGTATGTATGTATGTATGTATGTGTGTGTGTCTGTGTGCATCTGCCATCCTACCTGCAGTTACATGTACAATATATTCATACTGTACCTACATAACTAAATATACTTGTAAGTGATACATGTACTTGAAAAAGAAGTGTCTCTTCACAATTTTTCCGCCTTGATTTTTTTTCTTCAATTACTCGACCATTGGAAAAAGAGAAAAAAGCAAAGCAATAGTGAAGAGATCTTTTACATAGATTGAAGCTAGCCATATCGAAATTACAATTCCTGCTTGCGTCCTCTTGTGAACTTCTTGAGATAAAGGGAGGTTGGTTTGGCACATATACTCCAAGAAAATATCAAAGTCCACGGTATTGAAGACAAACATACTAACACTATTTGTGCGCAAAGAAACTTTTAGGTTCGTCGTGAAAGAAAATATACCGTTCGGGGGCTAACGTTCGACCTTGTTGTCGTGCGAGACATTGAAAATCAGCAAGTACACTTATTTCTGTTGTTGCTTTTGCCGTTGTATAGGGCCTCGAAGGCAATAATGTCCTAGACGCTGTGTTTGATGGTAAACAGGCTGAAACCTGAGCCATATCGATCCGGGACTGCTTTAACATGTAATCCTAGTCTCTAATACACCATCACGCCTTGATAAATAGCTCGCTCTTTTGTGAAGATCCCGACACTCTCATGATGTAATTACAGAGTGTTGGATCTGCGATGTGATACTTTTGAATCCTAGAATGTTTTTAAATGAAAGAACTGTAGATTGAAGGCTCTCAAAACCTCTGCTCTATCTCTCAAAGGGTGTTGACCTCAGAAACAGATGGATCTTGATCAAGCTTCGATATTTTTGTGTCGACACATACTTCAATTTCGGCGAAGGGCTTAGAGAACAAGCAGCCGCAAATATTGTACAGCCATACTCTTTTCAAGGGGAGAGTGTCTCGTCTAGTATAGTGACTGAAAAATCCCGAGTCATTGCTTGTCATGCCTCCGCTCATCACCTGACCGTAATAAAAAAGAAAAAATTATAGAATAGAAGTGTTTCCAAATTATACCTGGAAGTTGGATTTCGTGGGAAATTGACGTCAGCCGATCACTTATCGTAAGTAGTTCAGGGTACAGAATGGCTTCACGGATAAAAGCACTCTCAAATAAGGATGACGGACTTTGGCCTTTCTTCCAGCAAGCGACGATACATTTCATATATTAATGTACTTATTTTCATAATATGTCGATGTGTCATTTCCTTGTTCCAGTTAGCAGCTTTGAAGAATACTAAAGGAGGTTCGGAAATACTTGGGAATATTGATTTTACGGGGCTATGCATTTCTTAAACGTCTAGAAAAATATCAAATTAAGCACTAATGGCCAATTAACTTTCAAATTTCAGGGTCGTGTATTACAAGAAATTATAATGTTGCTCTGCTCTGTATGCATGTTCGAAAAGAAATAAGACGCAGTTGTGAACGTCGATAATTTTTTCTCCGTGTTTCAGTGTTCTGCCTCTAACTCCTAGTGACAAAGGATGCCATAATTTGAATTGTTTGAAAGGTTTGTTACGTGTAAATCGCTTTACACACACTCAGTTAAGATTTTCACAGAAAAACATAAATTCAGTCTGTTGATTATATATGTTACCAGAATGCAAGATCTGAAAGGATTAATATAGTTATTGTTATCTCTTACATCAAAGCGTGTTAAACTATATGGATTATGTTCTACATTGTAGAGGATTATAAAAATTATTTTTGTGAATCTCTCTTCAAAATCTGTGGCATTTTCGAATCATCTTCAGATGGTCGCAATTTAAAGGTTGTCTTTCCTGTCAACCCCATTAAACACATTGAATTTGAGATTGCGACCTTCGAATCATCTTCAGATGGTCGCAGTTTAAAGTCAATGTGTTTGATGGGGTTGAAGGGAAGAATAATCTTTGCTGCTATTGAGGTATCGAAAAGTTGAAGCTCGTTGGTTACTTGAGATTTCTCGAATTTCATCTTCCCAGTCACAAGGAAGGAAATGTGCATTGACCAATGGTGGCACAGTTTCCACAGAATAATTAACAGTCAATGGTATTTCCTTTTGAAAGGTCCGTATTATCGCATTCCTCCGTCGATTTACAGCAAAATATAAAAGCAATCTGCATATAAACCGTCTTAAACGAGAGCGCCCCATTTTGAGGAAAGTTTGGTTTTATATATGTCAGCTCTTTTCGTATGTTTGATTAACATAATACTTTCAAGTCTTGGTAGCGTTTTGATACAGATTACAGATTTTTTTCACTCATAAAATCGGACAAACTAGTATTTAAACTTACACAGTGCAGTGCAAAGGGTTGAAAACAGCAGTACTTAGTCCGGGGTGATATATAGTTATCATTTAACAGAGAAAATAAAAAAGGTTCAGTTTAGGCCAAGAAAAATAAAAAGTTCGTTTCTCATCCTCGCGCGCGTCAATTCAGACCCGCCGCGTCAACCATATTTTCTGCTCACGAGGAAATGAAACGAAAACCCGTAAAAATACGTGACGATGTGCATAACACAGTGGTGTATAAAACAAAACTGTAAACAACTGACACTAAAATAAAAAAACTCACACCAACATTCCATTCAGAACTGTACACATATTAAGTAGTCAAAACTGTGCAATGCTTCACTAAAAGTCAAACCACAGAACTGTTGCGATACAAAAATACTAAAGCAACACTGCTGTGCATTTACCTCTGCGTTCATTCCTATGTTTTCATGTGTTTATGCGCGTTCTCGATGGTTGAAGAATTAAAAAAATGAGAAGAAAAAAACCCCCGCGTCACCGCATCATTTTTACAATATGTCTAGGATGAGAAACAAACTTTTTATTTTTCTTTGCCTTTAGACCTAAGGGTGGTTTATAAGTGTTTGGATACTGGGAATTTATTTCTGTAAACGTAAGCATCAACTAGAAATCCAATTCCACCCAAACTCAAAAGTAGTAAGCTACTGTCATCTCTTATTGTTTATAGCTCCACAAGCTGTAACTTTTATGCTTCTTTCCATAACTTTTCTGTTTTGTAAAAACAGTGCTTTGTTCTCCTCCTAATATCGTAATGAAATGTATGTTCTTTGATAATTTGAGATCTTCAATAAACTTATGTAAGTGCTCATTTCTGACATACTCAAAAAACTGTAACAAAATATATAATTTATACTCGATCTTTATCCACAGCAGTTCATAACCCTCATCGAGACGCGTAGTGCGTATACACATTGTTCTTGTTGTCTCCGTTGTCATCATCATCATCTTCGTCTTCGTCTTCGTCATCGTCATCGTCATCATCATCATCATCATCATCATCATCATCATCATCATCATCATCATCATCATCATTATCGTCATCATCATCATCATCGTCGTCATCATCATCATCATCATCATCATCATCACCACCACCATCATCATCATCGTCATCGTCGTCGTCGTCATCATCATCATCATCATCATCATCATCATCATCATCATCATCATCATTGTCATTATTATCATCATCATCATCACCACCACCATCATCATCATCACCATCATCATCATCATCATCATCATCATCATCATCATCGTCATCATCATCATCTTCATCATCATTGTTATCATCATCATCATCATCATCATCATCATCATTATCATCGTCATCATCATCGTCGTCGTCGTCGCTGTGGTCGTTATAATTGTCATTGTCATCGTCATCGCATCATCATCATCACTAACACAAACGTTATTACCTTCTCTGCCTGGTTCTCAGCACATTCTTTTTCATTTTGTAACAAACGAGGTTCGAGTAAAGCCAAATTCTTTGCCTAAAATGGACATTTCAGACATTTTGTCGCAACTGTGTTTGGTTCTTTTTGTGTCGATAAACGCCAACGCGAGACCCATATCTGCAGAAGGTTTGTGATTTATTTAAGTTGGTCGACTAAAATGATATGAAAATCGGTCATTATTTTGAGTCAGATGACTTTTATTTAGACCCCGGATTTAGGGACCGTTCAGTTTTTACGGCGGGGGGGGGCGGCAAAATCCAGGGGGGGGGGTCATCGTAATTTTGGAATCCGCAAAGGGGGGGTCATCGCTTTTTCACTGGTAGGAAAGGGGGTCACCACTTTTTCAAAAATATAATACCAACAATAAAGTTCACTTTATGCCATGGCCATGATCGACCCTCTTTACCGGCGGGCCGCCTTCGGCGGCCCACTACAATAAATATACATTATGTATTACCCATGACCCTCTTAACGGGCAGACGCCTTTGGTGGCCCACTCCAATTAGGTTTACTTCATGCAATGGCAATGATCCGACCCTCTTTACCGGCGGGCCGCCTGCGGCGGCCCAATTGACTTTATGTAATACCCCACGGCAATCTACCGTAAAATTCCCAATTGAAGCCGCGGCTTGTATTAGAAACATTTTTGAGGGACCCCTGGGATCACGCGCTGAATAATGGTAATGGCCGCGCGCCTTCAGCGGCCCTGTCCAGTAAAGTCTACTTTATGCAATAGCCATGATCGACCCTCTTTACCGGCGGGCCACCTTTGGTGGCCCACTAGAATAAAGTTGACTTTATGTAATGGCCCATGACCCTCTTAACCGGAGGGCTGCCTTTGGCGAACCACTCCTGGGACCAATAAAGTTTACTTTATACAATGTCCATGGACATGAGTTGTCTATGGAAATGAAGTTAAAATTGCCTTACAGTCGTCCTAATTAACAGACGTTTCAATGGATGTGGCTGAAAAGTTTGTGCACTGGCATCTCTGCTACACAAATAAGTGCGCCGCGTACCGCAGTTCAAATCCAAACCATGCGGGTAATTTGACATATGGGTTTTGGTTATTTTTCAGGGGGGGGGGGGGTCATCAATTTTTTTCGTCTGACAAAGGGGGGGGGTCATCTTTTTTTCACAAAAAATGCAGGGGGGTCTATATTTTTTTGAACACCGGCGACAAGATTTTGCCGGCCCCCCCCCCCAGGCCGTAAAAACTGAACGCTCCCTTAGACTTAAGCCGGTACCAGCATTTGCCCTGCATACGTAATCACAGTTATACTTGTTAGCCGCAAGTTTGCTCTGCGTCTTTGCGGCCTAGACGTGTGTAGATACCGTACTTGATGTGTATCTACACACGTCTAGAGGCCGCGTAGGCGCACTCCGGATTGCAGCCGTAATGGGGCTGCATACTTCAGACTTCCAAATGGAACAGTTGTCTCCGTCTTTCAAAATGTTGCAAAAGGTGATACGTATACGGTCCCTTCAATAAGGGAGCCGCCATTATTTACGGCCTGGGGGTCGGAGGAATTTCGTCGGAAACTCAGAAATTTCGAGTAACCCCTTCCAATCATGATGAATTTGAGTAACCCCCTCTCTAGCTCTGAAATTTTGACTGAACCCCCCCCCATTAAAAAGTAAATACCAACACATGTATTTGTAAAATTTTCAAAATAGAGTAAAAGTAAAAACCTTTTAAATCCTGATATACCCTGCTAGATTATCATCAGTTATCTCATGACGGTTGAAAAAGGTGAAACCAACAAAATGAATTTACAAAATACAGATATAAAAGCTCACGCCATGACCAGTATCAAACCATATAGTATATTGTGTAATTTAGATGGGTATCATGACAGGGTTTTTCACAAGGATATCTACCTGCGCAGGATTTGAAAGTACATGGGAGAACACGCGAGAGGCTGAGGGGGAAAGTGTCAGCGAGGGTTTTCCCGTATGTTGCATGGAAAATTTTGAGAAATGTGTGCAGTGTTGCAGTCGGGGTGCAGTCTGAGAGGCGTTTTTATTTTTTTTTACTAAGTAAAACTATTAAAACACCCCAAGCGGGAGAGCAAGAGAGGGGGCGCCCACTCTCGTATCGAAAATTTTGAGAATTGACGTGTGTAATGGTGCAATCTAAGAGGTGTTTTAATTTATTTTGCACTCGGTAAAACTGTTTGAAAGTGACATTGAACACTGATATTTTTATGACATTTTGTTGCATGATTAGTGTTTTAGTCACAATATTCAACAGCCAAACAATTACAATACATTTTGTAAAAAACAGATCTCAGTTTGCCAGAGATTAACGACAAAGAATATGCAGGAATGGGAATTCTTCGACCTTCTTCTGTCATTTCTCCAGCTGCCATCTTCTAATGAAAAGTCTGAATATGGTATGGTTAAATGTCAAAATGGTTATTGAATATAAGCTTATGTTTCTGTGATAATAAAGTTCAGTTTTGTCCTAGATCCTGTGAAATTTTGATAAATTGATGTGATCAATGGTGCAGTGTGGTGCAATCTGAGAGATATTTTCAATTTGTCTTTTACAAGTAAAACTGTTAGAACACCCAAAGGGGAAGAGCACGAGAGGGGGATGTCCCCCTCCCCTCACATCGCAAATTTTGATGTGTGCAATGGTGCAATCTGAGAAGTGTTTCAATTTATTTCGCTAAAAAAATTGGGAGACCCCCATCTTCCTCTCCACATTTTGAGCAACCCCTTCTGAAGTTTTCAATTTTTGAGTGACACCCCCCACACATTCCTACGACCCTCAGACCGTAAATAATGGCGGCTCCCTAAGCATTGGTCGAAGGTTCACTGATGTGTTCAAAATCGTTAGATGTATTTTTTACCGCTGGCATTTCTGCGCGAAAATGTCAAAGTATAGCGGCGTTTTTGACACTACAGCATCCAAGCTCTTCTTGTATACTTGATTATTCAAACATTCGGGCGAGAGGGCGTAATTCACCAACCTGTGACGTCAGAAAGTGTTACGCGCTTAGTTCTCTATCACTCTATAAATCATGTTGTAGGTTCGCTGACGGTCGTCACACGGTCTCGATTCCAGGTTTGTTGTTTACATGATGAAAAAATTACTCTGATCATGGTTCTCTTCGTCTTATGCCTTCATCATCTAGGTCAGGAAAATTTCTGATTAATGAACGCAGCATTGTTTTCGCTGAGGTTTTTGCACATCATCAAGGGACTATCGACCACCTCCATGGTTTAAGCAACGGCTCTCTGGTTTTCTCGGAACAACTGCTACTACGTGCGAACTTCAAATTTTGTACATTTGTTCTCTGTACAGTCACGTCGCGTCGGTCAACTCAAACGTTTTTTTTACAGACGCTGTCTTCTCGAGTCTCCGCACTCAGGTGAGATAGCTTATATTTCCATCTTTCAGTGGGTATAGTAGCTGATCCGGACAGTGCTCCAGCGTAAGTGTAGGCGAGATGAAAATCTCGCAGTACCCCTGTTGCAGTCGGAATTAGTCGCCAAGAATTTCAGCTTTCACTGCACTGCGAAAATATGGGTGTCGTTCTCTCCAGACGGACCCAAGCCCGCGCTGAGGAGGTTCGTCGAACTACAACAGTCGTGAACGCTTTCAAATCGACCCAGAAAAATGCTGGCAATGTTAATGGAAAAGAAAACAAGGAGAAAAGCCAAAACGGCGTGGAGAACGAAACGAAAAACGGAGTCAGCGACCCGCTGAACGGCGGCAGGAGAAGTGTAGTGTACACAGACACATCGGCTGCGTGGGACGCGCTCAGAAGTGGGAAAGCCACCGATGCTTCAAATTTACCAAGGTCGCAGTTTTCTGTGCCACAAAATCATGTACCTGAAACGAAGGAAAGGAAAAGGAGTCGAAGAAACAGCGACGAAGAATCAGTCGACATACCTTACATGCCCCCCGACGGATGGGAAAGTCTTGAAAATAAGGTAAGATTTCTTAACTTCATAGCGAAGAAGTCGGGTTGCTGCAATATTATTAAATTTATTGCTCGTCAATGTAAATACACGACTTCGATTCGAAGCTTCTCTGGCAGCTAATGCATTCTAATCTGCATTGAAATTTATGGGTCCTTTTTAGCAACGAAATAAAATGAAACAATATTTGTTTACTGCGTGGATACGTATCTCGCTTCGCACCACATTTAACAAATAACGGGCTGATTGATTAAGCACACATGAGTATTTTCAACAGGTAATTGTCCAACACGTTTTATAACGGTGAGGTGAATGACAACTTCGAGGTGGCACGTTTTTGTCGTTGCAAATTATTGTTACTGTAATTAAGAGACGATACGCCGATTGCCTAAAGAAAGTGCTCTCAATAAATTTCACCGCTCAAAATATTTAGGAAAATTTCGACTTAATTGCCGGAAATTTTAGATGGCCTTTTAAGCTATTGATTCACAGAACATCAGGCCTAATTCATAAAAATAGGAGTCCCGTTTCACTAGATTATCTGCTAGCTCCCATGTGGTAGGAGCAGTGAATATGTCGAAATCGTATGGTTACGCTTGGCGCTAAGAATATCATCTGTTCCCTTATCTAAACTGAAAGAAGTATGAATTTTTCTTTCAATTTGTACGGTGACCAAACGGTACACTAAAGCCTAATGTATGTTGACTTGATTGGCTGCAAGCCAAACTATTCACCACAAATTGTCTTCGATTCGGTAACCTCATATCTTAATTGAATTCCCATGAACCTAACTACTTTTCCTGCCATGACAAGCGGTTGAATTTGAAGCGATAATACTTCTTTAAGTCAGTATTACTGTCTGATGTGATGTCTTTATCTATCATGTTTTGTTTTTTATTTCATCACGTTGGGCAGAGCTGCTCATTTGCAAACTTCAATATTGCTCTTCAGAGTTGCAGATAGTCACCTAATTGCTTGATCAACATAGCTTAGGGCACGTCCTTGGGAAGACTTTAAACCAGTGTTACCTTCCTGCAATGGATTTGGACAATGAACAATTACTGAGGAGATTAATGGATTTTCAAAGCGATTGTTTATCACTGGTCAAAGAAAGTATACTTCAAGTATTTGACTATGATCTTTTGTGTTTAATTGATTCTTTCACGGCAAATGGCAAAACAAGCCGCTCAGTCTTTTGTGTGTAGGTTGATAAGTCAGGTATTATGCAATAAAATACTTGGAGCGTCGATGTAGGGACTATGATTGAACCCTTTGAATTATTTGCCTGGCAACAGGAGTGTTGTATTGAATTGTTTCCAGCCTACATGCGTGGTTGCCGGGTCCCAGGGTCTTCCGTGCTGTGTTCCAGTTGCCATGGCAATGCCAGTAGCAACTCAACTTGGCCAACACTGGCGGTAAGAAAGTATGAAAAAGGGAGAGATCGAGGTACATGTACAAAAAAAAGTTTATTGATAAGATCTTACACAAACAATACTTTCATTACTTCTGTAGGGTCTTCATACCTTGTTGCTTTATATTTGTACCTATGTTTAACCCTGGTTGAAAAAATATTATTATAATTTTATTTCCACTTCAGAGTGAAAATAAACAAACACAGTTATCAATTTTTATTATTAAAGTTTCTTTCGCATGCATTTTTTTAAAATGCACAACACACAAGTACTTGTACTGTCTGTAGAAAGTAAATGATATACCAGTAAGTCAACATACCAAAATGCTGTGAAAACCCTGTTGTGACATGAAAAGGTGAGGATCATTGATTACTATTAAGGTAAAGGGCGACGAATTCGGACGCGCACACGCTTTAGAACGTTTCTGCGCAGATTTAACTCCAGCCTGTCGCAAATGGGTTACTTTGTAGCGCATGTATTTAACATCACCTGTCATTGTTGAAATTGCGCTTTTACCTAATTTTTTGACCCAGTCTCTTAGAAATACATGTGACCTATAACCTTGTCATATTTTGACCCCCTAGGAAGCTGGTTTTTATTCAATATGAGCGAAAAATTAACATTTCTCTCCCATTTACATGGCGCATATTACCCATTCACCTGGAGATATTGTAAAAAGTAGCGTGGTGACACCCTTTTATTAAAAGTGTAAACTAAATGATATTATGTCAGGATTTTATTGGCCAAGTTTGGTCAAAATGACACCATTCAAAGCGACAGGAAGAAAGTTCGAAAATTATGTAGTGATATAATTTCGATACCGTCATTTTGTAATCGATACTTATGTAAAAATTTCTTTACAAACATCATGAAAACTATACATTCGATAGATATGGATCTTAAGTCTTGGTATTTATTAAAATTAACTCATTTGCTAAGCGTTTTATAATTGCTTTCTTTAGTTTAAGTGAACTATATCATTTATATTTATTTCTAACGACGCCATTTTAACGTCCGTTTCCATGGAAACGAGCGTGGTGACCCCCATTTTTTATTTTATTTTTGCACTTGCACAACTTCCAAGAATATTTGTGCAAAGTTTCAAGAAAATGACACCACAACGTAATTCGTAGTACTTCACCTTAATAAAAAAAAAATTTGATATAGGCAGTTTATTTGAGAAACAAGTCCTATTCATCGAAGTAACAAATGGTTTAATATACTGAAAAAGTGGCCAGTGTTTAACCTGTTCACCCCTGAATATCCTTTAGAAAGGTCCACATTCACCATTGGTAATCAATGCGTATGGGTCAAACCACGTTGGCACAAGGGTCTCGTGTGTGTAAAAATTCAACTAATTCCGTGGAACGAATCTCTAGGGGTAGAGACTCTCTGTAACCATTAGTCTAATTAAATTTACCAAAGAGTGGAATGAAAGGTAACCAGGAAGTAAGGAAAGTGTGGGGTACAGGCTATTGATAAATGCATTGTTAATTATTCTGATTGCTTCGTTGTAGATGGTTGTAACAGTTGCCGGCTACACCAATGTTTCAACAGGTTTATCAATGTTACATGTTGCCATGGTGAAAGGGGTAGGCAGAGAGATGAGTTGCTTTTGCAGGTAACAGGATCTAAAGAAACATGTTGTTGTCAGTGAGTTACTTTCCAGCATTAACAATCCTATCTATTGAATTTCACTTTCAACACGCAAGAAAGATTTGTACCATTTCTTGTGCTATTCAATTTTCTGGCAGAAATCAAGATAGGATCACATGAATATTATTGCCTTGCAAAAATGAATTACAGATTTATCGTGTAAAAACCTACTCAAGAAAATACAGCAAGCTGGCATGCTTGGTTGACTTGTTGGATTTCTTTCATGCACTGTGCAGCAAGCTCAGGGTCCTTAAACCCCGCTCGAAAAGGCCCGGGATCAGGATTAACTGAGGTGTTAAGAAGATTATGAGGCATTTCTGTCTTTTCTCTTCTTTTGAAATTGCAATCATTATATAAATATGTTGCTAGATTTTTTGATTAAGTCCGAAAGGGAGTTTAAAACTGATAAATACTTGTTTAATCTAATTGCAATTTTGCTAATTGCAGTAAAATCAGCAGGAAGATTTTAATATCTGTATTGTGAAACACCGAAGTGCCTGAAATGAAAAAAGACTAGCAGAAAGTTGGTTTTACCCTTAATTTTATATATACCCATTGCACTACAACAAATTTTCACTAAGAGTAGTAATTTGTTTCTATTAATTACATTTTAATGAATTTAAGTTGTAGTTGATACATTTGAATTAGATTTTTTTCAAGTTCCTTGGGTCTCAATCTGAATTGCTATTTTACATATTAATCTTTACGGCGCTGTTACAGGTTTTGCGAACCAAGGTCGTACAGCAGAAGGGCCTGAGCGTGCGAGGACCTGTATGCCGTACAACCAAGGTCGGCAAAACCCGTATCATGGCCATAAAGGTTTTATAATGTACTGTATGGAATGATAAAGATGTAGTTAACGTAATATTCAGCATTGTTTTGGAGATGAAAATGCATGCGATATCAAAAATTCATCGCCATTTGTGCCAATTTTTCAGAAAGTCAATGGTCACTTCCCTTCGCAGATTTACATACATTAAATGACGTCATTTGTTTACCTGCAGAAGTCTATAATAGAACACGCAAAGCAACATACATGACCAACAGAGATCCAGGCTGAAATCGAGGTGTAAGAAGGACAAAAGCGTAATGTAAATTATTGTACTTAAAAATACACTGAACAGGCAAGCATGTATACACACACTTAATATTTTATTGGAATTTAGAAATATCAACCAATGTCACTGGCACAGCTCCATTGTCGCCACTACTACCATCTGAGCGAGCAGACAGTTTTGTAATCTTGCGTTGGCTTTTTGTACGAATGGAACGTTTGTGGATTGCAAAAACGTAGTAACCAGATTGGAGGTAGTTCAGAAATGCACACGGTCATGATGCCCATATTTGGATGCAGTGTACCTGATTTACATTACTCTTGAATCTCACGCACCGTTCTAAATACGTTCTAAATACAAAAAGTAGGTTCAGAATTCGACCCATTCATCAAAATTTGCATACTGGGCCAGGGTGTGATACATAAACAAAATACATGTATGTGAGGGCGCTTTTCCCCATAGCTTTACACAGGCACACAAATCTATGATAAAAGTGAAGATTTCCTCAGAGTTAGCATTGCAGGCCTAGTTTTTGTTGGTCTAATTTATGTTGGCCTTATTTATGTCAGGTCTGAAGGCAATAAGGTTCAGAATCAACTCAAATTGGCTACGTGGGTGTCAATAGTTTAATGTCGACTTGGGGCCCAGTAGACATCCTAAGAGTCGGCCAAGAGAGAGATTAATTATAAGGACTGAGAGATGGGAGATTCAAATAAAATGTCAAGGTGGACTGAAAGATCTACATTTTGTACCTTATCACAATCAATGTGCCAGGCCTACAGAAGTGGTTCTGTAGCGGAGTGCCTCAAGCATGTGATATTACATTCCGTGGTGATGATACAATTAGTAATATAATAATTGGAATGTACCTTGAACACGTACTGTGATGACACAATTTAAAATGTGGAATGTACCTAGAACACGTACTGAACAACAATTTTCTTGATCACCTTTATCTAATTATGATCACACTAGAGCATAAGATTATTGCAGTTTGAAATATTACTGTACAGTAATTATTACCAATTCATCTGACTCGGTCATTTTAAATTTCATGTGTATTAATCATGAATGACAGTTCACAATATTTTTTCCAAGATTATAACTCACAGCCTCTTGTTGATCCGTCGTTGTTTAGTTATGGGTTGTTTTTCTCCCAACTGTTTTGCTGCTTAATTCATCGTTTTCAAAGACAGAAATTAATCAGATTGAGGTATTCAAATTTTTATCCTAGTAAACTGGTACAGGTATGTTTATTTTCTGCAAGGTCACAAAATTATGTAATCATTTTATTGCTGTACTGGTAATAAGCCAGTACATTGTACTCATTATGCCAAGCGTGTTCCTTTTCATATCACTACTACAAGAGGACATGTTATAGTATAAATTATAGGTTCCTAAACTAATACATTATACTATTAGATAATTGATATAAACTTTCAGCAGAAAAAAATTATGTAAATCAGTGCAATTATTATTAGCCAATTCCTACTCCACTGCAAATTATGGTGCCTCAAAATTTGCAAATGTGTTGCATACAGCTGTTGATGGGTTAATTCTGACAATTGCAAATGTGTTGGCACATCCTGAGGTGTCAAATCATCATTTATTTAATGTACTGTGCTGTGAAGAGTACTTTTTGCAGTATTTTCATTGTATATAACGTTAGAAAATTTGGAGACATTATTTCGCAAATAGCTCCAGATATACCATGTGCATGTACATACATGTACACCAAAACAGTAAATTTTGTAGACTATTCCACTATGGTGAATCTATTCTTATTCTATACACACTGAGAATTACAATGCCCCTAGGGTTTCAACATTCACTCAGCTATTGAAGTACATGCAATAACATGTGAGGAACTCATTCCTGCATTGAATGCATGCATTGAGTCCTGCATCGAGTGCATGGGTCAGGTCAACAAGTTATAAATACAATAGCAAGAACGTACGACCTGCATACTGTACCTGTGATTCGATCTGAAGGCTGTAGACACTAGACAAATTGTACTTTCAATCTCAATGTTGAAGATCTCATCATGATTTCATTTATGGGCTTAAACCTTTTGAGATAGTTCTGTATAAAGATTGAGTCATATGAGACAGTGATTAATTATTATTTCAAACTGGAAGATAATTAAAGGCAATTTTTCAATATTCGAAATACAAATATCATAGCTGTTATTTGTATCACCTGGCAAAGACGCTGTTTTTGTTTGCTATATGTGAATTTACCCTAAATTTGCTTGCACCCCAATGCTACAGGCAGCTTCACGTACATGTAGAACAGTCTTCATTTATGTACCACAGAAAAAATAGTACTCAGGATTTCTAGGCTAGTAAGACTTTATTAGTCATGTTTTTTCCTTGACAAGAGAATGCATTTAGTAGTTCTGAGATAAACTTGAATGCAATCCTAAGCTCATGGAAATCATGATATTGTATTAAATAGTAAAATCATGGATTGTTCACTGGAATCACAGTGCTTTGTGAGCCTTGACAAATTGATGTTAATTGCTGTTCAATGGCAGCTAGATCGTAATGTGTATACTGCAGCCTTTTTTACAGACAATGAATTGCATGGATTAGGGTACCAATTATTTTCCCATGTGGTCATGCTGGGATTTCATAGGTCAATTATGTAACTTTACAAAGTATTGTACACAACACTTCAAATACAAAAAAATTGCCACATGACGATTCCATGTACAAGAATTCAGAGGATGTAAAAAATAGCTTATCTTTATGGTATGTGCCTTACGTACCTCACGTATTTGTTTATCTCAAGTGCTTCTATATTTTAAAAGCATGGCGGAAATCTTTTGACTTGTATATTCCTGAACTTATTGAATCCTACAAGTGTATCTGAGTGTCCAATTTAATTTTATGTGATATTAGACTCTTATTAATTTTCAGCAAAAATGAGTATTAAATATATGAAAATGCAAGAAGCATGCATGTATCATATTAAATTCATATTAAATATTGGAAAGGATGCTTATCATGTAGAAAGTGATGAGTAAGATATATACCTGCAGCATTTAGTATTCTTGGCATAATCTTGGTGTATAGCACAGATGTAATATGTTTATCACTTGTTTCTATTTCTTCTCTTAAATTAAACTTAAGGTAGAATGCGCCTTGGGGACAGACAGACTCTCAATCTTTTATAATGATTTTCTGATATATCACTTGTGGGGGTTCATTTAAAGCTGTTGGTAGAACGCACCTCGGGGACAGATATTTGGGCCTTCAAATTTTATCAATTTTCTTCTGACCTACCACTTGTGGGGGCTCATTTTGAAGCTCTTGGCGAAAGAAAAGTTTTCACCGTCTTAGTTTTTCGAAAATCAAAAATTTTATTTTTTCCCATAGAGTTAACACAGGGATGGCGGCCATTTTGAATTTCAAATATCGAGAAATCGCAAGTTATTTGTCTCTCTAGTGCCAAAGTTTGCACGGTGACCCCTGATTTTTATTCTTGCTTCGGTAAGAGAATGGTTGAAAGTTTCACTGAGGAAAGTTTGAGCAAAAGTTTAAGTCCTTCACTTTCGAGGTGCATATTACCTTAAGCTGTTGGTGTAAGAAAGCTTTTCACTGGCTTAGTGGCTTTATTTTACTCCATGGAGTAAACAAAGGGATGAATTTCCAGAGTCACTAAAATTTGCACGGTGACAGTACCCCTGCTTTTATTCTTCATTTTGAAAGACAATAGTTGAAAGATTTCTTGAGACAAGTTAGAGCAAAAGTTTAAGTCTTTCACTTTTATGACACCTTAACTACCTTAATTAATTTGTGAAGTGATACCCTGATTAAGGCCATGCGCTGATTAAGGCCATGGTGGACATAATCGCCTCAGTAATCAATTCTTGAAATACATTTACTCTGTAATCAGCTCAAAGAGACCTTAGGATTTGAAAGATAAATTACAAGCTATCAATTTCTCTACAAGTGAACGATTGCCTTCTATTAGTATTATTTATTGGCTATCTTGATGGTTACAGCAGAGTGGTGTACTGTACAATGTATACGGCTTCATGATTACCTGGCCTGCTTGTAATATACAGCTGATATATGCTCCACAAAGGAATACTGAGAGTAACTTGAGTCTGATCAGCTGTGAAAATGATTATCAAGGCAAATTTTTGTTGAACATTAATACAGAGTTATCCTTTTTTATGTGGGCTTTTTCAGTTATCATGTTTTGTCATATTGGGTGTATAAACCTGTTCTGATGTCTTATAGCAATAACAACTTTTCTGCTGCTGACTTTTACAATCTTAAATTTGAAATTTTGATTTTCCCCATAGAGAATTGTGACAGTCAATTGCAGATTACGTATCAGCTAGCTGCTCGTATCCAAATATGTACATGCTAGTTTTTGGTATTGTTCATCATCATAAAAGGGATCAGTTAGAAGTTTCTTTGAGCAAAGTATAATTAAAACCATAAAATTTCAAACTTTCATTTTAACCCTTTCACCCCCAGTTCCCTGTATACAGGTCCAACTTTACCCTAGAAAACAATGAATTTGGGACAAACCATGGTGGTGAAAGGTTTAAACATGTCGACATAGCGCTTTAAAATCGGAGGCATACAGTGTCGTGTTATAAGGTTGCTGGGACGTCACGGAGGATTTGATTTTAATATATATGCAATCCCATGCATGCAGTTACCCAATACAGTGTCAGTATGGTACAGAAGCTTACACAGTTTTAATGTGGGTTTTATAAATTTAATTTTGAAATTATGTTAATAATGTATTCATTTTGTGAAAATTTTCTGCATATGAGCCCACTTCCATTTGACCGTTGTCTTGGAAATGAATTTAACGAGTCACTGTTTTTGGCTTTGCCACAGGAACTTATTGTTATGTTTTTGTCTTAACAGAAGTCATTAAGTTCGCTGTAGAAAATGTGGAACTGAAGTGTGGTTTTGAAAAGGTCAAAATCTAATTTTAATGCTGTTATAGCTGCTACGTATACCTTGGTGAATTGTGTAACTCTGCTACAAAATCCAGTTGCCAATTTCAATTTTTAAATGATCTGTTAAGATGATTGAGTGCTTCAATTGAGGAGAAATTATTACCAAGTATTAAGGGTTAGAAAGAGAAAAAAAGCCTTAAAAAGGTGTTCCCAGAAAAAACTTCCCAGTAAATAGGCCTGACATGTATCTGTCTTGTTGACCAGTTTCAGCGTCTTACTCTTAATGATATTTTATTCATGACGCGTGAAAAAGGTCATTGTAGAAGATGGATATCTCTCCCAGGTGTGCACCCGGTAGATTAGAGGTTAGGAAGATCTTATCTTGATTCTGTGAAAGTCCTTGATGGAAAAATTGTGATGTGTGTCTTTGGGGATCTGTCCCAGCTGATGGGAGAGTTGTTAAGGCATTTCCATTTATGCCACTCACACTTTTGTGTAGTACCTACACAATTCCAGGTAGATGTAATCCAGTCTCTTTTATTATGTTTCTGATCCCTAGTCTGCACAGAAAACTGGATTCCTTATCTCATTACTTCTTTAAGGTTTACAGAATTTTTTTTTAGCATTGCTCCTTTCACAATAGTGTGTGGTTGTTTTTTGAGTTGCAGTAATGGATAATGTACATATATGTGTGTATTAAGTGCTTGTAATCCAGCAGATCACGATCCATGGGTGTGTGCACAAATACACTGTTATCACTTCGTATCTCTAAAGGTATGGCTTCAAATTACTTGCCATACACAAACATCATACAAATTAGACCTATATTAAGGTATGTGCCCCATGCAATACAGTAAATTCTAAATTTAATTCTGATTTATTGTTCACAACCAATTTTTTTCTTAGCCCTCCTATTTCCAGGTAATTGTCAACTTGCGTTATAATTGGCTGAAAGAATAATAATAATATAGAGTATATGCCAATAGATGTGGGGTTCTTGAACAATTAATAGGGCAACTGCACAATGAATTTGTTAATTAATCATTAAACTCTTTCACCAAGTTTCCGAGACTCATGGGTACAAAAATAATGGCTTATATGGCCTTTGATTTCTTGTGACAGCCTGCAGTAGATGTTACTCAGATAGGTCATGCTACTTATTAGAAAGCCAGATAGTTCTAGTAAAGGGCTGTACGGCACAATATATGTCACTGTTCAAATGTCACTTCCATGACATAAGTGCTTAAAAGAACATTGCGGTTTTGAGTGCAATGACTCGATCACCATTATAGGCCTATATACATGTACCTGTCACATGAAGACATTCAAATTTTATCTGTTTTTTTCTTTGCCTGCATTTGTCTGAGTGTATATCCTTTGGTATTTTTGTAATATTTTCATTATCATGCATATCTTACATTCACGATATGGCGTCAAATGGTGGAGAAGTGACTGTTTTCATGAAATTGCAGAATCATAATTCTTCCCATTCATAGCGCAAGTATATAGCTAAATATTTTGCATCTCTGGTCGCCTGGTGCAAATTATGCATGTATAGAGCACAATTAAGACACCGTAAGCATTTTCCGATGGCTTCTTTTAAACCGCCTGAAGATGAACGCACTGTACAAGCATTCACAGAATTTGCACTTATGGGCCCCTAGAAATTATAAGTCTAAATGTAACAGTAACAAAACGTGCTTCATGAATAATGTCAAACTCTGTTCTCAATGGTATCTTGCTGTCTATGTTGACCTTCCCACAGAGGAGGACAATGAACTCAATGAATAAGAAAGAAAGATTGATGATTGGACAGGTGTTAATGCATATTAATGTTAAAATTAATTGTCAGTGCATTTTTTCAGGCAAAAGCATGCATCAACCAGTAATTTGAAATAATATGAAATTTGCCATAATTCATCCTCTGCATATCAATGTTACATTAATATTTAACAGTGGCATTCAAATTATCAAGCATTGGTTTTGTGAAAATGCCTGCCTGTATGGGCTAGCTCATGCGTCATACATACAATATACTCGTTTGTCTACTTTCATGCTAGAATTGCGTCATCAGCACTCTTGTCAATGGATTGGCAGGATTTTCACCCTGTGTTGCAATATTGTCTAGGATTTCTTAGGAGCGTTCACTGTATCATTATTAGGGTTATATCACTTTCAAATGGTGCAGCTCAAAGTTTTGTTTAACTGAGCTAGGTGGGCTAAATTTCCCTTCTAATGTGAAAAAAGAGTATGGCTGATACATTAAGATTTGCACAGTGACTCATCCGATGGACACAACAGTTGATAGCTGCAGTGTGCATGTGCATTATACCCCCTCAGTTGAGGTGTTGTATCCTGTGAACAAAATTTCGGGATCTTTATAGAGCAGGTACCAGCTAGGTTGTCATGTTCTAATTATAAGGCTTAGAACAAAAAAATTGTTATGAAAAGATTGGAAAATTATAATGCTGCTGTTCAAGGATGTAGAATATGTTGATTACACGTGGCAAAAATAGGTGGTTATAAGATTGAGCATATTAAGTTTGTGCAAAATATTCAGATAAACTGCATTTATACCACTATAGGAAAAAATTGCGAGACTGAATTAAGCGAGAAAGTGACGCTTCAAGTCTCGCAATTGGTGAGAATCTCTTGTCATTCTCACTGCTACTGGTGAGAATTCAAAAATTCTCACCAATGAGCAATTAGAAATGCTTTCCTTGGTGAGATAACAGATTCTCACCGGCGAGAATGGACATTCTCACCAAGCACTGTGAGAATGGTAATTTTTACGGTGAGAATCAACCAGACTCATTGTTCACAGGTGAGAATTAACCAGATTGATTCACACCAGTGAACAGCAAGTCTGGCTGCAGATTCTCACCAATAAATGGTGAGTCTGGTTGATTCTTACCGTAAAAATTACAATTCTCACCGTGCTTGGCGAGAATTTCCATTCTCACCGGTGAGAATGATTTCTCACTGCTACTGGTGAGAATTCAAAAATTCTCACCAGTAGGAGTGAGATTGACAAGAGATTCTCACCAATTGCGAGAAAGCATCACTTTCTCGCCGTAGTCTCGCAACTTTTCCCTATAGTGTACAGCCCTGAAAGGAATTTCACAGCTGGCAACTTTTACATGTAGCTGACAGCTTGCTGTTTTGCCGGCTGATGGCTATTAAATTCTACATCCCTGTCTGTTGCAAACAAATTGAACACTTAATTACTGTTCTTCACAACCAATCAATGTGGTCCATAATTGCAAGTATAAAATTAAGTCTCGATCTGCAGAGCTGACTATCTTCTTTCTACCAGCTAGGCTCCATTGACAGACCATAGAAATAAATACAACTTGGGAGAAAGAGGATTGATTAAAGTCATAAATATAATTGCAGTTTAACCTGTTCACCCCAATTCCCTGTAAACAGGTCCACAATTGCCATTGATAACAATGGGTTTGGGCCAAACCATGGTGGTGAAAGGGTTAAAAGATATACCGTGTTTCAAAATGACACTGAAGGATGATATACATGCATGTATATTAATTTTAATAGAGGCAGTAGAGGGAAAAATCATAACACCACTGGTGAATTATGTGTGGTATCGACATTTATGTCTCATAAATCACATATAGTATCTGAGTGCAAATTACCTTAAATGTACTTTAACACTACAAGTACCGGTACTTTCATTTACAACCATTCATGAGCACAACATATGTAAATGTCACAAAAATTTTGAATGGGTATGCATCAGTTGTGTAAATTTTGGCAAAATTTTCAAGTAGTTTGTAATAATACCCTGAAGAAATGAGACCGGTTTTATTATGTTTCTAAAAGTGGGTGTTAGCTTCAATTTCCCTATACAAATCATTCTGGCATTTGTATACATGCATATATTCATGTAACATGTATGTGTGTATGTTGATCAGTGCAAAAAAGTCTAAAAAACTGCTGAGGCTGCTAGATACGTCATCCAAATATTTTGAGTTAAGATGCGTAATTGTTGTGTCGATTTGATTTAATTCAATGACAGAAGAATATTGTCATTATATGTTGTTCCAAAGTTATCATCAATGTTGCCGGACACATGTAACTTCATTTACATAAGAATAACTCTAGTTTGTGACCAAATAAAATATGTAACATTACATGGTGCCAATGTTCTCCTTTTTGGATAAGTTAAACATGATTTTGTCTCTAAACTCATTGGCATTGTATTTTCAATTTGTGATGTAAGTTCCTCTGGGAGACTAAATGCTGGTTTGGAGATAACACTTTCTTTTTTTTGTCAAAAGTCTTTTTTCTCTCAATAGCTTTACAATTTACAATTAGTTAGTTTATATAGCGGAGTGTCAACGAAAACCATTATCCAACCCGCTTTACCAATTTTAGATGACTTACAAATTTCATATCATGAAAGTCCCATTATGATTCAGTGAAGTGTTCAAGTGGTGATGAAATTTGTAAAACTCTGATAATCCCCAGGCTTTTTAGGTCAAATTAATTTTTATTGAAGTATCACAAAGCGTTCAATTTTGTATTCTGAGTATTAATGATCGTGAAACATGCATTGGTCAGGTTTTTATGTTAGTTTTATCATTTTTGGTCACAAAATCTTGTTCTCATAAGTTACTGATACTGTAGCTTTCAAGTTTGCTCTGCTAGTACCCAAGGATTACTGATTAACTCAGATTTGACTGACAATAATTATGGTGATTTAGCATTTGAAATCAAGAGTATAATTATTTTTGGAGGGGGTGTCTGGCATTAATTTTGGTACTAGAAAAACAAATTACCCAATATTGAACCATATTGAAATTCAAAATGGCTGCTATCCCTCTGTTATTTCTATAGGGGAAAAATAAAATTCAAGTTTTTCACAAAACTAAGCCAGTGAAAATTGTATTTACCCCACAAGCTTCAAAATGAACCCTGACAAGTTGAAGTGGCAGGCCAAAAGAATATTGTAAAAGTTCAAGTGTCTGACTCTGTCCTGAGACACTCTATTCAAGTGCAAATGTAACTTGACAGACAAATACAAGTCCATTGTGTGCTTTGTTGACTTTTGACAGCTGGTAAATTTGACCTTGTTGTTAATGCTGTTGCGAATTTCTAATCTCTAACAAAAAAATGAATTTAAAGGTTATATGACGCACATTTCTACTGAGTCAAAGAGCAATACAAACCTCTCGGAATCATAGTAATTGCAGTTTTTACACTTATGGAAGCTAAACTACATCGTAAATATTCTCAATGCCGAGTAAAATTACCATTTATCAAAGAAATCTCATAAAAGTACCATTGAAAATGCCAACTACCCAATGACAGTAATTAATCACAAGGGGTTTAGTGTAAATGCAAAGTAGAATAAGGGAGATGAAAAGACGTTAGTCTTTCATAAAAAAAGACTTCAATACTCGCGGTGGGGTCTTAACACTCTGACTTTCACAATAAATTTAATAAAACATTTGCCAATCATGGAAGGGGAAGTAGGTTAGTTTAATTGACTTTCCAATCAATAAAATGGCTTTCAACAGGAAACAATTGCATTACAAGCCTCATTGAATGGCCGTGCAATAGCTACGATTAATTTAGTTTGAGTGGAATGTAAACTACTTTCTCCTGAAGAGATTTTCAGCTGTGAGGCTGATCTTACCCATTAAAGCTATCGTGAGTTTATTTTCATGGCTTTTGTTTGCTTCATTCTCATATTGCTTGGTTTGCTGGTACCTCCTTTTACATGTCCTTTTGAGTTATGAAAATTTTCTAGCAAGTTTCAAAATACACTTTTGATGAAATATCATTTAGAAGGTAGTTTAATCAATTTTAATGTTTTTTATTTGTGAGCTTTGTGTACTGAATTCTATTAGTTCTTGGTTGTGATTACAGTGTCAGTGTAAATATTGCATTATTCGGTCAAAAATATTACCAATACTAGACCCACTCATATGCAAAATTTGGATTAAAAAATTGCGGCCCACGTATTACTGTATCCCGCCTCTAAGTGACTTATTGACGCGCCAATTAAGTAGCACATTCAAATTGTTTAAAACCAGGGCCGACTCAGAGCTGACCTAAACTCTGTTGTGTGAACAAAGAAATGGGGAAATTTAATGTGTTAATTATGTAATTCTTTTGATTTATTCCCAACTGCCATAGTAAAATGCTCATATGTCACAAATTATGTATATACAGAATTTTTATGAGTCTAACACTTTCAGTATGTCCCTGTAAAAGTGTATGATTATGTGTCAAATCTACCCTGATTGCAGCTCATGCAGTTCTGCCAGAGCTCCAAATCAAAAAAATGTGAGACAGCTGCGGTGGAACATATTATGCTTAAAACTATATGCAGGTATAAACAAAGTAAAACTGGATAGAAACTGGAAAGAAAACATAGTGCTCAAATGTTTTGTGCTGTTTTAAGTTGCAACCGCAGCTAGTAATTACAATATTGTGTCACTACAAGTACCAGTACAAGGGTCAATGTATAGCAAATAAATTAAAGACCTAATCAGTTTCATGAACATACTTTACAGATCACAGAAGTATAATATTGGTCAACTTACCCATTACATTTTTTTATTTGGAACAACAATATTGCTGGAATAATTTCTTTTTCCATGACATTTTTGCAGAAATTCGATGTAGATGGTGTCGCACTCAATCAACACACTTTATTGAAGCAATATTATTTATCGAAAATGACATGAAAGTCACGTACTCTTCAAACTATATATTTTCATATTTTCAAAAGCAGAGAATCTTAAGTTTAGTATGGTAGCAACAGTTTACTTGAAGGATTAAGTGGGTCCATAATTCGGGTAGAAAATATCAATTTGTGTATATATGATAAAAGGTAACTTATAACTCAAAACTTTGATACTACTTTGATGAAATATAATATCTCATATGAAACTAGAGTATATGCAGAAAAAACAGCAATTTTGTTAATCACTATTTTGCATACTTAACAAACTTTTATAATTAGGGATATATATCTGAATTGACCTGATCACAGTTGACAAAACTTTCTGTGTATAAATTGAGAATACTACCGGTATAGTATAACATTCATGAGTGTTGTTTTAGAATTTTTAGGTAAACAAATCATTACTTTGGATATTTAATTAACTTTTGCTGTCAGAAATACAGGTATATATATATCTGAATAGACGATCAAAGTTGAAGAAATTTGTCATGTACATGGAAGATACCATAATAAAATATTAATGAAAGTCGTTTAGCAATTTATATCAGCTAGTCACAAATTAGCATATCTAACGAACTTCACCAATAAGGGACATAAAACTTGAAGGACTCTAATGAAGATTATGAAACTTACTATGGTTATTGATGACACAATGATTTGCATTTTCATATCAGGTAATCAATAGTTAACTGTTTGCACTTAAATTGAACATTCCAAATAAGGCACATTAAACTTGAAGGACTTTTTATTATTATTAAAAGCTGATGAAAGTTAATTTCCATGTCAGCTGATTGGTAATTTGTACATTTAATGAACTTTTCAAAATAAGTGGTACCTCAAGGGACTTGACCAAAATGAAATGAAAGTATGATGTAAATTGATAATAAAACTATATGACAGTAGTGAAAAACGCATACATTTTTGCATCAGCTATTTTTAATGAGCTTTCATAGTTTGGCACACAAAGCTTGCAGGATCTGACCTGAGGCAATTACACTTACCATGTAAAGTGGTGATACAATGACAGCAGTCAAAGACATGTAGTATTCCTTTTTTTTTTAGAAAATTACATATTTGTATACTTAATGATTTTTGGAATTAATCTATGGTGAATATTGTCCATGATGTTGATCATAACAATTTCAATGAAGTTCCAAACTTGTGGCAAAAGTATCAATTTACCGACAACTAATCTATACTGAAGCGAGCATTTTCAGTTCATCTTGGTTAGTTCACTTTCTCTATGATTCAGTTATGAGTCTGAATTTTCATTGGTGTTTGGTTTGACCAATGCCACATGATGACATTTGCCTTTCAATCAGTAAAGAGATTATCGTAATAGTAACAATGTGACAATTACTGTTTGCCTTTTAGCTTAAGTAACTACATGCTGCTGAATGACAATTATGTCAGTGTTTGATAGATATGGAGTAGAAAAGAAGTAATTTAGCCATAATGTAACATTTCTGTGATTGAAAAGTAAATAAAAGGTGTCTTGGATACAGAAGCAATTAAATCATTTCAAAGGGCCAAATATTAATCATGTAATACATATGAACGATAATGTATTCCTTTTCATTTCAGTGAATAATTTTATCATACATTGACGTCTCTTATGTTGAGAGACTTAAATGAGCTATATTTCCAGAATAAAATTAGAGAGTGATACTGAACCATATACATGCTGGATGTGACATATATACTAATTTCACTTCTTGTAGTTGTATAAAATAATTTTTTATGTTCAACAGTTTGGCTTTTAAATATCAACCAATTGAGATAGACTTCTTTCAGCTATAGGGTATCAAAATGCCACTTTATAGGATTAAATCTTTGCAGCAAAAAATATGAGAGTATCTATATTAATGGTAAAATACTCTCCATGGCATTTATTAATATCTGAGATAGTTGAGCACTCAAAAATTAAAACCAAAAGGATATACAGTAAATTGTTCATACCAATTTTTAGAAATGACATTTCTAACTGCGTGAACGTATAGCTGAATTAGTTGACTAATATTCACCAATCAGTGCAGTTAAGAACACTGGAATTTTCTGGTGTACCTCATGTATATGACTGGATTGTATTCTTACTAGCATAAACGTTTGACCTTTTCTTTTTCTGTAATTATCAGAGAAATGTACTGATTACAACTTCAATGAAGTAATTAATCGGTAAAACCAACATACAAGAATTAATCCTTTCACCACCATCGTTTGGCCCAAACACATTGTTATCAAGTGTAATTTTTAACTTGTTTTATTGGGGACTTCGTTGAACTGGTTAAGTTTTAATTTTTGCAACTGAAATGTAACTAGAGGTACCAATATGTTTATCATATTATCTATAATTTTCAGTTTACCATGTAGTAAACATAAATTGCTTCATATCCTATCAATTCAACATTGAGATTTCCTCAATGGAGAGACAGCTGGAGGCATGTATTCAGAGATAAAAAAAAGACGCACACTTGTACTTCAAAAACAATTAAATGCTTTTTTGCAACCCATTAATATGCAAATAAATATTTGTCTGCAAATTTAGATTACATTTTTGGAAATTATGAATGCAAGAATGATTAAAATACAACTGTGTAGGCCAGTCTTCAAATGTTACTTTGTAAACACTTAAACTTGACGATTAATGACTTAATTAGACTACATGCTGCAACAACACCAATAGGCCTGGAATGTTGACAATATTTGTCTAAATATCTAGCTGATGTGTCCCATGTTACATCTCTCTATTCGGTAACAATCACCTGCAATCAGAACAGCCCTATTACATTAATGTAAATTGGTGGCAATTACATCCATATTTTTGTGCGTATTCATGAGATATATGTATAATAATTGCACTGGCTGCTGAGAAAACGCAAGCAAAAAAGGGAACTTTTGGCAGTATGTGTCTTGAAAGTGAAAACTTTAACTTTTGCTGAAACTTTCCTCAGGAAATTTTAAACCATTCTCTTACCAAAACAAGAAATCACGGGCAAATTTTGGCACAGAGAAAAAAAAATCACCCTATATTTACCGATATTGAAATTCAATATGGCTGCCATCCCTGTGTTAACTCTATGGGGAAAAATGAAATTTTCAATTTTGGGAAAACTAAGACATTAAAATTTTTTCATATTCCAAGAGCTTCAAAATGAATCCCCACAAGTGGTAGATCAAAAAAGAATTGTAAAAGTATGAATGTCTTAATATCTGTCCCTGAGGCACATTCTACCTTAATACAGGTTAATTTTTTTCATCTTCAGCCAGATTTTTTATTTTACTTGGGTTTAAATTATATGCAGAGGTCATTTAAAGTAAGGTTTAATGAGAACAGAATTTTACTCAGTACATTAACAATTTCTACCACATTTTCAAGTGCAGTCATTGTGTTCATTTACATGTATGTCTTTGAGCAAATGAGGAAAAAAGCTGGCATGGGTGCCTAGTTTATATTTATGTGCACTAAAGTAAGATGAGTAAAACCTAGGTTTCACTAGTTCCTCTGTGTTTAGCCATAGGCACTCATGCAACTTTGTTTTATCTTTGTCGATTAGAATTACAGATTTTGCCAACTGTGTTAAGTAGAACCCCTAAGCAAAGCAGCTTTACTTTCCAACATACGTATATTCATGCAAACAACTCACATTTCCTGCGGGCCATATTACTCGTAAATTCAAATAAATAAAGAATTCAATTAATTAACTAGTAATTGTCTCTGGTTTAGTGGAGGTTATTACAATGAATTCAAAAGTAAGTTTGTGCTTCATGAAGTTTTTGCAATTTCCATAATTTAGAAAGAAGTCGGGTTTATGTAATATTATACAGCCTTACATGTCTTGATTGAGAAAAATTTACTCATTAATTCACTCTTGGAAAGAGTAATAAGAGGCTGATTACTCTGTGAAGGTCATTTTAAGTAACTATATATTGGTTTTCCATCCTATTATCAATCAGCACTCATAGGATTTACATTGCCTACGAATAAATTGCCACAGGGCTTTAATTTTCAACTGTATCCTAAAATACTGAAATTCATATCTCTGGACACGACTACTTTGAATATCATATTACCCATTGGTCATTATGTACTGCAAATGTTTCTCTTACATTCAAATTTCCTGGTTTATAAATCAGACTTGAGTCATTATTTTTAATGTCAAGAAAGTGTACTTCTCACATCCATTCCAGTTTTTTATTTCATTATAAAGCCCCAATACCTGTATCTTTTTGCATTCTCTTTTTTCAATAAAAAGATGATTTGAAATGAAAAGCAATTTATGTAAAACTGTTTGCTGAAATGTGACCGCAGAATATTTTTCAAATATTGGCAATAAATGTGCAACATAGATTTCAAGTCAGCTATATATTTGCCATGACACACAAAAAACATGAAAAATCTACCAAATCCATCACCAGGGATTGAAATTTAAGTGATATTTTCAAAGGTAATGGTTCAGTTACTGGGACCAAAATCATCTCTCTGCAAATTTTAAATCTTAGCTATTTTCTTTATTTAAATTTTTCATTAGTGTAATGTTGATTAGAAGTGAAAATGAAACAATTTTCCGTTGCACAAAAAGAATATGATTATTGGTAGTTATCAGCTAGGGTACATTACAGTATGATAGTATCTAAGGTACATTATTTTGGCAACTAATCGCAAATGATGTCAGTTTTCTTTCATTAATGTGCATAAATAAATATGCATTTTCCACAATAGATGAAAATAAAACCTCCTAGTGTTACAATGGCCACCAATAGTCTGTACTAATTTGTATGAATTAATGACTCAGACTACAAGCTGCAAAAACAGCCGCACATGTATGCAACAACAAAATTTGTCCGAACTTTGTCCGATGTTGCATTTGTGCAGCTACATGTATATTTAGTAACAAACCTGAAATTGCAGTCAACATTATTATCACAATGATGATCATGGAATCATGTCGTAATATCTCTGTATGATTCACTCATGGCATAGAGCATAAAATATAGCAGAATAGGTTCTGAACATTTAAGGTAGAATTATACCTCACAGACAGATATTTGGATTCTCAATTTTCTACAATTCTTTTCTGATGTACCACTTGTAGGGACTGATCATTTTAAAGCTCTTGGAGAAAGAAAAACTTTCACCGTCTTAGTTTTTCCAAAATTGAAAATTTAATTTTCCCCCATAGAGTTAACACAGGGATGGTGGCCATTTTGAATTTCAAATGTTGCAAAATGTTGTTTCGCTAGTTCCAAACTTTGCATGGTGACCCCTGATTTTAATTGTTGAGTTGGTAAGAGAATGGTCGAAAACTTTCATTAAGAAAGTTTGAGCAAAAGTTTAAGTCTTTCACTTTGAGGCGCATACTACCATAGCCTAAACTCATCCTCACCATAGTTTGGCCTACACCCATTTTTAGCTCCCATAGCCATATGTATATATGGCAATGGAAGCTATTCTTATAGGCTAGGGAACTGTCTGTATGTCTGTATGTCTGTATGTCTGTCCGTCAACATCAAAAACTCCAAAACCGCTGCACATTTCATCTTGATATTTGGTGTGTACATGGATGATGGGCTGTAGATGAGATTTTGTTCAAATGAAGTTGTCATTGCCAAAAATATGCAAATTAAGTGAAAAAATGTAAAAACAGTCAAAATTGAAAAACTCAATAACCACTGAGCAGATTACATGAAAAATTAGCATGTAAGTACTTTGGGCTGACCTGAAATGATTGTGCACATCTTGGGTCAGTATCTTGGACTTGCTATTTTTCATGAATTTTTTTGTAATTTTCTCCCATTTTTGGTCAAAAAATCTTCTTCTCTGAAACCACAAGTCCGATTGATTTGAAACTTGGTATGGAAGTGCATAGGAGTGACCTTTCCCAAATTTGGGCAAATCGTGGTGAAATTTGCATATTTTAGTTTACATGTCCATAGACTCCCATGTATAAGGCAGATCTCCATAGACTCCCATGTATAAGGCCACGAAAAATAAAAATTTAGTTTCTCATTTGTATTCGTATTGCAAAAAGGATGCAGTGACACAATTTTTAGTCCCCACGGATGAAGTCCAGTGGGCTTATAGATTAGGTCATGTCCGTCTGTTCGTCCATCCGTGAGTCCATCCGTTCACGCAGATATCTCGGATATTTTGACAAAATGTCGTGTGACTTCGATGACCTTTGCCTCAAATATACATATTTGTCCATAACTCAGTGACCACAAGTGCTACCACCCTTCATATATGGTATGATGGGTCGAACAGAGAGTAAACCAACTTAAACTTAATCATATGCATAATATCTTCAATGACCATGCTCCCGATTACATGAGAAATCAAGTACAAAGATACATAAGCTGTTACAATACAAGAAATAGTGTTGCATCTTTCAAGATTCCAAGGGTAAAAGGTTGTGGCATAAATTCCTTTAATTATACAGGTTCCGTAATTTGGAATAGTTTACCTTTGTCACTAAGACAATGTGAGTCAATCAGTGTATTCAAAAAAGGAGTAAAAGACCACTTAATGTCAAGAATGTTTCTCTGATTTTAATGAATGATATATATCTATCTACACTTTTAAAACATAAGTGTCATGACATTTTCCCCATGTATTCCAATACATCAAGCAGAACAATTGCCGTCTTGTCAAATCAAATCCGCCATTTTATATTTTTTAACATCGAGGACCACAATGGAAATAAGCATCAATTGCTTTCTTGTGTTATCCTCGGCAGTAATGTGGAATGTACATTTTATATAATATATTTATTTTAATTGCCAAATAAATTCAATCAATCAATCAATCAATCAACCTTATGACGCCACATATTGTACCTCATTAATTATGTACATATCTAATTTTGAGCGAGCCAATAGAGCTAGAGGTCTGATTTTTGGTATATAGGGATAACTTAGCAATATAATTTTTTTGACAAAATGTCACATGACCTTGGTGACCTTTGACCTCAAATATACATATTTGTCCATAACTTAGTAACCACAAGTGCTACACCCTTCATATTTGGTATGATTGGACACCTTATGACACCACATACTGTACCTCATTAATTATGCACATATCTAATTCTGAGAAAGCCAATAGAGCTGGATGTCTGATTTTTGGTATATAGGGATAACTATAGGAGAGAAATTTTTTGACCAAATGTCATGTGACCTCGATGACCTTTTACCTAAAATATATGTTTATGTCAATAAATAAGTAAGTGCTATGTCCTTTGTATTTAGTAGGATGGGAGACCTAATCCCTTACCGAAAATTATTTCTACTGCAAATTTGCCGTAAGTTTGCTGCAAATATGCAGCAAGCATATAGCTTGCAGGAAGGAGTTGCAGAAGTTTGCAGGTAGATGTGACCCTCCTGCAAACCCTTAAGTCAGTTTGCAGCAAATTTGCGGTAAACGACTAAGTTACTGCAAATTTGCGGCAAACCAGATGATTGCTGCAAATATGCAGCGACACATGATTGACATATTTCCCACTATTTCATTACCAGGGAGTATACACTACACACTGAGTACTGTTGCACTTCGTGACCAGTCATGTGTATACATAAAATTGATCTTTCATTTAATATAATATATTTTATGTTCATTTATTTCATAACAGACAATCCAGTTTTTAAATTATAATAACTGGTAATGCTAGATAATGACAGCTTCAGTTAAGCTGGTGAAAGCATTGCATGGATATAGAGTGCATCTATAGTATATACTGTAGTGACATGATGTAATAAAAGTACCTTTGACAATCTGGTTGGGTAAATTATGTTTGGATCGAAAACTGAATTTTTAGGGAAACATTTTTGAAACAGGGACTTGTCTGTCTTGCAAGTTACACCTGTATTTTCTGCGAATGATACCAAAATGCAAACAGTTTGGAACGAAATGTGCGCTTGATGATGGTCTGTAAGGACACGTCGTAGACTTTTGTTACTGCAAATCTATATTTCCGCTACTACCTCCAAGCAGAGTAGTGGCTGTGCTCCAAGCTATTCTATTCATCCCATCAATATAGTACATACGGTACGTACAATGCACTGCAGCTTACAGTCTGTCCCATCGATGCCGCTGACAAAATCTCGCCTTCTGATAACATGGGGCGAGGTAAAAGGCTTTTGTCCATGTTTTCAGCGTTAGAGTTATATTGCCGAGCACAACTTTGAGGTTTAGGATTACACTCCATCCCGAGTCGCTGTACGAAAATTCAAAGCGCCGCTCTCACCAACGTCCAACATGTCCTGCGTATCAGCTGCGAGCAGCCGACATGTTTACACTCTCCGGTCACGGTTCATCAAGGTCAGTTCGCGCATTGATATTGATTCTTCGTGCTGAAAGAATTTTTACTCTCTTTTAGTCTTTCTATGATAAAAATAACCATTTTCATTGAACTAATAAATTAAATACTATATTAAGTATGAAATATAACGGATTGGTGCAGATGTAGAGTCAATTCCAGCATTTAAAAACGGGACTACATTATCAATCGCGTAATGATTTATAGATCGCACTTCCGTTATTGTCATGAGGTTTGATCGGCGCAAAGTTAGAATTTAGTACCATCGGCCAGTGTCGGCTGCGTACTTGTGATCAGGGAGTTTCTAGTTTTTTCGTGATCTTTCTATGGAATCGCCAGCCAAATGATATCACATAGTTGCAAAAACGTGTATACAGTACCAGGGACAGGCGGAGTTCTAAATTTGTGAACGCGAGCGGCAGTAAAGATGCCGACTATATTTTCTGAGTACGGTATTTACACACAGCACGGTGAGACCTGCAACCGGACCGGGAATCGTCCAGCGTCTGCGAGCCGTTCAGAAATGTAAGTCAATGTACCGTTCGTCTGTACATCGATCGCTATAATTATGTTCTGTAATCGTTGTATTGCAATCTTTACCTAAAGATAAATTTTCGTTGAGTACTGATTCATACTGAATTCACTTTCGTTTCACAACAGTTACTTACACTACAGTAATAAAGTGCTGAGATTTTTGCAGATTGTCGCCGTCGTGTATGTAAACAACATATGGCGAGTTGTCCGCTGTCGGACATTTTAATCATTATTAATTTAATTTCAATCATGAATATTTATGCATTTTCTGCTTCAATTTTTCAACTTGATTTTGTCTCATTTTCAAATAATTATCGATTTCTTTCATGAATTTACAATGTTTGGTCAAACGGTAAAGACTTACACTCTTCCCTGAACGATTTATATTTTTCAGAATCCATTGCTGGTACACTAAAGGGGACAAGAAATTCAGAGAACAGAAAGCCAAATCGCAGCCTTTGACAGTAATGTAAATGTTACATGAAACTTCTCAAGTCAAAAGAAAATCTGACATGATCATGACACTTATGTGGCATGAAATGAACATGGCATATAAAATAAATTGTACCACAATTGAATTTAACCTTTTTTTCTCTGTCATCTTTTTGTTTATAATAACTTTATTTGCGCTGACCATTGTTTCTCGTGAAACTGGTATTTCAGAGTTTAGTTGGATAAATAATATTTATATATTGGCGGACTGTGGACAGCACAAGATGTGTTTTATCCAACTAAACTCTGAAATACCAGTTTCACGAGAAACAAATTTGGTCAGCGCAAATAAAATAATTTGCTGTATGGAGTTTGCCGCAAATTTTCAGTAGCATTCAAATTAATTTGCCGCAAGTTTGCTGCAAGGATTGTGCCGCAAATTTGCTGCAAAGAGTTTGCAGCAACGTTGCGGCAGGGAGTTTGCTGCATATTTGCAGCAAGTTCACAAGAAACCTAATTTGCATCTGAAAAATGAACCACCCGCATATTTGCGGCAAATGTTTGCTGCAAATTTACTGCAAAGCTTGCGGCAAATTTGCAGTAACAGTTTGCGGGAGGCCTAAAATTTCGGTAAGGGTTATGACAACACACGCTTTACCTCATTAATTATGCACATATCTAATTCTGGGCAAGCGAATAGAGCTAGAGGTCTGATTTTTTGGCATATAGGGATTAATTAGCAATATGATTTTTTTTTCAAAATGTCACGTGACCTCGATGACCTTTGACCTTGATTATACATATATATGCATATCTCAGTAACCACAAGTTCTACACCCTCCAATTTTGATAGGATATTAGACCTTAAGATGTCACATCTTGTACCTCATTTATTATGTGCATATGTATTTCTTGGCTGGCCAATACTGCTAGAGGTCTGATCTTTTTTCCCGATTTAGAACCATAACTTAGACATGCCTCATGTGTTTCAAATTGGGAACAACGACATAGACCTATGTGCCCATAGATCTCAACATATACACTCCAGTGATACTTCTTAATGACCACATTTCCCTGCCCCATCAAGACTAATACTCCCCTATTTCAAGTGGGGACTATGTCATTGTCAATGACTTGTTGAGTTAATGGTTGTATCACAGTATTTGATATTTCTCATTCTTTATTTTTTCCATTTTTAGCTCCGCTGTCAGCGACGCGGAGCTTATCAAATAGGTTGATTATCCGTCGTCGTCCGTTGTCCGGCGTCCGTCGTCCGTCGTCGTCCGGCGTCCGTCGTCCGTCGTCGTCCGTCAACAATTGCCTTCTCCTCTAAACCACAAGTCCAATTGCTTTGAAATTTTATATGCAGTTCACTTGGGGTGACCTCACTTCAGTTTGTTCAAATCATGGTGAAATTTGCATATTTGTATTTTTGGGGCATTTTTTGGTGTTTTTGGTAAAAAATCTTCTTCTCTGAAACCGCTTGTCCGATTGCTTTGAAATTTGATATGCAGTTTTGCTTAGGGTGACTGAAACCAGATTTGTAAAAATGGTGGTGAAATTTGCATATTTGTATTTGTAAGGCAATTTTTGTCATTTTTGGTAAAAAAATCTTTAAATCTTCTTCTTCAAAACTACTGGTCAGATAGCTTTTATATTTGGTACATATGTCCCTAGGGATGATCTATTTCAAATTTGTTCAAATTGTGCAGAAATATGCAAATTTGCATTTTTAAGGCAATTTTTGCCATTTTTGGTCAAAAAATGTATTTCTCAAAAAGTACTGGTCTGATAGTTTTGAAATTTGGTATACAGGTTTCTATAGACGAACTAAGTAATATATATTGAATTTCTGATGAAATCTGTAATTTTGTATTTTTGGGGCAATTTTTGCCATTTTTGGTCAAAAAATGGGTATTTCCAAAACTACTCATCTGATAGCTTTGAAATTTAGTATACAGGTTCCTACAGATAAACTAAATGATATTTATGGAAATAATGATGAAATCTGCAATTTTGTAATTTTGGGGCAATTTTTGCCATTTTTGGTCAAAAATGTGTTTCTCAAAAAGTACTGGTCTAACAGCTTTGAAATTGGTACACAGGTTTCTACAGATAAGCTACGTAATATATTTTGAATTTCTGATGAAATCTGTAATTTTGTATTTTTTGGGCAATTTTTGCCATTTTTGGACAAAAAATGTGTATTTCCAAAACTACTTATCTGATAGCTTTGAAATTTGGTATACAGGTTTCCATAGATGAACTAAATGATATTTATTGAAATAATGATGACATCTGCAATTTTGAATTTAGGAGCAATTTTTCTCATTTTTGGTCAAAAAATTTTAGCCACTTTTTTCTGGCCACTGCATTGAGTTATCAAAGATTTCCACCTTCTTCATCAACATGTGTCAAAATAGTTATTCTGTACATAAACACAGCGGAGCTATATCGGCCGCTAGGTCGCTTGTATATTCTGAATAAATACATTAAACATATTTCACTGTCTCCAGTACATTATATTTAAGTATTTTCACTTCATGCACTTTATCGCTTTCACACATGTTCAAATATCTGACCAGAGAACAAACACTAAATAGTCCAGGATGGGATAAGTGTCATTGACGCTATTTTTATCAACAGTGATTGTGGACCTGTTCACAAGTAATCAGGCAGAGCAGAATAGAGGCCCAAAACTATCATAAATTTCAAATGAGATATGTCCATCTCATTTTACCAATGTACCTTATTGCTTTCCTTATAATGCTTCATGGTGATGTCTTGGATCTCAATATTTTGTGAAGATAGTTGATTCATCAGTGTATACATGGTTGAAAGTCAATTGGTACTGCAAATTTGCTTATATCCATATATGGAGAAGAGGTGCTTCAGCCTTATAAATATTCATGAGACAATCAGTTCCACTAATTTGTAGTATTGGTGATGCACATATCTGCATGATCACCCAAGTGGAAATAAATAATTGACAATAACAGATACAGCTGACGATTTTTGCAATAAATACTAATCTTTGGAATGGTTAGACTCAGAATCATGATGATAATAATAATAAATCTTGAGCAGTATGGTGTCCCAAATTTCAGGCGTTTTTTATAAGACAATAATTACATGGCGAAAGTCTTAAGAAATTGGATTAGAAAAGATGGTCAGCCAGCAATTTTACAGACAGTGCAAAATAATGAAAATCCAAAGGCATTGGAAATCACCCTGTCGTAGATAGCAACTAATCATAGGACTGTGGGTGTCTCTAATTTTTTTTAAGCTACACAGAAAATGAGCTTACTTTAAGTCTATTATGTTAAGTAAGTGGCAAATTTAGCTCGCCTGTGTCATATGTAAATGTAATAATAAATGGATGTTGAGGTTGATATCACAGTTGGTCATGTTTTTGGAAATATAATTTTGTGACACAAATACAATAGAGGTAATTAATAGTCTTGTAAAGAAGTTTACTATCACCAGTATTTTTTTAAAACTTAATAAGTTCTTGTTTTTCTCTATTGTTTTTAAATATCAAGAGTAGTGAAAGTAAGATATATGACGGCAAGCTGGTTTTTTCCATCGATATTATATTTTCTGTGACCATCGCAGGTACATTTGATTCATAAATAATGTCAGAAACATTCCTAGTTGATAGTCTGCAGGGAAATGCTTCAGCAGTAATGAATCAGCTACAGCTGCAGTGAATCAGAAGGCATTGATTTGAAATGGAATTGAGATAAAATGTTAAAGGCACAAGTGTTTGCCTTCCAGGAACTGTATTGACTGGAGCCAGACAAATCCTGAATGTCTTGCAGACTTGCTAATGGGCATTCTTCAACACTGAGGGTGCTGTGTATAGCACAACAATGGCTTTCTCACGGTTTGTATTGTAATACGGAACATCTGGTTTGTTCCCTTTTACATGATGTCTTTGATATCACATGAGTGCCGACAAGAAAGTGCTGATTAAATTGGACGTACATGCCACCCTGATATATTTGAGATAATGTCATCATAAGCCATGCAGACAATGATTAATTCACAGACTTTCGCTTTCATAAAGTACAAATCATATAAATCATTGCACTTCTGTTTGATTTCTCTGTACAATGTGATATGTGTAACACTCTTGAAATTGGTGCGGCTTTGCTGTCATATTGTATCTTTTTTCAGCTGATATGATTTCAATCATGAAATTTCATAAAACAAGGGAAGTTCATTTTCTGTTATGTTTAAGGACCTGAAAGTATACTGCTTTGATAATCACTTTTGAAAGCTATTGATCAAAGCACTATTATTAACAGATCTATTCAACACATGATGATTTCAGGCATTTTAATGTCAGTGAAAAATGGGCTGACTCAAGTGCACAAAGTATGCACATGCATATACTGTCACATCCAGATCTTGATAAATTTGTATTGTGTCGCCTGCATTGGATTTGTAAAAGTAAAACGTGTTTTGAATCATATAAACTGTGCAGAGTGCTGAATACAGTGTATGCTTGTGAATCATGTATTATACCTGCACTCTTTGTGAAAGTAAACTGATTTCCCTTGAATAGGATCAAAGAAATACCGTATACCAGATTTGATTTGGAAAATCAATTTACAATATTTAAGATAGCTTAGTATATTATGTGCTTGAGGAACAGATTGTTATATTTTAAATTTTTCAATACTTTTCTGTGCTACTGTTTCCCAGGATTCATTTTGAAGCATTTGGAATCCATGAAGGTGCCACTGAGTCTGTCTTGTTTTAGAGAAAATCTACTAATTCTTTCCCATTAGCATTACCAGTAGCACTGAGTTATTTGAATTTTGTATTTCCAGTAAATTTAGATAATTCCTTTCTCTTATTCCAAACTTTGTGTGGTAAATCTCATTTTTATTCCTGATTTGAAAGCGGATATTGGTTTAAAATTCATGTTGTTAATCAATTAATTACCTTGACTTTGGAGAGAATTCCAAGTTTCAATGCTTCATATATTGTTTGTACTCGAGCAGTATATAATCAGTTTTTGTCTGATCAAAAAGAGTTGAGCATTTTCACTCTCAATAGTATGAATATTGCCATACAGCAACATTGCTCCATATATCACTATCAACATGTCAATTGTAGAATGTACCTGTATAGCCAATTAACTGAATAATAATTGCTTTCTTCATTGTTTTTTTGAGAAAAAAATCAGGGAAAAATATCAAATATTTATGGTTGAATCTACAAAGACCTGCAGGTTACATATGAAAGGCTAGTCCTGCAGAGCTTGTTATCTCATGTGTCATAAATTTCTCTAGTTGTACGTATATCCCCTGTACATCCCATATAGCCCTAACAACTTAGATCTCCGGTATTACAGTAATGTAACATTTGTCAAATGTCATCCTCAGTATACATTGCTTTGTGGCCACACAAGGCATCAATTTTTTCATTTTAATGGTTGTAAAAATATTTACATTTTTTTATTCAGCTATTCCCGTGTTCAGAGTTAGTATTTTGTTTTGACTACATGTATGTGCGAATTTTATTTGCGCAATATAATCATTCTGAAAGCTCTTTCTACTAAATTTGCAATATCTAATTGTTCAGTGGAGCTAAAAATTGCGAATATGGTAGTGATAGCTATAGATCTCAAGCTGTGTAAATGATTTAGGAGTCACACTCAGCCATTTTATATGATAGAAGCAATTAAGCGATCTCCCATCACCAGTAAAGCGCTCTGTTGAAATAAACCAGGAAGTGTACTGACGTCAATAGGAAGGGGTTTTGTATCTGTCATTTATGCTGATCGTAAATGGTCTTTTGTAAATTTGTACCGGGCAATTTCGTCTAAGGATTGGATTCATTTGCGTACACTACTAGTAACGAGCTCTGAACAGTGATTCAAAGTGAGAGGGTTTTCTTTGAAATGGCTTAATTAGCTTATACAAACGTAATGAGAGGCTGCTAAATTACCTTCATTGTACTAAGCTTCCACAAAGCTATAAAACGCATAAAAGCTACTTGTTTTCAAAATTTTAGATTGCCATCTAGCCCTTTTGCATAGAGAAGCTGCACACTTCTTCATCGCTCCAAGATTTATTTAGGGCCATAATTGCCGTAAAACTACCTGCGTACCTTTCCCATATATTCAATTGCATTATAAGAAATTAATTCAGCAATTTGCTATACATTTGGTATTTATTCACTTTGTTTGTGTATGTAAGAATATATCCATATCTTTGAGTAACACTTAAAAATCTAAAAACTAACTTGTACAGAATCTTTGGGAATGCTAATCATTTAATGTGATACGTAACATTAATTATACGGCATGTACACATGATTTTCTGAGAATTTTCAGTAATCACCAATATTGTAGATATATTTCTAATTTTTACAGAACCCCTTTATAACTTTTTGAGAAAGTTTAATCTCCTTTAAAAAAATATGTGCATTGATTGCAGATGCTTGATGATTACCTCAAGTCTAATATCATGTGAAAATTGTTGCCTCTATCACAAGTATTATATTTCCCACTTAATTTCTAGCAGCTGTACCGGTATATGATATTAATAGTGTCTAAGAAGCTATCAGCAGTGCCATTGAAGGCCTGTGAAGCATTTGATTGAACTTGAGTGGCTTAATTGCATTTGTTTAACCCTTTGCACCCTGACCCCCGGTGGTACTCTATGACGTCATCGGACATTTATGTCCGAGCCGGGTTCAAAGGGTTAATTAACCTAATTCACTGCCTTAATCACCATTGATCACAACAGGCTTTTAATACCCAAATCAGGGTGGAGAGTTGGTTAAATTTGCAGACTAATTAAAGACGCCAATAATTTATCACAAAGAATAAACAATTAATTTGTAAAAAAATAATTACTTATAGGTTATTTTGAACAACCAAAGTAAAGTATGTGTATAGTTGTGAAAACAAAATAAGTCATAAATGAGTCATAATGCTAGGACTAGTATATGTATAACAGAGCTGTTACAAAATCTTCATTACAGATAATTGAAAAATACCTAGATGGAATGTTATACAGCATTAACAAAAGAATTTAAGCTAAGTTTGGTTTTCAAATCAAATTGCACAAAAAGGTTGCAGAATCTACTGTAATCTCTCTGCCTGCATGCACGTCTTCATATGCATACCCACAGGAGTCGAGATCTGTACACGCTGAGCTACTCCAATATTAGCTGTGCAAATGTCAGGGGTCTCATTGATAACTGCCCATTTTCAGACAGGCAAGAAGTCCCTGTAGGTGGCTATGTACAAGCCAACTGTCTGCTTTCTTTCAGTTGTAAAGATATCAAATCAGTATTCCAACAGGTATCCCTGATGTTTGAAGACATGCTGTCAGACAGAAATTACATCTGAGATGTACATGTCAGACATGCATGAAGCTGATGAGCTGTACCCTGTTGATTGATTGTGGTCCAGCCAATTCATTGCTGCAAAGGAAAGAGTGTATCAAATACATGTTTTAATTGATCATGAGATAAAGATGAATGAATCAACCCGTAGAAAACTGAACGACTTATCAAGTAGTTACTGTGTAGTGATTAGGTCTGTACCGACCCAAAACGACCTATTTTTGGGAAAATAAGTGGTTGGAACTTCATACTATACATAATACTTATTTTGTGATCGTACATACCTAATTGTTTTACGTCCGGAGAGCATAACAACTTATTTTGTTATCTACTTGGTCAAAATAAACAATTACGTTTAATTTCCTACAGACTTATGTTGTTTTGGGCCGGTGTCGCGTATTTTAAGTCTGCAAAATAATACGCTGCATATTCGGAAATGTGTGATAGCTGATTTTGATTTTGAAGTTCAACAAATTGTGTGAAAAAAACTACCATTTGACTTTGATCGGTACAGAAAATCAATCACTGACTTTTTATGTACGTTTTGCGAATGATCATTCTCATTGAAAGCGTAACTGTTTCTACAGAAAAAAGACAAAAATTGAAAAAACGATCAGACAGTTCGTGTCCGTGTCGGCTACATGGACGATCTGCCAAAAACGCTTTGCGAAAAATGAACGTTGAGCTCGACGTAAAATATGGTTGAACTTAATTCACGTGCATTTCTCCCTTAAAAGCCTAGTCTTTCAAAGAACTGCTACTAAAAAATAAACGTATATCTGGTTCTTTTGTGTTTTCTTACCGAGCCCTTTCAAACATGAACTACGAGTCCGATCACAGAGTAGATTGAATTAAAGCTTACGACTACGTATGATGCCAGGTAGCTATCCCAGCATAAGCATAGTTTCAACATCGACTCACACCGGACGTGCGCGATGAAAGTCATCATCGAGCCATTTTAGTTTGTAAGTCACGAGACTTGTATGTCGGGGACGTTTTTGCGGAGCGTTGTGATGATCTGGTAAAGGTTTGCATGTAATGGATTTTCTGTCGTTTTAGCTTTTCAAAACGCGAGCTCGCATAGCTCAGATAGCTGTGTTCGATCACGTTGCCAGCTGGCAGCTGGCTGAGTGCGTGGGTCACATGGGTCATCAGACTTTGAACCCAGGACTTTAGAATCACGCCTGATGATGTCATAGATCATGTGAAGACTTCTTTATATATGATTGGTCAGATTATTGTAGATCATGTGAAGATTTCTTTATGATTGGTCAAGTTGCCAAAAGGTCACGGGTCAAATCCTAAGCGGCAAATTAACTGATATGCACTGGTGGGACGTTAGGACGTTTTGAGTGAGAGAGAAAATCGTCACCTCTTTCGCTCTGATTTTGACACAGTTTCGCGTAAAATTACCGTAGGACATAATCATTCAGGGTATGTACAGGTTAGCTATGAATTTAAAACCAACAAACAGCGTTTACGATGCGTTGATGGCCCTTGGATGACCGATTCTGAGATCGACCGCGATATCGTCCCGTAGAACACGAACACAACCCATATGCATAGTTCGATCGAAGCATGGAGGCAGGAGAGACCGAAGAGATTGTTTAAAAATTCGGTAAGTAATTTCCAATACGCCTTATCCACGAGTTGTCTCTGTAATTTTCGCAGTTTTCACTTCTTTAGTCACGCTATATTGATGTCATTCTTGGCGAACCCTGTTCAAGTATACGAAACGAACGGACGGTGTTGGCAAAAATTAAACCATGATCATGGAGGTTGGTACCTCAATAGACAGTGAAGTGTTACTCCACACTGTCACTGTCTATCTCTGTGCGTTAATTACAAGGAGAGTTGTAGTAACGAATAGAGCCAGGCTATTATCTGTTATTTTTACTCATTGATTCAAAATTTTGACCGGATTGATGATATACAACAGATACTCATATATTTTTATTATTTAAACTTTGACCTGGTTTTAATATTATAAAGGGATACTTTTTGATTTACATTTCTTCTGTTTGAGATGTGCTGAACCCCAATCACCACCGGTCAGTAGTTGTAGTTTGGAATGGTGTGTCACTAATCAATGGGGAAAATGAGGCTGAAAAGCAAAGATTTGGTAATCACAACGAACATAATTTATAGATATGTCATGAGTGTTTTTATCAGAAGGTAAATTATTTTATATCAATTATTATAATTCATTTAAGCACGTGAATGGTCTTTCCATGAATTTTTATATTAAGGATAGTCGACGAAGTACAAGCAATTTCACTCTCCACATGATGTAATGACATCCTTGTCTGTTATTTATCATTTTTATTCTCAGTGTATCTATGGGCAAAGGCCAAGAAGCTGAACAGACCAACGTGAAGTTTCAGAACAAGATCGGAAAGACATGATATAAGGATCGCAGGATTTAAGGATTTTGATAATGTGAACAATCAAATGCAGACTTTAAGACGTGTTCTGTTGGGTTTTTCACATGAATCTCCCCTTCCACTATGAAATAAAGAGCTTACAAACTTGACATCAGAGAACTGCTTCTAGTGTTGTCTTGTTGCTTCTTGTGCTGTCTTGTTCCCTATGTTGAGGTAAGACTAATTTTTAGTTTCTTACATGGCAAGTCTATAATCCACTACAGTTCATTACAATATGATTCTGAACCGAGTAAATTGTAATGGGTGGAAGTATTGGTGAAGGCTACTATGTACACTGTCCCATGAACTCTGCTGGAAGCTGCCCTCTGTCTTGGGTATCACTGTCCATTTTTCAGTTGTTGACCTGGTATATCAAGTTTAGAAGCATGATAATTATGATCATACATAAAATGTTGGATGTGGCTGCATCACTGTTGTCAATTCCTGGTTTTGCAATTTTTTCATGCATCGAGACTTGAATATATAGGCATCATGTATGCTAATTTTTAAGAACATACATACTTATTGTCAAGAAGTATGTATATATGCTAATATATGTAAATTTTACATACCAATTTTACCTGCTTATATATGCTAATTAATATATGTAATTTTACGTACCAATTTTACCTGCTTATATTTACGCGCTTTAAGTATGTATTATTAAGTGGTTATGCTAATTTTTAGGTCTGTATGGCCGATGCCTACCTAGCTAATTTACATTTTTCGGCCTATACACATACTTAGTAGTATGTACAGACCTAACTTTGGCCATAGACAAAAGGAACAAGTCTGTAACGAAACAAGTAGGTATCTGCCACAAAAACAACTTATATACAGACTTATTTACAGACTTATTGATAACTTAAATAAGTATGTGAGTTTTATAAGGGAATCCAACTCAGGCTTTTCATTATATGACTCGTCATTTTTTCATAAAAAGACTGGGTCACATTTCTAATCCCATTACTTGCCCTGTGGAGAGGTTCATCAGTTAATCCATTTAAGTGACCCAAACATTAAAGATTACAAGTGGACCCTATAAAAATTTACTCCAATAACATCAGTTGTACTGACATGTTTAGTTAAGTTGATGTGAGGGTTTGGTGACTTGACCTGAAAGCGTACATAACAGCAAGGTGTGATCTTTGTGACCCTCTTGGTATCAATGATGGTTTTTGTGCTGATTTGGTATGGCCAATTCTCCTACAAATGGCTGAAGTGTAACTAATTGATGCAATTTGTGGAAAAACTGAAGAGAAAATACTCATCCATAAAACAAGACTAAGTATTTAATATATTTGTTGCGACTAACTGGTAGATCTGCTCATGTTGCACTAACAGACACTATATCTGACTATTCTTTCATTGAAATTAATTAAACCACTTGTCTACGATAATGAAATTGCCTATTTATAAAATGTAATGGTCATTGCAAGGTAATATGAAACACTTGTTTTAAGGATCAAAACTGCCACTTGATTCATCATTTAATGAATTCATATTGAAAAACGTCTGAACACTGTCTTGCTTATTCCTGCTACAAATCTTAAACTGAGAAAAAGGTAAAAATTGCAGGGCATATGGGATCAAACTATTCAATGGAGATGAGAAAAGCTTGGCTTAAGGTAGTATGTACCTCAAATGTGAAAGACTTAAACTTTTGCTCAAATTTTCCTGAATGGAATCTTTTAACCATACTCTTTCAAAACCAAGAATAAAATGTGGGACACCATGCAAATTCTGGTGCTAGAGAAACAAATTACCCAAGATTACGTGTCTTGCTCGTCACCAAAATTATGACTGCTTGTCATGCTCAAAAGTAAACCCTACCAATATTTTAATCTTGGGGAAACTGAATGCATTGTAGTCAAAATGTGATATTTGGCAAAAACATGTACATGCAACACCGTATACCTATTATGAATTCAAGAGTGCATTTAGTTTGGTAAAGTATTGATCAATTTAAGATTAAAAAGAATTTTCATAATTTTTTTTTCCCGATTTGGTCATTTCCGCTCAATTTTTATGATTGAAGGCAGATAAATATTTGCACAACACTTGATGAATTTGTTGTGACTGCAATACGAATAACTTTTGAAGTGAATTTCAATTTTGTTTGATTTGTCCATTTTATTTGGATTTGAGTTATTCAGATCAACTATGTTATTTCCATACTTTGCCATTCACTATAAATCAGTCAGGTTATTTTATTACAGTCAGAAAGCTAAGTCAAGTTATTTTATTGTAGTCAGAATATATTTCTTATACACAATTTATCAGATTATTTAAATTTTAAATTACATATGGAATGGATTTTCATATGTGTAATGTGTGATCTGTTAACATGGTATAATAATGGATTCAAGGGAGCCACACACTGTTTTAAAAAAATATCTACCTGTTGGCTGTAGCTTTTACAGCTTAAGGTACTTCGTGCTTTGAAAGTGAAAGACTTAAACTTTTGCTCAAAGTTTCCTTCAGGAATCTTTTAACCATTCCCTTTCAAAATCAAGAATAAAACTTGCAGTAACCGTGCAAATGTTTGTTCTAGGGAAACAAATAACTCAAGCTTTACCGATTTTGAAAATTCAAAATGGCAGTCATCCCTGTGTTAACTCTATTGAGAAGAATAATTTCTTAGCTATTGTTAGCTAATCTATAGAAGCTATTGGGATGGGTTTCCGTCCGGCATCCGTTGTCAGTCTGTATGTATGTACCGGTATGTATGTATGCATGTATGTCCGTTTGTGAGGATGTCCCTCTACTCAAATATCTTGAGAACCGCAGTACTTACAGATTTGATATTTGTTGTGTAGATGCAAAATATGATTGGGAAAAACTGTATTGTTTTATCTTTTGATATTATAAAAATATGCAAATTAGCGCAAAAAAGGCATTTTTGGTAAAAAATCTTCTTCATAATCACTGGTCAGACAGCTTTGATATTTGATATTCAGGTTTCTATTGATGACCCAACTTAGATTTGTTCAAATTGCGATGAAATATGCAAATTGGTATTTTTAAGGAATTTTTTTGTCATATTTGGTCAAAAATTTATTTCATCAAAACCTCTTGTCTGACAGCTTTGATATTTGGTATACAGGTTCATAGGATAGGGATGATCAAAACATGATATATTCAAATTATGATGAAATCTACAATTTTGTATTTTTGGGGCAATTTTTGCCATTTATAGTCAAAAACGTTATTTCTAAGAAAGTAGTTGTCTGATGACTTTGATATTTGGTATACAGGTTCCTACAGATGAACCAAATATGATACATTGGAATTTTGACGAAATCTGAAATTTTGTATTTTTGGCGTAATTTTTGCCATTTTTGGTAAAAAAGTTATTTCTCAAAAGTACTTGTCTGATACCTTTTAAATTTGGTATACAGGTTCCTAGGGGTTGTCTTAGTGTGCTGTATTGAAATGTGATGAAATCTTCAATTTTTGTATTTTTGGGTCAATTTTTGCCATTTTTTGGTTAAAATCATTGTTTATACTTAATTTTGTATCCATATCTATAGTAGCTTCAGGGTCATTGGCCCTTTGTTTGAATTTCAAAAAACTTAGCTGTTGAAAAGCTTTCATTCACCAAGAGCTTTAAAATGAACCCTCAGAAGTGGTATATCAGAAAAGATTGGAAAAGTTTGAGAGTCCAAATTTGTGTCTCCGAGGCAAGGTCTATCATAAAAAAACCAATGAGTTATCCTTGAAAGCTGCTCATAATGTCAAGCCAAATTTTATGATGATTACACACAGTGATTAGGTTCATTGCCATTAGAAAAAGGCTCAACATTGATGATTTTGACAGGAATAATTTGAAACTTTATCATTAAACAAACCACCTGTTGATGATTTGCTGCCAGTACGTGTTTGAAATACTGTGTGTTTTTTAAGTGTCACACAAAGGATTGCGTGAAAGTATTGAAACTTGGGCAGCTGTTTTAATTACAAAGTAAATGTCAGTTAATTGCAGTGTGACTGATACAGGGTATATGAATCACATGAAATTTTTCCTGCTCAAGCACAACTCATTTTAAATTTTACTCTGCATTAAGGTGGAATGCAATTTTGGGACAGATATTTGGACTTTCAAAATTTAACAATTATTTTCTGATTTCCTACTTGTTGGGCTCATTTAAAAGCTATTGAAGGATAGAAACATTTTTACCATCTTAGTTTGTTAAAAATTAAAAATTAAAAACGTGGATGATACTTTGTATCAAAAGTGGATAATTAATGCAAGGTTAAAACAGGTTTGTTTGAGAGTTTGATATCACTTGCATGCTGTACAAATAAGTACAACAACTTTCACAGCTGAATTCAACAATTTTAAGTGACGTAAGGAACACTTACCTTTTGTGTACATGAATTTCTTTAATTTTGCTTCTGTGTTCTTTCTGTTTATGTTGTTTGTGACCTTTGTTCAAAGAACTTTGAATAAATATTAAAGTTATCTATATGGATTTAATGAACCCTTTCACCTCATTTGCCTGCACAATAGATCCCAAGCAATTGAAAACAAAGGGGTTTCTTCAGTCTCTAAGGTGTGAAAAGGGTAATGTTTGTCTTCACAAAGCTGTGGCATATACTGTAGCAAATGGTTATGATGAAACATACACTATCCACAAATGTCAGAGTGCAACATGTAGTATTCATGTGCAACACAACTGAGCTCTGCAGAGGTAGGTGCAGATATCAGTGTTTAATATATACAGTATGTCTGTATATAAAATGATTCATTACAATCCAAGGTTTCAAAAAGTAGCAGATATGATACAACCATTGAAAGCTCTGTACAGGATCTGATATCTTACGGTACTCATTATTGACATGAACAGTATCTGGAAATCTGACCTATATTGCAGTTCTGACAATATAACCTTGCAAGCTCAGTCTCAGACAGAGTTACATGTATTAAGTCATAGTCATGTCTTACAGTATAAGTATCTCTAGAGGGAATTCTATGCATGTTGCAAAAAAGGTATTAAGTTTGGCACAGACATGTAGGGACTGATAAGATGTACTGAGTAACTCATTAATCCCAATCAAATATTTGTATCTCCCTCTCAAGTGTCTTCATTAATATTGTCATAAAGGGCTGAAGCTACCCAATAAACTTTCCAACCTGTGATTTTTAAAACCGAGTAAATGTTGGGTATATGAAATAAATAATAAAGTCACAGTACTACTGTAGTAGAAGTGAAATCTGATATATTTAAAAAAAATGATCTGAAAGGTACACTGTATCTATTTTACATCATAAACAATTGATATAAAATTGTAACATACTGGTAGACTATGCCATATAAGTTACTATGGTTCAGTTTACTTTACACAAGGTGACATTTGTTTCAGCAATTTGTTTAAAAAAGGAGATTACTTCTCTGGTGTCATAATCTGAAGTAGATCCTACAACATTTAAACAGATCCATTTTTGGTTGAACCGCATTAATTAATCAACAGAAATATGCAAAAAAAAATGTTGCAACATGAGAAATCCAGTGGCCCTATATGGCAAGGCCATGGTGTCAAAGCTAATTCCTGTCAATATTCAGCTGACTAAAGATTAAGGAAAGATATCCATAATACATGATGCAGCAGGGTTCATACGAGTAGTGATGGAGGTTTAACTGAGAGACAGTGAATTCATGCATTTAGCGAGGGTCACATCATTCAGTCACCATTGATGATGGTCCACAGCAGGGTAACCCAATGAAACCATATTGATTCAAAAGTTAATCACTTAAGTCAAGCATTTATGCAATATTCTGGATGGATGTTGGAAGATGGAGAGGAAATATGCACAATTGCAGCCCAGACAGAATTATGAATGGAATTTTCCAATGAATATGATACAGAATGGAAATGACAGGCTGACTTTGCAATTACATGCAGATACAACGCTTAACAGGCAAGCCTTGCCACTTCGATGCCTTGTATGCATGTTTTTTTACACACACTAAACGTTTTCATATCATTAACAGGAAGGAACCTAATGACTGGTCTGGTCGTAAAGACATTAGTTTGCACCCCAGACTGGTGATAGTAATCTGTCTCAAGGCTTACATGTCAGATATATTTCGGTGTCGGTTTTCTGTTGTTTATCCTGTACAAACAATCCAGTTGTTGAAACTGATGGTACATAAGAAGATTAAGTGTATAGCTTTACAGTTGTGGTGTGATGTACCACCTGTGACAGTGAGATATAGAGAGATAATAGCTATAACTTTTAAGATTTTTACACTATTTGTCTTTTAAATGTCAACCACAGGTCCTTTATGATGTAACTTCCTGCCCAATTTCTGATGACAAAAACATTCAGTTTTTCAAGTCAGCCTGTAAATGTATAGAGTGCGCATTATTGCTATTGTTATACTATCCTTTAAAAGGTTTATATGCAGTTAGTTCATGTTACATAAAATCTGACTAATACAGGATGTACGTCTAGTAATTATAAGTGAACACATGATGATTGACACTTACTGCAGCAGATGAACAGGATGGTTGACCCAATTTGCAGCTTGTCATGTCCAAATTCTCATGTTCAATTGACAATTGACTACTATTAGAAGACTTGCCAGAGCTGAAATCCTTCTCTCAATTTCGCTTTTCTCAATTAGTTCAAAAACCTCAGAATGGTTACTTAATGTATTACATGCAAAAATATCTTTGATGATAGTTTCTGAAAACCAACCTGTTATTGTCTACCTGTAAAGGATTCCTGATGATTTTCCAACTAAATATAATCTAAAAATTTAAATTTGCTTTTTGCAGTAGTTTTACAGTGAATTTGTAGTAAAGACTTATTCTGTCATGACAGATGGCAGATTTGTTCACCATTTGTTTTTAATCCCATATTACCATGATTTATCTTCCCTTAATAATTAACATAAAATTCTGTTTTCAGGGTATACACTGCAGTAAACATGCTAAGTTAGATGGTGATGACCAAAAAATTACCTAAAATGTCCTAAAAATTATTATTCTATTCATTTTTGCAGAATTCTGAAGATGAGCTGTGCATAGTTTGTGGTGTATTTACAGGAACAGAACTGTATCCCTGCAGAGTCTGTGACAAAGTTTATCATGAAGGGTGCCTTAGTAAAATTGGAAAACTAAATGATTCAATATCTCTTAGGATGATAGAAAAAGCTAACACAGTGGTTGGATGGAGCTGTCATGAATGTGTAAGTATAATAATATAAAAGTAGTTTTAAGCACCACATACTCCCACTGTTGATGTCCTTTCCATTCGTTCATGATTACTCTACCCTTAAAGAGTAACCGTGATTAGTTCAAATCTATTTGCCAAAGTTAGTTTCTTGTTCTACTGTAGTTCCAAGGCCAATGTTTAAAGGGCAGGTGTTCAACTTTTTAACACAACGTCTATTTGTGTATCCTGTCCAGTAACATCGTTGGTAACTGCTAAGTCTTTGTCGAATTCATTGATCAGCAACAACATTGCGTATTGTACACAAAGCATCATTGTTCTTTAAGTATAGGATAAAGCCCGAGTACGAGGGCTCTTCTGGTATATAAAGTCCAACCCAACGATAAAATGTCGAGGCCGCAGGCCGAGACATTTTATCGTAGGGTTGGACTTTATATACCAGAAGAGCCCGAGTACGAGGGTTTTATCCGACTTAAAAACTATTGCCCCTAACTGATATATTTTCGTTTTCAATGTGTTTACGTCAACCGTCCCCTTTGTCAATGTAACATGTTTAGGATATGAATTAAAACTTTTTATTTGTGAAATAGCCTTCCAATGAAATGGAACATCCTGTAAATGCCCTAGGGCACAGCACATTTTGTGTTGCAGCTGGTTTCCGCTGTGTTACCAAATTTGAATATTAAAACGTACCAGATGTCTACAAAATATGACATTCACTTTTGATTGGACAGTACTTTACTTCGGCGCTGTCATTCGTTTCTTGAATTTGGTGACCAAGGCTTTACCAATAAATAAAACACCCTGAATTGAGCACTTTGATTGGTCAATCAACAGTAGATAGTTTTTAAGTTATGATCTCTGTGCAAAACAATTGCTCTAGGACCAAGGAGACATTTTGTAGAACAAAATGAAACTTTTCAAATTGAAAATTACAGCTACAATCCATGCATTCAGAGTCTTGATAAACTCCTTGCTGTCAGGTAGCGCAATTGCACTTATAGAAAACAAGATGTGCACAATATTACATCAGTGTTACCTCAGCTTTTAAATGCTTGATTTTTATCATAAAGAATATATGTACCAGTGAAAGACTGCCTACTTTGAATTTAACACCAGTCTATTTCTTTTCCGGGATAACTCCTCTTTCCTGAAATAAAGGTATTTCTTGATTTTAGTTGCTTGATCATCAAAGTAACCTGTTTATGAACCAGTATATGCATGATAGCTATTGAATGATGACTTAAAGGCGCTTTTGGCAATCCCTGGGATCGTATTTGTTCTAGTATGTAAGAGGATTGTGGAGGTGTGATAGCCTATTGTTTCCACTGAAATTATAATCTAGTAAGTAAATTTTCAGAAGAGACAATCTGGTGCCAACACAGGCCTTTAAAAATCACAGAGATTTACTACCAAGTTTTCAACTCATCCGATCATAAACAGTGCTCTGCAAGCTTGTAAAAATGCCTTTAGGAGATCAGTGCCAGTATTCTTGCATTGCACAATGTTGTGACAGTTACGCTGAAGGCTGTTGGATCATTGAAGGTCTTGAAGATCACTTCAAGTTCAGCAACCAGCTGATGTTGATTTTGTAATCAGTGCAAAAAGCATGCTCACTGATCTGCATATTAATACAGGTTTCATTATGCTCTCTCTGCTACAATACGTATCCATAGTAGTTGCACCAAAAAATAAACCAAGACTTCCTTTACCTAGATGCAGGTTTCACCAGCACAGCTGGTGCTACTAGAAGCTGTAATTGTGTCATTATGATTTATTACAGGAAAATCTAAATTCCTTGCTGCGAGATGATGAGATGTTTGAACTTATGGATGCTTTTGAAAAGTGTGATGTTGATTCTGGTGAGTAAGAAAATTAATGTTGACATGAAATGGCAGTGCATAATTTTCATGGTTTCACTTTAATTGACTTAGAATACACATCACAATAAAAATCTGAGAATACCTGCAGGCAATGGTGATATACAATTTCTGACAGATCTGTGTGGTTTTATTAAATACTGCCAGATATAAATGAGGAAGGAAATGGTTATCCCAGCCTGTTTTAGTATCTCTGAGTGAAATGAATACAAATATTCATTACTGCATCAGATCTCTTCAACTGTGTTCATGGTTTGCCTGCTCGTAGAACATTCTGGAAACTATGCAGTTGAGTTGAGAAAGTGTGGAGAAGTGAAAATGTGACAAATGCAACAACTGATACACTTATATACACTCTGGTCTTTTTCACCTTATTATTCCTTTGAACAGTGTTTTTATCTTAATCATTCAACTTCTGACTATTGTATCCACTGCTAGTTAATTAGTCCCCGCGGACGAAGTCCGGCGGGGACTTATAGATTGGGTCCCGTCCGTGTGTCCGTCCGTCCGTCCGTCCGTCCGTCCGTCCGTCCGTCATCAACAGTTTCTCAGACACTGCCAAACCAATTTTGTTCAAACTTGGCACAAAGGCATAGCACTATGACCTACAGATGCACATCGATTTATTTTGCGATACGATCCAATATGGCCGCCAGGCGGCCATTTTATTACAATATTTTCATGTACGGAGCCATAACTCAGACATGTTTCAACCGATTTTATTCAAAGTTGGTACAAGGACATTGACCAATGTCATAGATATGCATGTCAATTTGTTTTGTGATATGATCCAATATGGCCGCCAGGCGGCCATTTTATTACAATATTTTCATGTACGGAGCCATAACTCAGGCATGTTTCAACCGATTTTATTCAAAGTTGGTACAAGGACAATGACCAATGTCATACATATGCACATTGATTTGTTTTGTGATACGATCCAATATGGCCGCCAGGCGGCCATTTTGTTTCGATTTTTTCATGTACAGTGCCATAACTCAGGCATATCTCAACCGATTTTATTCAAACTTGGTACAAGGACATTGACCTATGTCATATATATGCATGTCGATTTGTTTTGTGATACGATCCAATATGGCCGCCAGGCGGCCATTTTATTACGATTTTTTCATGTACAGCGCCATAACTCAGACATGTTTCAACAGATTTTATTCAAAGTTGGTACAAGGACATTGACCAATGTCATATATATGCATGTGGATTTGTTTTGTGATATGATCCAATATGGCCGCCAGGCGGCCATTTTGTTATGATTTTTTCGTGTACAAGCCATAATTCAGGCATATCTCAACTGATTTTATTCAAAGTTGGTACAAGGACATTGACCTATGTTATACTTATGCACATTGAATTGTTTTGTGATACGATCCAATATGGCCGCCTTGTGGCCATTTTTTTTACGACTTTCCATGTCCTGAACAATAACTCAGACATGTATCAAGCAAATTTATTCAAAGTTGGTACAAGGACATTGACTTATAGTATACATAAGTACATTGATTTGTTTCTCGATATGGTCTGATATGGCCACATGGTAGCAATTTTGTTATGGTTTTTTTCATGTCGAGAGCCATAACTCTAGCAAGTCTCAACTGATTTTATTCAAAGTTTGTACCTGGACATTGACTTATGTAATACATATACGTGTTGATTTTTTAAACAGTAAGATCAAATATCGCTGCATGGCGGCAAATTTGTTACGATTTTCTCATGTACTGAGCCATAACTCAGACATACCGGTATTTCCACCAGTATCATTCAAAGTTGGTACAAGGACATTGACCCATTTTCATACATGCTCGTCAGTTGTTTCACGTCATGTAGCAGTATCATGTCAATTATTGAAGTTTCATAATTAGGTTGATATGTCAGAAATACTGCATCAAATTTCATGAAACTTTGTACAGATGTTAAGCTCACATTGCTTTAACAGTGAAAAAGACATTTATCAGTGTCATTTTAATTAATTTGTAATTGCATATGTAATGAACTTTCCTAATTAGAGTGATATATCCACAAATACAACGTCAAATTTGATGAAACTTGATACAGATGTTGATCTCATAGTGTTGTAAATACTACATTAAACTTTATGAAATATGGTACCGGTTATTAGTGTTAGGATAGAATGAAAAAATGTTTTGCAACATCCTGTCAACTAATTCCCAGTTGACTCATTTAATGACCTTTAGGATAGTGGCCTACATTGGTTTTATGTTTTTCATCACCATGGAACTCATTCTTGGCCATTGAGTGCCATCTGTATCAAAGTATTTTTATCACAGAACCTGTAATCAAAGTACCCATTAGCAAGCGGGGACTGGGTCATCAACGATGACTTGTTGGAATATAGTTTAATGTTTACTATACACGAATAATGTACTGCCTTAGAGATTAATAGTCTGTACCATGTTTGTTTATGGGACAATCGTTGTAAAACTGCTACAATATGTGGCATTGCAAATACATAGAGTGTGTGATCGTAATGATTATAAATTGTGTACATTTGGCATTTGTCAGGCAAGATATTTGCTTTACAAATTCTTATAGTACTACCCAATCAATTACCACAGATATCAATATAAGCTCACAAATATTGTGTATCTGATTTAATACACTGACTTCAAGTATTTACCGGGTATGCTGAAAGATTGAAACCTTTGCAGTTATTTCCATGATTGTATAAAAGATAATGTCATGAAAGGTACTGCAAATGACAACAGGGAAATAGAGCACACAAGATTTTGAAAAGCCGATAACCTTTTGAATATACAGCTAAGATGTGGGTATCATGTATGAGGCAATGCTGATGTTTCCCACAGAATGAGGCTACCAATCTTACTCAATGTGTAATACCCTAATCAGAAGACAAGCTATCATGTCATTGTACTGATTACAACACCAGACTGGTTCACTCTCATATAATACAGTGTAACTGAACATGCATTTTTAATAACGGAAAGACAATCCATTATCCAGATTGTATCTGGTTGACAAACTGTCTTGGAGAATGTTATCTCTTAAAGATTCTTTGTGAGTCCTACATTTTCCCACAGCAGATGACCTCAATTCGAAAATCTTCCTCATCTTAAAAGTTTTGCATATTAAGTCCCTCATGCTCATCAATAGTGAGGAATCTAATGGAAATAAACATACCACTGGACCATGAGGTTGTGGAAAATTGATGATCGGAATCAAAGCTTGACTTTAATTCCTCATCAAGCTTTTGCCTAAGTGAGATAACCTTTCTTGGGGAAATATCCAAATTTGAAGTATGCAGAAGAAAATTACTCAGTAGCGTGATTAATGTAACAATTATATGTCCTCAAGCATCTATAATGTATCATGCCCTTAGGTGGTAAATTATTCATAGATATTGCAATATCTAGTGAGAGGGAAGTGTGATTTTCCCTCGCCAAGTTATCGCCCCATATCTCTTGATTTTGTGCCATATCCTTTGTAAAGTTGACTGTCATGTAACTTGGCTCATATGACACACATGCTGATATTACACAAAATCAAGTGTCATGCTGATTGTCTTCAAACTCGACATGAGAGGCAGAAACATAACATATGATATTACAGAATAAAATCGTAGTCATTTTTTTGCAAAGATTTGAATATCACAGATGCCAGAAAGCCAGTACATTACATTAGTGTTTTATTTTCATGATGTCCAGAAGCATCGTCATAAACATGTTGTACATATAGGCAATGAAATGAAAATTATTTTATGTATGTGGTCTCTACACCAGTTGATTTTAAGTTCCACTGTACAGTACATGTATGTGGCATGTTAGCCCGACGAGATTTTCTTTTAATCTGCACCAGCTACTGTCAGTAAAAATATTACCATCCATTCAAATTATGTATCTGTATTGTCTACAGTATTTTACTGACTGACAAAATCTCTATTATCATAAGAAAGTAAACCTGCGGTTCAAATTATATGGATTATGACTATTTCGAAAACAGCCTATTTTTGTAAAAATACTGTCTTCCCAACATTTCAATGGATTAGATTAAAGCATTGTAAAAATTGATTGGCAAATGGTGCCAAAAGCAAATCAATAGCTCACTTCCAAGACTGGAGTCATCATAAAGTGTGAATGCAGCTCGTTTTCTTTGTTATATCACCTGTCTCAAAATTTGTCAAGAAGATTCTGGAAGTGTTTTATTTGCTTTCACCAGCTTAAAGTCATGCATTATAAAAGATGTAGATGCAAGCGTACAAGTCATTTAACAAGGAAATGTGTACCATCTGCATGATCAATTAATACTGATCTTTTTGGGTTTACAAAGATGGTTTCAAGAGCTTCTCTTTTTTACGTAGCTATTAGTGATACGAATTAAACCATTGGTGATAATGAAGACTTCTGCAGATTTGAAATGCAATCTAAGATGGTAGAGATAACCCAATTGTGGTCAATATTTAGTCTTCAATTCATAAGTGACAGCCAGTGTGTGTCAAAAAGATTTTGACAATGTGTATCCAAATTGATCTTCTCAAAGTTAAAAAAAAGACAGCATATGGTATCTTGAATATAATAGGCTTGGAACGCATAGGGAGTTAGACTAATAAAGTAGAGCAATCAATGTGGTAAGACTCCCAAAGAGAAGCAGCACACCAGCTGATGATTTTAATACCAGATGGTTGCTTATCTAACCATATTTCAGTATCTTAAGATCTATGTCCATTTTTACATTTGCTGAAGAGGTTTTGTCTGTCAAAATCCCTGGTTTCCGTCATTATAATTGTTGGGATATCAGCACTACCTTCAACTTTGAAATGATGTATTTCACCAATAGATTCAAACATAACATCAACTGAATTTCTCCGATACAAGAAACAGTCTTATCGGGAAGCAGAAGGAAAAGAAATGAGCTCTGAGCAGGAAGAAAAGGAAATGGAGATGTTCCGACTAATGGATAAGGATAAAACTGGATATCTCACTTGGTGGGAGTTTCTAAATCATGAGTCAGCCCGTCGCTTAGCAACAAGATCAAAGGTATTGCAGAGCTGTCATCAACAGAGAAAACTGTTGGTTATGTAATTATTTTGAGATAGAATGTGCCTTGAGGATAGTGAATCAAACTCTCAAATCTTTCTAACAGTTTTCTGATCTACTGTTTGTGTGGGCTCATTTTGAAGCTCTTGTAACATTAGCAAACTTTCTTATTTATGTGAATTTGAAAATTTAATTGTTTGCAATTTGCGAGGCATATGTGATATATTAAAAATGACAATATACGTCTTAATATGATCAAAATGGACTATGATTATTTTACACAGGTGTTTGTGCAGTGTTATCTGTTTAGATATTGACTGATGGGGAAGGGGCTTACAAAAAACTACTTTTTTACGTGATTGCTTTTAAAGACAACTTTCATTCATAAGTCATTTTCAGAAACAGAACTCAAAGTGCAATAGTATTGCATCCAGTGTGCATCCAACCTCAAGCATTAAAGGTCTGTTGATCATTACCGCTGATCACCTGTTTCTGGGTTCATTCTTGTTAAGGAGAATACGTGCACTTTAAATATTGGCTATATTGCATCTCTTCAATGTTTGTCATTTCGTTTTGAAAATAAAATCCTTGCCGAGCAAATAAGAACAACTCATTCACCATAACTGCTTACTAGTGTCTTTAAATATCCTCATAATCTTCATGTAAGAAGTATGAGTCAATGTTAACAAGTACTTATGACACTTCCTTTGTATGATTTACATAATCCACATGTTTATATTTCAGAAAGCTTTGATCAAGTTGTTAACAAGAAAAGAAATTAATACAGCTCGTGAGGCATTCCGCTTCTTTGATAAAGATTGTGATGGATTCATTACTATCTCAGAAGCAAAGGATGCATACAGAAAATGGCTTGGAAAGTTTGTTGTTGATCCAGAGAAACACAGTAAAGGCTTTGGGTATGTATAATGTGTGTAGTAAAAAAAAGTGAATATTTGGCAAACCTGTCATTCTGTTTACATTAAACTTACACCTGTGAATCACATTATTTACTGTGTCGGTAAAGATTGAGACAGAATACACAAAAGGAGTTGTTGAATTATGGTAACACACTTGCAACCCCTGACCATATAGTAAAATGACCCAGTGAAGGTGGTTACATTTACTAATACACCATATAAATAAATATTGTATATTTGATATGTTTAAGTTAATTGCTCAACTAAGACATGATAGATAACACATCACCAAATACAAAACAGTAACGTAAACTGTTGTATGTAAATATAATTCCTACAGTATTTAAATTTCTCTCAAGCAATAGCATTCTGTTTGTTATTCATTTTAACAATAGAGTCCTGTCCAGAAGGTTCCTTCTACCTAAAATTCAAACTTGAGATTTTTCTTTTAAGAGTAATTGATAAAGGTATGATAAAAGTTTATTTTTCTGAGTTCACAACACAAAAATATGCTCACAGGATACACTGTTCATACTCATGTTCCATCATAAAGTTTACAAACCAGATGCATAACAACGTAATTTCAATACTTCTGTTGATTATTAAGAACTTCTTCCCATTTTAAAATAACATTCATAAAATCAACTGAAATGCAGTACAATGATTTATTGCTATTGTTATTTTTGATTGCTTTGTTAAGGGGCAATGGAAACCCTGACCAGTTCAATCAACATGTAAAGCAACAAGCAAAAATATTTATGACAGCAGATGCTGACAATAGTGGGTAAGTACTTAAAGCAATGTGTTTTGTGAAGATTAAGTGCTATCTTTACTCTCTCATGCTGCCCATTTTACTCCTTGTTTGTGTAAAGAGATTTGTAGGCCATGTATTTTACCCAAGGAACATTAGTAACACTGTACAGTATTACCTGGACACTTTTTTATTGGCCAGCTGAGTGAAATTATGATTGTCTGAACACATGTCATTAAAGTCCTGTAATCCTTCCAGTCTCAAAATTCCTGTTGTAAGCCAACACTGCTTGGACACATTCAAGCTTGACTAATTCATTTTAATAATGCAGTGCAGAACCTATGAGATATGAAAGTGTTAGTGCTGAAATGGAGACACTCTGTTATATTAGTCACAGTTTTCTAAACACTGGAATAAGAGTCTAATAATCCATTCTGGGGAGAACTTAATGATTTTAGCAGAAATGTGAAAATTTGGTAATATATTTTGCAACTCAATTATTCCATCCTATCCAAACCATGGATCATGTTGAATTGTCTCCCACCTCAAAAGATATGCATTGCAGCTAAATTCAAGGGCTTTTTCTTAATTTTTTGAATCCATTTCTGCATGGCATTCCTTTTTAAGATCAGCAAGACAACATACTTATAAGAAAGGATGTAGTTTGAAGGGGCTAAAATGTGCATCATAGTAATTCCACTAGTATATATAGATCTCATATTTTTACTCCAGTGTCCAAAATCGTGCTATGTATCTTCCTTAAATAGGTTGAGATAAATGCCATGTCAAGGTTACATACGCTGTTTCTCTTTGTCCCATAACATGCAAATGAACAGCCAGCATTCCTAGAAAAGTAATGTTTCCAATCCATTCTTGTTCATAGTGCTGTATCATGGAAAGAGTACTTGGAGGAACAGTCACTTTACATTCTCTCTGCAAGACCAAACGTTGCTCCAGTTCACTACAAGAAATAGATGCATTTTGATCATCTTGGATTGTCAAAGTTTTAGGAACCAGGAGAGGTATGCACTGGAGAACAGGGCATTTACAATACAAGAGAGTTGAGGTGTAATACCAGCTTTTCATTGTGATCAACTTCAGTTAAGGAGATGATTTGTTTATCTTCCAAAGTACAAAATGAGTTTCAGAGTCGCTCCATAGCATAATAGAACAGATTTATCTGCTCTTTAAGATGGAAGTAAGTTTTGTTTCCTAATAAAAATGTATGGTACAACTCCTTTGTATTAGATTTATACTTTTGGTTGTTCATGTTGTTGATTTGATATAATTCTTTTAGCGGTGTTTTGTGTATTAACTGCTAAAGTGAATATTTAACAAACATTTTCAATAATGCATGTGAAACTTATGACAGAAAGAACAGGAGCAGATTCAGTTCTCAATTTGGAAGAGTCTCATTTTGGTCAGTTTATACTGTGTAAATGTGACTTAAAGGTGTTACTGAAAGTTTATTAAGTATTTGTTGTGTTATCTCTACTTAAAAGATACTTTTTCTTTGCAGTTTTCATAAGTATTTGAGTACATATATATTAACTTCATAAGAAAAGTTGCCATGCTGCCATGTCAATTTATTCTGTTATCCAGTTAAAAAAAGACCTATTACAATGTGATTTACATTCAAAAGAAACACACTGAGGTCAAATTTTATCACATTTCTTGTTCAAATATGGCCGAGTACTCTCCTACATTCTTTTTGAAGGTCCACAACAATTCAAAGACAACGTTTGAGCATGTCATGTATTATGTTTGTTTGTTTGAAATGTCTGATTTGTTGTATGGTTAGATTTTTTATTCCCTTGGTAGCTTTTTATAATTCTTTATCAACTTTTACCACAATTGTTTTCCTGCCTGGGAGTCATCTGATAATGCAGACATGCCTTCATTATTTATTTTCAGTTCTTAGACCTGCACATGCATAATAGTGAAACTTGAATATGTAAGTTTGCCTTCATCATAATATCATCCGGTATGTCTAATTTTTCTTACGCAGAGCTGCTACTTAGTCATGCCATGAACTACAAATAATAATTGTTTTTTGACACATTTCTTTGAAAGTTATACTGTACCATTGATGAATTTATGGGTATTCTACAGCAGTTGGTGAATACTTCAAACTGAAACATGATAATCTTCCTTTGCCTTTAAGAGTGTTGAAAAGAATTACAGAGGCTCTCAAAAGGTTCTCATAATGAAGTGATGAGATGTCACAATTTCTGTTTGATATTCTAGTAAAGACCGAAGCATTAGACTTAATCTTACTGCGTCACACCAATTGTCAGTAGTTACCATGGCAACATCCATAAGACATAGCGATGTTTCAGCTTATTGATACAATATATGCCTGAAGCTGAACAGAAATCATAAGAGTTTTATAATTTATGTACATTATAGATAGATATGTTGAGAGCCGTTACTTTTGTACATGTACAGGTTTGATGGCATATTGCATTGTAATCTTAGACTTTGTAAGCAGTACTTTTCCATAAGGTTGTGAAAAGGCATAAGGAAGCTGAAGTACAGGAAAATGTCAAAGCATCAACTAAATTAGCAGCTCATGTGGTCTGACAGAGGCTTATGAGCTGGGAGATGACAGGTTCTTTCAATTGAAGATGAAAGATTATGTGACAACTTATGAATTGGTCAAATCGGCTTGTGAATAATTTGAGTGATATGGCCGTGACATATTACCTCTGACACCAAACATTGTGAAAATAGAGCAGAACTCAACACCTTATGTGATGCTGTGAGTAATATTTACAAAATTTATTATCATGGGAGGATATACTTTTGTTGTCAAACAATGTCATGTATCCATGTAAAGTGTGTAACAGGCATAATATAAAATGTGCCATTTTATTTCTTTATATTATTCCTTCCATGACATCTTCAGTGTCTTGATCTTTGAGCCACAGCTGATCTTAACTCTAGTGGTTGTCAAGTTTGTGTCAAAATATAAGCAATATATTGCAAACAGTTTAACATTAGCTTGGTGACTTGTTTTATTGACAGAATGACCAGTTAATTGTTGGGATTGTAAAAATGAATACACTGTACATTTTATATCAATAGCATGATTCTGTTTCCATTATTCTACAAAGAAGATAGATTATGTTATACAACATTCCTGATGAGATGACAGGTTGTTTGACTATATATATATATATTGTTTGGGGTTGATAAGGTAGAAATTAGAACATAGTCAAAACTGCTTTTTTTCATAAACCCTTGATTGGACACTATGTTTTGCACAATCATAATTCTATGAATAGTGTAAAATGTATTAAGGCATAATTTCTTGCTCCTATGGCTGGGTCATTGCAGCAAACAATTACAGCTGTGTAGTCTGTCAGCATAAGATTGATAAGAGTACTAGTACCTTATTTGATATAAAAAACCTGTTGGTAAAACATCTTTTATCAAAGGCGAGGTGTTATTTTGGTCAGTGTAGAAGTTATTTCACATGTTTTTAGGCATTTCCTGCAAATGAATAAATGATTTTGTTTCCGATGCATAAAAACATGGTGCACTAATTTCAGGTGAACATGCATTTTGTTCTCAAGTGAACATTAATTGGTAAGATATATAGACATACATAAGGTGTACAAACAGTAACTTCAGGTGTTTGACACTGCAAATACAATAACACCAATAGCAACCAACCAAATATCAATGTAGTAAAGCTGCATGCACAAAGTAAGTAGCAAGTGTACTGCCATTCAGACAGGCTCTGTGTGTATCACACAGTTGTCTGATTTTTGTTTGAGGAATCAGCTATCTTAGTTTATTCAACTCTGTTTTTGCCGTTTTCATTTACTACATGGTACTACACTTTTTGTGATTAGACACTTCTAAACCTTGCTGGTTGTAACATTTGGAAACTGTCAGTAATGTTACCAGTTCACAATATTATAATACTGTAACGGGTAGTGCTCTTGATTTAAGCAATATATTTTGATAATTTGCATATTGGCTACACAATGCCTATCTTCATCATCAAAAACTTTGCACAGAACTATATTTCCAAGTCCTCAAGGTAAATTTAGTGGTGATGTAAAATTTGTGAATACTGAAGTAATGTAAAGTCAAACAGGCTAATCTATTTGAGGTATATTTTGTCACATGTTAAAAAATGTCATATATAATTATACGGGAAAATAGTGATCTTTTCAGATCTTAAATAAACAGTATAACATTTTGTATGTGAAATTGGTCATATTTAAAGTTATGTCTGGACAAAATTATATTTTGTAAGAAATAGATTGTTCAATGTTCTGACAAAAACCCCTGCTTTTAATGGCAGTCACAGGGTGTATCAGGAGTTATGTATAGGACAAAATGTGTAGAGGTATTCTTTCATTTACAGTGAATTTTTATTTATTTAAAATGTATAATTTCATATTTTAGTCATAATGCATTACTCTTTATCGCATTTGTTTTGATGTAGGAGAGGTCTGTCGTTGGTTTTACTTCTTTGTATCAATATGAGGCCTGGTATTGATCATTTCACCACAAGGAGAGATTTCTAAGTGCAATAAATATTGCAGGGTTTCCATGGCAACTGGCTGATTCCTTTCATTGCATCTGTGCATGCCCTGTAATTTTGATTTCAAGTAATATTTCACAGTTACAGTGGACTTTAATCTGAATGATTGAAAGGTAATTCAGCTATCCATCAAGTATTTTTCCAGTATTGTATTAATCCAATATGGTAATATTATAATTTTCTTCTATAAAGCAGCTAGATCAGCACTTGCATTTCATTAAGATATGAACAGCACAACAACATACATGTAAGCTTATATAGTTACACAATTGGAGTAAATGCATATGAAAATTGCAACTATTGTACTGTTATCTTCTGTAGGATATCTCAGATAAATTACCGTTTTTTATAGAATTTTCTGAATAGGGAGACTATGGTACAATCTGTGATTGTTTACATTTGTTGAAGCCTTGCTCATTTTCAAGCTTCAATTTGAAATCTCTACTACAGGTGGTCTAAAAACACTTTCAATCAAATGTTTCACAACTTTTAAAAAATGTAGTTGTGTGTGCTATCTGGACAGAATAACAAACAGAATTTGTTTGTTAGTCTGTCATTTTTGGTTTATTTAAAGTGTGGTTTCAGCAAATGCTTCCAGGAAATGAAGCAAGGAGGAAGAGGAACACGCCAGATGCTTGGTAACTGATCTGTTTTACAATGGAAGTCCAGCATACATAAAGATGCACTGTCAGTGTGTGCACTGGTGCTCAATAATATAGCAGACCATCTGTCAGTGTTGGCCATACAAGTCATACAGAGCTAGAAGAAAACTTTATCACACATTTCCATCATGGTTTGGTTTAAGTCAATATTTTTTTACATCAGATGGTCATGACGTTTACACAGGCAACCGGGGAAGCTGTGGTTAAATAACTGATTTCATACTGAACTCATGTTTGTATACCCGAAGTTGTTCATCGTGACATTTCAAGGTTTACGAAGATAACCAGATATAGCTATTAGGCAAGCAGGAATACTGGTGATTTGCTTTTTTCACCTCGGTCAGTGCAGTGTCTTTGATTTCTACTGTGCTAACTTAGTGACAACCATTGTGAGTCCTAAAGTTGCTTGATGTTTTTAATGTTTCAATAAAGTATTTTCATATTTAATAAATGATATCTGTTGCCCTTTACTGCTTTTTGAAGTTGCAGTATCTGATGAGTTTTGTTCACCATCTGAGCAAAACAACAGTGTTATTGGCCATCACTACTTAGGCAATATTGGGACAAACAGCAGTATGAAAACCAAGAGTGCTTCAGTCACATCTTGTAATGTACCGTATTTATATGAGGCACGTCCTCAAAGTAAACGACTCCAATCAAATCTTGTATTAAACGCCTGGCTATATAGGTCAGACACTACAAAGTAAGCTCTTAACTCTTCCAATCAATCTATGACTTGAAAATTGTACACTACATGAGAAATGTATACTCGAGTGTCTACCTTGATGACAATATTAATATCATTGTAGAGTGAATTAATCTGAGAAGATGTATTGATCTCATCATGTATGCAGATCGTATTAGTATATCTGAAGCATTCTCTTTGACAAACTTGACCTGATGAGCACCTGATGGTCATGGACATATGTGATGTTATCATTGCCAACTCAGTAACATATGAAGTAAATGGGATATTTTTGTACAAATGGTGAGAAAGTGTATAGGTACAAGATCATGAATACTACCCTGCGCAGTGCCACTGATTTCTGAGAATTTCACATCAGAATATATAATGGCTATTAAAAAGGAGCAAATGCATTGCAAATGTGTGAACACTCGATGGGCAATCAATCCAATGAATAGATAACGCCAACAATTGGTCATTGTTATTTAAAAGTGCATATTACGTAAAATGATAGCAAGATCTAGCTTTATGGTGTATGGGAAAAAGTAACTGTTCACGAGTTTGTCCACAATAAGGAACAGAGGTTTGCAATAATTATATGTTCCCCTGACAGTGCTAGTCATAAGTTTGAGCACAGACAAACATAGACAGTCTATGTTTGTATGTGGTTTGAGGTACGTCAACGTTAAACTTTGACATTTGACTTTGGAATCGGATGTCACGTAATACATAATACTTTTCAAAAGACATTTACTATACAGAGTCGTATTTAGCAAGGCAGGTTACCCAAGCTGTCTTCTGATATAGCACACTCTTGTTTGATCACTATGTATTCCATGTTAACATTAGTCTTTTATGCAGCCCGCCTGGAAATACACAGTCCTTATCGGATAGTTTAATTCATAATTATGCAAATCACATTCATGCAAGTAACACCAGTCTCATAAAATGCGTACAGTTGTTGGTCTTTCCTGAAAATCGTGACATGTACTTAATCGGATATTCCTGTTGAATCGTCTGATTATCGGCGACATGAAGTATCTTTATTGATGACGACCTATACATGTATTTTCGACTTTCCGTACGGTACAGAAAGGCGCCATTAACTTGCGCTGCACGTGGCTTTGAAAGTTAGATGTAGAATATATCGCCCTCTATTGATCAAATTTTTCTAGCCATAGGGCTGTTGCAGTCATCGAAAGGGGTTGGTCACTGCTATACAGTGAAGGGTGTAAACGTATTGTTGCAGTTTTCTACCCTTTTTTCGTCTGATGTAGACTTTTAACCAAGAAAATGTTGGTGGAATGTAGACATTTGACCCCTGGTTTTGCTAAAAGCACAATTTACTCCAAATCAGCACTTTTGACCTATCATTTGGTTGACAATTTAGTTTAGTGTTTTTTTCAAAAATGAAGATTGTACCCCGAGCCATGTAAAAAATATTGAAGTGTTTGTACTCTGTAGTTTGAATTGCCCAGGGCGCAACTGTATACTTAGTTTAGGGATGAGTGCGCCCCAGTCATCACGACTAAAACTTTTGTCTTTCTAGGGGTTGCAACTCTTAAAATAAACACATACCCCTCCCCCCCCCCCACACAGCACACATAATATAAATATAAATATATATATATATATATATATATATATATATATAATATATATATATATATATATATATATATATATATATATATATATATATATATATATATATATATATATATATATATATATATATATATATATATATATAATTTTACGTAAGGAAGTCCAGTAAGGAAGGACGTCGTTGCTCGCTAATACGGGAGAAAAAGGGCGCCAACAAGTGATAGGCTCCAGCAAAAGCACATCACGAAAATCTACAAATCGTGACACATCGCCGCTGAAGATAGACTGAGAGGTATCTAACTAGGTTTAATAGATATCGTTGCACAACTACAACTGTGGAAGCGATCAAACGGGTGCCAAATCGCTGGCTGTAGGATTGATCCGTAGTAAATTGAGTGGTTTCTTTCTGTTGCATGTCGTTGTCGACATTGATGAAGCCTAAGGGTTTGTGGGATAGAGAAATTGAAAGCCACACCATGGTGATTGACCTTGGTGAACTGAACACCGAAGCGTTTTTTTATTCAGTAAGCTGAAAGAGGTACTATTGTTGAGTTCTGAAGTTGAAACAAGCCAGAAAATCAATACCTAATTGATCAACTAAGATATGATGTTCAAAAAACTTCCTCTCATGACAAGTCACAGTGTTCACCAAACTTGCCACTTCCTAAAAGCAGGTTGATGCGATTACTGATCCTCAGAATACTTAAATATCGAGTGGTCCCTTCTCGCGTATTAAAACTCAATTCTAGAGAATATCATGGTTTTCTGCGTAGGGTTAACTCTTGCCACACAAATCCCGGCTTTGTACTTGCCCACTGAGTTTCGTAACTATTGTTGGTATAATATAATCATTCTCAAGCTGTATATTTGTACAGGATACAGAAGCTGTCTCATCACAATCGTTGCTTACGACTAAAGCATAATCAGTAGTTGTCAATCTGAGGCCAAGCTTTGTGACATTTCTGAAAGGGATAACTAATTAACATTTTCATAATTCTTGTTCTAGAAAACGATACATTTCGCCGTCTGCTCCCTACAGCACAGGTGCTTGCAGCGTTAATTGCTTAAATAGTCGATCGAAGGCCCCGGATAGAAGTGTGAGGCCGAAGGCCGAACGTCGGTATTATTAAATGTAAAGAAATTCTTTAAACTAGGGGCCTACTACCGAGATATTCTTTACACTACTACCGAGATTCAGCCTTCGGCCTCACATTTTCGATCCCTGGCCTTCGATCAACTATCCATGCAACGCTGCAAGCACCTGTGCTCTACAATACATTGAAATACAATGGCTAAAGCCTTATTAACGTGATGCGATGAGTACAATGTGTAGTTTTAGTATTGACGAATGGAGTACGGTCAGGAATTAACTCACACGTCAACAATAACATTGGACATTATGGACACAGACTTTCGCCGTCAAGTTCAACACCAGGTATTTTGAAATGATTCAGAAGTAGAGCAAGGAAGTGAATGATACAAACACTGTAAACTGGAACAGCGTCAAAAGTTACATGAAGTTGCCCATTCCCCACTGTCTTTCTTATTTTCCTGATAACATAAAATACGTGTTCGTTCGTTGATTTGTCCTTTGAACACGATTGAACTAATTTGGGATAATTGGATGGTGAAGTAATGTCTTTAAAACCTGCAATGTAGGCTTATCTGCCTTTCTTTTTACGGTACACACTTGTTTTTATGAGTAATAAATTATTTGTAATATAATGAGACATTCAGCTGTAGGGCACCTAACATATTTGAGAAATTTGAAAATTATGAAGATGCAATTATCCCAAATTAGTTCCAATCGTGCTAATTATGTTAACGATGTTTTAGCCGAGTAAGAATATGTGAGCAAATTTAAAGATAAGCAGGAAAATCAACGGCGCAGGTGCCACACACGTGCTTGAGCTGACGGTTGGACTCACAGGTCCCCTTGTAGCGACAGGATCAGTAGCACTGGTTGGGGCAGGTTTCTTTGTTGTACCACCCGGACCAGTAGCGACGGGATCAGTCGTACTGGTTGAGACGTCGGAAGAAATTACGATCGTCGCTTTTCCCCTGCTGAACTCACAATCGTCGGTGACACCCAGTTTGTGTCGCTCACCGTTCGACTTGACCGTCACGAACATGCTTTCTCCTTCGTTGTCAATTTTGATCACGGTGATCTCCACGTTTTCGGCCGTTACTCTCATGTCGAAAACACATCCACGGTAATTCAAACCGTGAAAGGTGATGGCTTCGGACCCCTTCGGTACGTAGGGATCAATATCGAGTTTCGTTGCATGCAAACGCAGACCGCCGTAACCGAAGACAACTGACTGTAATAGTCCACCAGCACCAGTTATGAAATTCACACAGCGGACGCCGTCTTGGCCTTCCTCTGGTTTCTCGCTAAATATCTGCGTTTGAAATAGACACACGGAAGCAATCTGTCAATACTGCCCAAAAACCTTATTCTTAAAGGTGTAAACACACATTTTGAATTTATTACCACAGAGCATATTTTAACTTGCAAAAATCGTTCATGTTATGCATTGTTGCAATTATAACATTTTCAACGTATATGTAGATAGAATTTAGCTTCGTCAAAGTGCCCAGTGCTTTTATTCAATTGCACCCGGCGAAAACAAATTCTAAATTCTAAAATTTGATTCGCATTTTGTGAATTTATATCTATACAGGCAGACAGACAGACACCGACACAGACAAGTTTGAAAGTATTGTCAAAGAGAATCATGAAGACAATTATGGCGTTCTTACTTTGAATGGACCGTTCAAATTTCTGAACATCTTCTTAAACATGTCATCGGCTTTATCTTCCTCTCCAAATTCCAGCCATCCTACCGTGTGCATACTCCAAGTACCCGTATCAGGGCCATACTCGTCCGTCAACTGAGAGAGAGAGAGAGAGAGAGAGAGAGAGAGAGAGAGAGAGAGAGAGAGAGAGAGAGAGAGAGAGAGAGAGAGAGAGAGAGAGAGATGTCGGAATTAACATTTCGTCATTTTCTTTTAAATCCATCTTTATCCTCTTTGGGCCTGTGCAAGGATGGTCCAGTATGTCACCAGAGAGAGTTTAAGACCAGTAAAAGATAAGGTCGGTAGACCACTTTTCACTCTTATATTAGACCCATGGCATTCGATTTTCAGAATTTTGAGATTGTGAACACTCGGAGTCTTCGCTGCTGGGTTGGATATGACTCGGGACCCGGGGGTGTACTCCCGTAGAAAAGGTGTAAGGGTATGTGGTGTGGATCGATAACAACGCAAATGTCACATGCTTTAGGAAACCTTCGCATGCAACAGAACAAAGGTAAAATTCCCCAAATTTGTCAAGCAAAGCCCTTAAACAATGGGTCATAATTTTGGAATGTGCATGGGTAGATCTTTTCAACTTTGGCGTCACACCCTGTATGAAAAAGGGTAACCCTCCCCCGGATCAGGACGAGATCCCAGTGGCATACAGTACTGCGGAGACTGACGGGCAAGAATTTCATTTTCTTACTGAAAATCTGTCTCCATGGTAAAATGTGACCAAAAAAAACCACTCAAAGGCTCAATAGTGGAGAACATGGTTTCATAATGAGTCCCTTAAACACTGAGGTGCAGGAATTAATTATCTCCCGGTTATCACAAGAGGGCGTCGCAAATAAAAACTTGCATCAGTCCGGTTTTGGCGCCCTTCGCTCCACTCAAATGAAGAAAACGTCACTCAGCTTTGAACGTACAATGTGATTCTCTCACATTAGAGAAGTAGGTAGTGCGATAGACGTATTATTTGGTGTGAAGTGATGGACCATCAAATCATGGGAGGGTGGTCCCCAATTCAGCAGAAATCGTTCAAAACGTTCTCTGCAAACACTGTTCACATTGCTGGAAACAGAGAAAAATGGAGGAACGCTTGAAAAAAGATAAAGCGCATCTCACCTGTCTGCGAGTCAGAACAAAAACAAATACATGACTTTATTTCGAAAAAAACTACTCTTACCAGATAGTGCTGCATTACTGAAAACAGTTTATTTTCCTGCTGTGGTGGCTGTTCAAATCAATGCAGTTTATTTTGTGTTACACTTACATTTTCATAAATCGTGAGATCATTCCTTCGAACTTCCGGCGTCATGTTCATCATCAACGGGTAGCCTAGCAACACCACGTCTGATTGTTTGATTATTACGTCTGTTAGTCAAGAAACAACGTGAAAAAAATTCATCAGATTTTCCTGCTTTAACAAGGATAATGTAACAAACAATTCGGGCAGATGTAAGAACAATGTAACCTAAACAGATAGAGAAGCACTAGAGTTTTTTGAAGAAACAAATATTCACTACACTTTCTTTAAAGGGACAAAGTCGACCAATTTTTCATGAAGTTTGTTTGATATGAGATACTACTTACATTGTTACTTACATGTTGAAAGATACTGATTGAATAGGTGACCATGCATATATTCGACCCCGATTTTAGACAAATTTAATGAAACCAGGGTGAAAATGAATTAACGGTCATGACCATTAATTCATTTTCGCGATGGTTTCATGTATTGTGTCTAAAGGTGAGGTCGAATATATGCATGGTCACCCTTTCAATCTTTCAACATGTCAAACAATATAAGTTGTATCTCGTGTCAAACAAAAATCATGAAAAAATGGGCGACTTTGTCCCTTTAATCAATGCACATGTAATACTGGCGTAGCATATACACTATCAAATTTGCCTGTCAGTAAAAAGCCGTATCGAGCCAAAACCTCCACATATTTTCACCTACTTGGCACGATTTGTTATGTCGGCGTAAGTCTATAAAAATAAATTTTTACAGTATCTTTTTTCGGGGGTCTTCATATTCTTCTCAAGTCTGTTAAGTGGAATGTATGGGACATGCTATACTTCACTGGTTTTAACTACCTTGACTATTAGTGACAAATGAAATTTGCAGGATAAGGGTTAAAGAATAAACTAAATAATTCAGTGTCTGTTTTCCGATAATGCACTGTCATTGAGATAGACTAAGTTAACCAAAATTAAAGTATTGTCACTCCTATTGCAATTCCACACGTCAATGTCAGTAAACGAGACAAAGTATGAGGAAAACAGAAACAACATATTCATTCCAAATTACAAATTAGAAAGCAGAAACTTAATTCCGTAACTCGATTAGGACTTCTATATTGATGTGATGGATACAGACCCAGCTTTAAGGACATGATCATGTTTAATGGTCTTACTTTCTCCCTCTGGATCGAATCCCTCGAACTGAGGATGGTACTGTCTATCGTCGTCAAAAAGAATAAACATATTATCGCTTATCCCCTTCCATCTAGCGGCGTCTTCTTCCGTGATAAATCTGAAAACGTCGGGAAAAATTAATCCAGCTTTATTTTTGTGACAGAAACCCTTTACTCGGCTTTGTTCCAACGGTACGCTTTGTTGGCATGACAAAACAAATCAAAATATACTCACTGCGGGTCGTCTAAAATAGATAAGATATATTCAGGCAACTGAAGGCTAAGCTTGGCCTGGGCGTTGGTAAACACAGAGTTATTGACATTCTCATGGTACTCGTCTGGTCCCATCACGCCTTGGTGCGGAGAAGAACAAGGGAAACATTGGGTGCGGTTATTACCCAATATGTTAAAAATAATTGACCAAACATGTTGTAAAATGGAGCTAAAGGTGATATATATATATATATATATATATATATATATATATATATATATATATATATATATATATATATATATATATATACATACACATATATTACATACATACATACATACATATATACACATATACACACATACATATATATATACACAGATATATATATATATATATATATATATATATATATATATATATATATATATATATATTATATATATATATATATATATATATATATATATATATATATATATATATATATATATATATATATATATATATATATATATATATATATATATATATAATGCGTAATTGCTACCAAATATGTTATAATCGACCAAATACGTGAAAACACTTCAACAATAGTACGGGCCAAGTATGTTATGACACTTAACCTTGTAAGTTTCTGAAGGTTATATTATGAAGATGTCATGATAATTATGAGAATTTGAATTTTGAACTTATAACAATTTTTAAAAGTTCTCCCAAAGGGAATTCTTTTAGAATGCTGAACCGCTAGCGCCGCATGAGTGACAGTGAGCCCTAAAATTTGAAACCGGGCGGTATCCACACTGCAGTTCGCACACACTGAGCGGTAAAACAAAATAAATCGACGACAAAAGAAAAGTAAACTCCCTGAATGAAGAAAACGGAATTCTTATCAGCGGTATCAGTGTGATTAGCGGTGCATGCCGGTTAGGGTCTCAGACATTTCGAAACTTACGGTATATCTCGTAACCCTTGTCCTCGTCAATCAAATCTGATCTGGATTCCCAGAACCTGGCAATCTTCATGGCGAGTTCTTCTCCTCGCGAGTTCACCAATAAATCCTTATCCATGGTTGCATACATGTATTGCCTAATGGAATAGGACACATCTGCCGTGATGTGGATTTGATATTGTGTCGCCGGTGGCCACGGACAAGTCTCAACTCCTTGACAGAGCAAAGAAAACGAGAAGTCCAGCGGAAAGTTTTATACACTAACGACGATAATTGTCATCAGCAGAATTAAACAATCTTATAAGACAGCGCTCATTGCACATTTCATTAACCATATCAATCGCAACAACCACATAACATAATATGTGTCTTTCCCGTAACCCATCCTACCCTAGAAAACCGGGCGACCCTGGACATGTTTACGTATTTTAAAAACATTTCGAGTTAACTCTCTAAATGTTATTACCACATCAACAAAATTAACAGTAACAATTCTTCGATCTATCTATCCTAAGTTTAAGCAGCGTGCTACAGGAGGCCCTAGGGCCTCTCGAGATGAATACTTTGAAGCTAACATTTATGACCTTGCGGGATGTAATAATAGTTCACATTTTTATTATCAATATCAAGAAACTGAGTCCATAGCTAAAAACGTAGGCTATTTAAATGTTGTCTAAACCCCTATAATGGGACTCATTCGCAGAACGTCCGGTCCATGTCATGTCATCTATGTATTTCGTCTTTGTTAGTAGTTTGACGAATCGAACAGTGAAGTAACTTTTTTTGCGATGCAAAGGTATAGCTTAAAGTAGAACGCGCCTCGGGGACAGATATTCGGACTCTCAAACTTTTACCATTCTTTTCTTCTATACGACTTGTGGGGGTTCATTTTAAAGCTCTTGGTGTAAGAAAACTTTCTATCGGCTTAAACTTTCGAATTTCGATTTTTTTTTCTCCACAGGGTTAACACAGGGATGGCGGCCATTTTGAATTTTAAATATCGGTAAATCTTGGATTATTTGTTTCTCAAGTACCAAAATTTACACGGTGACCCCCGGATTTTTATTCTTGATTTTGAAAGAGAGTGGTTGAAAGATTCCTCAAGGAAAGTTTGAGCAAAAGCTTAAGTCTTTCACTTTCGAGGCGCATATATAAGAAACTACCTTCCCTCATCCTGGTATCAACTTTTGTAAAATGAAACAACGTAAGCTCATCATTTTGCAAATGATTGCGTCAGACTTACATCTGGCATATGCTCAGATGGTAAAGTACGCCCTCTATCAGCTATACCTGTATAACACTGTTCCCAAGGAAACCTGACGCCTTCATATCCTGTTTCATTAGCGTATTCCTCTACCACATCTAGAACACGTACACGAGACTCGATCATTCTAGTGGCCATCTTTGGAAAGAACATCATGATTGGTGGCATTATCCATGTGTCCATGTCCCAGAACACGTGACCTGCGTAATCATTGTACGGCCCTCCTTTGCTGTCCAGTTTCACTTTGCCGCCCCTAGGTAACCCTCCTAGAAAACAAATAAAATAAACAGAACACAAAATGATTTTGAACGTTTACGTGGATACTCGAGAGAAATTTCATTTTACAGTAAATAAAAAACGAAATAACGAATAAAATACAACACTTGCCCTTTTCCGCCGTGTTCGGTAATTTTTCTCATACCTTTACCCCAAGTATTCCACCGAAATTAACGAAAAGTGGGCGTACGATTGGAATACCCATATTCTTCCAAATGACTCACTCGACTCTTGTAGCATTCCTTTTTGGATATCTTTACGTTTGGGAACGGTCTGTTTTAAGCAACTGGTGGTGTGGTGTTTCTTTATCGTGTGGTTATCATGGGAAAGCGCGGTGACCAATTCTTGAAGCTACTATGAAGGATGAGGGACACTGAAAAATGGTAACGTTATCTTATCTTCGGTCATTAGCTTTAATTTGTAATTTTTTCTCTATTTTTGTTTTGAAAGTCAACTACAAGTTCTTTGTTTTATTCCCTAACGCATGTTGAGATACATAGTATTCTGTTTGTCGACTCAGCCTGTACACGTGTATACTATTTGTAACAAGAGAATTCTGGTCCGGACTATCATTCAAATGTCAACTTGGCCGTGCATTTTACAAGTATAGACGCTGTGTTGAGAGGCTAAATAGTTTGTGTTTCAACATGCTTTTTGGAGTACAACAAGAACTTGCTTGATATAGAAAACTAAACAGTAAGAAAATCATCAACGTTACAGCTACTGTCCTTTGAAGGTAACCTTACTCAATGTTTTAGCCCGCTACAAATTTGAACAGGTATGTGTAGCTCTTTTTCAGTTCTGCAATGTTTTGATCAAATACAGAGTTAAGGAAATGCCAGAGGAGAAGGAAGAATCAATTAACAAGCACTAAGAGTCCTTTAATTATTGGCATAATTTCTATGAACACCAGGTACAGTCATGAAGAGATATTTAGAGATATGTAGAATTATTTAGAAAGACTTACAGAAACACAAAATGTTGCCTGATACACAATTTTTTGAAAATTTGACATTAATTAGCGTGATTTGTTGATTAACGTGAATATTTTGCATGAACCCTCCCTTTTGTTTGTCATAGTTTGCTCAGCTCTCCTTCGTGTACATCAGTTTTGAATGATTCCCATTCTTCCGAATCCCCTGGCTGTAAATAATGACGCCCTCTAGACATACCTGGGCTCAATCCTATGAAGGGGTTAATTTCATCTTTTTCTGAAGGAGTAGATGATATAATGTAGTACATGGCGGCGTACAAGGTCTCTCCTAGGTCTCTGTTGCCGGCGATTTCGATTCTTCCGTCGCGCCACAGATCTTCCCAGGCTTCAGTATGGGAATTCAACAGTTGGTCCTCCTGTTGTGCTAAGTCAAGGCCCTCCTTGTAGGCTTCCAAGGCGTCTGTTCTGTCAGTGCTTATCGAAGAAATAAATGTCCATGTCTTCGAATCTTGGCCATTCTCGAGCGTGAGTGAGTCGGGGACCTCGGTCCAGTAGATGTGTATCCGGCGAATTTCACTGCTGTTTGTCTCAGGTTCTTTAGTAGAACCTGTCGTATACCTGACAGGAGAGGATGTTTTGTAAAAATTATTGCGGAGAAATAATGCATATGCCACTAATAAGATTAGTAAACTTACACTGCAGACGCTGATATAAAGACGATTGAATACAACCCACAGTTCTTGTGCACACACTGATCATGTTCCGCGTTGCTTGAGACCATTTGTAAATACGTACAAGTCTTAGAGGTAGACTTTTCCTTGCTTTATGATACTGTCAAAGTGTTAGCATTGTCAGGCAAAGTAGAAACCAGTGTGCGATCTCAGCAATAGTGAGTGTTTTGCATTACACAAAAACTATGATGTAGTATTGGCCGGTGACAGTGGTCAGGCTCCTTATCTAGCTGTCAAGTCATTACTTTTGATCATAAATGCGGGTTGCAACAGTGAGGATGGCATTGAAGAACAGAAATTGTAGAGTAAAAACATTATGATTTTTGCAACGCTCCAAAACTAGAAAGTAGATCCAGTAAGGTTCAACTTAAAAGCTCTACCGAGACTGCATGTAAAATCTCTTCGATATAAAAGCCCTGTGGCTATTTTATTGAATCCTGAAGCCATTTGAATGTTGTATCTTTCAGATATATGGATGTTTCAGCAGTCAAATTTTGTTGTCAACGTTGGAGCGAGCTTAGCCACGTATGGACCCCCGTGATACAACTAATTTGGGACTATTAGATAGTGAAGTAATCATGTTAACCTGCAAATGTAAGCTCATCTGCTTTTCTTTTTTAAGTTACACACTTGGTTTTATGATTAATTTGTTATATTGCAACATTCAGCTATATGTCACCTTACACTTTTGAGAAATTTAAAAAAATATGAAGATATAATTATCCCAAATTAGTTCCAATCGTGTTAACTGTATATTAAACTCAGACACCCTGGGCTTTTACTCCTTTCTTATTTAAAGCCATTTGAATTATGTGATAAAAATTATATATATATATATATATATATATATATATATATATATATATATATATATATATATATATATATATAATATGAGATATATATATATATATATATATATGAGAACAGATATCATTACTTTGTACTTGAAGTAATTTTGTGTGATTATATATAACGTTGTGCTTTAGCATCGAGCACAGAAACACAATTAAAGTGAGTTATAGCTGTACGAAAAATATGGCAAGTATAATCAAATCGCATAATAAGAGGTTAATCACCGGAGATCAGCGTAAGGACCGACCAGCTGATTGTAATTGCAGAGTTAAGTCGGCATGCCCCTTGGAGGGTAACTGTCAAGTCAAAAACGTGGTTTACAAGGCCAAAGTATCTACGGAGGACAATGCAAGGAGAGTACAGGTATACATCGGCCTCACTGATAACACCTTCAAGACGCGCTACACTAACTATATGAAATTGTTCCGGATCGAGAGATACAAAAACGATACCAAGTTGTCAAAATTTGTATGGAATTTAAGAAATAAGGGCCAAGTCTTTGACATTTCGTGGTCAATCTTGATAAAGCATTGAGCTACTCAAACAAGAACAAGCGATGTAATCTTTGTATATCAGAAAAGCTGCACAATCAATGCTGACAAATCTACACTCTTAAACAAACGCTCTGAGTTGGTTTCAAAATGTCGCCACCAAAAAAAATATTATTTATCGAATTTTAACACCACCTACAAAATGAATGGTTCGTCCCAATCATATATGTAAGAGTGTCGACCTTGTAATCCTTTCACTTCTATCTGAGGATTGCAGGATGCATGAAACTTAAGTAATAGATTTCATTACTTTGTACTTGAAGTAATCTGTATATATATATATATATATATATATATTATATATATATATATATATATATATATAAAAGTATATCTTATATATATCTATGTATCTTATATCTTTGCTCCAAGATATATATATATATCATATATCAAAACTTAATGAAACCCCTGATATATATATATATATATATTATATATATATATATATATATATATATATATATATATATATATATATATATATATATATATATATATATATATAATATCTTGGGTCCAGTAACAAACGTGCCGACATTGTAAATTAGTTACGTCAGAGAGGTGCGACGAAAGTATTTGCATTTAAGATTTTCTCTTCCATATATATGAATAATACGGTGTTATGTTTTACCAAGTATCTTCATCATGCTTTCATGTACATCCTGTTCCATGTCAAAATCAGGGCTTTCCTCGCCTTGGTTCAGCTCAACATCGATGGTTAAATTACCTTCTTTTCCATCATTGCGCGTCATTTCGATCTCTGCGACAAGCAGTCGAGTCTTGGAGCGATGAGCGTAGAACCTCTGTTCTACATCGAAGTCTTCATGGCTTATGAATTGCCTGAATACACCTTTCAAAGAAGATAGCACACACAAAATGACGTGCAAAATAAAATACACCATGCATGGTTACACTGAAAAGCAGTATTACTCGACTTTCCTAGCTCTCGGTATGCTAATTCATCCGAAGAGTATAGACCTGAACGTAGAATAATGGAAGACCCACATACATATACACCTGGTCCATTAATGTAAATTTTACTTGACCATTTACGGCACATTATGATCAATGCAAAGTGCTAATCTATCCCATACCTACGCAAAGGGCCCCTTCAACCCCGGAATCCTCCGCAGCAATCTTTGAAAACCAAATTTTACAGAAGTAAACATTACTGTCTGTTGAGACAATTTTTACCCTTTCATTTCAAAATCCCTCAAACAATCATGAGCCACTTCGCACCTTCGTACATGTTCAATTCGAAACTTCTTTCCTCAGTTCCATCGACTGTGACGTTGAGGGCGTTAGTCGACTGTATGCGAGCTCTATGGCTATCATCCAGGTATCCATTCATCACACCATTAACAAACACCGTATCCGTCAGAACAGAGGTTCCAATGTGGCCATTTCCTATATTCGGCTTGAATCGGTCATCATCGGGCAAACTACAAGATCAGCATCAAAACAAAACTGCCCTTCACTGTTCAAGTTATGTCGGCAATTTAAAGAATTATATAAAAACCAGTTATTCATTTCAGCCATGTGCGGACAGCCTCGGAAATGCCAGTCACAATTTTGCACGTCATTTACAAATCAAAAGTCGAGATCCGAGATAAAAGTACCGGTGTTAACAGAGAGAGATATGTCAAAGAACGAAAGAATGTTTTCAAAATAAGTCTGACAAAGTGTTTTAATAGTTTTCCGTAATCGTAAAAGAAAATCACGTGCATACAAACACATTATCCCGATGAGCTTGTTCACATCGGTCTTATGTGATCGGTAACACCAACAATGACGCAATGTGACCAGCTGGAGATCAACTTATGCACGAAAGATTTAAAAACAACGACGGCAATGAGTGAACGCACAAGCGAACAGACTAAGAAACAGATAAATGAATACATGAATAAATAAATTCATCGATTGATTGACTGATTGATTGCTTGATTGATTGATTTTGAAAAAAAAAACTTTTTCTGTCAGAAAACGAGTAAAAGACTATGCGCTGTAACTCGTAATTTGTTGAACCCAAAATTTATGAATTTTTACCGATACATTTTTTAAATTCTTATCATTATTTTATTTTTTGTCCAAATGATATTCCTTTGTGACCGATTTGGCAGGTTAAATTAACAATCATAATAATGTCAAATTTGAAAATATTTGTGGCATTCGTTCCAATGTACGAGTACATGGTACTTCTGTGAATATTCCACTTCAAATATGAAAATAGAATTTTCGATTTTTGAAAAACTAAGACGTGTGAAAAGTTTTCTTACACCAAGAACTTTAAAATGAACCCCAACAAGTGGTAGATCAGAAAAGAATTGTAAAAGTTTGAGAGTCCAAATATCTGTCTCCAAGGCGAGTTCTACCTTTAAATACATTGGCTTGAACTAATTTTGGTTTGAACACAAATAATGAAAATAATGCGGACAGATGCAGTGTATGGACCTTGCATACGAGTAAATGACTCACGTGTTACTTTTGATGACGTTTGTTGGATCTTCAGCTGCAGTATAAGCATTGATGGTAAAAATTATCAAAACGAGAAAAACATGGCTCCCCTTCATCGCTCCTTCTATCTGTGTGAAAAGAAGCAGAAAGACAATATTTATACTTCACAGTATACTTTATAAGTCAGATGAGCCGTCTATGTCCGGTAAGGGTACAGTTGTACCATTGACAGATGCAGTTCGAACCAGAAAATATAACATTTTCCGTCACGGTAAAATCGGCGGTCAAAATCTTCATTTCGGCCTAAATAGCAGCATCAAAATTCTACATTTCCCGCAAAATGATGGATCAAAATCGTGCTGGAGGCAAAACAAGGGATCAAAAGTCTATATCTTATCAATTCTCTCGGTCAAAAGTCTATATGATGCTAAGAAGAAGAAGTGGGGGGGGGGGGGTTCAAAACTACGGTAACACAACTCCCTTGGTAGTGTCCCCGGATCTAAGATTGTTCACTTCGCCACTTTCATGCTGTTCTTTTAAGTTACATCTCGCCTTGGAGACACTTGGACTCTAAAATTGTACAATACTCTTCTGTTCTACATCTTGTTTGAGCTCCTCTTAAATGTACATTTAAGGGTTTCTTGAAAATCGAACAAAAATAATCTAAAGCAATTTTTCTGTAATTCAAAAGTGTTTATGGTAACACTTAATTTTTATTTTTGAATCGGTATGAGGGCGATTGAAAATTTCATCGAAGAAAGTTTGAGCAAACGTTTGCGGCTGTCTATGTCACCCCTTTCCTCTGTATTGACCTGGAGAGATAACAATCTAAAGGACCCGAATCAGAAAATATGCCTTTTGTAGAAGTGTAAAACTAAAATAATCAAGGAATTTTTCGACATGGTTACACAGGAAAAAGTCTTCTGTCCGGTTATATTGCAAATAGCATTTATTTTGTGGAAATTAATGATTGTCTAAGTTTTCGATTGTAATTTATCATCAGCGAAGATAGAAAACCAGTATCCCGGCTTTATTTTCAACCTATACTGTAGATGGGTCATAGAATTTATGTAGAATTAGTGTCGCATGCGGCGTGAAGGGCAACATATTGGAGATTGAAAAGTACACATGAGAATAGAAAAGAGTATGAATCGGAATTATACCTCGATGTATGTGAACAATTCAACGAGTCTAATTTGCGCAGCTGGCGTTGCTCGTAATGGGAGACACGGTTTACTGTCAAAGGTAGTGAGAATTTATAGACACGATATCGAAAACACACCAACTCAAACTCATAAACACCTGTTGCGTACTCATTTGGTGAAGTCAAAATGAGCGTCGTTACAGCTAGCTGCTGTACACATAGTTAGACATACGACCACTATTATCATGATTGGAACTAATTTGGCATAATTAGATAGCGAAGTAATCATTTTAACCTGCAAATGTAAGGTCATCTGCTTTCCTTTTAAGTTACACACTTGGTTTTATGAATAATTTGTTATATTGCAACATTCAGCTATATGGCACCTTACACTGTTGAGAAATTTGAAAAATATGAAGATCCAATTATCCCAAATTAGTTCCAATCGTGTTTGTTGCTTCCTTCAACACTAATAGCATGAACAACAACACAAATGTACTGGGATGTAAATCAAATGTCCCCTAACCAAACCAACGTCTGTTCGACTATGTATGGCTAACTATAAAGACAGTGCTCTTCGGAGAATTATCTTGAAAGGTGTTCACCGACAAAATAACATTTGATAACTTTAAGGGGATGATGACAGCACTTTTATAACGAATAACAAAACAGTTGATGACTAGAACGCGGTTCTTCTACCTCAGACCAATAAATGAAATCGAGGGACCGTGTGGAGTGGTGGAAAATGACATATTTATTGAAGGTTGTCAATGAGCCATGTTTTGATGCATGAAGATATTTGCTATTTTTGTGTTTACGATAGACGACCATTAAGGGGTACTGCAGTGTCAGCCAATCACATTGAGTTATGTGGAAGTGAAAGAATACAAAATGAGTACTCTATAAGCGGAACCAGTTTTGGAGCAAAATGCGTTTGAAATGCGATATCTCCACGATAACGTTATTAAACGGAGGATAATGCTTTGACCAACTAACATGTTGCTGTGTTCTATGAAATAAACGATAGAAATGGTGAGGGCGTAGCTGATATGGCACATATATAGTTGTAAAGATGTTTACTAAACGATAATTTATCATATAGCAGTTTGGCCCTAGCTGGACCGTGTGACCTAGCACACTCGGAACGAAGTTGATAAAGTGATACATAAATTGTCGCCGACTAAGGACGATATAAGACAAGGTCGATATTGCAGCTCTTCAGGCGTAGTACACGATATCCCTTGGATACTTCTGCAAATTATGGTTTTAGTAAACAGCGTTCCTTTGACTATAGACTAAATATCAGTAGATTTCACAGATCATCCTGTCTATAATTATTAAGCGCCACGTAATATTTTAACTTTTCTTTTTTGCAGATGAACGATTCACCCCATCCCACCTCACACCCAGGAAAGACATGAGAGTTAAAGGCCTAAATGAGGTAAAAAGTACTGCATAGCAAAATTTGGCTCAAAAATGCGATACTGGATATTTTCGCCAGCGTTCGGTGTCGCTTATTGACATCACACGGAAAGAAATCAGAGGGAAAAAGTGTCACTCTTTCCGAAAGTTTTCAATTTCGTTTAACAACTTTACAAAATCAAGGCCATGATCAAACATATCCTACTTGGCCATGCATATGACTATGATTATCAAATAACCCTGACAGCTAAGCAGTAGTAGTTGCGATTTTGATACTTTTACCCCGGTGTCTTAACGTCTTTTATTACATATTATGAAAATATAATTGGCATGATGCGGCTCCAACTTGGAAAACCTCGCGAAACTGACACTTAAAACTTTTGCTCAAACTTTACTTACAACCATTCTTTTTTCAAAATCAAGAACAAAAATCAGGGGTCATCGTCCAAAATTTGGTACTAGAGAAACAAAATTAGCCAATATTTGCTGACTTTAAGTTCAAATATGGCCGTTATCCCTTTGCAGTTATTTCTATGGAGAAAGTTAAATTTTCAATTTTCAATAAGACGGCGAAAAGTTCGTTTGCTCCACTGGCTTGAAAATGAGCCTCAAAGAGCAAAATTCAACCAGAAGGATGTTGTAAAAAATTCAGGATCCAAATATCTGGCCTCGATGCAGAATCTAAAAGGCGCCTGGAGGTTAACCGGCAGACGTGCAAAATTCAAGGGATTGTTAATTAAGTTTTTTAGTGCTGCGTTTGCGCTGCTCGCCGTGGTTTGAGATTTATGGCAACTGTTGGTTTATCAGCATTTATGGTAGATATTATCTCAGTGTTTTCATCTTTTTTCTGCTGTGACTCTATAGGTGCAAGGTTCTTTTTTTCGGACGAGTCGTTAAGCACGTCTCAACGCTCAGGTCCGTCACGCTAGCTACTCAAATGATAAAAATAACCCCCCAAAAAGCAACTTGCAAACGGAATGTTTGTACCTTTCTCTGGCTGGAAAGAGACCAATGACTTTAAAACATTGAACTTTCTATGTGGTTCTGTTCTCCCGATTATGAGTCGGTTTTTCTTGTCGTCTGGGTGATGCTAAAAGAAGAGTCCCCACACCCAACAAAAATGGCAGATTTGGATGGATAAAGCGAAATACAAGTAAACGCAGTTCATGCAAGGGAATGCTGCGTATGTTTTGCGCGATTACATAAACTTGTCTTGGCTGAATTTTCTTACCTTTGAAGAGCGTGGGTCTTGTGAAGTCTTTCAATGTGCTTCCTCGCGAGAATGGAGGGAAACCCACGCGTCGAGGTTTGCTGGGTAAAAAGATAGGAGGCCCAGATATTTTGGCGCAACGCTTGGTATGAACAATTTATGCTGTCATGAGTGGCTTGAAATATGGCACGATATATAAAACAAAACAAACAGAAAACCGATAACTCAAAAAATACACATGAAAGTCGTATTTGTTTTGGAAAAATAATATATGACATATTATCTAATTTCGTATCTCACAACTCGCTACACGCTCAAGTCTCCCGGAGGAAACTTATAAAAATGTGTTCCAAAGTTCACAAGTGTACGACTTTATTTTTGTCCGTAGTTGCGAGTACATACCCATATGTACAGACTTTTATCTGGACTTCGAAACTCTCCGCCACCCGAAAATCATTGTCCTACAAATTCGGAAATAAAATTCAGCATGTTGATTGACATCATTGCAAAGTCTGCTGTACGTCAGACATTGAGGATATGTGTCGGATTTTTATGTGATTATCCTGTCCTGTGATTAGTTGGACAACACACTGAGCAGAACACATCAGTATTCTGACCATTTCACAACGTGCGGGATTCTCCACAGCATGTCCCGGCCATGTCAAGAGTTTCACGACACTGCATAAACAAATGACGCTAAACACATTTTGGGATTATGCCGGCGCTGCTCATGGTGTATATTCGTGACCACTAATTACCAACCGACTAAAGTAACTGTGGCATAGCGTATGTTTGGTAATTTATTCAAACATATCGCTGTCATTTGTACGGTCTACTTCACAATTTTTATTTGAGTATAGGGCTGTTTATCGCGATAAACATGACAAACAAGCGTGAGTTCCATGCTTGACACTTCACGAGATCCTAAGGTAAAGAATGGCTCAATAAGTTATATTTGCGGTACCTAGATATCCTCCCAAACGAGGCTCAATAAGTTACCAACCCAGTTTTATTCAAATACGGCCATCAACACATCTATGTTTACATAGTCTTGCAGAAACGATCGTGTACGCAAAAGAGCCAAACATTTTATAAGGTGTGACTTTATAAACTTTAATTTTCCATCATTTTTTCTTATTTTTAAATGTATTTTTGCCATTACTCCAAAATCGCGACGAAATGCTCAGTTTTCAAGTTGTCAAAAGAGCCAATACGTATGTACAAATCTTTGCACAGATTAGATGTCCTTGTAATGTCTTTAGCTGTCTTCCTTTTCATTCCGGAGAAAAGCCGAAACGCGAAAATATCAGTGCGATATTGCCGATATGGATGGAGACTCTGTCCGAATGACAAAACTGTGGTATAGGCTATTTTAACGCTGAATATGCCGGTCGTTATATTGGGGTAAGCTACTTTAACTATATCTGGTAAACTTAATCAATAAAATGTTTTTCGATTCATTTACTGAAGTTAAAAAATAAAATGAACAACAATGATTGCAGTAGTGAAAATGGCGCGAACAACATTTTGGTCAACGGTCATGTCGTCTGCAACTGCCGGTCACTCGTGTGAGGTCATCTGATGTCGGCAGAAACACCTGTGATTGAAATATTCACATACAAGGGTCATGCAAACTTTGTTTGAACTATCAGTCAAAGGTGGTAAGATTTGTCACGCCAAAATTTCAATAAATAGTATAGCATTAAACTCAACCCATCCCAGGGGTGGCTATTCGGTTACGAAGGCAACCCATTCTTGCACAAAGGTAGCGGGATCGCTATGCGGGTCAAAGGTCACCTTTGACCAGCATAGCGATCCCCGCTATCCCGCCAACAGATAGCTGCGTTTCCACAGCTACGACCGAGACTAACATCCATACACCCAAAGACATAGAAGAAGTTGTGTCTTGGTTGATGGCGTCTGGAAGCTTCTCTTGAGCATTGACATAAAGTGCGTAGTTGCAGTGGGCCTAATGTCTTTGTAACTAGATGTCCTTGTGAATTTTTATTGAGTAAGATCCCAGAGGTAGGCTTACCTCCTCTAAATCCGAGCTGACTATCCCAAGAATAGAAGGAACGAGACGAAATGACCCCCCCCCCCCAGCAAAACGAAACAAAAATCAATCATATACACGCACACAGACCAATATCCCTCGGTTGTCACTATTTCACAACAGTTTTTCTACGCATACGACGTGCTGTGACTCTGACCAAATGTCGCATTATACCATATATCCCGGGGTCCATGCTAGGGTTTATGATTATAGCATTGGAGTGGTTTATTAGTTAATAATCATTATTTAGGTTATCTTTTCTATCCGTTGGTGGGGTTGAAGTATGTTTTCATGCCGCGCCACTTAACCTGTTTAGAAGGCCTGAAAAATCAAAAAAATTTAGATGACATCATGTCGACAAAAACACGAGAGAAAAATAAATAACATCATGTCAAATGAAAAGATAAATGCTCAAATCTTGGTCTTTCAGGTCGGACCTGTTTAAACATAAATCAAATCTAGTAGAATGACTTGCGTTGCATGTTTTTATTTTTTTTCTGATTCTAATGGAAAGAAAATGCATCGATCAATGCAGTTTATTTATTTATTTATTTTTGTTTATTATTTCGTATATGTTTTAGTAAGTTAGTCAGCTAATTGGTTGTTATGTATAGTTCACTTCTTTCACTGAGAGCCTAAAAGATTTCAGATGATGTTCAATCTTCGCATGCTGAAAAGAGTTTTCAAATGATGTTCAATCTTCGCTGCTGAAAGGAAATTAAAGCCTTGAACTTTCCACATACATCTTACCTTTTCTTAAGTTTCTGTAACACAGTGACCTTTGATTTCAGATATCTGACCTTTTACCGGCATTTCATTACTTCTTTCACGTTGACAGCACATGAGGAACATCACATGAAACGAACGTATCTCACGTGAAACGATGAGCGTGTTATAATTTCAGCTCAGAAATGTGTAAAAGACAAAGATTTAGATACTTAGTTAATTAAGATCAGAGAAGTGGACCGAGGCGAAACTTTCTCCATTATCCTGTGCAACCCTTTATTGTAACCTTAGAGCCGCTCTTCATACAACTGTCTTGGTGTGCGCTCCAGTTATTGAAAGCATTACGATTCCCTAGTAAGATGATGCATCTCAGCTATCTAGACCTTGAACCCAAAGCGTGACATAATTACATAGCAGACCTGTATATGAATAACAAAATGATTGCCTCGTGAAGCTTTTCCAATGAACTTTTGACTCGCTCATTGGCATTGCTTAACAATCCAATTAATCACGGGAAAACTTTTCCCGGTAAAGCTCCGACCTGGCAGTACGTTGATAACAAAGCAGACACTGAGCATTGTAGCGTAAGTAGGGTTGGCTTATTACAATCTATAATGATTCACAAACGTTTCATGATAGCGCTGGAAAATGGTTACTCATACGTCACAAAATGATGATATGTATTTGCTTTTCTCAGATCCTCTTTTAAAAGTCTTTCGGTAGGATAGAGTTCGTCATCGAATTCACGTGCGACCAAGCGCCCTTTCTCCGAAACAAAGGTGAACAGATTAGATAAATGCTTCAGATAAGTATTATTGGCATCCTGTGTTCTGAGTTTGGCAGTATTCCTCTTCACTGTCCTCGTTAGAACTACCAGTATAGTTATTCCCCTCCGTTACAAAACCAGACATCTCGATAAGGTACCAGGCGTAGATGGGTCAACAGAGGTGCGCGTGTATACACTTACTTTTGCAACTGACAACGCTCAAATGTTCGGTTGCCATTGTCCAGAGTGATTCTGAGACGAAATTGTCAGTTAGTTTCGTAGTGGTCCTAGTCACGTCCGAATTCATAAACAAATCGATGATGACTATTCCAGGGGAACTATGCAACACATTGAATGTGCATTCAGAAAGTCATTAAGCAATACCATCGTCTAGATTAAAGGGACAATATACTGTGACAAACTTTCTAAATCTTTAACAACGCCAATTCTCCTGTTTTATATGTTTTTGCACCAATAAACACTGAAAGATGTAAACGCTACAAGTGTACAAAAGGGAGCAAATTGGGAACGACTTTCGATTGTATCTGTCGACGTCCCAAGACCTCTTTGGCTGAAAAGGCCAGTTAGGTTACAGATGACTGCAAAAGTTCGAACGCTGTACTCAGTCAGTGATTGACAACGAGATCTTGGCATGTACAGTTGAGCGTTTCACCTCCACTGTCGATGATCTTGGCAAGGGGTTGTCAGCGTGCCCAGATTCATGTTTTCACGTTTCAAGATTTGATAATTATGCATAGCAGGCATAGTTTTCCTTCCAACATTCCACAAGTTTTCTTCTGCGGACGGCCATGAGGATATTTTACTTCCAAAAGCAGCACGGCCAATCGTAACAAATTTCCCCTCATGCATGTATTTGACCACCCCTCAGAAGTCTTTTTACATTTAGGTCGATTCCCTACGGTTCACAGTAGCAGCCGTAAGAGACAATCATATGAGTAGTGTACATCCTTCTAATGGTATTGATGCTCTATGCCGCTCAAAGTATTGCTGAACATTTTTCTTCATCGCTTTTCGGTTTCTTATTTTTTTCCTGTGAAAACGCAGGTAAGAGAGCTATATGATGCAAATATATAGCTGTCATAGACACTAATTTTGTGCGCAGTGAATGGTTTAGTCAAGTGGTCATGCAAAGATAAATACATTACCTAGATTGAATATGCTTTCATTGCCGTAGCATTTTGAACAACAATACAAGAAAATGCTTCGTCCGAAATTGTTACCAATGAATGAATGGTTTGTTTATTCCGCTCGATCATCTGTAAAGTGATGGACAGCTGGAAAGCAGGCCCATAACATGTGATCTTCTTCATTGTCAGTCTATTATGCAGTTTTAAAAACTTGTTAAAAACTTGTCTGAGCAAGTGGACTACGCATAGCAATTTCTACAAAAATAGCCTGTTCAGAAACATTTCAAAACTCTTCTTGCCGAAACGAAATACAGCAGTGAAGAGATTCGGAAGTGTTGATGCTTTATAGATTTTACGGCCAGTAAGAACATCTTCCCATGATGTCATTATTTTCATCGCTGCATTATGTTGCTGATTGGAAGTTTTCACTGCCAAAGAGTTTTTGAAAATATAGTAAATGTCAATGCACATTCCCCCCCCCCCTCCCCCCAGTGATTGGTCGTATTTTCGTTTCAAGGAATGAGATATATACCCTCCAACGAATTTCTGGAGGACAATGTCGACATTACTGGGCATTATTATCATACATTACGTATGATACCATACAGCTGGCTGGTATAATACTTTATTCGATTGGCAAATGGGCACCCAACGAGTTTTCATCTTTACATTTAGACCTAAATAGAGTTCAGATTATGGATATGATCAATGGATGGTATGTTTTTTTCAATACTGAGCAAAAGACACAAATTGAACTTTAGAATATAATTTTTTCTTGAGGCCAGAGAGGTTGAACATTTGTGCTATGTGTCGGGTGAAGTTTCACCTGTAAAACCTCAGCTGAAAATGTTAAATTTTTGGAAAGGCATTTATCATATGCAAGGGGAAGTCTGAGTAATGAGGGGGTGAGGTGGGGGTGTTGGCAGGTACCGGTAATCCAGAAACAGTTGTGAATTTTAAACTTGAGAATCTGCAACAGACTGTCATGAATCAGTCTGTTCTGGCCAAGATGCACATTTCCTCATGAAAAGTTAGTTTGTTCTTCTTGCTTTGGATTCCCAGAGTAAAATGAACTTTGAATGACATACCATCACATGCAACTTGACACATTGACTTTGAGTTCATTTTAATCACGATCCCTCTATGTGATAGAGGGACGGTGTTTTAATACCTTCTGTTACATTCAATAACTCTACCCTGAGTGGCATAACTACTTCCCTGCCACTTTTGGCCATATTGACATCTGGCATTTAACATCTCATGATGATTTATTTCCTTAAGAAGAGAATGTCTCAGTGAAAAATGCAGCAATAGAAGGCAAGATATTTCAACATTTCAAGGTGAACATTTGAGTATGGCATAAATCCCATGAAATAAACTCTGTTTTAATGAATCCTCTACATATCTAAGCTTTACATTCGGGGCTGTGAGAAACAAGTGCACCAGTTACAACTTATATTTTAACAACATACGGGACAATGAAATCATTTCATGATCGAGCCTCAGTCAGAGGTACTGTCATGAAGGAATTACACTCAAATATATGATATTAAAGCAGTTCATTGACTTTCTGAAAAGCACTTTTTTCCACCCTGTAGTCTTCCATAACATGTAATACACTGAGAAACATGACACTTTTGAAGAATCCGACTATGAGAGCACTGATGAAATATAAGACTGACCATGAGGGCGCTGTTCAAAATGAGATCATTCACTATCTTATACTCTTTCTTACACCTCGTCAACAAGAATTGGACGTATATCACTTTTGTTCCTTCTTCTGGTGTAAGTATGAGTCTAACAGCATGGTTATGAAATCTGTTCGGGTAAAGCATCCTTTTGATGGCAAAAAGATGTTTTCTTCCACTGGGCTACTGCATCCTCTGTTGTACATCCATACATCACCAGACTTTGTGCGTCAGAACAAGATCACTTATCACTTGCATGTACTTCGGTGAAAAGTCTTTCAAAGCCAGCGATAACAGCAGTGGTTTACTCGTCGGTTCTGTGCAGATTTTGCTCGCGAGATTCTTTGCATAGATGTGGACTGCTGGCTGTGAAATAAACATAGCAAATGATGACACTGACTGTAACAGACTCATTGAATCAGAACAATCATATTAACAAGTCCTGTAAGAAGCAAAATAAATATTTTGGATGACTTCTGTTTAATTTCAAACACTGACATATCCATAAAAGAAATATTAACCCTTTCACTGCAATAGTTTAGTCCAAACCCATTATTATCAATGGTAATCGTGGACCTGTTCACTGGGAATTGGGGGTGAACAGGTTTAACAACTTAAAAGGGAAAACAACAGATTGTTGCACCATGAAGAATGCATGGTCTTCTCCGAGGAAATGTCTGTATGCTTCAACTAAATTTTGAAGTGAAAAGAGCCTATGGAGAATTGATTTCTTGATTTAAGCAAACACATCTTGCAAGTTTGCTGCTTACACTGTGGTGCATATTAACAGAACACCGCATATTGAAACAAGCCACATCACAATTGCTGGCTAGTAGTGCGTCCTGTAACTCACAACCACTTTAAGGCAATCTAGTAATTCTGGAAATTTCTGTGTCAGCCCTTTACCAGGCAGTGTAATAATCCCCTAATATGTGAATTTTCTTGCAATACAGAATTTTCTTGAGTTACTGGCATGTAAATTTAGCTTTTGAGCACAAACTGATGCCTACTGATTCCTTTTATTTTGCTGAAGACGATTGAATGGAGGAAGGACATGAGTATTTCACAAGCTGTCAGGTAGAGATGCACTTGCCATGATGATTGCTGTGTAACCACATACATGTACCTATATACAATACATGTACATCCCTGACGTTGCAATTCAAATTGGAAACAAGTGGTAGTCTCTTTGTAAAATAGAAGCTGATTTATAATTTAACTGCTGTCAAAAGATAGATCCTCACAATCTTCTTCTGTCACCATCCTATCAAATGACAGGGACACTGTCAGTGAATAAATGTTATACATTTTTTTATTCAGGAAACCTTTTCTGTAAAAATGAATTTCAAAACCAATGATACTTGCCTCATCTTTGCCAAGCAGGACCTTTGTTGTAAATGATGGCGATGACAAATCTACAAATCCTACCAGGTCCTTTGTCACATGAACCTGGTTAGATGAATGAAAATGTACATTTGATTCTCATGCATTCCCTATGTCTCCATTATAGTACAAGCAAGGATGCAAAACATGAAAGAAATCCTTTAAAAATACTTCTTACAGAAAGTATTTTTTCAAAGGATTTCTGTCATGTTCTAAATCCTCTCTTCCACCAATATTAGAGACGCGATGTGAAACGTGAAATAAATCCTTCAATAGAATACTTTCTGTAAGACATGCTGATTTCAATTGTATCTGTGTTGCTAAAAAGGGCGTCATGTGAACTACACATCCTAAAACTGACAGAAATTTTGTGGTCTTTCCTCAGCTTGTAGTGAGGCTCCTCAGTGAATTATTTCAGGTAAGGTTTGCACTGTAAAATTGATAGCTGCAAGGAACAATGTATGTCCCTTGGCCTTTGACGAATAATTGGGCCTTTGATGAATAATATTCTTGAGTCTAGAAACAACATTTCGGACAGACATTCATTTTCACATATCAATGAGAGAGCTGTGAAATCAACACTGCATCTCACGAAGGAGAGACTGTGGATGTACTACACAAACATGGGGATAACAGGAGCCCCATAATTCATGTCGTACATTGACTGCTTATGTCATCATACGCCATTAACAGACATCTACACCTGTTTCCCCTGAAACATTATACACTGACGACAAACTTCCTGAAAAATCTAACATCCGATAGATGTAACTACATTGTCATACAGAATTCAGCACAAGCAGATGTACAGGTTCCCTGGGCACTCCACTCTATACCACTATGAACCATTTCAAGAACATTCATACCTGGTATTTTCATGACAATGTGATGAACTTTAGCCTTTTTTAATCCTCAACTAGATTTTTATATCAATCCTCTACATGTTTTTCTGTTGAACGCCATCAAAGAGATATTTAGTGTCTGTAGGTAAATGTTTACATGAATCTTTGCAATGTCTTTGGTTCTCCTTTCAGGGGAATTTCTCGTCAATGAATGAAGTTGTACATGTAGAGAAAATACACCTTTCAATTCATGAGATGTACAACAGATGTACAAGGTGGGTGTTTAACCCTTAGAGCGCCAAAGTCATTTTTGTCACCTTTATATTAAAATGTACTACAGTAATTTTTTTCTGATTTTTACCAAAATTTTGATAAATATCTGTACATGTAGCCGATGAAATGTGATATCATTTGGTCCAAAATTATGAAAAAAATTGCAGAAAAGTTCAAAAATATTGGTAAAATATTGCATTAAAATTTTGGTGGGAAAAATTACAGAAGTCAAAGGGTTAATAATTGGTACAAAATAGTGCACTGAGCTTGGAAATATCTGACCGGCTTATAATTTGATGAAAGGCACTTGAAAACAGTTGAGTAAAAGTGTTGTTTTGCTGGAGAAGATAACTTACCAAGGTTCCTAATTTTTGAAATTGTGTCACTACGATGAACAATCTATCTGAAAAGGCAGTACAGATAACATCGGTGTGCACGCCGTCTATTGTAACAGCACCCTACAGAAGACGAGATGGAAAATGATTTTGTAAATACACTGCCTGTACATGCAAATGGACATGCAAAAGATAAATTGCAGTCACACTCTAATGATTTAATTTCCACTTACAATTACCACAAACTGTTACAAACAACCTTATAAAGTGGCATGTTCTTCTTGTGACGATTTTCGTATTTTTTGTTTCAATGCCAACAGCCAGCCAATATTGACCCAGTCAGGTCCCTGACGACGTGGGCAGATCGGGTGAAATTATGGAAACTGGATGCTTTCAGGGTATCCCATTTAGAATCTGACATTTAACGACTATTTCCAAATTTTTAGTGGCAGTGCACTGACAGGCCTGTTATCTTTCTAAGTAGTTCTATTCCAGGAAGTCAACACAAGCACTGTGTGCACCACAAGACTACTAACTTGGTTCAGAATGCATCAATACTCCCTAGCTCAGACTACAAGACCAGCTATGAATATTCAGTCTTTCTGAAGTTCAAATTCAGTAGGTCATCGAAATACAAGCTTCTCAAAATGTCATAAGTTTTCTTGCATTTGATGAGATCTGGATGTGAATGCACGGTCATATAATGACTATTGGTACTACATGTAAGAAACAAGTTTATAGAAGAATTTTATAACAGAAAATATTGTTTGTTAACATGTTTCCATGATACTGATACACATATGGCATTCAGTCATTTGGGAAATTCATGATTCTTATACTAGTAGGACTGATTGTCACAGCTGCCAGTGAGACGAAAACAGTAACTAGAGAAGACAGGGAATACTGCACAGAAGCCCCAGTGATAACGAAAGGAAATGACAAGTCCTCGACAGCTACTCATAAAAGCCCCTGTAGCTGTAACTCTTGAAATTTGCTTTCTATTTTCACTGGTTTTCTTTAAATTTTACAAGTTTAAAGAATATAATCTTCTACTCCTGAAAAATTGGACAAGTAAATTTAAATTTTAACTGTTATTTTGATTTCCTACCATTTTTAAAAACTGGTAATATTATGAAGAAAACTAAGCATATGATGTCCAAGTGGAAAACATTCAGCACTATGCATTATATTGGACTACTCTGTTTTTGTTTCTGTGAAAATTCCAATGCATATACTGGTATGCACGACGTACATTGTTTTTGCTTTATTTGCATGAGGCCGACATTTTACGTTTGGGCAAACATTTATTATTTATCTTGCTCAAAATAGCACATGCAGTCCCAGTGGACAGTTTATTATACTTGTCATCCCTCAATGAGTACATTCCCCCAAACTTGTTTTAGTTTGGAAGTAAAATCACAAAAATAATGCTAAAAGATACAGCTATTTGGCCTTTAATTACCAGTCCAATCACGATGTAGATTTGGTGACGAGACATGCAAATGTGATGAAAGCTGACCAATAGCATTCTTGGAAACATGACCAGCCCATTTGTTCTCTTTTGTTTTTCTCGTTCATTTAGTGAAAGATCGCTATTTTGGCTGCTAAATTTAGGCACTTGTGTAACAGCCCGCCGAGTAACTATGGAGTTCAGGAGTGCAATCTTTGCCAAAATGACACCTCACATTTTCTTTGAGATATAATGACTGCTGAGAGGAAGATACATTCTTTTTTTGAGTCATTTCACGGTTCAAATGATGATGTTGAATATTCAAAGTGCAGGCTTGAGAATATGATGCAATACAATGTGTTCTGTTTTCATTGACCTGTTTTACAGTCTTTTCATAAAATTTACAACATGGGCAGTGAGGTATAAAATGGAGAAAGTGTGGGACTGCAGTATTTCCAGCCTTGATTGGGCCAAGAAAAATAAAAGTTTGTTTCTCATCCTAGACATATTTCAAAAATGATGCGGGGACACGGGTTTTTTCCCTCTCAATTTTTTTATTCTTTACCAACCAACAAGAACGCGCAAAAAAAATGAAAACAACATAGGAATGCATGCAGAGATTAATGCACAGCAGTATTGCTTTAGCAGTATTTTTGTATACACTGTAGCAACATTTCTGCAGTTTGAATTTTAGTGCAGCGATGCACAGTTTTGAGAACTTAATATAACAATGACATATGTGTACAGTTCTGAATGGAATGTTATTGTCAATTATTTTGTTAACAGATCTGTTTTACACAGCACTGTGTTATCCATTATCGTCGCACATTTTTGCATTTATTTTTTCATTTTATTTCCTCATGAGCAGAAAAAAAAGGTTGACATGGCGGGCCTGAATTGACATGTGCGAGGATGAGAAACAAACCTTTTATTTTTCTTGGCCTCAATATAGATATTTTAATGTAATTTTGTGAAAGAACCACCGCAGTGAAACAAAACTCACAACTTGACAAGCATTTTGTGAAAATGGATGATGGAAAGATTTCCTGAAGCCCCCTCCCCACCGTCTCCTTTTTAGTTAGGACATTATGTTTTGAATTTGATGAACCGTAACTCTAAACCCCTTCAATGTGGGTTTGATTCATTTTCTCTGAAGAAAGAACCCCAAAACAAAATGATTTCAGGGGGGGGGGGGGAGGTAAAGGAAGTTCTACCTGGAAGAGTTTTAAAATATGGCCTCTGAAATTTGAGTAAAAATAGACACACCTCAAACAGAATCTATTGGAGTTCAATTTTAATCGGGTAACGCTCCACGTACATCTTGACTATCAACTGACAGAGATAGGAACTCTACAGATGCCGAAACCATGGAGCTAAAATCCTTTTTTGGCTCCATGCCGAAACTAAAAATAGAAAGACCCGACAAACTGGACACCCTATTTTTCAGTAAGAACTCCAACACACAGCGGAAATATTCAAATTCGTGCGACAACGCTCGGATATTTGTGTATATTAAACGGCCTAAATAAACGCCTTGCGGGAAGTGCATTTCAATGTACGAGTATATACTGCTGAGTGCCGCGCGGTTCAAAGCGAATGACCTGACTGGGTACACTGCACCTCATGACTACCCGCTGTTTGAATCGTGCGGGTCATTGACACTGCAGTGAGATGCGGAGTCTGTCACGGCAACGTGAGCCCGGGGAATGAACTTCACTGCAACAGGAATGGGTGCCCACGGACGGAGCGCACGTCACATGTAACGATGGTACAACATTCTGCTACATGATGTACCTTTGATGGCTTTCAAGTGTGTGTATAACGTCCTAGCTACCGTTGAGCTTCTTTCCTACCTGTTTCGTCTGTAAGACTTCGCCGGCCGCCATCTTTGGGAAATCCCTTTTACCCTCTAACTTACTGAGAATTTCAAGACACTTTGGAAGAGATAAAATGCCAATCTTTTCACAGATGCAACCCGTCTGCTTCAGAGAATTGGCAGTTCAATTGCCCTCAATGACAGCTTTATTTCTACTGTATGGCAGTAAGCGATAAGCTGTGTCATTTCGCGGGCTCTGAGAAGCAAAGTTTTCGAACGAAAACGAGGCCAGAGAATTCCCATGGAAGCTGGGTGGTCCACTTTGAAATGAATTACACACATCAAGGTAGCACGTCTATTATTATTAATACCCACCCAGATTAGGACACGACACGTAAACAGCAGCTCAGGCTGAACATGGCAGCTGCTACAAAAGCGCTTACTTTTGTGCTTATCCTGGCATGTTTTATCGAAGTTTCACAACTTCATGAAGAGCAGAGTCCCGCGGACAAGTACAAGGACCCCGACGGTGGTGACCAAGAAACATGTAGCAAAGATGGTCAAGTGGGCGGGGAATGCCAATTTGTAGAAGCCAAACTCACCAGACTAGATGGTGTCAAGGTAAGTCAAAATTCAAGACTATCTCAGTGTATTTATAGTCATATACCTGTAATCAACAATCAGCAAACTGAAAAAGTAAGGAAGAATTAGGCGAAGTTTTTGCTCTAAGTTTACCACGTAACACCGGATACCCACCCACCCGACATGGGACATGGACCAGCCAACCAGGTGACGCAATTACTGACTTGTAAAAATTGTATATTTTTTCATTATATGAGCACAGACACACATGGAATACCATGTTATATTATTTACCAAAATGGCTATAGTTTTGCAGAATTTTATCTTTCGTCACAATCATACAAATTATCTGACACTTGTTGATTTTTGTGCTATTTTAGAATAATTAAATTTTTCAGGGGGAAATTATTTCAATATGTAACATATTGAACGATGTAACCAAAGCTGTCTGCGAAACATACTTTAAATGAAAATAGATTTTTTCCCACTTCAGGATATGGCAAGAAAAAGGAATAAAATGCATATAGATTATATTGATTTTATGTGTATAATTCAAGTTGATTTTCTTGGAAAAATTTTCACAGTCGATCCTGGTTAGCGTGACAAATCTTTGGCTTTGATATAAAGCAACGTTTTCGCGATGGCTATTTCATTGGTGTGTCTGTTCAATGTCTCTTCTACTTGTTGAGTGATAAAGTGGTAACAGAGGCGAAAGAATTCGACCAGTTGGCTAGCATTACAGGATGTCTATCGACCTTTGACCCCATAACCAACTTGCCAGCCGCATCTATTAAGTTTTTACGACAAAGGTCTTATGTTACCAGAAACATTATATTTACAATTTAGAACAAACTGAATTGGCCTGCTTCAAGTTCATAAAAAAATATAAATAGGCTTTGTTGCTCAGATTTCACTCATGAAATTTCCACTTCCTATAATGAGGGAAAGTAAACCTTGTGTGAATGTTACTAGGACTATTTGGAGAGACTGTTTATTTCAATTGCAAAGTGTACAGCCAAAATGTGAACTTTTTTGAGGTAGAGTTTACAGTTCGCTCTAAATATCAAAACTTCACAACTTGAGGTACTGTGCAAATGTGTGAAGTTCCAGAAATCACTTGTATTCAATGACGAAACCCTGCGCAAGCCCGTGAAATAAAATATCTAGTGTTGGCTTTCATTTAGTGCAGTTCTGCTTATGAAGAATTTCCTTATTTTTGACGAAAGGTTGGTCCTCATCTCAGAATCTGAATCACTTGGTTTCATATATATTGAAAAAGCAGACATTACTCTTTGTTTTCCAGTGTTTGTATGGCCTCGTTTTTTTAATGTATTATTTAAATTAATATCTATAGTCAAAGGCATTAAATATGAATATGACTTTTCAATCACGTAATTTCTTTAAATATCTTTTTTCCAAAATGCACATTTGAAAGATTTAAATAAACAGGATGGATAGTTCATTCTGTGGTTGACTACGGAAGTACCGATATGTAATACTGTAACAGCGTTTGATTTGTCCTCAGATAAACAACATGAAAAGTCTTATTCTTGGTAGCAGCTGTGGTTAGATTTTCCAGATTTTTAATCACTGCAGATATTATTTTTTTATAAATTAAGCAGGCAAATAATCCTTTTTCTTTCATATATTCTAGATAAAGTTAATTAACCGTTTGAATGTTACAGTCAATTTTTGTTGCCTTTATTAAAAATATATTGCAGAAAATTTTTCAGTTGCTGATGATATTATTTTTCAGATTTTCCACCAAATTTTGATCAAGAAATCATGCCAATGAAAATTTACATCCATTTGATCCGAAATTATCAAAACAGTTGTTGAAAAATTCATTAAATTGGTAAAATGTTGCAAAAAATTTTGGTTGGAAAAATTACAGCACTCAAAGAGTTAAGATCTTAATAGATGGTGTTAGGGAAGATGAAAGAATTGCTTGTCAGAAAAAAAAAACATTTTGTAAAATTTAACATGTGCATATGGTGGGTGTTTCACTTGTTATGCATGGCACATCGAGACAAGTAGATTACCAACATAAGCTAAATTGCTGAAGCATTTGTCAGAAATATCAAATAAAGAAATCAATGTGTTGTAAATATACTATTTTGACAATTTTATTTCATTTTGCAAATATCGGCAGGTGGGTCACGAACAGACGGTGGAGCTGGTACCGGGTAAGACGCATTACCTGAAAACATTGAATATGAAGCCGCTGATATTTGGTAAGTGAACTTTTTGTCACCCCATACTGTACATTGCATGCATGTCCTTCAAAAGTGACTCTTCAATAATCTTGAAGGAGTTTTAAGGTTGCTTTAAGCAGCTCAAAAGACTACGACTCCAAACAAAATTGAATAAGTAATTTCTTTTTGATTGAGAGAAAAAATAACAGGTGATTAAAAGGGAAAGCTAATGATTATATGTAAATCATCATCTGGCAAAACAGAAAATACGTGAATTATGTGAATTAGTCAAGTGTTGAAGTCATGTATATTTGTGTACTTGGTAGTACATCTAAGAACATAGACAGGAACCACAAATGCTAATCTTGCCGCAAAAAAATTATCTTCTCATCTTATACCTGCCTTTTTTTTTAAAGCACATTTGTTTTTAACTGTAGCTCTGCAATACATCACAAAAAAATTCACAAAATTTCTCTCTAATAGTATATTAATAGAAGGGTCTAGATCATCTGATTGAGCTTAATGTGTCAGCAGCATCATCTTTATACGTTCATTTGGATAAAAAGATGGGTTTAGGTGTTCTACAAAGAAATTTTCATGACTGTAAATATAATTGTTATGTAAATGAGTTTCTTTTGTCTTCCCTCTATGCTTTGATGTCTCTGGGGAGAACACTTTTGTTTGCCCAGGTTGCGTGTGTAACATGACACAATTTGACAAAACAAACAATGAAATATTGAACGGGTAATTAGAGCCAAGACGGCATTGAAATATTGTATAATTAGAATCATCACATTGTCGCAATTATTTCTTCCACTAATGAGGTCATAACAATGATAATGGTGATTATGTAAAGAGTTGAAAGCTCTAACAAGACCGCCATCTTTGGGCAGTTGCACTTTAGTTTACTTACAATAACTACATATATTTATATTTTTTGAACTCCCATATAACAAAAATATCACTACGGTATATGTTCATTGAATCTTTTTCAATTTTCAACACTCTTGATACCAGGTAGTGCATGCCTATCTCTATTTGTCTACTAATGCTGACATGTTCTATCAGATCAATACAAATACAAACCCTGCCATATGTTAAAGTGTACAGTCCATATGGTAGTACGAGTATTCACAATTACAATACCAGTGATGAATGTGATTTTGCCAGTGCGGTGACAAGGCAACGTATTGCCGCAAATGCCAGTAGAAACATTAATTTGCTTTTCTCTAAAAACTCAAAATCTCCAGTGAGGATTTCCCTCAGTACCTCAGCCATTGCGAATTGCCTTAATACCAGTAAGTTTTATGCCAGCTGACCTGTGTCTTATTAAAGCCATTCACCCACACACTCAGTATTGCCAATTTAGTATCATATCTATGTCTGTTGTGACTGAACACAACCATATGTTTCTCTAATGAGTTTTTCTTTTCATCGGAGCACAGAAAATTGCCAAAGCTTAGATGAAAATGTCTATTTTGTAAATTAATATTTCTCTTATAGTCGAGTAATGGAACTGTATGTCAATCAATTACATAGTATTGGACCAGGGGTTTTGGACCTGCTGTTAAGGTCCAAAACCCGAGCTGCTTTCTAGGCCATACTAGTACTGAATTTGTTTGGAGTTTCTCTCCGGGTTATCAACACAAAGTTTTTTTATATATATTTGTTGCTGCCATGTTATCCATAAAAATTTAAACAAGAAGAAAAAAAAAAAAAATAGATAATAAAAAAAAACACCAAAAAACCATAAAACCATATATATATATATATATATATATATATATATATATATATATATATATATATATATATATATATATATATATATATATATAATATATAATATATATATATATATTATATATATATATATATATATATTATATATATAGTATATATATACATATATATATATATATATATATATATATATATATATGGTATGCCGGTATATATACAGTAAGTATATATATATATATATATATATATATATATATATATATATATATATATATATATATATATATATATATATATATATATGTATATATACACACACACACACATACATGTACATACATGCACACACACACACACACACACACACACACACATTCATACGGTATGTACATACACATACTTTTGCCCCATAAAAATGCAGATACATTACGCGTTTTACATGGGAGGACTTGTAAAAATTTATTTTTCTGTCTATATCCACCAAAGAAAAGGTGATCAATCGATGGTTGGTAGAAATTACAACACTGGGTTGAGAAAAGTCATTTGCAAAATAAATGCCATTGATTCTTTAGCAACTCCCATTGAAATTGAAGTTTTATACACAAATCAAGTTATGAGCGTAGGACATGTTTTAGTTTCGCCTAGTATTTGCACAATGACACTGTCTTCTCTACCAGCTTTACAGAAGGTTCCAAGTTTCATATGCTGTGCAAGTCTAAAGATAATTTTTTGTCAAATCTGTAAAAATCCTAATATCATGTTTGAAATGCTGAACTTTGATCCATACTGTAGCTTTGAAATCTATTCAAGTATAAGTGTTTGGCTATAAATATTGCGTCAAGCCCTGTAAAGCTAGGAGAATAAGATTTTCATTGCATAGTTTGCTGGTATGGGATTACAGTTTTTATTCAATATAATTTGATCTGGAATCTTCAAGGTTGCCTTGGAAAGAATATCAAATTGCAGTCTTTTCCCATTCAGCAGACTCTAGAGAGATATGTTTCCAAATCAACTACCCAGCGGGAGCCACTTGGCGATAATTGAACCCTGTAACATGATGAAGGGGTGTGACCTGGGGTCATGACCCTATGTGTGATGCAAATTAAGGGGGCAATAGCTGTAACCTTTGATAAACTTCTAATTTTTTTCTCTAGAAAATGTTTTTTTTTATTCTTCTTCTCATGTCAGTATATTAAGGTAGTATGCACCTTGAAAATGAAAGATTTAAACTTGTAACAAAACTTTTCCTCAATGAAACTTTCAATCATTCTCTTACCATATCAAAAGTTATATCAGGGGTACTAGTGAAACAAATTACCAAACATTTTCTGAATTATGAAATTCACAATGGCCAACATCCCTGTGTTAATGCTATGGTGGAAAATAAAATTTTCACTTTTCTTAAAAACTAAGACACAGAAAATTTTTCTTTCTCCAAGAGCTTTTAAATGACACGGCCCGTCGGCCCATAAGTGGTATACTAGAAAAGAACTTTGAAAAAAATTGAGAGTCTGAATGTTGGTTCCTGGGGCTAACTCTGCCTTAACTTTAAAGTATCCTATCCACAACACATATTGTACTGTATGCAATTTTACGGTTGACAAATAAAATTAAGTTTTCGTTGTCAACAATATTAACACTGGACATAATCCACGTGGAGGCTATCTTGTGTAGTTGAAAATTGTGACACGATTTTGAGAGTAGCAAAACACTATAATTTTGTTCAAACTTTCTTCAAGGAAACTTTAAACCATTCTTTCACAGTCAAGAATAAAAATCAGGGTCTCTGTGCAAAGATTGGGTTGGAGAAACAAATTCCCTAACATTTATTGGTATTTGAAATTCCATATGCCTCCTTACCCACTATTCAAATTATTGGCATATATTTTATTCCATTAGGCTTAAAAATGAATCTACACAGGCAGTATAAGTTTGGATATCCTATGTACTGTTCCCAAGACGCATTGTATTTTAATAAATCTACTATAATGCCTGCAGTTGATCGACAAACTTTATGTGCTGCCGACAGCATATGGACCATACGGTGGCTATAATCTGCAAGTAATCCGATAATCAGCTACCTCTATTGCATGCTGGGAAGTTCGGTAGGCAGGTTTTTAGAAAGACATCAGTGCAAACACTGTGAAGGAAATAAGTTCATGTTAATCTTCCATCTGTTGTTCAGAAATTGATGGTTTCCTAAGTGATGAGGAATGTGACCACATCATTGCGTTGGCGGAGAAACAGGGACTGAGAAGTAGTCTGACTAAGCCACAGGGCATCCAACATCACATCAAAATTTATGACTTTGACGGTGACAAACATCTGACCTACAATGAGGTGGGTATGATATTGGTTTAGGCAAAAAAAAATTGTGCTGTTCCGATAACATGGTTTTCAAAAATAGGATAGGTAGGTCGGCAGGGATTTTTTTTTCCCAAAATATTTTTATATTCAAGTATGCATTTTTCAGGGGTTCAGAGCAATCGAACACTGGCCACAACATTTCCAGAAAATGTATCATACATGTAAAATGAATAAAAATATAAAAGACATCCTCATTCAAGCAAAACTCAAATGCCAGGTAACGAATGTGTGATTTTCGGGTTTTTTCTTTCTTTTGTTTTCTTCTGTGTTTACGTAGCTTTAAAAAGTTTAGGGTTGTCAGGTAAAAAATAGGGTGGGTCGGGTTATCGGAACAGCACAATTTCTTTTTCTCGACCTTAGTTGAAGTGGCAAGTGATTATGTTTCATAAAACCATGATCATCTTTCTTTTCAGTGTCATTAACACCCACTTATCGAAAGTGGGAGAACTGTAAAGGTCACATTCCGGTACATGTATGCCAAGATCTTGATGCTATACGGTATATCCCTATAGTTCCTTGTCTTAGAGCACTGCCTTCCATTTCATTCCAGTATTAAACAATGCCACAGATGGACAAACACCAAGCAAAGTATTCAAACACAGCATAAAACAGGCAACTTTAAACCATTTTCATTTCTTTAGCACTATGATAAACAAACTTTTAGCAAAAAATTTCTTATGAAAAACACCAGACTCTACTGTATGATGTGATTGCAGACACATTTCAAGGCTGTTTGAAACCTAATTCCTCAACAGCAATATGTAAATGCTGTAGTTTGATATATGCTTGGCAAATATGGTCTTGAAAGAAGTCAATGTCCAAAGACTCTTTCAGACTGCTTGGTAGGAATATTTCAATGTTCTTTACTTTCATTCAAGTTTCCCAAGGGAGAAATCAGAAATGTGAATTGTTAATGTTTTTATAACATGCCTTTCTGACATAGTTTTCACTCCAAATATTTGGCTTCATTTGCAAATGACAACCATAAATATGCTTTATTTCCATGTTACTTTTAGATGGAAATTTATTTAAAAAAGAGAATGAATTTCATCATTGAATGGCACATTGATATACATGGTATGTAATTCACTGTTATGCGATGTAGCGATTTTTCATGCGTAAGCCTCTAAAAACTTGATTTTCTGTGTAAAAATTTAATTCACACATTTTTGAAATCCCAAAGTTGTTAAGTTGAAAATAATTTGATTCATTTTCAGTAAAATTGTGACTATGGGCCATGCAACCTCGTGATCATCAACAAGTTACCTATTGAACCTAGAGCACAACATACATGTACCTGGTACATGTACGATATACAAAGCATGTAATTTCAACAAAGATTTGACTCTAATTCTGTTACTTCATACATCACTCCCAAAGCATTCCAGTCACGCATGTCCATATTGTTAAATATTGATGTACCAATAAGTAGTGTTCGGAAACATTTTTCTATTCATAAGTGCGTAGGCTGTCTTACATTTGAGTAACAGCCTATTCATACATGTATTTTAATTGTCAAAGGGTAGCTATCTATTCAAGTTTTGGGAAATATGCTACATACATGTAAGTACCGCATGTGTATGCACAGACATTTGTAGTCATGACAACAGATGTGTAGAATTACATGTGCAATCATACAAAAATCTACCAGCCATGGTCGGTCATACTTGTAGAAGTTAAGGTAAACCAGTTCAGAATTACCAAAATAGATTTCAATCATGCATTTTTTGTCACATTCAAAATCAGTATGCGTGTTACCTTCACACACTGACAACTGTCTTCAGGTCATATTATTCAAACATGTGTAATTCAGTGTAAACTACCTATAGAATAGATCACCTTTCCCTTTTATGCCTGTATACAGCAACAGCTCTATGCTCCCTCCAATGTTTTAGGAGGAAGCATAGCGTACACCCTAACCAAAGAGAGGTCCTCAACTACTCAATATTATTTTTAAGATGCCCATTTTCAAAATTTCATTATCATGTAATAATATGACTTTTCAATTTATTGTGCTGTCACTTTCATATTCTTGCACACTAAAACTTCAAGTATATCATCCTCATTTGTACACATGGAACAAAGCAGAATCAGCCGGTGTCATATTTTTTCCAACCTAACAAGCTTATTCTAGGATTTAGTAATACTGTGTTTGCTAGCAGGTGTCCTGCATTCGGTGGAGTATTGAATCCACACAGTAACTAAATATGATACTTAAGATTTTTTAACACTCAGATTGTTATTTCACATCTTTGAATCAAAATTTTCTTCCTTTTTCTGCAGATGAGGATTACGATAGAATCAGCGTTTGACATTTACATGGTGGAGGATGAACTAAAGGAAGTGTAAGTTTCAGGATTATTGTCGTCATTGTTTTTGATGACCATATCGTTTCATTCATTTAAGGTAGTGTGCGCCTCGAAAGTGAAAGACTTAAACATTTGCTCAAACTTTCCTCAATGAATCTTTCAACCGTTGTCTTTCAAAATCAAGATTTACCTATATTTGACATTCAAAATGGCCGCCATCCCAGTGTAAATTTTTGAAAAACTAAGCCGGTTACAAGTTTTCTTACACCAAGAGCTTTACAGTAAAATGAACCTCCACAAGTGGTAGATCGGAAAAGAATTGAAAAAGTTTGAGAGTCTAAATATCTGTGCCCGAGGCGCGTTCTACCTAAAAGACAGTGAAGTAACTTGAACATTTCTTATTTCAATAATATGCACAAAGGTTATTCATTAAGAACCCAGATGTGCTGATGATACCATCAGGGTCTGTATGTCAATTTATGTGTACATGTGTTTATGTGTAGAATGCAGGAGAAGTCTCCTTCAGACTGTCTGCAGATTTACCTTATTTGTCTATGTACATGTACTATTTCTGTAAGGATTAATTCATATTATGCTCATAAATCACTTTGGTGATTTTTACAAAAATTCTACTGAAGATAATTAGAATAGATTTTCTCCCCACGTTTTGTCACATTTAGAACTTGCATTGAATAATATCCTGTTAATAATGATCAGAAACTAATTCTTCGAGTTACTCTTAAAATTTCTCTGGCATTTATTTGCATCTGTCCATATACCGGTATGGTAAAAAAGACATGGCAGCCATATTTAATCTAATTTCCACCACTATGGTTTGCCCAAACCCATTGATATTGATAGTGAACAGGTGAAACTAGAGGAACAACTGACAGTTTCCAGTACTGGCACACTTCTCTGTGTATTGGCACCTGAATTAAAATCACAACTATCCACTATAAATGAAGTTGACTGAATTTTGTAAATGTGTACAAGTTAAGATTTAAAGGACAGTATCTGTATCTTGTGATGAATTTTCACAATTTTTGTCATTAATGTCAACAAAAGTTTCTTGCTCTACTCTCAAAGGCATGGTTAGTTATAAAGTATTTGGTTTGTCAACTCAGCCTGTACATGTGCGATCTGTACTGTTTGGCAAGTGAATTCCGGTGTGGACTAGAATAAAAATGTAAACCATGAATTCCAGTTTGGATCAGTATTCACATGTCAATGATAATGGTGCATTTTACACATACATGTATATAGAAGCTGTGTTGACGAGTTAAATATAACATACTTCATATTGCAAAGGGAGTAGAACAAGAACTGGCAATGGAGATACAAAACAAATATATGGTAGTGAGAAAATCATCAAAATTTACAGCCACTGGCCCTTTAAAATGTAAATTTCCCTTTTGTCATCAGCATGACAAGTCCAATCTAGAAGGCATAAACCCTAGAACTTTATCAATACCGGTAATTAACACTTGTCTTGTCTACACTCAATTAACACCTGCATGTTGTTAACTTTTGCTCTCTTTCTAATGACAGTTACGCTGAGCTCAAACTTGATAAAAATGAAGATGGTAAGGATTTTCATGGTTTTTTCCCAATTGATGGCTCTCATCTTATATGTTTGTATCATTTGTGACACATCATTAAAATGCAACTTCTGTGTAATTTTTCAGTATATAAATGGTTGGTGAATCTGTGGGACAGTTAGCAATGGGTTTTGAATATTTAGTAATATTGCAAATTAACTTCATAATTCATTACATCTCATTAAAGCTGTTTATCATCTTCATATTTTCACAAATGTAACCTGTGTACATTTGCCTCTATCATGCTGTGTTCACAATATTGAACACCTGCAAGTCTTTCGCTCTCCACGGGTGAAAAAAATTAAAGTTAAGGAAGAGCGAAAAAAAGAAGAAGAAAAAATCAAAAATCAAATTGAGAAAAGTTGTCCATGGAAATGCTTACCGATACCACTGATCAAAACAGCTTTAAAATGATTAATGAATGATAAACAAAGATGCCATATGGTGCTTTTCTCAGAAAAATTTTTTTTTATAACATGGCATAGAGAATTTTTTCTCTGTAATGCGTTGTGCAGTTAAGGTGGCTTGCTGGTAAGAAAAAATGAAATCAGGATTTTTCTGAAACTTTGTACAGATGTCAAGCTGGGGTAGATATGTTAAATAGTAAAATAAGAAAATATGGTCCCCATGCAAATTTTGGAGATATGGCGCCCTCTATGTTGTCCCGCAAAAACATTTAGCTGAAATTGGTTAAAATGTTGTATTATTCGATTAACTAGTGTTATTGAATAATAACACTGAAATAAAGTAAAAACAATTTGACAGATTTTATACAACACAAGTCCCTGTATTGTAATATATTAGTTTTGTGATCTACTTTTGAAAATATCAGAAAATATAGCGACGTTTCCATGAAAAGTGGTTTTATAAAAAGAGCAAAGTTTGGCCAAATTTTGACATTTTCATCACAAATGTCATGATCTGAAATCTACATTTTCTTTAAACTCTCATACATTAAGCCCAGCAATATACAGATTTCGAATCAAACGAAAAAAATGGGGGTCACCGCCCAATTTTTTAAGATATGGGCATTTTTAATACAAAAATGCTACACTGAAGCGCCCTCTAGCGACAGATCCCTGTTTTGTTTGATATATTCGAAACTTTTTCTATTAGGTATTAAATAAAGTTTAGTTCAGTTAAATACTGCAAATAATCCCACATTTGTCACACTTAAAACGGGCCTGTTACACAAACTTTGCTATCTTGATGTCAACTGTTTTGACAAACCAGATTTGAAAGTCGCACCTCAAAGTAATTGTATGCTATATTGCGACAAAAAGACCACTTCCAGAAAGAACGCTCGCAGAAAGAACGTTCTTACGCGTTTGCAGATACGATGCGCAGTACGAAAATTTGCATTACCCGCAACCTACGTTAAATGGCTTGCACCAACCATATGCTACAAAAGAAGAACTTATAAAGAATGTGCTTATTTAGTGGCCTTGTTATGAGTGAAGCTGTGTCTCAGTCATACAGTATTCGTCTGATTATAAGACCCCGGGGTAAGCAACATGAAATGGATGTAATTGTCGGGGTAGGGGGGATCTTATAATCTATCAGAGCCTAGTCGACTGTAAGCCTTATAAAATTATTTGAAAAAATTGTAAAATATTAAATAACAATAAGCCTGGCCTGGTTGTAAGCCTGTGAAAGAGTAAGCTGTGTGTTATCTTTTATAGTAGACCATATTATAATGCATGCCCATTTATCAACTATCTTTTTTTGTAGCTGACTTATAATTTTAGTTTAGTGGACACTTTACTACGGCATTCTAAATATATACTGGTTTATTAAGATGCCATGATTTCCGCTGTCAATGTGGTGCAAATCACAAAAGACCCTCATAATTATAGACGTACATGTTTCTCCAAGCGGTAAAGCTAGCTCAAGTACTAAAGTACAGCCCTTCCTTTGCTTTATACAGTTGGTACAGACTTGCAATCTATTGTTGATAATGTTTCTGTGTGGTCATAAGAAAGTGTCAAGTTTATTCAGAAACCACTGCATAACATGGAGTTCAGTCACAACTTTTATACATGAAATCATGTTTCTAATGTACACATGGTAAAAATGTATGTATCTTTTATCATCAAATGCCTGAAAACTTTAAAAGAGATGCACATTTTAATGTGTTAATGAAAATATGGAGAACAGTTGATCTTATTGGTTGAAATTCAGTGCTTCATGCATTGTACAGTCAGATGGGTCTTTGTTATTTATATACACAAACAGCGGCAAGAAAAATAAGTAACTTTGCTTGTTTGTTATTAATGGATTATTTATTTTGGAATTGATTTTTCTTTCCAGGTTTAATCAGTCAAGAAGAGCTGAGCGGAATCAGCTCTCAAAAGTTTGCAGAATTTTTGATAAACTGGGTTAATGAGAATCCAGAGCTGAGGTCCAGATACAGTGAGCAGGCATGGATTTATCCAAATGATGTCAAGGATGATATTGTTGATGAGTTTCAGAAAAGGTGATGTCATTAAACCAGTGTCACAAATTGATTGTCACAGTGCCTTACTGAAATTCAGAAATAATACAAATTTTCACATTTTGCCACCATACACCATACTGACCAGTTTTTAGCAAACAGTGGAGCAGAGATTCACTTCTGCAGAGAAATGAAAGTTAGTCAAACTTTACCTGCCCCAATACCATGTAGTGTGTAGAGTTGCTTTGGCAGGAAATTTTCAGGTTGTTGATGGTATGAGTACAAATTTTTAGAGTTCCCTGTTTAGTCAGCTACTTTGTTGAGTGCAATGGTACCCAAATTTTGCAGCATTAATAGAGAGTAAACAAAATATGTTTACCCATTCCGTTTCTCGGTGTATGGAGTTTTGAAGTCCTTGTGACATCCTTACTAATGTGTAGTTTCAAGTCACCAGTTACTCAAAAAATTACGAAGGCAGTACTATACAATATCTTTAGTTTAACAGTAGATCATGTATTGCCCTAAACTGTCATGATTTGTAAAAAGTACACTCAGTTAGATTGTTAGGAGTTGCTAGCAGTTAACCAGTACCTACAATAGAAGTACCTTTAAGGTAGAATGCGCCTCGGGGACAGATATTCGGACTCTCAAACTTTTACTGATCAGGTTTTATATGATCTAGGGTCACTAAATTTTGATGCTAGCACGACATGTTGTGAAAATACTTTCTGATATTTTTATTTCAAAATGGCCACTGTCCCTGTGTTTAATACTGGTTTGGGGGGAAATCAAATTTCAGATTTTCACAAAATAAGACATGAAAAAATTCTTTTTCTCAACAACCTTCAAAATGAGTTCAAACTAGTAAAAGATCAACAAGTTTTGTATGCATTTGAGAATCTAAATATCATTTGTTTACCTTTTTTCTTTGTTTTTTTAATTCTCACAGGATATACCACCTGCTGGAGTTGCCAAGACCATTGATTGACAAGTTCAATACCTTTCAAGTGGTGAAGTATGGCATAAAAGGTCACTACAATGCACACATAGACTCTGGTGACAACTTGGAACTACCATGCTGTCATCTCACAGATTCTGAGCGTTGTCGGAGTTGCAGGTGAGGCATATAGACCTGAGCAATAAAGCCCTATCTGTACATAACTGCAAATTTGCATACCCAGTATATCCATATATGGTAAAAGAGGTGTGTCAGCCATGTTTACTCTTGGCTTGTCAATAGGACTACATGTGTGCAGTTTTAGCAGTACTTTCTTTTAGCTTGGCCTACTGTGATAATTGGTGAATAGCTTCTATAAATGCAGGTGGTAGGGATCAAAATTATGAGAGCACCAGAAAGTGCAGATTAATTAAATTAAACAGATTGGATTGATGTTCTGATTATTGATATTGATCAGATTCAAATGATTTTGTACAGTACAATGTGTACTCAGTAATTACAGGTATGACACTTAAAACATAGATACTGTATCACTTGTCAGTTTGCATCCATGATAGGTGTTTGGTAGATAATGTTGTCAATATCTGAAAGATGTAAGTTTTTTGGAAGCATTGTAGAAAGATATGCACAGAATCGTTCAAAATCAAAAACTAAAATGATAAATAAGGAATTGTGTGTTGCTTACAAAATATAATTTACGAGTTAATTATGAACCACTGCTGCAGGCTGGTTATATGACTTTGCAGAGGGTGTCTCTTATGTTGGCATTGCCTGTACTACAGTTACACAGTTGTAAGCATCGATAAACTGATGTATAAAACTGCATCTAACTTTGGTGAAAATGTCTTTAAAAGGTACATACTGTAAAAGCATTAATTATTTGTTTGGATTTTCACTATTTTCACTGGAAAAGAAAATCAACTAAATTAAATCCCAGTGAAAATGTTAAATTACAATAGAATTTATTGTTCTGCTGGTAACAATAGTGAACTTAAATCCCAGTGAAATTATGTTTCAAGCATCAAAAAATTAAAAAATTAAAGATTTTACAGTACAGTGTATTGACAACCTGTAACAGGGACTGTTAAGAGATTTGACTGTCTGCAGCAGCTTGAGTGTTCTCAACTCAGTGAGTGTAAACAGGTCATACTGTCTATGGTGAAGTCCATGTATGAATGACAGTATGGCAAACAGTGCATTATTGCTCGACTGTTTCAAGTGTTTTAAAATCTGTTGATGAATGGAAATCATTTCACTATATTGTGCTCCATCTTTGTTGTGTTATACAGGTACGTGACTGTGATGGTTTATCTGAATGATGTTGAGGAGGGAGGGGAGACTGCCTTCCCTGTCGCTAACAATGAAACTGTAAGCGCTGATGTAAGTGTTCTGTAATGATTTCTTTTCAGTACATGAAAATCTCTTGAGACAGGAACCTTAATTTGCAATTTGTAATGAATCAGATCAGAATTCGAATTCACTCATTAGAATCACGGTCCCTCCATCACGTGTTAGAATCTTTCTTGGTTTAGTATGTGTTGTCTCCAAGAAAGCTTAGGAGAACTTCAAGATTACATTTGCAATTAAAGTGCACAACTCTATTTCTGTAGTTTACTTGGTGGCCAACTTTGTTATGTCATTGGCTAAACAAATCTTGGCAAATGTACTTGAGTTGTGTTTTAACATAAATCAACAGTGCTACCTCTACATTCTGCCCGAACAGAAGCCTGTTTGGAGCCATATTAGATATCACTGTTTGCTTCAAGATTATGTTCCATTCTCATATCAGCTTCATGTTCTGGTGGTCTGAAGATGAGATAATTGAGATATTGATTGAAACTTTCTCTGAATGAGAATGATCACCCACACTTGATATTTCAGGGCCATGGGATTAAAGTAAATGAAAGAGTGGAATTTACTATTATAGTTCATGAGCAACACATTTCTGGAGACTGAATGAGTCAACTTACAGCATGCAATATTGCTAAATCATGAGCAATATGCCAAGAAAATGATGCAAAAGACACAAATGCAATTTAACATGAGAAAAAAAGAGAAAATAATGCAAAAAATGATACAAATACAATATTATCATCAGAGCAATGAAAATAATAATAAAACTAGAAAGCATTTGCAAGCAAAGCGAAGTTCCAGAGACCAGAGCAGCGGAAGAAACAAGAGAATGTGTGACAAAGATAGGTGCAGAATGAAAGAGTGCTTTGGATTTTAATATTCAGGGCCGATAGCAGTAAACACCATAATACAACTAAAAGCAAGGCAGTCCGGGGAATTACAGTACACAGATTACAAATGCCTACATGTACGGTAAAAACGCAACAGATACATACGGGGGCGACGACGCACGGAAATGTTTATCAGACGACATTCTCGCGAGCCAGAGCAATAATTTTCGCTCCGCCGACCTACGCAAAAATCAATCGCTTGACAGGTAGCGCTGAGTTGTTGCCGTAAAGAGGGGTGTCATTTACGACGATGATCAGACGAGAGGAAACATCGGACCTAGGCCGTTGAAATTGAGCCACATGCATTTTCATTTGATTAAAAGCACAGACTAAAACAATTTTCATTGCTATGTCGCTGTTTTCACAAGATACTGACCATTTGATCTTGGAAAGTTGAGTTGCTTTTACGTGCAGCCAACGCATGCCGGTGCATGACAGACAGTACGTTCACTATGAATGCCTAGCTCTGCATGGCAGGGCTGTGTGTTACCGGCATTGATCATCGTTTTCGAGCACACCCACCTCGCCTAGGTACACGATGTGCCCAGCCGCGCTTGTAAACTTATGGAAAGGCTTCTTTTCCGTCTCTGTGCGAGCGAGGCGATCGATACGCGGCCATGTTGTTTCATGAGCATTCGGGCGAAACAGTATAGCGCCACGTACGGCGAGTATTTAGAGAAAAATAAAATCAAAAAGCAACAAAAAACAAAGCGAAATAAAGCTAGAATTATTAATAACTGAACGCAATATGATAGTTGAGCAATGCCAAATAAAAAATAAATAAATAAACAACAAGAAATGCCCGTAAAACCCGTCCGAGCTGAGCGATGAGGTCATAAGCGTGTCGCAATGCATTCTGGGTAATTAAGGTAAAATTTGTGTGTAGCATGTTCTATGATAGTAATACCGGAAATAGAGAAAGAAAGAAAGAAAGAAAGAAGGAAAGTGAGCAAAAACTAACAGTTCCAGTTGGTCTCTGGAACTAAAAATCACACACACACACAATCTGGTGAGGACCATGAAGGTAGTGACAAGAACTGATCCAGTCCTTGGCCCGGACAACAAATTTGCATCACAAATAGAGTGAAACGGTTGCATGAATGATGCTTTATTAAAACACTGCTATTTTGTTTAATTTCAGGCGCTGCATAAAGGTCCATTACTCAACTTGAATCGACATTGTAAAGACGCAAATTTATTGGTGAAACCTGAGAAGGGAAAAGCAGTGGTATGGTATAGCCACTTCATCGATGAAGAGACCGGCTGGCTTGGACCCATTGATGAGTTCACCTGGCACGGAGGTTGCCCTGTCACCAAGGGAACCAAATGGATCGCAAACCGATGGATTAATGTCAGTAAAAATAAGGAGGTTGATCTGAAATCCAGTCAGGTGTGACACAAAGGGCCAATAACAATTTTTGGAGCTTCATATCTGTCTATATAGCACACATTGTGAATACAACAGCTATGTGCCTGCCTGTCTGTGTGTCTGCCTGTCTCTTCAGTCAGACTGTCTGTGTCTATCTGTGTGTTTTACTGTCAGCTTTGTAGTTTCCATTGCATCGCAATATTCGTCTGCTTGAGTATTGAGAGAGCTAGTTAGTCATTGAATCTTTAAAGAGAACCATTTGTCCAATGTAAAGGGACATGTAGTTGTGCTTTCTGTAGGTTGTACATGCATAGCCATGCACATACAGTGATCTGATATACCTTAATTGAGCTAGCGTTGACAATAAATTGTCCATCCAATGGAATGTTGAATGCTAAATGCACTTGCATGGAAAAGAATACAGTAGTTCATTAGCAGACTATATTGCAAGCCCATTGGATTAATGTCGGTTTTGGTAAACGGCCAAGTAGCTGCCAAATGGTGAGCAATTTTTGCTCACCTTCGTGTGCCTATACAGTAATTAAAAGCTATTCTGTGTGGGACCTCCAGTGCATACATGTACTAATAGCAGAGGAAAGTTATAGGTTGCTCAAATATCTCAAAACAGTTCCAATCACACTATTTTTAATGAATATACATTTTCAGTTTATAAAGCCTTGAAACTTTTGATGTACTTTGCCAGATGTAGCAATTGTTGTACAGTTGGCCTTTCGATGTGTAATATTGTATCCTTTTATGCGTGTTTAAAAACTCAACATAACAAAAAGCAATACGAAAATGTAAAACGTCTTTCAGGTCCTTATAGGACACAGACATCATATTTCGCTATTCCTAATGCAGGTTTTCTCTTGAAGTGCTATTACTTGTGACTATTGATGTATATAGCTCTTTTACTTGATCAATGATGCAATGCGCGCTAGGGTATACAAAGTGTGCGTTACTCAGAACCTTTTAGCCGATGCAGGCTGTGTTACTCGTAGAACATTATGGCAGGTTACACCCTGACCTATATTTTCATCGGCGATGGATGAAAAATGCAGGAGACATTTTTTGCATCGCAAATTTGTGCCATTCTTGTATATATAACAAACCATTGTACAACACCAAAGCAGTATGCTTTTGTTGTTTTGAGTGTGTACACGATGTTTGATACTGCAGCCACAGCGATGAATTTAGGGATAACCGGCAAAAGGTCTATTTTTCAGTACTTTGCCTGTGTCTGTTCAAAAAGTTTCTTGTTCTACTCCCAGAACCACGTTGGAATACCTTGTCTTCACCTTGTCAACAGCGCCCCAATACGTGCAGTGTTCGATGTTATCTTTGACATAACTGAATATTGATCCAGAGTAGAATTCATTTTCCAACGTCAACGACAACATTGAATTGTGAACAAAATGCAACATATCGGCTAATCTACTGCAAGTATTTTACATTTCAATATACATGTACATGTACTCTTGAGTGGAGAAAAACTGTATTCCAAAACCAAAAACAGTGTACTACTACACTTCGTTAACATACCAGAACAAAGTATTCATTTTCAAATGCATATTTAAAATGATATCAAATCATGAGACAATCTTATATCAAATAAATCATATCTGTGTATATTTTGCAAACAAAAAGCATATATTTAGGACAAATGGGTCATTGGTTTTATCAATTCTTAATAAGTATGAAATTATTGTTAAATGTTATGTGCAATATGAGAGTTATTGAAACTTGTATTGAAAGTGAGTATATAAATTTAGAAATCGAGAAATAATGACATTCACCTTGAATTTATCTTTTTTTCATGATTCATCGTACCTTACAAACTTATCTGTTCAATGTATCTTGCTACAGCTTTGTGGAAAACTTCGTGATTTCAACAATTACATGTGTATGTCCAAGTATGCATTTTAATTTGTTCCACCAGAACAACTGGTGCAAATTATATGAATAAAACAAGTCAAACTTAGATTGGCCTGAATGAGTATTCATTAAAATCAAACAAGGAAACAGATAAACAATACATGTATGTAAGTGTCTTTTGTGCCAGAATTTCTGTTATGTACGTTTCTTTACGCGTAGATGCAAACCATCCACAGTTTGGAGGACTAAGCCCAAAAACGGTTTTACAGGTTTTTGATCATCAAGCGAAAATTCAAAGTGGTGCAGCAGTACGGAGAGAACTATCTTCATCTCGCTCAAGGCAAAATTCTGGCCGATGCAGTTCCTGTTGGGAAAACAGCACAAAAATTGTGTATTCTACGACTTTTGACTTATGATAGTTGATAACAGATTGGTGTGAGTGCTATAATACAATCAGTAGTGCTGGTAGCAAACTTCAAATACGTCCTATGCTTTTCATGAGAAATTATTTTTATGCATAAACATGAAAAGCATTGTTGGCCCACAGTCGTTTGGAGAGCTATTCAGCGCTGGGTCCATTCGCCCCATAGACGAGTGTGCAGAAGCGAGAAAGCGGGGTATTTCTCGCTTCTGCACACTCGTCTATGGGCGAATAGTCCCAGCGCTGAATAGCTCTCCAAACGACTGTTGTTGGCCTTATATGATAGGGTGATGTTTGGTGTCATCCGTCGTGTGTCATCCGGAATCTGTCGTCCGGCATCCGTCAACTAATTACATTCCAAGCTTCTTCTTCCAATCAGCTGGTTCGATTCCTGTCATATTTGGAGTACAGGTCTCCAGGGATGACCTTAATCAGATTTGATCAAATTGTGAAGAAATATGCAAAAATTGTATTTTTGAGGCAAAAATCTTCTCGTTAACGGCTGGTCCAACAGCTTTAATATTTGGTTAGACTCTCTCACAGCCCCTTCGTTCGCTACGCAGTTATGCGCCCTCAACGGTCATTCTGACAAGCGACGCTCACTGAGCCAGCCATGTTCATGATGTTATAGCGGCTTCGCCGGCTCGCTGAGCCGAGCTTCGCTCGGCTCACCCTCTCAGGGCGGTATTATGGTCAGAGGTGAAGCCGGCGAGGGGCTGTGAGAGAGTCTAATATTTGGTATACATGTACCTAGGGATGACCTTAATGGATTTGTTCAAATTGTGATGAAATATGCAAAGTTTAATTCCAAAGGCAATTTTTGTCATTTCTGGTCAAAAAATCTTTTAAAATCTCCTTCGAAACTGGTCAGCCAGCTTTGATATTTGAGATATAGGTCCCTAGGGTGGACATACCATATTTAATATGTTGAAATTATGTAGAAAGTTGCAAATTTGTATTTTTAAGGTAATTTTTGTTATTTTTGGTCAATTTTTTTTACCAAGCCTCTTCCAATAGCTTTGATATTTGGCATACTGGTTCATAGAGATGATCAAAATATGAAATATTCAAATTATAGTGAAATCTACAACTTTGCATTTTTGGCACAATTTTTGCCATTCTTGGTCAAAAAAATTGTTTCTCAAAGACTATTTGTCTGATAGCTTTGATATTTGTTATTCAGGTTCCTAGGGATTATGTTAATGTGATATATTGAAATCTGCAATTTTGTATTTTTAGGGCAATTTTTGCCATTTTGGTCAAACATCGTTTCTTGAAACTACTCATCAGATAGGTTTGATATTTGGCAGACATTTTCTTAGGGATGATCATGATGTTACGTTGTGTTTTTTGCAGCTATTTTTGTCAAATTTATTCAGGCCATCCTGAATTGAGTTATCAAAGATTTCTACCTTCATCAACACATTTGTCACAAAATAGTTATACCTTACATCACACAGTGGAGCTCTATCAACCGTTAGATCGCTTGCCATCAAGTGAGATTACAGGTTATTCAACAACCTCAAAGGAGCAGTGGGCCTTTCCCTGTAACAGTGGTCTATGAAATCATGAAGGGGTAAAGCTTTGAAACTTTGATATGGAAACCCCTGGGGTGTGGTTTTACTGAAGTGAAGACTTTCATCGTAACTTTGCCTCAGCATTTCCTGCATCTTATCCGACAAGCTATGGGTCATCGGAATGCTTATTTGTTTGAAAAAAATGCAAAACTTAGCCCGGGAATACTTAATCACAAATATCTTGATACCCGCACTCAAAATATAATGTTAAATTTCCCATATAATGAATTTGATTTTATCGATATCACTCTTTTCCCATTCAATCTTCTGAAAATATTCCATGTCCCAAAAACTTCCAGTGAATCCCTGAACTAACCCATAGCAACCCTGGGAATAATGAAAAAGTAATCATTTTTCACCAAGTTGAATTTTATAGATTTATTCTGTTCAGCTCATAAAATAACATCTTCAAAAATGTTGGCATCTTTGTACATCAACAATAAAGATCCACAATCACGTTATTGAAGGGATCGTTTAATGAGCAAGTTCGTCTCTCTTGTACATCTATGGTCAAAAAAGTGACATATCTTTCATTGAATTCGACCTGGCCGTTGAAAATATAACCTCCATCCAACCATCGGAAAAGAGGGCACTAACATACCAATCAGCATCAACCCACCTTGGTCCGGCAGAGAACGGCACATAGGCGAAGGGTGACCTTTGTTCTGCGTTCTCTTGACGAAATCTAAACGGATGTAAAGCGTAAATGTTTATCCAGATCGGCATGCCTATTTAAACAGACAGACAAAACTATGCGCAATGGTTCGTGGTATTGAGAAAATACTATATGGAATATGACCAAAGTGAATAAGAAAGTATGAACAATATCTTGAATACATATGTATTTTCAAACTCAACAGTGTTCATGTTATGTTAAGTATTTCTGCTTTAAATGCTTGTCACCAGAGTTTCAAGCACTAAAAGCAATCATCAGACAAACAATCTGTAAAGACCGTCAGTTTCTTGATCTCTTGCATCCATAAAACTCTAGTAACAGACACCCTTAGTACGTAATGTGTGCAAACGTATTTTTTCCATTTTTGTAATGCATGAAGATTCTGCATAGTGCAGATGCACTTCTCCAGTAAAAGCATGCAAGTGTGGTGTTTGTTCTCTCTCTCTCTCTCTCTCTCTCTCTCTCTCTCTCTCTCTCTCTCATGTGCGGATATAATACTAACCGACTTGAAACACTCTTCCATCTGGCAACTCCAGTGGTTTTGTTAGTTTCCGACAAATTTCTGGTACCGGTGGTGCTATGCGCAGACTTTCTTTAAGGCACATTGTAAGGTACGATAAACTGTTCAGGTCCTCCCTTACAGAAAAATAACGAAATCATAAATAGCAAAAACTGAAAGAAGGGACAGGGGAGTAGGTGAAGGACGAACAGAAAATCTAAATAATACGGTGTTTTCAATCAAGATCAAACTCACAATCTACGGTATCTAGTCACCTAGCGGAGAAGCAAATGGTGAAATATAAGCTTTTTTTTGATGTACATATTTATGCAAAGGACAGTATTTTCAGCTCAGGTTCAGATGTGGAGCAGTATTATCACCCTATTATTCTGTTATGAAAATATTGTCATTCACCATATTTTACAAAGAGCAAGAGTTGGATGTCATATAGCAAGTAAAATAATCAAGGACTTGTTGTATACCGATGATCTGGTATTGATTTGTCCGTCGATTAAGTCACCTAGAAAACTGATCAAGATCCGTGAGTTTTATGGAGAGAATCATGTTATATTTTATTCCATACTTTCAAAACCGAGTCTATGTTCTTTTTGACAAAATCATGGAAGTTAAAAAATACAAACAGTGTATTCTATGGAAAACCTACTTCAATTTGTCACAGTGAAAAGTATTTGGGATATATTATATCGTCATCTAGTGACGATGATGTTGACATTCAGAGGCAATAGGGCTGTTCACAGTTTACGTCACTGTTCTCTCATTAATATGCAAAAATAAATATTTGTCCGCATTTTTAGATTACGCTTTTGAAAATTACGCATGCAAAAACGACAAAAACACATCTTAGTAGGCGACTGCTAGTGTAACAATGAATACTAAATGGCATATTCACGACTCAGAGTACAAACTGCAAAAACAGCCATGTATGCAACATTGATAACATTTGTCCGCATTTCGAGCTTCTGTCCGATGTCGCGCGCGTACAGCTATATTTAGTAACAAACCTGTAACCGTGAACAGCGCTATACAAACAGTGTATTCTATGGAAAACCTACTTCAATTTGTCACAGTGAAAAGTATTTGGGATATATTATATCGTCATCTAGTGACGATGATGTTGACATTCAGAGGCAACTGACACAAAGGACAGAACTTAGTGTTTATCATTGACATAATGTTGAAACACGGTTCCTCTATCACCTATCTAGGGACAGTGGTTGAAACTTTGAATACTGGTGTAAAGGTTGAAAAATCCACACTTCAATATTTTGTTCTCACGGCAGTGTGACGCAAAACTGACGTGAAAAACCGCAAGTTCCCGGATGTCCGCGGTCACAAGGGTATGCTCACACTCCAAACAGTGGCGGCGCTCTCATTTCACAGAAGTGAAACGGAAGTGAGAGCGCCGCCACTGTTTGGAGTGTGGGGTATGCTCATATGAACACCTTTATGAACAGGGAACCTGACGATGTGCGTTACAAAAAAGGGAGGGGGGACAGGGGGGACAGATACTATTACCCTTGACCTGCCAGGCTTGTTCACGTTCAGTACGAAAAAAACAGAGTAGCCTAAATAAGAAATGCACATTTGAAAACTCTTTCGGGTTCTATTGAAAGGCTTTCACTAAAACTGAAAAAAAAAAAATTACTGTTATTCTTTGGAATATTATATTGAAGGTTTTTACTACGAAGAGAAATAAAACATTAAAAAATATGTCCTTTCTTCTGCGCATGACGAAACCACAGAACGGCATTTGCTATATTAGCGTATTTTGCGACGTTCGAACATCCAAAGTCGCTATCGCACAACGCATAGTCAGGATTAGCGACGCATTTATTCTCGGTCATATTTCGAATATCTACTACATGTCTGTCATTTTCATAACTTGATCTGTGCAATGATGCCATTTCAAATTTCATAGGTCGTTTTCGCGACGGAATTCGACTCACTTCATCGGTAAACAATATCGTCCAGAAATTATGTGAAACAACACAGTGCAGGTCGCGAGAGCGTATGCGTCGTTCCGCCGCGGCGTTCAGCATCGAAAGAATGCGGTCGATGTGGTCGCTTGTGACGTTCACGTAGACATGGTCCGACCTTGATCTGGTATTGTAGCTAAGTCGGCATTTCAATCTGAACGGTATTCTTTTATAAATTTCTTACACAGTTATCATCAAAATTATCATCAAAGTTCGTATTAACATAAAAGCAGTTTAAAGCTGCTTTAGTTTATTCAGACTATAGGCCTAGACGTTAGACACAGTCCGACCTTGATCATCTGGTATTGTAAAGTCGGCATTTCAATCTGAACGGCATTCTGTTATAAATTTCTTACACATATTCATCGTAAGCTGCTTAGTTTATGCAGACTATCTGCAATTCAGAACAACACTGAAAGTGCCCGTGGTTGTGGTAAGATACTTGTCCGGAATCCAGTGGGCGCGAAAGGGCTCATGGGAGGAGCGTGCGTGACGTCATCGGCGATACACGAAGGTATGTTGCAGCTAGCAGCTTACTATATAGCATTGGAGTCTATTACTCTAGTGGTGCAAAGTGTTTTCAAGTGTTCATCTCTGCACGTTACAATTTTTTTAATCGAATACTCAGGAGCATGCGAAATGATTTACTGTTGTGCAGTTGGTTACAAAATTACTCGAGGAAGAACAAAAACGGTGTTAGTTTTCACCGTTTTCCCGCAGAACAACTTTTTTTTAGACTCGAGACAATGGCTCAAGAAAGTCGGGCGAGTTAATAAAATGTTAAAACCTATCAAAGATGCAAAGTTATGCTCTGCACATTTCAAGGATGATTGTTTTACAAGGGATTTCGGGACTCTAATATCGATACTCGACGATACTACACAACGCGGTTTTTATCTGGACTCGCTCGCCTCAAATCGTCAGTCTTAACCAGATAAACATCGGCGATTTCGGGACCCTAATATCGACTTCACAAAGCGTCTCTTATCTCGATATACACCCGACATATATAGGCAATTTTTGGATTATAATATCGATACTATACGATACTAGAATGACTTATATTATTGCTTACTGTGTCTCGACACGCCGGGTGTGAGACTGAATCGCCGATATTTACCCGATATCGGCAATTGCGGGACTCTAATATCGATACTAGACGATACTAGATTGCATTGTGTGTCGGCATGCCGGGTCTGCGAAATCGCCAATTTCGGACGTTAACTCTGATAAGAGAAGATACTAAACTTGTCAAATCGCGGGTAAATATCCGAGATTTCCCCACCTAACAGATCTGACCACCCGACTTCCTCTGTCCGACCACTGTCCCCTGTGATATATTCCGCTTTTGGACTATGCGCCCCATAGATGTGTGTACATATGCTTGAGAAAAACCAATATTGGGGTTTTTCTCAAGCATATGTACACACGTCTATGGATGGGGCGCATAGTCCAAGAGCGGAATAGATCACAGGGGACTGTGGTCCGACTCTTAGTTTGGAAAATGGCATTAGGCCTAATGGTCTGTATAGTAGTCAAGAATTCTTCATGATATACATTATTACATATCAATTCGTGCGCGAAATGCATTTTTTACATTTATTACATTTTTTTATTTAAATGTGGGCACGAAATACACTTTACTATCGGGACTTCTTCGGGAGGACCGATCGGACATCATCGGGGGGCCGGAGTTTTGGCTGGTCTTGCACGAAATTCATTTCTTTACAAAAATAGACGATACTAGATTTTCAAATCGTGAGTAAATATCCGATAAATATAAGAGATTTCATAATCTCTCAAATCTAGTGTAAGCTTGAATTCTTGACACTGTATCGTGATCCTAGCCTGTAGGCCTACTTGCCCAAGATACGATCGCAACTAGGTCTTCTATAGGTGTTTATCGTATAAGCTGCAGTCCCTCATGTCTTCGGTTGTTTTTTTTTTCACTATACACAAAGATGTCGTTCCTGCTCATGAAGAGTCACATAACATAAGCGCATGAAGGTTTATGTCAGTTTGTAATTTTAGTATGTCAACGAAAAGGCTTCAGAGATAGAGCAAACGTGCAGGTTATAACCCACAGGGATCTGCTGCAAGCTAAGTTGTATCGCTATACGGCTTCTAATATATGATGCGCTTGTAGCCTAATGCGTCAGCAAGCAAGGGTAGGTTACTAATCTGTTGACGCTGTCATCGGATTACTATCAGCGGTAGCTTCGAAAAGTCAACAACGAACGCACCTGCAAGTGTCATTTGGCAATTAGGCCTACATATCACGCGATGTGGGGACAAAAAGAAGAAATATTACATATCACGTGACCAAGACACCAAAGGTTAGTGGTGTAAATCTTAATTAGGAATATCACAGTCAAAATTGTTACAAAAGATTATATAAATAACAATAGTCCTACAACGAAAAATTCCTACTGAAGCCAAGCCGTTAAGACGCCCACCTCCCCTCACGTACTGGCTCGGACCTGTTCGCTAGTCCCTTCGGGAAATTTGACCGGAACTCGAACACCGCGACTTCGGCGCTTGTGGCGCACTTCGAGATTTAAATGTGGACGAGACGAGACTGGGCAAGTGCCACGCTATTCAGTTTCGCGCCATCGTAAAATTTATCTGGACTGTTTATCCGCTGATTTCCGAAACTTTGTGCAGCGTACTTTCCGGACAGTGTTGCTTTGTGATTTCTGATTTGTATTTACCTTTAAGTAATGCATTTTGAGATATGGATGGATACTACACGCCTTTCGTCCGGCGCCAGAAGCGTGAACTTGGACTGGAGTGGATTTTCTCGGTAGGTATTGCGTCACACCACAGTCGTTTGGAGAGCTATTCAGCGCTGGGACTATTCGCCCCATAGACGAGTGTACAGAAGCGAGAAATACCCCAAGTCTGGAAACAGAATGGCTATAAAAACCACGCCATGTCACATTCCGTGTCCGATTTCACTGTGAAAATTAGCAAGTTCATCTATCATGCAACCGTCGATCGTTCCCTATCATTCTAAAATTTCATACCTGATACTTTATCTGATTCAAAAACGCTCGTTTCGTGTGATTTTCGGCCGAATTCGACGGACACCTCGCCAAAACCTCCATGGTCCCAGCGCTGAATAGCTCTCCAAACGACTGTGGTCACACTTTTAATTTTGATAACGGAGCCACCGGATATAGTATTGAAAATTGCGTTTGTCACACAAGCACGTAAGCTATTGTTTATAAGTTATGATGAAAATGAATAACTAGAAACTATTAGTTGTACTACATGTAGTAATGTGAGGATAGCCAGCCAGCACGTAAACTTTTAGGAGAGGATGGCTGTTACCTGTCGGCTTTATAGCAGCTGTAGTGTAGCACTGTCCCTCAGATCGCTGTATTTGCGCCATCAATATACTGCTATGATATATTTATTGATACACCATACAGTTAAGCGATGTATTCAATACTTTCATAAAGCGTGTGTATGATGTGTGTTACGAGTATGTGAGTGCATTTCTACAGTGTGTGGAGGGGTTGCAGTCAGACAAATAGTAACAACTTTTATCTCGTTTAGTGAACCACTGTCGTTTGGTGGGTATGTGGCCGAGTGGTTTTGACTATGGTATCTTCGCTAGGTGACTGGGTGCCTACATTGTGTGTTTGAAGTGGATCGAAAACTTACTGTATTTTTTCAGAGATGTCTATAAAAATTAAAAGGACTTGTTGTAACCCTTCTTGATTCATAATATGCACAGTTGATTTGCTGTGCCAGATAAGGCAGCCATGGCATTTCATTGTGAAATTATCAAGTCCAGTGCTTCACCTGTTACAACTTCCAGAACCAAGTTTTTTCAAAGTTGATACAAGGACATCATTACCTAGGACATCATAAGTTTATGTCATACCTATGCATCAGCATGTTTATTTATTTTGCCTTAAAAATAATTATGGGGTCATTTTTTATTGAATTGTGAATGTCTGGAGCTGCACTAAAGACATGCCAAAACCGATTTGTTTCTAAGTTTGTACAACGTTGGTACATATCGATATGTTTCACAGTATCATCTAATATGGCCACAAGCAGCCATTTTGTATTGATTTATTTAAGTCTAGAGCTGCAACAGAGACAACTGATTTCTTTCAAAATTTGTACCAGGACATGACCCCTATGTCAGTACATATGCACGTCGGCCACCAGGCGACCATTATGTATTGAATTTTTTCGTCTCTTGAACTGCAACTAAGATTTGCCAGCACAAATTTGTTATAAAGTTGGGACAGAGACATAACCATAGCTAGTACAAACACATTTAGGCGGTCATTTGTATTCATTTTTTCATGTCTGGTGCTGCAACTGAGATATACCAGGACTGATTTCTTTCAAAGTTAGTACAAGGACATAACCCTATACCGCACATATGCACTGTAATTGTTGACAGTTAGTTGTCAGATATTACCCAAATAAGTGGAATGAAATCATGAACTTTCAAGTAATATTTATTTTACTTTTCCTTTCAGGGATACTATGCATAACATCAGCAAGGTCCTGGCACCATCTAAGGACGTAAGGTTAGTGTTAATTGTGGCTTCACTTACCAAGCTATGACGGATGCTGAAATAAAGCACCAAATTATCCAAGGGGGAAGAAACAAGAAGGTTCGCAGAAAAGCTCTACAACAAGACATGACTCTAAACCAAATTATATCACTGGCAAGGTCATTGGAAATCTCTGAACGGGAAGCACATGGTATAGAACATTTGCAGTTGCCGGACACTGTGAACAAAACTGCCCACACTCCATCCAGCCGACAACGTCAGACACAACGTGGTGGTTATAAGAAAAATCGACAAGCTCAAGATTTAAAAAAAATCTCTTCAAGTTGTTACTTTTGTGGCGGTAAATATCCACATCAAGGTGTCTGCCCAGCAAAGGGTAAGCAATGCCACTATTGTCATAAGAGTGGACATTTCAAATCTTGTTGCCGTAAACTGAAAAACATTAATGAAAAGAAAAGTAGTAAGCTTCCATACAAGCGAAATGTTGTCGATACAGTGTGTGTTAAAGATGTCAAAGATGATAGTTCAGACACCAGTAGTGATTTCTTGTTTATATCCAAGTTTATGAAAGATATGGTGGCAAGCTTCCATTTGCAAATCTTTCCATAAATGGTAAATGTGTAGATTTGATGTTAGATTCAGGTGCTACTTGTAATGTTTTGAATAAGAGTGATTTTCAAGCATTAAGTAATTCTGTAACTCTTGAACCAATCAATAAGAATTTATTCACCTATGGCAAACAACAAAAGGTTAATGTAATGGGTCTTGTAAAAGCCAAGATTGACATGGGGAATCGTTTCGAAACTTTAGATTTCATTGTTGCCGATACTAAAGACTCCTCAATTTTAGGATATCCTTCCGCAAGTCTTTTTGGTTTTATACAAATTAACTCCCATCGGTCAAATAGTGTTTCAGTATCTGAGAGGGTTCCAAACACAAGTCACATACAACCACACATACAAACCAATTTATCAGACGCAGACCAGTCAGCTGTTACGAAAGATTCAAAATCGGCTGCTCTAGAAATGCCAAATTGTCCAGAAACTGTACAAAGAAAAATACGTGATCACGCCTGGTTTTCACAGGTATGGGAAAATATAATAGCAAACAAATTAAACTTCATATTGATGAAAATGTCAAACCTATACCCAGAATCATAGACGTGTTCCATACCATTTGCGCAAAAAAGTTGAGGCAGAGATAAAATCATTGGAAGATGCTGATATTTTGAAAAAAATTGATGGCCCAACACCCTGGGTGAGTCCAATTGTCATTGTTTCATAATCTGGTACTGATAAAGTAAGAATATGCGGTGATTATCGAGCTCCAAATATGGCTATCCAAAGGGAACGCCATGTTACTCCAACTGTACAAGAAATTTGTACAAAACTTCATGGTTCCACTGTATTCAGTAAATTGGATGCCGATTTGTTTCTAAGTTTGTACAACGTTGGTACATATCCGTATGTTTCACAGTATCATCTAATATAGCCACAAGCAGCCATTTTGTATTGATTTATTTAGGTCTAGAGCTGCAACAGAGACAGCTGATTTCTTTCAAAATTTGTACCAGGACATGACCCCTATGTCAGTACATATGCACATCGGCCACCAGGCGACCATTATGTATTGAATTTTTCGTCTCTTGAACTGCAACTAAGATTTGCCAGCACAAATTTGTTATAAAGTTGGGACAGAGACATAACCATATAGTACACACACATTTAGGCGGTCATTTGAATTCATTTTTTCATGTCTAGTGCTGCAACTGAGATATACCAGGACTGATTGCTTTCAAAGTTAGCAAGGCTCGAAATACTGTTTTCAACCGCCTGTCCACTGGACAAGTCAAAATAAAAAGTGCTTGTCCCAGTGAGAAAAGTACCTGTCCAAAATGACATAATTTATTCCAAGAAACTACACTAATTTCAATTCAATTCAACAAACTCATGACTGTATCGTATGCCAACTGGCGTAACAGCGCCCTCGGTGTCGAGATAGTTCTGAGAATCTCCCAATTTGAGACGTGACCTTAGATAAATCAATATGGCTGCCTCCTGTAAACAGTGATTAGATATTATCGAACTTTCTTTTACTTTTTTCTGACAGGTAAATATCCAAATAATGATTTTCAAAATTTTAAAAGGTACATAAATTTAAACATGAATATTTGCTGTAGTCAATAGGTTGAAATACTGGTTGCAGGCTGAAAAAACCTACCTGTCCACTTGGACAAGTACTTTTCAAAACTGCTTGTCCCAAGCCAAATTTCACTTGTCCGGGACAGGCAGACAGGTATTATTTCAAGCCGTGGTTAGTACAAGGACATAACCCTATACCGCACATACCGATATGCACTGTAATAGTTGACAGTTAGTCGTCTGATATTACCCAAGTAAGTGGAATGAAATCATGAACTTTCAAGTAATATTTATTTTACTTTTCCTTTCGGGGATACTATGCATAACATCAGCAAGGTCCTGGCACCATCTAAGGACGTAAGGTTAGTGTGGGAAGGGGATGTTGCCACAGGCTCTGGGATCAAGGTTGGTTGGCACCCAGGTTTGGAATCCATGGGATTGGAATAAAATTGTTTACATTTGTAATGGACATGTATGGTATATATGGGGCCTTGGAAGTGATATTTTGAGGGATGGGGTAAGATTGGGAGGGGATTGTGGGGCTGATGTTTGTGAAACTTTCTCGAAGTATGACTGTATTTCCCGTGTATGGTTTCTCTATTATTTCAAATCCATTCGCTTTTTTTGTAACGTGACACAAGATGCCATATCCCAGTTTTCATCTCAATAATCATGGCCTGTAATTAAACAAATGAAAAATTAATATTATAAACTCAAGTACCATTTGGACAATGTTTGTAGACTTTTACTTTTTATGAATGTTTACATTAGGGGACGTTTCCATCTAAAAACAGTGCATATTCAATGCACATTCACCCCTTGAAATAGGGGTTTCAAGGGGTATGGAGCTCCTAATTAAAGTTATTTGCCATCTGGTAAGCTGTTTGCAATATGTGATAAGAGATAGCGATTAAGTAGGTGTACAGGGAAGACATCTCTGCCTTACACACTTCACTCATACAGATAATCGTTCGCCTTGAACTTCTTTGAACATTGTACCCTAATTTTCACAGAATAGGACCTATAAATATACTACAAGCCATATGTTAGTTCAACTTAAAAAGTAGAAACAAATTCTGATGTCCTAAAATGATAAAACTGTTGTCAAGGTTTACACGAGATTGAGTTTGTGCCGCTTCACTGTACAATACCTTGGCATAAAGTAGTACCGGCCAAGCTATTGGTATCTGAAGTTGTTGACTAAGCGTTATGTAATGTCTGATTATATCTGATATAACTACGTTAGATTGCATATTATCAGTGCAGAAAGAGCCCAAAAAAGTGTACTGTTTTTTAGATGCGAGCGTCCCGTCATGATTTATTGTTTGGCATTACTGAAAAACAAATTCTATTGAAAGTGCCACATTATACCTTCAATTTTATTATTTCTCATAAATTTTACCACATTTTGATATTTATACCAAATTACTGTTGTATTCAAAACTTTACAAATTACTGATTCTGTGACCAAATTTGGAGAATCTCCCTTACACCAAAGTTTTTCCCTCTCAATTTCTCTCTGATTTGACCAAATTCCCTGTATTACTAGGGGTGTCGCACGTCCGTTCAACTGCTCACACTGAGTCATAACTAGTTGATTACGGGTCAAATAAAATGTAAAAAACATACGGTAAAACCGCATATTATATCTTATCAAAACTCAATTTTTTTGGTAGTCTTCTTTGTTTTAAACCCGAAAAATGAAAGGTCAAAATGTCTGTGTTGCGGTACCGGCCGCCGCAGTACGCGTAGGCGGTCACTGGTACCCGGAAGGCAAGTCGTGCGTAAACAGAATTCCGGGAATTCCCCAACCTCATTTAATATTAATGTATGCAAAAATTGAAAGACCACGATTCGAGCTACATGGAACTTGTTTCCGATTGTCAATCGAAATATTTTTTGGCGGAGATATGATCGGCCAAACATTTTGAAATGTTTTTAAAACCCAACAAACTCAGAATATATGAAATCGGAATTCAAAATTTAATTCTAGAGCATTAGAGCTTTCAAAGGATGCATAATTCATAGTGTCACGTGAGACACTGTAACCCCGATGAAAGGTTAAAGTTCCCGCCACTGTTGTTTCCAGTCAAAACAAACTACAAAATGGCCGCGACCTTTGAGCCTGGCCATGGCGTACGCGTAAGCTTTGCCGATAATGAGGACTTCGCCGCCCGAACCACTGAAGGCGCAACGCTCAGTGATAAAATGACAGGTAAGTCAGAACTTCAAAGATGTTTTTGGTTAGAGGAATACTGAATGAATTTTTTATCAGATTTTAGTCTCGCGAACTTTGTATGTGTTCTAGAGAAAGCGTCATTGTTGCTATGAATACCGTCGAGTCGAGTCGCCGGCTGGCCGGCGGCCGTTACCAATGCATCATTGTCATTCCGTTTTTGAATCAATGCCGAGTTCGCCTGCGAAAACTTTACGGTTTTTCGCTGGCAAGTGCTGGTTTTTGCCAACTTATCATTGGAAAATAAATATTAGTTTGGAAATTCAGGACGATAGTTACTGCAGGTCATGAGGTCAACAACGCGACCAAATCACATGACACCCTCGATCAGCTGTTCCAATCCTTCGCCATCTAATTCTTCAGTTCCAACGATGATTTTTTGACAGGGTCATGACAACAGTTGTTTTTAAAATGTGAGATCACATTAACTCATATATTTGAGATTTTACCTTATGAAATTGACATACATAAGGCATAAACATATTTATTTTGTTGCTCAACTAGTTTTTGTCATGTTGGCTTCTAAAAATAATGAATAAATACTATTATTTTATCATTATTTTTTAATATTATATTAATATAAATATTATTGTTATCATTATCAATTACAGATAATGTATAATTTCTTTGCATGTACAAGGTAATCATTTATTTTATTTATTTTTAGACTTTGAGTTATACAATTATGTTGTGACGAATTTGTATTGCACTTGAAATGCAATGTAATTAATTTTAAGTTCATTGTTACTGTTGATACTGAATTTTGTAGTGGATTACCCCCATGCAGGGCTCGAAATTAACTTTTAGTGATGGTGGTCGACATGATAAACATTTTCAAAAGTTGGAAGTCAACAGGTAAAATCTTGATAGAATAACTTGCTCAGAAATAAAGTTGGAAAATCCCTGGGGCCCCTTGTGAATTTTTCAACTGTTAAACATCTTTTTATTTCAACAGGTACAATTAAAACTGACCGATAAGACTGACTGTTACTTGTCCTGTATATGTATAGTGCTGTATATACAAATACATACGTACAAATCATTATGAAATGTTTGCTGACGGGTGATATATACATGCAACAGTTTAAAACACATAGTAAAGTCCACCGATTGATCACCTGTAAACATAATACGGTACTCATTTAGGGTGAGGTAAACAAACTTCAAAGGACTGTGACATTTGACCTCCACATTGACAATTTTCTAAATGTTTGATCTTGGATTATTACTTTGTTCAATGATCATCCTTTCAAATGCCACTTTTTAATTGTGCACACTACTAGTTTACTATATAATATCAACTCTCAAGTTCAATCATGAAAACCTTTGTAAAAGCAAGGTCATTTTGTGGGTAGTACACAACATTAAGTGTTGCTGATCATGGTATTTCTATCAAGTCTTGCTGGAAGCAATGACCTCTGAAAGTTTTGAGTCATCTTTAATTTTGTAGTCAGGATGGCAAAGTTAGATGTCAACTGCCGCAAGACTACCAGGGTTCTCCCTAGGATTTTTTCATAGAGTAGCGGCTAATTTGCATAATATTTGCATAATTAGTTTTTCAAATATTTGCATAAAATTTGCATATAGTTCGTGTTCACCAAAAATTGACAAAACAGGGTACTTATGGAGTAGAGCCCCTCGACTGACTTTTTTTCAAAATTTAGTACATCCTTACTAAGTTGCATAACTCCCATCAGCTACCTCCATGCTCCAATAAAGAAAGGGTAGCAGAGTAAAATATACCGTTACAGTTGGTAAAACTGCTCAGATCAAAGAAACTATTAAAAGATGTAAAACAATGAGGCATAGAAGTTCCCGTGACAGCATCGCAAGGAAAATGCTACGTTTTTTCAGTACGTTTATCAGGGTTCTCTGATCCTGCGCACCCCGGTACCAAAATAGAAGAGTCCCACTCTGATGTCACATCCGCCATTGTTTACAGTATTTTCACTCACGCACGCGATGTGGGTTTTCATTCTCTTCATATGCATTTTCATTTGTTTAAAGCAATTAACACTCCATCTGTTAAGAGTTTTTACCTCTGACTATAACAATTTTCATTGCTATGTGGCTGTTTTCACAAGATACTGACCGTTTGATCTTGGAAAGTTGAGTTGCTTGTACGTGTAGCCAACCCATGCCGGTGCGGTGACAGACAGTTCACTATGCTAGGCTATGCTGTTGATCGGCAGCATACATGATCAGATCATGGAGGTATAGACCCTTTTCATAAAGAGGGCGTCCTTTAATTATGACGTCATTTACCGAACGAAAGCGTAATGAAAGCGAGGTCAGTAGGTCCTGTCAGCTGGAGAAGGTAAACAAAGCGCACGAAGTTACCAACTATTGACGGTGTTACAGCAGAACTACCTGAGAAATTTCAGAAATTTGTGTAGAAAGGTAAGGTATTCAACATTTCTCTACCATAGCATTCCAAGATAGGTCTGTCATGCTGGTTTAACCGCACTTTTGCCACTGTGTGCAGAAAATGTTTGTCATTTCTCTCGCGACCGGTCGCGAGACGTTGTCGTCTGCAGCTGAAATGGTTGACGTTGTACCACTGTCGGAGCTCGTGAATGCATGCGTTGGATCACGACATATCAGGTTGACAACAACATGTGAGCACGCTTATAGAAAGTGAAACACCATAAATATTTCTAGTGTAATTAAATCCCCTGTATACCCGGTTTTGTAAACTTAAATCGGATAAATCTGAACATCGTTGAGGCATCGTTGATGGTGGTGCCTCGATCATCCTCACAGTCAATGGTTGAGGACACGAAAGTACGGAATTAAACTGTACAATAAGTTGCTGACTTTCTCGACTGCAGTTCTTGATACATTTGAAGAGATGGATTTGTTCATACTACGTAAATCAGGTAAATACAGACTCAGGCCTAACAATGACATGAATATGCTGTTAGAAACAGCCGGGATTAAGCCACACTGTCACGTTTATGTTCATTTATGCTCAGATCATTTTGACGTTGTTTCTTGATGTCCATCAAGCGACAGTGGATAGAGGGACTGTGGTGGTATGTAATCGCTGTGAAAACATGCTAACTCGGAATTTTTTTCCACAGGGAGGTTTGAAACATGCCCCTTAATTGCTGTGTTCCTGGTTGTACTGGTAAGGGTTACCGGAGAGTGTCTGGTCACAAGGTATCTTTCTTTAATTTCCCACGCGATACAGACCTCGTGAAGAAATGGCGTCATGCAATAAGGCGAGATCCCAATGCAGCTGTTTCAAGTACCAAGGTCTGTTCCCTGCATTTCAAGGAAGATGACTTCCGATACACACTAACAAGAAAGAGACTCTTGTGTAACAGTGCGGTGCCATCACAATTTGCGTGGACCAATCTGATTCAGAATAGGAAAACGCCTGTAGAATGGAGAGCTGAATCCACAAACTCAACTGTTAAAGACACAGTGACAACAAAAACAGTCCTAGGGGAGTGTCAAAATACCTGTGACACAGTAAATGCTGAGGAACTGATCATGCAACATAAACTGAACATAGATAAGTTGAAACAAGATAATCTACAGAAAGACATAGACATAGAAAAATTGAAGAGTGAAATTGAAATTCTCAAAGACAGTTATGAAAAGGAATTAATGAAGGTCAGAAATGAAATAACTGAACTAAAAAATGAAATAATAGCTGTGGATGAAAAGCACTGTCAGATTGCTTTTAGTGTACACAGATTTTTAGATTCCGACAATGATATAGCTTTCTATACTGGTTTTCCTGATACCAAGACTTTCCTAGATGTTTTTGAATTTTTAGATACAGGAGAAAATGGAGAGAATGTCAGATACTGGAATACTGGAAATGAGAAATGTAACATGGATAATTCAGGTACCAGGAATAATTTCCACAGAAATAAGTTAGGTCGACCAAGGTCTCTGGAACCTCTTGATGAATTTTTTTTAATACTTTGCAGATTACGGCAAGGTTTTCCTGAACATCATTTGGCCAACCTGTTTAATATTTCATCGTCAACAGTAAGCAGAATCGTTGTAACTTGGGTAAACTATATGTATTTGAAACTAGGCAGTCTTGACATATGGCCTTCAAGAGATGTTATCTCAGCAACAATGCCACTCTCAATGAAAGAAAAATATCCATCAACCAGGGTTATAATTGATTGCACTGAAATAAATGTGAGGTTCCATCATCTCTTATTTTACATAATGAATTGTTTTCACATTACAAAAATCACGTGACCATGAAAGGATTAATAGGAATTTCTCCATCGGGTGGTATCACATTTGTGAGCCAGTTATATACGGGTTCAATAAGCGACCGTGAAATGGTGAAAAGAAGCGGTTTTCTGGATATGTATTTTGATGTTGGAGACTCTGTGATGGCAGACAAGGGATTCACCATATCAGACCTTCTAAAGCCTAAAGGTGTTTCTTTAAACACTCCCCCATTTCTTGAGAAGAGAAATCAATTTGATGCAGGTGAAGTTGTTAAAACTCAAGAAATAGCTGCAGAACGAATACATGTTGAGAGAGCCATCAATAAAATAAAAAAATTTCATATTTGGGACAAAGTATTCCCTTTGTCTATGTTTGGCAGCATCAACCAAATGTGGACAGTATGTGCACTTCTTTGCAATTTTCACGATCCAATTATAAGTATGTAGAAAGAGAAATGTACACAAGCAGTCTACTCACTTTTCTAGTTCATTGCAAAAAAGTAGTTTTATTAAATGTTCAGTCAAGTGCGTTTCATAACATTATTTCTTTCAAAATATTTAACATTTGAGAACATAGTGAACTCTGTAAATAAATAGAAATACATTAATTTTAAACAGAGTTGGCCTATGTAAATGTTATCTTATAGTCACACGTCATCATAAATATATGTATATCAACATTGATTTTTAAAAGTGGCAAAGCCTTTCAATTATATATTCTGTGAAATTACACATATAAATAGTTAAAAGTGTTTAAAAGACAAAATGTATATTCTGATACTGTAATCATAAAACTGGTATTTTAAATATTTATACAACCTGTGGATTATTTACACCAAGAGATCATATATTCTCAGTAAATTATTTACAAAAGAATAACTGAGACTTTAGTTTACAATAATATTTACATGTTTTATCAATTATTTATTTCAGCAATAAAAATACTTTTAGAATGTAGAATTTTCAGTGCTCTATAATTAAATTTGATCAGTCAATATAAATATAAATAAAAGCTATGGTTCTGATATAATATTTTAATAAATGTTGAATAAATCTATATTGGATGATGTATTTTCTGTCTTTTGAGTGTATTTTAAAGCAAACTTCACTCTAGTGTAAAAACTTGGCTTAACGTTTTTGTCTCACAAAGATTAGACATACAGGATCTAAGAATATTTCAAAGTCTGACAATATGAAATTGATAATTCACTGTGGTGTTGCATTGTGAGATGCAATAACACATGGTCCATAAAAATTTACAAAGAAATCATTCAATTTTAGAAACATCATTCTCCAAAATGCATAGTTAAAATCTATTCTTTCAACACTTAAACCCCTGTGGGTGTAGATGATGAAATCACACCACTGTGCACCTGTGATGGCCATCTGGCCTTGTACTTGATAATAATATCTGTGAGTTTGTTTCAAAACTGGTTTATTATCAATATTTTCACTGCAGAAATTTGGGTCAAAACATGCATCTAATGGTGTAATGTTTTTTTTGGATTCAGGGCATTTTACTTCACAGATACCAAAGTGTGAATCAGCACTCATGTCTATAACCTTACCATCAGGGGAACATGCAAGGAAACCTTGTGTTGTGTCAATAACTAAACCACATTTATATACTGTTATACTGTAACCACCATTTTGCATAAATTTGATGTAAGCCTCCAAAGCTTTCTTTTCAAACATCCTTCCGTGTTCTGTGCTCACTGACCTAAATGGCTTTTCATTAGTAATCGCTCAGCAAGAGTATTAAAAGTTGCACTTTCTTGTGCAAACTTCAAAAAATGTTGAGGCACTTATCCTCAGTTTGCAGTATCCCAACATCTGTCACAAACTGCCTGGGCCCTGGTAATCAACCTCAATACTTGAAGCAGTGTTTTCATCAATTCTAAGTTGATCGAGTTATTAAAGCTTTGAGACTGTCAGGTTTTTGTTTATCTGTAGATTCAATTGGCACTAAAGATAGTGGATATGTAGGGTAACTAATCAACGGTAATTTACTGGAACTCTTGCAGAAGGGTTAGTTGAAATATAAACAGCAAAGTTGGATTCACTTGGTGCTAACTGATAACTTAACACTGAACCTCTTGGCATTTCACCAGCTTTAGTATCAATCATATTTGTAGTATCATTCAAAGGAGTGATCAACATTGCACAACTTTTGGGGTTTCTGTCAACACAATTCTTTTTTAATGTTACTTCATTGTCAACATTAATCACATCACCTCTTACAGCTTGATACAAAGTACAGCACACTGCTTCCCCCTGATTTTTCTGGCCCACTTTAAGCTTTTTAACAGCTACATCCATAGCTGCTGTGGGTTCAATTCCATCAGTCCGTCTTTGATTCCACTTTTGTAATTTTGATGTCACAGGAATATTACCATTCAAATCTTTCTGTAGATTTTCATCATTTACATCTTTGTATCCATATAGCGAAAATTCACAAATTCGGAACATAAGCCCAATCATGTGGTTACAAAAACCAGATTTACCTGCAACACATGTACACTGGCCATACAACACCTCACCACTTACTAAATGCAGAGCTAATTTTAGAGAATGAGGATCTTTGGTTTTACTGTAGCTGTGAAAACATTTTGATTTACCAAAGAAGAAGGATTCTGAAACTGCTGTCTGTAGGTTAAAAATATAGTTCTCATGATGAAATACAGAACCACGCTGAAATGAAGTTGCTTCTCCTCTTTTATGTCTGTGCAAGGCCTTACCACCCTGTGTTGCATAGTGGTCCATCTGGGCTCGGGAAAACAATGGCAGTTTCTCAAGTGATGTGCCCCATCCTGTCACTGGGAAACAGCTTTGAATAGATGTAGATGGTTGAGTAGTTGCTAATTTATTATTTCTTGTTAACCCCAGGCTTCTCCTTTTCAGCTCTGTATATATGTTGTTTGGATCTGGATCAACAATGGTATCTATTTTGTTGGCAATAAAGTGATGCACTCTGAAAAATATAAATATAGTATAATCCATTTAGTATACCTTTGAACATGGGACCTAGTGAATTGTTTTGTCTTAAGAAAATTGAGATTTAGTCACCATGACAATGGGTTTCCATTTTTATAAAAAAATGTACATGTGTTTGGTAGACATCATCTTAAATCAAGTCCTATTCAATCATGGCTTTGAAAACAAGAATAAAACAAGATCCCTTCCCTTGAAGATTACCAGATTGATGTTTGTTGAAATTCAGTAATATTGCATACAACTTAATAACAAGATAACATACATGCAGACAATTAACAGTTACTTGTACTTCATCATGTGAATAACAAGTAGTGTATCAACATACAGAGTTTGTATTTCATTGAAAACTGAACAAGAAACTGCATTGCTGGAATACCTTGCCACAAGTTCTGCTTTAGTCATACTCTGCCTGGGTTTGTCTCCTCTACACTTCAACCAGAATCTCAGCTCGTCATTGGTTAACCTTGCTGGCTCCCTTCCATTCAATGCTGCCCCTGGTATGTCATCTTCTGTCAGGGATATACTGGTTTCACTCACAGAGTTCGTGTCTACCGCCATTATTAGATCTACAATGTACACATCAACATATTGAACTAAATAAATAATAAAATCAACTCAGACTCAATCACGAGTCACAGAGAAATATAGCTCAGCGTGGCAGAGCTGTGTGTTACCGGCGTTATATATAGCCTGGTGGGAGACCCTATACTGCCGGTAACACACAGCCATAGGCTGCCACGCAGAGCCATCGTCCGCTCGCACGGCTCGTTTGCCAGACATCGTCCGCTCGCACGGCTCGTTAGCCAGACAGTCTTCTTCCACTACCCTGATTTCGGGAAGCATCCAGCTGCTCGAACAGCAGGCCTTGGCAAGCGAAGATGCACAGAGCTAATACAAATACAATTAGATGCACTACTTGAATGCTATTCCGGTTAAAACTATGGCATCATTTGTCGTATGCCATGAAATCCAAGTTCATTTAAGCAACTATTTGATATTGCAAGCTAAGTTTCATCTCAAGTTACAAGCTTCACAATGCTCTACGATTATGATGACATGGTTGGCAATCAATAGTTCGAAGCACGGAAGTCAGAAGTGTCACCTGCGGAGTATCTCCGATGTTATGTGTATTACACACACCTACAACGTCAATGCAGGGGTGTTTAAAGAAATTTGCCGACCCAACAACTTCACATCGATGCATACGTCTATTGAACTCTACGACACATTTATAGATGTAGGGTATCGGTATCAGCACAAATCAAGAGCGACTGTTCAGCGCACTTTTTGCAGACGACAACGTCTCGCGACCGGTCGCGAGAGAGATGACAAACATTTTCTGCACACAGTGGCAAAAGTGCGGTTAAACCAGCATAACAGCCCTATCTTGGAATGTTAAGGTAGAGAAATGTTGAATACCTTACCTTTCTAGAAAAATTTCTCAGGTAGTTCTGCTGTAACACCGTCTATCGTTCGTAACTGCGCGCTTTGTTTACCCTCTGACAGGACCTACTGACCTCGCTTTCATTACGCTTTCGTTCGGTAAATGACGTCATAATTAAAGGACGCCCTCTTTATGAAAAGGGTCTATAGTGATGATGTCTTCGTTCCAGTTTACTTTTTATTTCAAGATGTGAGACTAACAGAAATTTCATCAAATCGCCACTTCTGTAGCTAGGGATTGTGTAATCAGTTTGATTTTGATTTGAAAATATTTCGTCAATTAAGAGCGGAAATCGTCGCTGACTTTTGCTGTCAATTTTTTCTGTCCTTTAGCTTTACAATTTCTTTGGATGAGTCGGTGCCGGTACCGTCAAGGGTGGGACGTGTGAACTTGTTCTGTTGTTAACACTATTCATACAAATTGAAAGGAGTAATAACTGGAGGACATTGTAAAACAAAGAAGCTACAAATAATCTGTCTTCCTTTTGTGTGATCGTACGGACGTCGACCAGTAGGTGCCATTGTGAACATTTTGCCGCTGAATCTCATAGCGTTGCGGGTAACAATGATAGCGTCACTGTGAGATCGAAAGCGTCGCGGGCTTGAACGATAGCGTCGCGGGCCGCGACGCTGTTTTTGGCTGGGGAGAACCCTGAATACCACTAATTTCGAGCCCTGTCAAGTATTTATAATAAAGATTCTGAATGAAAATTATGGAATTTAGAATCAGCATATACTCAGTATTTGATCTTTATTTTCCAGATCCTGGTGATTTCATTGGAGTGGAGTGTGAAAAACTTGGTGTAAATGTGCATAGTTTGCACACTGTGTCATCATCCCCTGTATGCCTAACCCACATGGCAGTAAGTGAACTTGACAAATTCAGACAAAATACCAATGCAACATGGAGAGATGCCTTGATATGGATGCAAAATCTCCTTGGAAAAGAAGCAGTGCCAATTGATGAAAAGAAATTGAGAGACTCTTGGTTATCTATCAGAAACAAACGAAATAAGGCTGTTAGAAATCAAGATGAAAAAGCAATAACTTGTCTGAAAGAAACAAAATATGTTGTAATTAAGCCACGAAATGTCACCTGCAGGAAAGAGGATACTGGTATTAAAGAGAGAGAGTTAGCCAGGTTTGACAGAATGGTGTCAGCTGAAAAGGAGAGAAACAAAGAGCTTGAAAAACAGTTACATGATGCATACAAAGAAAATAGTAAAGTAAAATCAGTTCTACAAGATTATGAACAAATGGAGAAAGAGATTAAGTTAGAGGAAACCAAGTTGGCTAAAAGGAAAACAAACATGGATGAACTAGAAAGTCACTACAAGCCACATAATGTTGATAGGAGAGAAAAACGAAAACAAATGAGAATAGAAGAGCTGGAGAAACAAATTGAGGAAAGGGATGAAAAAATATCATCTTTGGAGAAAAGACTGGAAAAACAAGCATCTTGTGAAATTCAAGGAACTATTACAAACGAAAGGATAAATCACAGACATTTTCACAACAACTCACAGAAAAATGCACAGAAATTAAAGATCTGAATAAAAATGTGAAGATTTGAAGAAAGAAGTGGACAGACTTGAGTCAGATGTACACGAATTAAGAGAGGGAAAGAAACTCACTCTGAAGAATGGCACTCATTCCAACAGTTTATACACTAATGATGTGCGGCGGTGTTATATGACTCTAGGGAGTGTAGGTGTCAGCACAAAAAATATGAGCAAAGTTGCTGCTGCTGTCCTACAGATGATAGGCAAATTCAGTGTAAGTGAAACTGATTTGCCTGGAGAGACATTTTGCAGACTGATTCCTGTTGAAGCAAACCTGGTTTCATCAATACAGGTTGCAGAAGAATTGTCTAATTGCACACATGCAACCCAGCATAGTGATGGTACCTCCAGAGATGGACAAAAAGTTGTTGACTTTGAAGTGACGTTGGGCAAAGGGAAAACCTGAACATCCGGTTTAATAGAAGTACATTCAGGCAATGCAGATACACAACTTGAAGCCTTTAATTTCATCATGGCAAAAATGGCTGAGCTGATAGATGATGATGATAGTAAAACAACTGCAAAAGTCCTGTGTTCAAAAATCAAGAATACAATGGGGGACCAAGCAGCTACTCAAAAGCTTTTCAATGAGAAGTTAGAAGAGTACCGGTCAAACATTGTACCTGAAATTACAGAAAACTGGGACCATTTAGATGACAGGACGAAGGCCAAAATGTGTGAAATGAATCACTTTTTCTGTAATCTGCATGTGTTGATTGGAGCGGCAACGTATTGCGATAAAGCCATGAAGCAATTAGAGGAAGTATGGAGGGAAAAATATGGAAAGCTAGGAGTAGAGGGCTTGCGAGAATTTCAAGATAAAACAGGTCAATACTCATGGAAGCATACTGACTCGGCTACTCAGAGACTGATCAGGACTGTGTCTGATGCAGTAGCTCCTGGTGGAGACCAGAGAAGTGGTTGCATTGGCCACTTTGCGACATATAGATCCATGCATTCTGTCAGCAGCTATAAAGTTGTGCCCTTCCGAGCCAACCGCTTCAATGTGATGTTTAAATGTGCCGCAGGTACCTACTATCATCATCGGCATATTTCACAGATGTTTTCAGATGGATATGTCAAAGCTGGAAACAAACTGCTTCGAGCAGTTCAAGCAGATGTTGCATGTCGCCCACTGTTGGCTGGTGCTAGAGCCCTTGGAATCCTGCACAAACACATCACTGAGCCCTACTGGGAGTGGATCGAGAATGATAAGCTGCATATCATAGAGGGTGTAACTCCTCAAGTACAACAGTTGCAGAGTTTGTTAACTGAATGGAGTGATGATGCTACTCCACTGTTGTCCAGGGACATACCAGCACTCTTTAAACTGGATGACAATACCTATGTACCAGTCAAGAAAGACAGTGTATTTGATGCACTCTATCAAGATGTTGACTCTGAACAAAGAAGGCTCTGGAAGAGTGATGTAGTGCCTTGACTGTTCTTCTTGAAAGAAGATTCATAGACCAACTTCATGGCAAGTACAGCATCCCTGACAATGTTTCTGACCAAACGAAGGAAGAAACCAGTGGAATGCCAAAATCTAACAAGAGAGGTGAGAACCTTTGGCTATTGGGCCTATGTGAAACAAATCAAACCCTCTATTGGCCCAATGGCCAATGAAGGACCAGTCATGTACAGATGTACTGATACAGCCCAGTGGCTTGATGGCCTGAGTGATGACCGCCTTAACAAAGTCATGAGAAAAGCAAGAACAGAAAGAAGAAACTGGATGAATAGATATAAGGAGAGACAGATGGCAACCGAAAAGCAGAAAGAGGAACTCATGAAGCAGCAAGCCAAGGAACAAGAAAACAAGAGCAAAAGAAAGTCTGATCAACTGAGAGAGTGGCTTGAGAAAATTAATGAGCATGGAGGTGAAAGCAAGTCAGCTGAAGATGTAGATGTCTTTGTCCAAAACCTGAAAACAAAAACAAAGCAGTTAAGTGGACTCAAGGCACACATCAACTTCTGTCGTGAAACCTACAGGTTTGACAGTGAGATTGCTCCGCTGATGAAATTCTCCAGAATGGGTAAACAGTTGACAGTTGAAGAGCTGACATCAAACCTCAAGCTAATCATCGAGACTATAGAAGCTGGAGGTCTGAAACCTGTAAACGAGAAAGATCAGGATGTTAGCATTGCATCATCATCATTGCCAGAACTCACAGAAGAACAACAGGAAGAAATGACAGACATGATCAGTAGAATCAAGGCAAATTTCTCAAAAGAAGCCATTGGCGCCTCCCAGAGAGCTGTTAAAATAGTTGACAGGGAAAAGGAGATGATAACAGAGGAAAATAAACGTGACAGTGAGGAAAGTTCTTCTGAAAGTGGCAGTGACATTGAGTCTGATGGAGAGGATGACACATACCATTCTGCCCCTGATGACAAGGTCTACAATCCAGGAGACATTGTGATAACTGCTTATGAAGACCACTGGTACCCAGGAAGTGTCATGTCTGTAAATCCTGACAGCACACTCAACGTCACTTATATGCAGAGACAGGGAACAGGATTTTCATGGCCATTTGCACCAGATGTACAAGTTACACACCCTCAATTTGTAATCAGTTCGGCAGTAGTTCTTACCCCACAGAATTACAGTGGCAGATTATTCAGAATTGAAAATTGTGATAAAATTGAAAAAGAATACAATCAATATTATAATAAGTACTTTGTACATCACCGGCCTCCAAAAAAACGAAGTCGGAGGAAATAAAAACCAAAGAGAACTTCATCAGGTATAAGAGAACTTTTATTCATTGGATGATAAGCGGTTTTACCAAAATGATAATTCACTGACAGCTGAAAACAAAGAACTGCTTTACTTGTATCATATATGGTTACCATAGCAACATGTAAATACAATATGTAACATTTAACCGGATGAAGTACTATATACTTTTCAGATTTCATTCCATGCAACTTTTCCCAGACTGTCTAATTTGTATATGTACTTCATGTGTAAGTCTGCGGATTACCAGTAACGTTGTTTTAGGGAGACTTTATGCTGTTGCCATGGAAACTAATACTTACCCTGTCAAACTGGAACTTGTATGTGAGACCCAGAAAAGATTGAAATGTAGTTATTTGCTACATTCAATGTCATCATCAATTATTCATATTTAATATTATGCTTATTTTTAAAATTTTGGGATGGTTGCCATGGAAACTTGTATTTCTGTACCGTTTAGCCCAAAAATGATATCATCATTGGAAAGATCATCAAAAATTACCTAGTAGATAATGCAGCCAATCCTTTTTGAGGGTTTTATAAGGAGATATCTGTAAATTCCTGTTTTTGTGCTCAACTTAGAATTTTTCAGGTATTGCAAAATTTGACCACCAGTAAATTTTGGCCTTTTGGCCAACTTTGTGACCCTACTGTTTCACAAATTTGCAAAATTTACGCTCAATTAGTTGTTTATTTATTACAAATGGACTTTTACTGTTACTATCTATTCAAATAGAGGGGTCCTCATTTTATTTATTTAAAATACACTCAGTTAAATTTGTCATTTTATCAAAAAGTCACATTTTTGGCATTTTTCCGTGAAAAACTTTGAAAAATCCAGAACTTCAAAGTGCTGTAAATTTTTTACGGATTGTCCGATACTGAAAATGTAAAAAGTTAAATGTTTTTCAGAGAAATCTCTCTTAGATAATAATGGAAACTGGTTTGTTTCTTAATTATAATATTTTTGTGTGACACCCCTGTATTACGTCTTTGATTACTGTTTGCCACCAAAATCCTCCAGACTTTGAAAATGCCACATAATCATAATCGTCAAATAATCATAATCATAATTTTCAAAAATTCTGCTCTATGTAATCATTTGCCACAAGAACTGCCCATACTTTATTCAAAACTGTAACACATTAATGTTTAACTGATAAAATTTGGAAGAATCTCCCATATACCAAAATTTTCTAACTTATCTAAGTCATCTACTTCTTGAAAACCAAATTATGAAATGAAAATGCCACAACATACCCTATTTAATGCAGCAAATTTGGCCATACTTTTTTGTAAGTGTTAAATATAATTTTCCATTGATTAAATTGCATGATTCTCAATTGCATGATTCTCCTGGATACCAAATTTCCCCACTAATTTTTTGACGTACTATATGACTAATTTCCTCAATTTAGAAAATGCCGCATTATGCCCTAATTTTTGCAAATATTTCATCATGAAATATTAATTTTTCTTGCTCAATATTTTGTTGATTTGACCCACTGTCTGCAAGTTTGACTGATTGAAATTGATGATTCATGCTTGGTAAAATTGAAATCTTGTTTACTCTTAAAAATCCGTTATTTTTAAAAATTTGGCTGCAATTGTTCAATTTGTACCATAAAAAACTGAAAAATAAAAATATGATTTCAAAATTTCAAACAAAAAAAAAATATCAAAAATGTTTCTCTCAATAAAATTTATAACTATTGAAACAAAATATCAATCATTTTATATTAATGCACGATAGTTTCCAACATCTACATCTGTTATTTATTTTGGTAATACAAAAACCAAATTTTGGTGAGATTCTGCATCATACCCTGTGTTACTATTTACTTCATCTTGATCACATTACAAAACAATAATTGAAGAAATTTCTCTGTAAAACAACTTGCAAAAATTAATGTGTCATGGAAAAACTTGGTAGATTCCTTTAAATATGCTCAAAATTTCGAATATTCTAGCAATATACCTCTCAACAATTGATGGTTAATGTTTTGCAAAATTATAATTATTCTCACCAAAATTGGCCCTTCTGATAAACTTCATTCACTTTGGTATAAACAATCTGAAAAATTTGATCATATATTCTAAATTTTGTTCCCATGAAACAAAATTTCCATGTAAATTCTTTAATATTGTAAAGACTATTCTTTGAAATTTTTGTTTGTATGACTGCTGAAATTTGTGTTTTCTAATTTTGGCCCTGTTGAAAACGTGATGTATAAAATGCCTCACAATGCCCTGTGAGGTTTTCATTGTTACAAATTTGATATTTCTACAATCTGTAATAATGACAAACATTCTGGCAAATTTCCCTGTGCATGTGGGCCTCATTTATGACAAAAAATGTCGCACAATGTGTGGATGCATGGCTAAAGTTTTGTGATTGGTGTGACTGTACAGTATAGTGGATTTCTTGCGATATTTTAGGATGTAATCAGTCAGTCATTACAAGGAAAACATTGAGACAAGTGACTTTTTTAGTGGATATCCTGCCAGCCTACAATGATATATCATTGTAAGGTATTCAATAAAGAAGTTAAGGGTCTCTTTTGATCATGTTGTTATTATTTCTTTGACTTTCTTTGTGTATCTCCTCACATTGTTTTTAAAATTGCCCTTGTAAAGTGGTTGGCTGTTGCACCCTCAGACATCGCCTGATTTCCTTTTGCTGTACATGTGATACCTTTTGCAGAACTTTAAGCATTCATCCAGCATTGGCGACATATCCATGTCAATTTGTCCATTGTTTTGGCATGTTTCCCATGCTAATTTTTTCAATGTTCAATTTTTCCAATTCACATGCACTTTGATAAATTTATCTGCAAAATTCATCATGAACATAATTTTTTTAAGTGTGCATCATCTGGTTTACGTGTAATTATTGATTTCCAAATTTTCAAATTTACATTAACCATCAATTGACAAATGTACTTGTAAAAATTTTTAATATTTTCCATAACCCATCACAAAATCATCCCAAGTTTCCCCATGACATCATTGTGTAATTTACATTTTCTTACAATTCTTGTTTATGTTTTATCTGCCCGATTTATTTACCGTAAACTTTGACCCTGACCCTTATATAAAAACCCCAAATGAGATGATGCAGGATCTTCCCTCTGTCCAGTCATCAAATTAAACTTTCAAAATTCAAATTTGATTGAACATTTTATCTGAAGAATTTTTGTCATTTTGCTAATTGGCTTATTTCCTTTTACAGTGTACTCTAAATTTTAACCAGTCATCAAATTTAAATTGACACATTCACTGTATTATAACTGCATTCATAAAATGATGTCAATTGGCCCTTTTCCCAACCTGTTAATACCTACAAATTTCTAAAAGTATTTTGTCCTCCATTCATCACAAAGTTATGTATGTGGCATTTTCACGTGTCCCAACCTCAAACAAATTTTAACATAATTCAACATTTTGGTTTTCTCCTGCTCATATGTGCAATGTTCAAATTAAATTAATTTTCAATTTTTTATGTGCAATGTCAAATTAAATTAATTGTCAATTGTTTATATATCTCAGGGTTATGTGGCATTTTCATGTTCTCCACAATTGAAATTTGCAAAGTCAATTTTAATTACAAATGAATGACATCATTTGACCCATTACCACTTCCACCTACTGTTATATGAACTGTTCTTACAAAAATGATGTCCATTAATATACAATGCCCCTAGTTAATGTGGCATTTTCACCAGTCTCATCATTCTGTAAACTCTACAAATTCCCTTTGAATTTCAAATAACGTTGTTTGGCCTACATCAAGTTCACATCTTCTGATATGTGAACTTTTCAAATTTGATTGCTTGTCCATTTACATTTACATTGCTCAAGGTGATGTGGCATTTTCATTCCCATTTATTCAAAAATTGTTTTCAAAAATTAAAAAACTTTTGATACTTTTGCAATATGACTTTATGACACCTCACCAACTGCTGTTTGAAAGCAAACACCCAAACTTGATCCCCGAATAAAAAACCTGTCCATACATTTTGTCCATTTTCGCCATATTAAAACGAGTTCTCATTTATTTTGTCACACTTACAGAAAGTTTCACTCACATCTGGGGATAAATTGCATTGGGGTAAAAAGAAAGGAAACGGGAAATTATTTGGCACTTATGGGATGAGGGATGGGTTTTGGGTTGGGAAAGGGTTGGGTTTCATCTTACAGGAAGAAGACATTGGAAACTGGTAAGAAGATTGAAGATAATGCCAAAGATTTGACTTAGAATGCTGCACCACCAATGAAGATGTCGGAACTTTTGATTTTTGATTTGTTGATTTTTTTATGACAGTGTATTTGTAAATTTGCCACCAATGAATAATAAAGGCAACTTTGCCCATCTGTTTCTGTCATTCTCTTCCAATGAATAATAAAGGCGACTCTGCCCATCTGTTTCTTCCATTCTCTTCCGTAGAAGTTTTGGCCATTCTGGAGGTAAATTATTCAAAAAAGTCAGGGCCCCCTAAAAATTACCAAATTGGATCACAGAAAACGAAACCATGTTATTTTGTGTTCCAGAGCTGCCTGCAGAATATCATTTTTTTCTCCATCTCAAAAACGAGATGGTTTTTTATGATTTTCTGGAGGGCTCAAACCTGTTTCGTTTGGACATTTATGTAGTTTAGTTGCCATTTGATACATTCAGGCCCCAAAAGTGACAACCAAAATTACACTAAAATAAATTTCTCAGATTTTATAGACTTTGGACTTGATAACAACGCTGATTGTTGGACTAATGCATGTTATGGCGCCACCGCATGTTTATAGCATTGCACGTTAATTTCACAACACATAGTTTCCTAGGCACAATAATGATAATAGCATTCAGCGTTCTTATTGAGTCAGAGACTAGAAAAGTCTGTCTGAAAATTTTGTACACTGAGGTCAAGCTGCAGTTCGGGTTATAAATTAATAATAGTTTGGCAATTTATGGACATTTTTCAATGATGCATACAGTCAGCTTGATACGGGAATTATCTGGTTATTAGCCTTCAGGCTAGGTGGTTCAAATCCACTGGTTCCCCAGGAAAAGACTGTTGTTTATCATTGGCAAATGTTGATTTTTCAGAAAAACATGACTGCAACTGAAAACTGGCAATTTGAAAATTCAAATATAGCTGAAAGCAGCAATGACCAAGTTTCGAGACATCTCGTTGCACAGGGGCATTAATAGAAATAAATATGCTCATTTCAATGAGCTAAGGCATATTTCTATAGGAAAGGTCAAAGTCACTAGTTACATGACCTTTTGTCAAAAAACCTCCCATAGTTATCCCAGTGTACCAAAAACTAGACCTCTGGCTCTACTGGCTAGCCCAGAATTCGAAATATGCATAATTAATGAGGTACAGGATGCTGGTACCATAAGGTCCCTATCATACCAAATATGACAGCACTTGTCGCTGATTTCTAGGCACATATGCATGTTTTAGGTCCATGGTCATTGAGGTCTATGACATTTTGTCAAAAAACTTTGCTCCACTGGTTATCCTTTTGAACCCAAAACCAGACCTCCAGCTCTATTGGCTAGCCCAGAATTAGATATATGCATAAGTAATGAGGTCTCAGTGATGCCAGTGTCAAAAGTCGGGGGGCTGCCCCAAAATTTTGGTATGTAGTTTGCTCCAATACTGGTCATTATTCAATAGACACTGGCTGTCTCGGACTCTAACAAAGGCCAGAATAAGACATTGGAGAAACTTACGTGCATAGCTGTGTGAAAGGTCAAGTGTCATTGAAAATTCAGAAAAATAACTCTCTAAAAATCTTTGCAAAATTGACAGGGTCTATGACCTTTATATTTGACATGGAGCCTGGCCCTATGGTTTATAAAATGACTTTAACAGAACTTTGATCGATCAATTTTTATGCAAATTAGGTCAATTTTAAACTTTAAATCAGAAATGGCAGCCAGGTCCAGTGACCTATTGTTATGGTCATGTGATCAAAAATTTACTTTTGCGAAGTTTTACCTATGTGCCAAATTTGGTGTCTATAGGTGCAATGGTGTTCATGTGGTAGTTGCATTTATACTGCAGAAGAAGAATTAACTAGAAAACAGAACAATTTCAACAGGGTTTTCAAACTCATGGCCTCAAAACCCTTATGAACATTTTGGCTGCAAATTGATACAAAAGTAGTCTAATTCAGAAAAAAATGGATAAATTGATATCAGAATTGTTATTCATAGACATTGGCTGTACTGGTAGTAGGTGTAATCAGAATATGTAGGATGGTGAACCTTCTGTGGAGAAGTCCCACAAAACTGCATAAATTGCTGTTGACCTTGCTGAATAGGTCATTACCGGTGTGTTGATAGTTTGAAAGTTTGCCTTGCAAGGTGACATTAATCCTTGCACATAGGAGATTGGAACGACATGGAACGCTACATTTGTTTGATATGAAAGTTTGAAAACAATTTCGAGTTATCAATTTCAGTTCTATAACCCATTCCTTACTTGGTAAAATGGACTAAAAGCTTAAAGGCATGAAATTAAAAATATTGTCAGAATCTGATTTAGAATTTCGTATGATTTGTTAGTCCCCACAGACACCGTCCAGGGGGACTTATAGGTTTGGTTATGCCCATGCATACATGCGTCCGTCCGTTCACGCAGATATCTCAGGTCAAATCCAAATATAGTGGAGATTTTTTACCTGCGCTCAGTATAGGGGCCAAGAACATGCGATTGAAAAAATAAAAAAGACACCACTTCAAAACCCTAACAAAATGAGACCTCTAAGCCCCTGTTGTTGCTAAGATACATCAATATCACATAATTTCCTTCAATATCTCCTTCTCAATAACAATACAGTCAATAACCTTGAATCTTTATTTTGTATATTGACGCTTTGGTCAAAAAGTTGATTGGTGAAGTTTTATGTAAATTAGGTGGAATACCAAGAAGTCATGTGACCAAGCAAAATTTAATGGAGTAGGTGCAAGACTACTAAAATAGCACTTATCAGCTCTGTAGCTTCGAAATGGCTACATGCAACAGTGTCTGAGATCTAGGTTGGCAAAAATGTTAGGGAGGAACAAGAAGAAGCTGCAGAAAGCTAAACTCCAGTAAAAACAATAGATCCCCAAGCTAAGTTGCCCTTTGCCCTAATAAACGACTTTCTTGCAAAAATTTTGATAGATGTGTTTTAACAAGTGACTGAGATGCACATCTCACATTCAACACATTTTGAATGCATATCCCAGTCAATGGCCAGTTTGCAATTCAACACACTGACCCTATGAAAATGAACACAGATATCATCGTACGTTTTAAATACACATACATTATAGAATTCACATCATTGTTGTCATTTCATAGTTTGGTTTACGCAAGCTGGTATGACAGACTTTGCCCCCTCCTCTCAGCTTTTTCCTTACAAAGGTATTCCAAAAATTTCCTGTCTATATAAGCCAAGCACACCTAGATGTATACTCAAACAAATGCATTGATTGATGATTTGCAATGCTATGGAGTCACTGAATCTGTTTGAAAGTTATCATTAACTCAAAATTCACAGGTTGAGAGTCAAAGTCATGATTTTCACCGATGGAACTGTTTAAGTTTGGTGTGCTGTAGAAGCTCAGATTACAACACAGAGTCTATATGTTTGGTCAATTTTGTTTTGCAGCATGATAAATCATGAAAGGGAAGATGTAACAATCTGCATTGCAGCATTAGTTCAAACAGTTTTACTCATACTTGGGGTACAATTCAATTCCTTGTAGTGTGGGGTCAATATGATAAAGTCATTATCCTGTTTTCCAGATCACAGCTGATAATGTTGGTTGATATTATGTAATGCCAAAATGTTGACTGACAATTTGATAGACTGTCAAGCACTGGTAAGACATCTCATAAGGGTCCTCTCTATCGAGTCATATTGACATATCAACTGTATCATTTGATTATATCCACATAATTGTCCACTGTGAGCTGTCTTGTGACACCAGTACCAAACCACATCTTGATGGTGTTAAGATGGCACCCACAGACACTGTAGTATCTTCAACAAGCTCAATGTGTGTGTTATGATGTAGCACTAATTTGCCGGTCGATTAACCAAGAGTACACACTTCCACTCAATGTGATGAGTATTTTACATTCTAACAACTGATTTCCCATCAAGAAATGGCTCTCCTTGGCAGTCACATGTTTGTTCCTCTTAAAACAAGACACAGCTGGTGCTCCTCTCCCTTTTCCCTAAGTTTCAGTATCAATCCTCTCCTCTGGTACTTTTTCTTTCCACTGGATGCAGAAAGGTGTCAGGATTTGGTTTCAGTTTAGGCAACTGGTCAAGACGACGCTGTCACCAGAGTAGACTTAAACCTGAAAAGTATCAAGGCAATGATAATTACTGATTGCATGAGAAATTGTTCAAAACTTTTCTGTGTACGTGTCACACTATAGTTCTATAGTATGTGGTTCTGTTTTAGATATCTAACTAAAAATTACTAGACTAAGTATTATCAAATTATCCATGATGCAATATCATTATTACTATAAGAACAAAATTCACAAAATGTTACTCAGATTTGTGCTACTACAGCAATGATACACTGATCTCTGGTGGAATACCTGGTATTTTTGGTGAACTTTTCAAGTATCACATATTATTGGAGAAAACAGTAGAAGGGATCTCTTGTAAGAGTCTGGTGAAATATTTTACAGAAAAAGTTCATTTACAGGTTGCATGGACAGTAAACTGCAGTAAACTATAGAGAAAAATGAAATACAGAGATGAACAAGACATTGGTGTGTTAAAACTTAATGAGTACATTTCACAAATATTCATGGAGCTCTGACAGTAAATGAATACAGAGGTCACATATATGAACATATATGAGACTGTTTCCATAATCCCTTTTCTGATATGATTTAGCCAAAACCTGTCAATTTTAAAGGGAGGGTGTCGTCAGAACTGCCCGCATGCAACTTTCTTGTAACTAACAATGTAGTGCATGCATGATATCTACATGCATTACATCAATTGTACCGGTATGTATCTGCAACATTTAAATCGTACGATATTCATTGTTAACAAATATGTTAAACTTTTATCAATCACCAACATACCCTGGATACAGTGTTTACATCAATTGTAGGGGTCCCTGGCAACCTTTGAGCAGAGTTCTGATGACACATTCCCTTTAATATTAAGAGTTGATCTGATACATGGGTGTACAGCATTTTTTCAAATACTTTGAAAGAAGTTAAAGGGGCTTACACGTGAGCAGGGTGGTAGTACTTACCATAGGAACATGGCCAATATTACAAAAAGAAACTTCTATTTTTGTTGTGAAATAAAATATTCATTCAAGCAATCAGAACAATTCCTGAGTAATTGTCAATTTAGATGTGTGCTTTACCAGCATCACAAAAATAAACACCCTGTTGGTGGCATTAGTATATATCCAAGTACATAAACAGACAATTCTCAGAAAATCACGTGTCACACAGTTTTTTTCCAGTCCAGCAACCTGAACATGAACACGAATGGTGTACTGTGAACCAGCACCACTGGTTGGTAGAAATCTCCACTCAAATATGGATGGTAAGGTACTGATCAGATCTCTGTCAAAGACAGTACAAAACAACTTCATACTTCAAACATTTGCAAACTTGCACTTCAAAAGTGAACAGAGGTGTGGTCAGACAGAAATAAAATAAAAGGCAGCTCAGATGGTGAAAGCTGATTAAGATTGAAGATTTAAATTATTGATAGCACCTGGAGAAATCTGAAACTATGGCTATTGTGACGCTGATTTGCTGTTTTAAAATGATTAATACATATCAATGATATTCTCTACAAACCAATTGACTATTATTAAATCTTCGAAGTGGCTGTACATTGCCAGGAAAATACTATCCCTTGGATTTCCTCAGTATGACAATTGAGGTAATCACTAAATGTTTCAAAAGTTTTTATAAATCGATAAATATCCTCAATAATTTTAAGAAAGTCAATGCCTACATCACTACAAGTACTGGTATACATAATGCCATGCACCGAAACACATTCAATTTTTTGCTGACAAATAAAGTTAGCAACATAATTACACAACTTGAACTTGATCACCCAATTGCTGAGAAAATTTTTTGCATAATGCATAATAACTATAGTGTGGTTACCATATTATCTGTTTGAGTAAAAATCTTGTACAGATAATAGTGAACAAATTACATCCATGCTTTGAAGTACAAATAATTTCACAGGGGTGTCTTTGAGTTATATTTTGTTTAGGAAGACATCATCTGATTTTATTCTAATCAACTCAAAATTTCACCTGTTTGGCTATGTAAGCTGTATTTGTGGTGACATGTCAGCCCCTGGATGACCCTAGGACACACACAAAATCATTATTAAAGCATTTTCCAATCCTAGGAGTAACTTTAATTGTGTTCCGATCAAAACTACTACCCAGTTGCTACACAGTTGAGTTCCAAAACAATTGACATTTTAATTGTAGTGACTAAGAAAGGCATTTCATTCAAAATGCTGACTGACTTCTTGATGGGAGTATGTACAGCAATACCCTGGTAAACATTGATGAATAGAGAACATGATTAACAAATCTAAATATTCATTTTGAAAGTTTTGCTTTTCAGTATTGATGACATGAAGTTGTTCTTGCCATAATTTGCATCTCGAAAACACTTACAGAAATGGTCACAATATGAGACAAAAACTTGACTATTGTGCATTAAATGCCCATGGATTTCAAGCATGCTTGAAGAACTATGGACATGCACACATACCGGTCAATGAATATGTAAACACACGCACGCACAATGTTGAAAGTTTGTAACCAATGTGAGAATAGTCAAAAGAAAAGAGGCATGCATGTTTTTTGCAGTGTCTCCCAGTGGAGCTGTCTGAGCATGTGTACACATAACAAACTCTGTAAAAGAGCCAGGAATAGTCAAAATCTCTCCACTAAGGCTGCGTTCAAAAAAGTGGTGAGGGGGGGGGGGCTGGAGGAATTCAGGGGGGGGATTCGAAAATTTTTGGGGTAGTCGAGGGGGGGGGACTTGAAAGTTTTGCTCTGCCTATAGGGGGGGACCTGAAAATATTGTGACTCCCAACATTTTGATGTCGTCCAATGGTTCTAATGTTAGTAATAATTAAACAAAATCTAGAACCGTTTTGTCATATTTTATGTCTTTAATCTCAAAAAAGTCTAAAACTGTATGAATGCCATTAAATTTTCGTAGAACAAGTTTGCCTTGTAATGGGGCAGGAGCTACAACTGTTTATAATTTTTCAATATTTCTATGCAATGTATCAAACACAGTTTCTTGGTGTCTCTCTACAGCATGCTGAAAACACAATATTCAGTTTGTCAACAAAGCCCGTTTGTCTAAATATTGGTGATAATTGAATGATGCAAATGCACGGTACACGTAGGCTGTGTTGGCAAGCTGAATACTGGATAGCTCAACATTCTGTAGGGAATAGAACAAGAACACAATTGTATAAACTGAACAAAAATGTTGTCAAAATAAAAAGTTAATACAACTACTGCCCTGCTACTACATACTGGCAGTGAGAGTGATACATGTAGCTCTGACTCTGATATAGTTTAAAAAGAGTTTCGGTCATAGGACACTCAATTGACAGTGAAACATACATCTACTTGTACACAAGATCCAGCCAGAGAGCAACGCATAAAAGACTAGGGGACTAACAGTTACCATGGATTTTTGAATTCTGGCATATGAGAACAATAAAATATTAGAGAAAAAAGATGGGGTCACCATAATTGATCTTATACAAATATACGATGAAAAGTCAGTTTTTCTAAAATCACTTAAAATCAATATATAAAACCATTCATTTCAAGTTTATGCAGTGAATGAAATGTTCACATCTCATTGTACCAATAACACAAAAGTAAAACTTTGAATAGTAAAGACTCTAATTTAAATGGAAAAATGTGTGACTAAATGGAATCTTTTATTTTTTATCAAATTTGTCATTATTACACCCAAAATTTCTGAGATTAAAACATTAATTTCATGGAATATTTTAACCGTCCAATCCAGTATTGTCAATTTTGTAAAACATTTTATAAGTGGCATCTAAGTTGTATATGTCTTGTACTTTTGAAAAAAAAATTTTGGTAGGTCACTGTGCTCATTTTTTCACAATTTGGTTAAACGTAGCTAGGAATACATAATTTTCATACTCTCTCATGATTGTCATTTTGTGTGCTTTTCAGCTGGTGCCATTGAACTGGCCAGAGTTGGATAAACTCAAGTAGGCTTAGACTGAGAAATCCAAAAAGTTCACTGATGCATTTAAAAATGAATCAATTTAAGAACTTGCCCTAGGTATATGGCTCTACAACCTGCTGATAAGAGATAGTGTTGAACATTTGCGTGCAGAACGACACATTACATTTTTTTTTTACTCTGCGTGCATTCCTAATAAATATGCGGCTATATGGTAATTTGGGGGGGGGGGACTTGAAAATTTTTGAGGGTATTGAGGGGGGGGACTTGAAAATTTTGAGGGTATTGAGGGGGGGATCTGAAAAAAAATAAGATTTCAATCGCGATTCCTCCAGCCCCCCCCCCCCCCCACCATTTTTTTGAACGTGGCCTAATCAGATAATGGTTTTGTTGACATATTGCATCAATGACTTTGGTGAAAAAAGGTAGAAACATAGGGCTATGTTAATCATTACTAATATGTAGTCAATGAAAAACACTTTGCACACCCACAACCCAAGGCAAAACCTTGAGCTAGTGCAAGTGTAGTACACATACTGCCATAGTACATTTGCAGTCAATTGCAAGTCTACTGTTACTTAGACCTGCGTACGATGCTATGTGTTTCCGCGTTATGCGGCCTTATGTGGTTGGACTTGTAAGCTGTATAACACTGGGAACACACAGTACATAGTACGCAGGGCTACGCTAATTTACTGGCAGTGGTACCGGTACTGTGTATGTGTATAATGCGGCAAATTAAACATATCCACGGTCACAGGCTCTAGAGTCAATGCAGGCAAACCGCTAGCCGCCACTGATACAATAAAAATCAATCAGTGGCGGCTAGCGGTTCGCCTGCATTGAGTCTAGAGCCTGTGTCCACGGCCCGGGGGGGTCACTTCCATTACTTGCCTATATGTATACGTGCCGCCCAATGGGGTGGGTATTTCAGCAACTTGGTCTAAAATGGGGGTATCAATTCCACTGTAAACCAAGGTCTAAAATGGGGTTGATTTTTGAGTGCCACACAAGAACAAATTTCAACCGTCTGTTCCCGTCTCGCTAGCAGGGTTCTGAGCTGCACTCTATAAGCATCGATATCTTTTTCTGTGGCAGGGGAACCATTAAAGAGACCCCCCTGGCTTACGCCAAAGTAAATATCGACTTGGTTGTAAAACACCGTCACTGATTGGTCAGAACTCCATATATGGAAGATTTTTGCCCAATAGAAAATACCCAAACAAAGTGGCTCCTAGTATTGATCATGACAGACAGGTCAACCATGGCTACATGAAGAAGTGTTGCTTTAAGTTTACAGATGAACAGCGAGGTTTGTTGTGAATTGCAATTTCAAAAAAAACCCACCAGTCAGACTGTAACTGCAGATAATTGATAATTTGTAGAAGCTGGACCAAAATTCGGTGAGGGTGAAAGACAAAATTTTCTTTAATCAAATTTTTTTGGTATTTCCTTTTGGAAATCATGGCTTGGCCAGCAACAACATAGCCCTAAACGCGGTACAGTGGTAGACTTTACCGGGGCAAATACTTGCTTTTTCCGTTTTAAAAATTTTGACGCTTTGACTTTTGACCTGGGTCAAAGGTCATAAAGGTCTAAAATGGGGTCCTAAAATAACGGGATTTTAGGTCTAAAATGGGCCCTGGGTTTTATACCTGCGGCCGCACACCCCTACCACTTCTCTGAACAGGTACCCCCCCCGGGTCCACGGTTACTTCACAATATACGTAGAGTAACCGTGACATATCTGACTACCTAGCGACTCAGCTTGGCCCAAGTACTGACTGTTACGATCTTATTATTACCACTCACCTTCGCCTCCTGTTCGAATCTTCGATCACGCTAATTTTAATACAAAAAAGCTGCATCTGATGATTGACGTTTTATGTGCCGCCATCTTGACCCCCATTAAGGTGCGGAATTGTGTTTTTATCGTTTTTAGAAAGTTTAGCTGAAGTTTAGAAAGCTAAATTAGAATTGTCTAAATCTAAATCTAAACTTAGAAAGTTTAGCCAGAAACGATAATTATCGCTTTCTAAATGGCGTTCTAAATTTAGAAATCAGCTGAAGTTTAGAAAGTCGGGCCTCGGGTGAAAACATTTTTCCAAGGATATATCGGATAAAAACGATAATTATCACTTTCTAAATAGCGTTCTAAGTTAAGAAATTAGCTGAAGTTTAGAAAGTCGGGCCTTGGGTGAAAAATTTCTTCCAAGGATATATCGGATAAAAACGATAATTATCACTTTCTAAATAGCGTTCTGAGTTTAGAAATTAGCTGAAGTTTAGAAAATCGGGCCTTGGGTGAAAAAATTTGTTCTAGGATATATCGGATAAAAACGATAATTATCACTTTCTAAATAGCGTTCTAAGTTTAGAAATTAGCTAAAGTTTAGAAAATCGGGCCTTGGGTGAAAAATTTCTTCCAAGGATATATCGGATAAAAACGATAATTATCACTTTCTAAATAGCGTTCTAAGTTTAGAAATTAGCTGAAGTTTAGAAAATCGGGCCTTGGGTGAAAAAATTTGTTCGAGGATATATCGGATAAAAACGATAATTATCACTTTCTAAATAGCGTTCTAAGTTTAGAAATTAGCTGAAGTTTAGAAAGTCGGGCCTTGGGTGAAAAATGTCTTCCAAGGATATATCGGATAAAAACGATAATTATCACTTTCTAAATAGCGTTCTAAGTTTAGAAATTAGCTGAAGTTTAGAAAATCGGGCCTTGGGTGAAAAAAATTGTTCGAGGATATGTCGGATAGAATCAGGAAAATACTGTATCAGTTTTGCCAAGCGGCAAATCCAAAGCTCAAATGTGATTTTTTCAATAAACCCGTGAGAAAAGCACCCTCTTATTGAATTGACCATTGCAACGGCAAGAATTGAATGTCAAGAATTGAATGTCATGAAGTAGAGAAATGTGGCTCTGAGTGAGCGATGACGAAAAATTGTGAATGTTTATTCTTTGACCGTCAAAAACAAAGACGTCAAATAGCCACCGCTAGTGTTAATGACAAATAAACCAGATGTGTGACGTGAAGACGAATGTAAATAACCATACTGCCACAATTCGCAGACCAAGGTGTGTTCAGACACAGACAAGAAGAGGGTCAGATAGTTCCACGACAATCGTGTCCATTGTGGTGCAAATTAATGCTAATAGCCTTATCAATGCCTCATTAGCATTAACTTGAAGCACAAATTGACGCGCGCGATCGTAATTGAACACACCTTGGTCATTAGAACTGTGGTAGTATTGTTCCATTTTTGGTTTATTGGACAAGCTCATTTGAGCTTTGGATTTTAAAACTTACTTCTGGGGGAAACTGGTAGTATTTTCCGGGTTCTACAAGAAAACTCCTACATACTCACACTTTTTACTTTAATAAAAACACTTGGGAATATACAGATGACAACAGAAACGTTGTATCAGCCTTTTTTCCTACATATTCTTGGAAAAGTTTGCGGGACTTCATCTCACGCACTCCACATTTCACTGTCAGCACGCAGCCTGGAGATGGCAGCCTGGCCGGCAACACTTTTGACAGGGCCAATGCATTAATTTGGAGGTACTATCTCGTCGGTCTATTGGACAAGTCACATTTCAGCTTTGGCTTTTAGAACTTGCTTCTGGGGAAAACTGATAGTATTTTCCAGGTTCTACAAGACTGCTCCTACAAGCTCACACTTTTCCCCTTGAAACACTAGGGAATATACAGATGACAACAGAAATGGTGTACCAACGTTTTTATCCGATATATCCTTGGAAAATTCTTTCCACTGACTCCGACTTTCTAAACTACAGCTAATTTCTAAACTTAGAACGCTATTTAGAAAGCGATAATTATCGTTTTTATCCGATATATCCTTGGAAAACTTTTTCCACTCCAACCCCGACTCTCTAAACTACAGCTATTTTCTAAACTTAGAACGCTATTTAGAAAGCGATAATTATCGTTTTTATCCGATATATCAAGGAAAAATTGTTTTCACTTCAGGCCCCATCTTTTACTGTGAGCACGCAGCTGGAAGGTGGCGGCCTGGCCGACAACACATTTGATAAGATCATTAGCATAAATTTGCATTAATCAGCACAAATGGACGCGATCGTTGTGGACAAATCTCAACACACCTTGGCAACCACATGGGCGACACGTTTAATAAGGCCCTTAGCATTAATTTGCACCATTACTTAATCTGCACAAATGGACGCGATCAAGATAATCTCAACACACATTGTCATTTGAACTGTGGCAGTATGGTTACTTTATGTACATTCGTCTCCACGTCAAATATCTGGTTTATTTTTCATAACACGCAGTCTAGCCGGGTGGTTATTTGACAGACTTTGTTTTTGACGGACAAACAAATATTTACAATTTCTCTTCAAAAATTGTGTTTATGCTGATTCACTGTCACATTTCTCTACTTCGTAACATTCAACTTCTTGCCAAACGCAATGGTCAATTTTATAGGAAGTATGCTCTCTCGGGGTCTATTGGACAAGTCATATTTGAGCTTGGATTTTAAAACTTACTTCTTGGGAAACTAATAGTATTTTCCTGGTTCTACAAGACTACTCCTACAAACTCACACATTTTCCCTTGAAACACTGGAAAACATACAATAGAATGAGTAACAAAGTTATGATCCGACATATCCGGGAGTTGTTTTCCACGTAATCTCAACTTTCTAACTACAGCTATTTTCTAAACTTAGAACGCTATTTAGAAAGTGATAATTATCGTTTTTATCCGATATATCCTTGGAAAAAAATTTTCAACCTAAGGCCCGACTTTCTAACTTTCTAAACTTCAGCTATTTTCTAAACTTAGAACGCTATTTAGAAAGTGATAATTATCGTTTTTATCCGATATATCCTTGGAAAAATTTTTCAACCTAAGCCCGACTTTCTAAACTTCTAAACTTCAGCTATTTTCTAAACTTAGAAAGCTATTTAGAAAGTGATAATTATCGTTTTTATCCGATATATCCTTGGAAAAAATTATTCACCTAAGTCCCGACTTTCTAAACTTCTAAACTTCAGCTATTTTCTAAACTTAGAAAGCTATTTAGAAAGTGATAATTATCGTTTTTATCCGATATATCCTTGGAAAACTTTTTCCACTCCAAGCCCGACTTTCTAAACTACAGCTAATTTCTAAACTTAGAACGCTATTTAGAAAGTGATAATTATCGTTTTTATCCGATATATCCTTGAAAAAAATTTTCAACCTAAGTCCCGACTTTCTAAACTTCGCTAAACTTCAGCTAATTTCTAAACTTAGAACGCTATTTAGAAAGTGATAATTATCGTTTTTATCCGATATATCCTTGGAAACATTTTTCACTCCAAGCCCGACTTTCTAAACTACAGCTAATTTCTAAACTTAGAACGCTATTTAGAAAGTGATAATTATCGTTTTTATCCGATATATCCTTGGAAAAAATTTTTCAACCTAAGGCCCGACTTTCTAAACTTTCTAAACTTCAGCTAATTTCTAAACTTAGAACGCTATTTAGAAAGTGATAATTATCGTTTTTATCCGATATATCCTTGGAAAAATTTTTCACCTAAGCCCGACTTTCTAAACTACAGCTAATTTCTAAACTTAGAACGCTATTTAGAAAGTGATAATTATCGTTTTTATCCGATATATCCTTGGAAAAATTTTTCCACTCCAAGCCCGACTTTCTAAACTACAGCTAATTTCTAAACTTAGAACGCTATTTAGAAAGTGATAATTATCGTTTTTATCCGATATATCCTTGGAAAACATTTTTCACTCCTAAGCCCGACTTTCTAAACTACAGCTAATTTCTAAACTTAGAACGCTATTTAGAAAGTGATAATTATCGTTTTTATCCGATATATCCTTGGAAAAAAATTTCAACCTAAGGCCCGACTTTCTAAACTTTCTAAACTACAGCTATTTTCTAAACTTAGAAAGCTATTTAGAAAGTGATAATTATCGTTTTTATCCGATATATCCTTGGGAAACATTTTTCACTCCAAGCCCGACTTTCTAAACTACAGCTAATTTCTAAACTTAGAACGCTATTTAGAAAGTGATAATTATCGTTTTTATCCGATATATCCTTGGAAAAAATTTTTCACTCCAAGCCCGACTTTCTAAACTACAGCTAATTTCTAAACTTAGAACGCTATTTAGAAAGTGATAATTATCGTTTTTATCCGATATATCCTTGGAAAAAAATTTTCAACCTAAGCCCGACTTTCTAAACTACAGCTAATTTCTAAACTTAGAACGCTATTTAGAAAGTGATAATTATCGTTTTTATCCGATATATCCTTGGAAAAATTTTCAACCTAAGGCCCGACTTTCTAAACTTTCTAAACTTCAGCTATTTTCTAAACTTAGAAACGCTATTTAGAAAGTGATAATTATCGTTTTTATCCGATATATCCTTGGAAAAAAATTTCAACCTAAGTCCCGACTTTCTAAACTTCTAAACTTCAGCTATTTTCTAAACTTAGAACGCTATTTAGAAAGTGATAATTATCGTTTTTATCGATATATCCTTGGAAAAATTTTTCACTCCAAGCCCGACTTTCTAAACTACAGCTAATTTCTAAACTTAGAACGCTATTTAGAAAGTGATAATTATCGTTTTTATCCGATATATCCTTGGGAAAAATTTTCAACCTCAAGCCCGACTTTCTAAACTACAGCTAATTTTCTAAACTTAGAACGCTATTTAGAAAGTGATAATTATCGTTTTTATCCGATATATCCTTGGAAAAAATTTTCACTCTAAGCCCGACTTTCTAAACTACAGCTAATTTCTAAACTTAGAACGCTATTTAGAAAGTGATAATTATCGTTTTTATCCGATATATCCTTGAAAAAATTTCAACCTAAGGCCCGACTTTCTAAACTTCAGCTAAACTTCAGCTATTTTCTAAACTTAGAACGATATTTAGAAAGTGATAATTATCGTTTTTATCCGATATATCTTGGGAAACTTTTTTCACTCCAAGCCCGACTTTCTAAACTACAGCTAATTTCTAAACTTAGAACGCTATTTAGAAAGTGATAATTATCGTTTTTATCCGATATATCCTTGGAAAAAAATTTCAACCTAAGGCCCGACTTTCTAAACTTTCTAAACTTCAGCTATTTTCTAAACTTAGAAACGCTATTTAGAAAGTGATAATTATCGTTTTTATCCGATATATCCTTGGGAAACTTTTTCACTCCAAGCCCGACTTTCTAAACTACAGCTATTTCTAAACTTAGAACGCTATTTAGAAAGTGATAATTATCGTTTTTATCCGATATATCCTTGGAAAAAATTTTCAACCTAAGCCCGACTTTCTAAACTTACTAAACTTCAGCTAATTTCTAAACTTAGAACGCTATTTAGAAAGTGATAATTATCGTTTTTATCCGATATATCCTTGGAAAAAAATTTCACCCAAGGCCCGACTTTCTAAACTACAGCTAATTTCTAAACTTAGAACGCTATTTAGAAAGTGATAATTATCGTTTTTATCCGATATATCCTTGGAAAAAATTTTCAACTAAGGCCCGATTTCTAAACTTTCTAAACTTCAGCTATTTTCTAAACTTAGAACGCTATTTAGAAAGTGATAATTATCGTTTTTATCCGATATATCCTTGGAAAAAAATTTTTCAACCTAAGGCCCGACTTTCTAAACTTTCTAAACTTCAGCTATTTTCTAAACTTAGAAAGCTATTTAGAAAGTGATAATTATCGTTTTTATCCGATATATCCTTGGAAAAAAAATTTCAACCTAAGGCCCGACTTTCTAAACTTTCTAAACTTCAGCTATTTTCTAAACTTAGAACGCTATTTAGAAAGTGATAATTATCGTTTTTATCCGATATATCCTTGGAAACTTTTTTCACTCCAAGCCGACTTTCTAAACTACAGCTATTTCTAAACTTAGAACGCTATTTAGAAAGTGATAATTATCGTTTTTATCCGATATATCCTTGGAAAAAAATTTTCACCTAAGCCCGACTTTCATAAACTACAGCTAATTTCTAAACTTAGAACGCTATTTAGAAAGTGATAATTATCGTTTTTATCCGATATATCCTTGGAAAAAAATTTCAACCTAAGGCCCGACTTTCTAAACTTTCTAAACTTCAGCTATTTTCTAAACTTAGAAAGCTATTTAGAAAGTGATAATTATCGTTTTTATCCGATATATCCTTGGAAAATTTTTTCACTCCAAGCCCGACTTTCTAAACTACAGCTAATTTCTAAACTTAGAACGCTATTTAGAAAGTGATAATTATCGTTTTTATCCGATATATCCTGGAAAAAAATTTTCAACCTAAGTCCCGACTTTCTAAACTTTCTAAACTTCAGCTATTTTCTAAACTTAGAACGCTATTTAGAAAGTGATAATTATCGTTTTTATCCGATATATCCTTGGAAAAAAATTTCAACCTAAGGCCCGACTTTCTAAACTTTCTAAACTTCAGCTATTTTCTAAACTTAGAAAGCTATTTAGAAAGTGATAATTATCGTTTTTATCCGATATATCCTTGGGAAAACTTTTTTCACTCCAAGCCCGACTTTCTAAACTACAGCTAATTTCTAAACTTAGAACGCTATTTAGAAAGTGATAATTATCGTTTTATCCGATATATCCTTGGAGAAACTTTTTTCAACCTAAGCCCGACTTTCTAAACTACAGCTAATTTCTAAACTTAGAACGCTATTTAGAAAGTGATAATTATCGTTTTTATCCGATATATCCTTGGAAAAAATTTTCAACCTAAGCCCGACTTTCTAAACTACAGCTAATTTTCTAAACTTAGAACGCTATTTAGAAAGTGATAATTATCGTTTTTATCCGATATATCCTTGGAAAAAATTTTCAACCTAAGTCCCGACTTTCTAAACTTAGCTAAACTTCAGCTATTTTCTAAACTTAGAACGCTATTTAGAAAGTGATAATTATCGTTTTTATCCGATATATCCTTGGGAAACTTTTTTCACTCCAAGCCCGACTTTCTAAACTACAGCTAATTTTCTAAACTTAGAACGCTATTTAGAAAGTGATAATTATCGTTTTTATCCGATATATCCTTGGAAAAAAATTTCAACCTAAGGCCCGACTTTCTAAACTACAGCTAATTTCTAAACTTAGAACGCTATTTAGAAAGTGATAATTATCGTTTTTATCCGATATATCCTTGGAAAAAAATTTTCAACCTAAGGCCCGACTTTCTAAACTTTCTAAACTTCAGCTATTTTCTAAACTTAGAACGCTATTTAGAAAGTGATAATTATCGTTTTTATCCGATATATCCTTGGAAAACTTTTTTCATCCAAGCCCGACTTTCTAAACTACAGCTAATTTCTAAACTTAGAACGCTATTTAGAAAGTGATAATTATCGTTTTTATCCGATATATCCTTGGAAAAAAATTTTCAACCTAAGGCCCGACTTTCTAAACTTTCTAAACTTCAGCTATTTTCTAAACTTAGAACGCTATTTAGAAAGTGATAATTATCGTTTTTATCCGATATATCCTTGGAAAAAAATTTCAACCTAAGGCCCGACTTTCTAAACTTTCTAAACTTCAGCTATTTTCTAAACTTAGAACGCTATTTAGAAAGTGATAATTATCGTTTTTATCCGATATATCCTTGGAAAAATTTTTCCACCTAAGCCCGACTTTCTAAACTACAGCTAATTTCTAAACTTAGAACGCTATTTAGAAAGTGATAATTATCGTTTTTATCCGATATATCCTTGGAAAACATTTTCAACTAAGGCCCGACTTTCTAAACTACAGCTAATTTCTAAACTTAGAACGCTATTTAGAAAGTGATAATTATCGTTTTTATCCGATATATCCTTGGAAAAAATTTTCAACCTAAGCCCGACTTTCTAAACTACAGCTATTTCTAAACTTAGAACGCTATTTAGAAAGTGATAATTATCGTTTTTATCCGATATATCCTTGGAAAAAAATTTTCAACCTAAGCCCGACTTTCTAAACTACAGCTAATTTCTAAACTTAGAACGCTATTTAGAAAGTGATAATTATCGTTTTTATCCGATATATCCTTGGAAAAAAATTTTCAACCTAAGCCCGACTTTCTAAACTACAGCTAATTTCTAAACTTAGAACGCTATTTAGAAAGTGATAATTATCGTTTTTATCCGATATATCCTTGGAAAAAAATTTTCAACCTAAGCCCGACTTTCTAAACTACAGCTAATTTTCTAAACTTAGAACGCTATTAGAAAGTGATAATTATCGTTTTTATCCGATATATCCTTGGAAAAATTTTTCAACCTAAGCCCGACTTTCTAAACTTGCTAAACTTCAGCTATTTCTAAACTTAGAACGCTATTTAGAAAGTGATAATTATCGTTTTATCCGATATATCCTTGGAAAAATTTTTTCACTCCAAGCCCGACTTTCTAAACTACAGCTAATTTCTAAACTTAGAACGCTATTTAGAAAGTGATAATTATCGTTTTTATCCGATATATCCTTGGAAGAAACCTAAGGCCCGACTTTCTAAACTTTCTAAACTTCAGCTATTTTCTAAACTTAGAAAGCTATTTAGAAAGTGATAATTATCGTTTTTATCCGATATATCCTTGGAAAAAATTTTTCAACCTAAGGCCCGACTTTCTAAACTACAGCTAATTTCTAAACTTAGAACGCTATTTAGAAAGTGATAATTATCGTTTTTATCCGATATATCCTTGGAAAAATTTTTCCACTCCAAGCCCGACTTTCTAAACTACAGCTAATTTCTAAACTTAGAACGCTATTTAGAAAGTGATAATTATCGTTTTTATCCGATATATCCTTGGAAAAAAATTTCAACCTAAGGCCCGACTTTCTAAACTTTCTAAACTTCAGCTATTTTCTAAACTTAGAACGCTATTTAGAAAGTGATAATTATCGTTTTTATCCGATATATCCTTGGAAACATTTTTCACTCCAAGCCCGACTTTCTAAACTACAGCTAATTTCTAAACTTAGAACGCTATTAGAAAGTGATAATTATCGTTTTATCCGATATATCCTTGGAAAAAATTTTCAACCTAAGGCCCGACTTTCTAAACTTTCTAAACTTCAGCTATTTTCTAAACTTAGAAAGCTATTTAGAAAGTGATAATTATCGTTTTATCCGATATATCCTTGGAAACATTTTTCACTCCAAGCCCGACTTTCTAAACTACAGCTAATTTCTAAACTTAGAACGCTATTTAGAAAGTGATAATTATCGTTTTTATCCGATATATCCTTGGAAAAAAATTTCAACCTAAGGCCCGACTTTCTAAACTTTCTAACTTCAGCTATTTCTAAACTTAGAAAGCTATTTAGAAAGTGATAATTATCGTTTTTATCCGATATATCCTTGGAAAAAAATTTCAACCTAAGGCCCGACTTTCTAAACTACAGCTAATTTCTAAACTTAGAACGCTATTTAGAAAGTGATAATTATCGTTTTTATCCGATATATCCTTGGAAAAAATTTTTCAACTAAGGCCCGACTTTCTAAACTTTCTAAACTTCAGCTAATTTCTAAACTTAGAACGCTATTTAGAAAGTGATAATTATCGTTTTTATCCGATATATCCTTGGAAAAAAATTTTCAACCTAAGCCCGACTTTCTAAACTTCTAAACTTCAGCTATTTTCTAAACTTAGAACGCTATTTAGAAAGTGATAATTATCGTTTTTATCCGATATATCCTTGGAAAAAAATTTTCAACCTTAGTCCCGACTTTCCAAACTTCCTAAACTTCAGCTATTTTCTAAACTTAGAACGCTATTTAGAAAGTGATAATTATCGTTTTTATCCGATATATCCTTGGGAAACTTTTTTCACTCCAAGCCCGACTTTCTAAACTACAGCTAATTTCTAAACTTAGAACGCTATTTAGAAAGTGATAATTATCGTTTTTATCCGATATATCCTTGGAAAAAATTTTCAACCTAAGCCCGACTTTCTAAACTACAGCTAATTTCTAAACTTAGAACGCTATTTAGAAAGTGATAATTATCGTTTTATCCGATATATCCTTGGAAAAAATTTTCAACCTAAGCCCGACTTTCTAAACTTTCTAAACTTCAGCTATTTTCTAAACTTAGAACGCTATTTAGAAAGTGATAATTATCGTTTTTATCCGATATATCCTTGGAAAACTTTTTCACTCCAAGCCCGACTTTCTAAACTACAGCTAATTTCTAAACTTAGAACGCTATTTAGAAAGTGATAATTATCGTTTTTTATCCGATATATCCTTGGAAAAAAATTTTCAACCTAAGTCCCGACTTTCTAAACTTGCTAAACTTCAGCTATTTTCTAAACTTAGAACGCTATTTAGAAAGTGATAATTATCGTTTTTATCCGATATATCCTTGGAAAAAAATTTCAACCTAAGTCCCGACTTTCTAAACTTTCTAAACTTCAGCTAATTTCTAAACTTAGAACGCTATTTAGAAAGTGATAATTATCGTTTTTATCCGATATATCCTTGGAAAAAAATTTCAACCTAAGGCCCGACTTTCTAAACTTCATCTAAACTTCAGCTATTTTCTAAACTTAGAACGCTATTTAGAAAGTGATAATTATCGTTTTTATCCGATATATCCTGGGAAAACTTTTTCCACTCCAAGCCCGACTTTCTAAACTACAGCTAATTTCTAAACTTAGAACGCTATTTAGAAAGTGATAATTATCGTTTTATCCGATATATCCTTGGAAAAAAAATTTCAACCTAAGGCCCGACTTTCTAAACTTTCTAAACTTCAGCTATTTTCTAAACTTAGAAAGCTATTTAGAAAGTGATAATTATCGTTTTTATCCGATATATCCTTGGAAAAAAAATTTCAACCTAAGTCCCGACTTTCTAAACTTTCTAAACTTCAGCTATTTTCTAAACTTAGAAGCTATTTAGAAAGTGATAATTATCGTTTTATCCGATATATCCTTGGAAAACTTTTTTCACTTCAAGCCCGACTTTCTAAACTTCAGCTAATTATAAATTTAGAACGCTATATACAACGTGATATTTATCGTTTTTATCCGATATATCCTTGGAAAAAACTTTTCAACCTAAGCCCGACTTTCTAAACTACAGCTAATTTCTAAACTTAGAACGCTATTTAGAAAGTGATAATTATCGTTTTTATCCGATATATCCTTGGAAAAAAATTTTCAACCTAAGGCCCGACTTTCTAAACTTCTAAACTTCAGCTATTTTCTAAACTTAGAAACGCTATTTAGAAAGTGATAATTATCGTTTTTATCCGATATATCCTGGGAAACTTTTTTCACTCCAAGCCCGACTTTCTAAACTACAGCTAATTTCTAAACTTAGAACGCTATTTAGAAAGTGATAATTATCGTTTTTATCCGATATATCCTTGGAAAAAAATTTTCAACCTAAGGCCCGACTTTCTAAACTTTCTAAACTTCAGCTATTTTCTAAACTTAGAACGCTATTTAGAAAGTGATAATTATCGTTTTTATCCGATATATCCTGGGAAAAATTTTTCAACCTAAGGCCCGACTTTCTAAACTACAGCTATTTTCTAACTTAGAACGCTATTTAGAAAGTGATAATTATCGTTTTTATCCGATATATCCTTGGGAAACTATTTTTCACTCTCAAGCCCGACTTTCTAAACTACAGCTAATTTCTAAACTTAGAACGCTATTTAGAAAGTGATAATTATCGTTTTTATCCGATATATCCTTGGAAAAATTTTTCAACCTAAGCCCGACTTTCTAAACTACAGCTAATTTCTAAACTTAGAACGCTATTTAGAAAGTGATAATTATCGTTTTATCCGATATATCCTTGGAAAAAATTTTCAACTAAGCCCGACTTTCTAAACTACAGCTAATTTCTAAACTTAGAACGCTATTTAGAAAGTGATAATTATCGTTTTTATCCGATATATCCTTGGAAAAAATTTTCAACCTAAGGCCCGACTTTCTAAACTACAGCTAATTTTCTAAACTTAGAACGCTATTTAGAAAGTGATAATTATCGTTTTTATCCGATATATCCTTGGAAAAAATTTTCAACCTAAGGCCCGACTTTCTAAACTACAGCTAATTTCTAAACTTAGAACGCTATTTAGAAAGTGATAATTATCGTTTTTATCCGATATATCCTTGGAAAAAAATTTTAAACCTAAGGCCCGACTTTCTAAACTACAGCTAATTTCTAAACTTAGAACGCTATTTAGAAAGTGATAATTATCGTTTTTATCCGATATATCCTTGGAAAAAAATTTCAACCTAAGGCCCGACTTTCTAAACTTCTAAACTTCAGCTATTTTCTAAACTTAGAACGCTATTTAGAAAGTGATAATTATCGTTTTTATCCGATATATCCTTGGAAACTTTTTCCACTCCAAGCCCGACTTTCTACACTACAGCTAATTTCTAAACTTAGAACGCTATTTAGAAAGTGATAATTATCGTTTTTATAAAATTTTCAACCTAAGGCCCGACTTTCTAAACTTTCTAAACTTCAGCTATTTTCTAAACTTAGAAAGCTATTTAGAAAGTGATAATTATCGTTTTTATCCGATATATCCTTGGAAATCTTTTTTCACTCCAAGCCCGACTTTCTAAACTACAGCTAATTTCTAAACTTAGAACGCTATTTAGAAAGTGATAATTATCGTTTTTATCCGATATATCCTTGGAAAAAAATTTTCAACCTAAGGCCCGACTTTCTAAACTTCAGCTAAACTTCAGCTAATTTCTAAACTTAGAACGCTATTTAGAAAGTGATAATTATCGTTTTTATCCGATATATCCTTGGAAAAAAATTTCAACCTAAGGCCCGACTTTCTAAACTACAGCTAATTTCTAAACTTAGAACGCTATTTAGAAAGTGATAATTATCGTTTTTATCCGATATATCCTTGGAAAAAAATTTTCAACCTAAGGCCCGACTTTCTAAACTTTCTAAACTTCAGCTATTTCTAAACTTAGAACGCTATTTAGAAAGTGATAATTATCGTTTTTATCCGATATATCCTTGGAAAAAAAATTTCAACCTAAGGCCCGACTTTCTAAACTTTCTAAACTTCAGCTATTTCTAAACTTAGAAAGCTATTTAGAAAGTGATAATTATCGTTTTTATCCGATATATCCTTGAAAAAAAATTTCAACCTAAGTCCCGACTTTCTAAACTTTCTAAACTTCAGCTATTTTCTAAACTTAGAACGCTATTTAGAAAGTGATAATTATCGTTTTTATCCGATATATCCTTGGAAAAACTTTTTTCACTCCAAGCCCGACTTTCTAAACTACAGCTAATTTCTAAACTTAGAACGCTATTTAGAAAGTGATAATTATCGTTTTTATCCGATATATCCTTGGAAAAAAATTTTCAACCTAAGCCCGACTTTCTAAACTACAGCTAATTTCTAAACTTAGAACGCTATTTAGAAAGTGATAATTATCGTTTTTATCCGATATATCCTTGGAAAAATATTTCAACCTAAGGCCCGACTTTCTAAACTTCTAAACTTCAGCTAATTTCTAAACTTAGAAAGCTATTTAGAAAGTGATAATTATCGTTTTTATCCGATATATCCTTGGAAAAAATTTTTTCAACCCAAGCCCGACTTTCTAAACTACAGCTATTTTCTAAACTTAGAACGCTATTTAGAAAGTGATAATTATCGTTTTTATCCGATATATCCTTGGAAAAAAAATTTCAACCTAAGGCCCGACTTTCTAAACTTTCTAAACTTCAGCTATTTTCTAAACTTAGAACGCTATTTAGAAAGTGATAATTATCGTTTTTATCCGATATATCCTTGGGAAACTTTTTTCACTTCAAGCCCGACTTTCTAAACTACAGCTAATTTCTAAACTTAGAACGCTATTTAGAAAGTGATAATTATCGTTTTTATCCGATATATCCTTGGAAAAAATTTTCAACCTAAGGCCCGACTTTCTAAACTACAGCTATTTTCTAAACTTAGAACGCTATTTAGAAAGTGATAATTATCGTTTTTATCCGATATATCCTTGGAAAAAAATTTCAACCTAAGGCCCGACTTTCTAAACTTCTAAACTTCAGCTATTTTCTAAACTTAGAAAGCTATTTAGAAAGTGATAATTATCGTTTTTATCCGATATATCCTTGGAAAAAATTTTTCAACTCTAAGCCCGACTTTCTAAACTACAGCTAATTTCTAAACTTAGAACGCTATTTAGAAAGTGATAATTATCGTTTTTATCCGATATATCCTTGGAAAAAATTTTCAACCTAAGGCCCGACTTTCTAAACTTTCTAAACTTCAGCTATTTCTAAACTTAGAACGCTATTTAGAAAGTGATAATTATCGTTTTTATCCGATATATCCTTGGAAAAATTTTCAACTAAGGCCCGACTTTCTAAACTACAGCTAATTTCTAAACTTAGAACGCTATTTAGAAAGTGATAATTATCGTTTTTATCCGATATATCCTTGGAAAAAAATTTTCAACCTAAGTCCCGACTTTCTAAACTTTCTAAACTTCAGCTATTTTCTAAACTTAGAAACGCTATTTAGAAAGTGATAATTATCGTTTTTATCCGATATATCCTTGGGAAAACTTTTTCACTCCAAGCCCGACTTTCTAAACTACAGCTAATTTTCTAAACTTAGAACGCTATTTAGAAAGTGATAATTATCGTTTTTATCCGATATATCCTTGGAAAAAAATTTCAACCTAAGGCCCGACTTTCTAAACTTTCTAAACTTCAGCTATTTTCTAAACTTAGAAAGCTATTTAGAAAGTGATAATTATCGTTTTTATCCGATATATCCTTGGAAAAAATTTTTCAACCTAAGCCCGACTTTCTAAACTACAGCTAATTTCTAAACTTAGAACGCTATTTAGAAAGTGATAATTATCGTTTTATCCGATATATCCTTGGAAAAAATTTTTCAACCTAAGGCCCGACTTTCTAAACTACAGCTATTTTCTAAACTTAGAACGCTATTTAGAAAGTGATAATTATCGTTTTTATCCGATATATCCTTGGAAAAAATTTTCAACCTAAGGCCCGACTTTCTAAACTTCAGCTAATTTCTAAACTTAGAACGCTATTTAGAAAGTGATAATTATCGTTTTTATCCGATATATCCTTGGAAAAAAATTTTCAACCTAAGTCCCGACTTTCTAAACTTTCTAAACTTCAGCTAATTTCTAAACTTAGAACGCTATTTAGAAAGTGATAATTATCGTTTTTATCCGATATATCCTTGGAAAAAAATTTTCAACCTAAGGCCCGACTTTCTAAACTTCAGCTAATTTCTAAACTTAGAACGCTATTTAGAAAGTGATAATTATCGTTTTTATCCGATATATCCTTGGAAAAAATTTTCAACCTAAGCCCGACTTTCTAAACTACAGCTAATTTCTAAACTTAGAACGCTATTTAGAAAGTGATAATTATCGTTTTTATCCGATATATCCTGGGAAAAACTTTTCAACCCAAGGCCCGACTTTCTAAACTACAGCTAATTTCTAAACTTAGAACGCTATTTAGAAAGTGATAATTATCGTTTTATCCGATATATCCTTGGAAAAAATATTTCAACCTAAGGCCCGACTTTCTAAACTTTCTAAACTTCAGCTAATTTCTAAACTTAGAACGATATTTAGAAAGTGATAATTATCGTTTTTATCCGATATATCCTTGGGAAAAAATTTTTCACTCCAAGCCCGACTTTCTAAACTACAGCTAATTTCTAAACTTAGAACGCTATTTAGAAAGTGATAATTATCGTTTTTATCCGATATATCCTTGGAAAAAATTTTTCACCTAAGGCCCGACTTTCTAAACTACAGCTAATTTCTAAACTTAGAACGCTATTTAGAAAGTGATAATTATCGTTTTTATCCGATATATCCTTGGAAAAAAATTTTCAACCTAAGTCCCGACTTTCTAAACTTCAGCTAAACTTCAGCTATTTTCTAAACTTAGAACGATATTTAGAAAGTGATAATTATCGTTTTTATCCGATATATCCTTGGAAAACTTTTTTCACTCCAAGCCCGACTTTCTAAACTACAGCTAATTTCTAAACTTAGAACGCTATTTAGAAAGTGATAATTATCGTTTTTATCCGATATATCCTTGGAAAAAAATTTTCAACCTAAGGCCCGACTTTCTAAACTTTCTAAACTTCAGCTATTTTCTAAACTTAGAACGCTATTTAGAAAGTGATAATTATCGTTTTTATCCGATATATCCTTGGAAAACTTTTTCCACTCCAAGCCCGACTTTCTAAACTACAGCTATTTCTAAACTTAGAACGCTATTTAGAAAGTGATAATTATCGTTTTTATCCGATATATCCTTGGAAAAAATTTTCAACCTAAGGCCCGACTTTCTAAACTTTCTAAACTTCAGCTATTTTCTAAACTTAGAACGCTATTTAGAAAGTGATAATTATCGTTTTTATCCGATATATCCTTGGAAAAAAATTTCATTCACTCCAAGCCCGACTTTCTAAACTACAGCTAATTTCTAAACTTAGAACGCTATTTAGAAAGTGATAATTATCGTTTTTATCCGATATATCCTTGGAAAAAAATTTTCAACCTAAGGCCCGACTTTCTAAACTTCACTAAACTTCAGCTAATTTCTAAACTTAGAACGCTATTTAGAAAGTGATAATTATCGTTTTTATCCGATATATCCTTGGAAAAAAATTTCAACCTAAGGCCCGACTTTCTAAACTTTCTAAACTTCAGCTATTTTCTAAACTTAGAACGATATTTAGAAAGTGATAATTATCGTTTTTATCCGATATATCCTTGGAAAAAAATTTCAACCTAAGGCCCGACTTTCTAAACTTCAGCTAAACTTCAGCTATTTTCTAAACTTAGAACGCTATTTAGAAAGTGATAATTATCGTTTTTATCCGATATATCCTTGGGAAACTTTTTTCACTCCAAGCCCGACTTTCTAAACTACAGCTATTTTCTAAACTTAGAACGCTATTTAGAAAGTGATAATTATCGTTTTTATCCGATATATCCTTGGAAAAAAATTTCAACCTAAGGCCCGACTTTCTAAACTTCTAAACTTCAGCTAATTTCTAAACTTAGAACGCTATTTAGAAAGTGATAATTATCGTTTTATCCGATATATCCTTGGAAAAAAATTTCAACCTAAGGCCCGACTTTCTAAACTACAGCTAATTTCTAAACTTAGAACGCTATTTAGAAAGTGATAATTATCGTTTTTATCCGATATATCCTTGGAAAAAATTTTCAACCTAAGCCCGACTTTCTAAACTTTCTAAACTTCAGCTAATTTCTAAACTTAGAACGCTATTTAGAAAGTGATAATTATCGTTTTTATCCGATATATCCTTGGGCCCGACTTTCTAAACTACAGCTAATTTCTAAACTTAGAACGCTATTTAGAAAGTGATAATTATCGTTTTTATCCGATATATCCTTGGAAAACTTTTTTCACTCCAAGCCCGACTTTCTAAACTACAGCTAATTTCTAAACTTAGAACGCTATTTAGAAAGTGATAATTATCGTTTTTATCCGATATATCCTTGGAAAAATTTTTCAACCCAAGCCCGACTTTCTAAACTACAGCTAATTTCTAAACTTAGAACGCTATTTAGAAAGTGATAATTATCGTTTTTATCCGATATATCCTTGGAAAAAAATTTTCACCTAAGCCCGACTTTCTAAACTACAGCTAATTTCTAACTTAGAACGCTATTTAGAAAGTGATAATTATCGTTTTTATCCGATATATCCTTGGAAAAAAATTTTCAACCTAAGGCCCGACTTTCTAAACTTTCTAAACTTCAGCTATTTTCTAAACTTAGAACGTATTTAGAAAGTGATAATTATCGTTTTTATCCGATATATCCTTGGGAAACTTTTTTCACTCCAAGCCCGACTTTCTAAACTACAGCTAATTTCTAAACTTAGAACGCTATTTAGAAAGTGATAATTATCGTTTTATCCGATATATCCTTGGAAAAAAATTTTCAACTAAGCCCGACTTTCTAAACTTTCTAAACTTCAGCTATTTTCTAAACTTAGAACGCTATTTAGAAAGTGATAATTATCGTTTTTATCCGATATATCCTTGGAAAACTTTTTTCACTCCAAGCCCGACTTTCTAAACTACAGCTATTTCTAAACTTAGAACGCTATTTAGAAAGTGATAATTATCGTTTTTATCCGATATATCCTTGGAAAAAAATTTTCAACCTAAGTCCCGACTTTCTAAACTTCAGCTAAACTTCAGCTAATTTCTAAACTTAGAACGTATTTAGAAAGTGATAATTATCGTTTTTATCCGATATATCCTTGGAAAAAAATTTTCAACCTAAGCCCGACTTTCTAAACTACAGCTATTTCTAAACTTAGAACGCTATTTAGAAAGTGATAATTATCGTTTTTATCCGATATATCCTTGGAAAAAAATTTTCAACCCAAGGCCCGACTTCTAATTTCTAAACTTCAGCTAATTTTCTAAACTTAGAACGCTATTTAGAAAGTGATAATTATCGTTTTTATCCGATATATCCTTGAAAAAAATTTCAACCTAAGTCCCGACTTTCTAAACTTTCTAAACTTCAGCTATTTTCTAAACTTAGAAACGCTATTTAGAAAGTGATAATTATCGTTTTTATCCGATATATCCTTGGAAAAAAAATTTCAACCTAAGGCCCGACTTTCTAAACTTGCTAAACTTCAGCTATTTTCTAAACTTAGAACGATATTTAGAAAGTGATAATTATCGTTTTTATCCGATATATCCTTGGGAAACTTTTTTCACTCCAAGCCCGACTTTCTAAACTACAGCTAATTTCTAAACTTAGAACGCTATTTAGAAAGTGATAATTATCGTTTTTATCCGATATATCCTTGGAAAAATTTTTCCACTCCAAGCCCGACTTTCTAAACTACAGCTAATTTCTAAACTTAGAACGCTATTTAGAAAGTGATAATTATCGTTTTTATCCGATATATCCTTGGAAAAAATTTTCAACCTAAGGCCCGACTTTCTAAACTTTCTAAACTTCAGCTATTTTCTAAACTTAGAACGCTATTAGAAAGTGATAATTATCGTTTTTATCCGATATATCCTTGGGAAAAAATTTTCAACTCCAAGCCCGACTTTCTAAACTACAGCTAATTTCTAAACTTAGAACGCTATTTAGAAAGTGATAATTATCGTTTTTATCCGATATATCCTTGGAAAAAAATTTCAACTTAAGTCCCGACTTTCTAAACTTTCTAAACTTCAGCTATTTTCTAAACTTAGAACGCTATTTAGAAAGTGATAATTATCGTTTTTATCCGATATATCCTTGGAAAAAAATTTTCAACCTAAGGCCCGACTTTCTAAACTTTCTAAACTTCAGCTATTTTCTAAACTTAGAAACGCTATTTAGAAAGTGATAATTATCGTTTTTATCCGATATATCCTTGGAAACTTTTTCACTCCAAGCCCGACTTTCTAAACTACAGCTATTTCTAAACTTAGAACGCTATTTAGAAAGTGATAATTATCGTTTTTATCCGATATACCTTGGAAAACTATTTTCAACTCCAAGCCCGACTTTCTAAACTACAGCTAATTTCTAAACTTAGAACGCTATTTAGAAAGTGATAATTATCGTTTTTATCCGATATATCCTTGGAAAAATTTTTCACTCCAAGCCCGACTTTCTAAACTACAGCTAATTTCTAAACTTAGAACGCTATTTAGAAAGTGATAATTATCGTTTTTATCCGATATATCCTTGGAAAAAAATTTTCAACCTAAGGCCCGACTTTCTAAACTTTCTAAACTTCAGCTATTTTCTAAACTTAGAACGTATTTAGAAAGTGATAATTATCGTTTTTATCCGATATATCCTTGGGAAACTTTTTCACTCCAGCCCGACTTTCTAAACTACAGCTAATTTCTAAACTTAGAACGCTATTTAGAAAGTGATAATTATCGTTTTTATCCGATATATCCTTGGAAAAAAATTTCAACCTAAACCCGACTTTCTAAACTACAGCTAATTTCTAAACTTAGAACGCTATTTAGAAAGTGATAATTATCGTTTTTATCCGATATATCCTTGGAAAAAAATTTTCAACCTAAGTCCCGACTTTCTAAACTTTCTAAACTTCAGCTATTTTCTAAACTTAGAACGCTATTTAGAAAGTGATAATTATCGTTTTTATCCGATATATCCTTGGGAAACTTTTTTCACTCCAAGCCCGACTTTCTAAACTACAGCTAATTTCTAAACTTAGAACGCTATTTAGAAAGTGATAATTATCGTTTTTATCCGATATATCCTTGGAAAAAAATTTTCAACCAAACGCCCGACTTTCTAAACTTTCTAAACTTCAGCTATTTTCTAAACTTAGAAAGCTATATAGAAAGTGATAATTATCGTTTTTATCCGATATATCCTTGGAAAAATTTTTCACCTAAGCCCGACTTTCTAAACTACAGCTAATTTCTAAACTTAGAACGCTATTTAGAAAGTGATAATTATCGTTTTTATCCGATATATCCTTGGAAAAAATTTTTCACTCAAGCCCGACTTTCTAAACTACAGCTAATTTCTAAACTTAGAACGCTATTTAGAAAGTGATAATTATCGTTTTTATCCGATATATCCTTGGAAAACTTTTTCCACTCCAAGCCCGACTTTCTAAACTACAGCTAATTTCTAAACTTAGAACGCTATTTAGAAAGTGATAATTATCGTTTTTATCCGATATATCCTTGGAAAAAATTTTCAACCCAAGCCCGACTTTCTAAACTACAGCTAATTTCTAAACTTAGAACGCTATTTAGAAAGTGATAATTATCGTTTTTATCCGATATATCCTTGGACAACTTTTTCAACTCAAAGCCCGACTTTCTAAACTACAGCTAATTTCTAAACTTAGAACGCTATTTAGAAAGTGATAATTATCGTTTTTATCAGATATATCCTTGGAAAAATTTTTCAACCTAAGCCCGACTTTCTAAACTACAGCTAATTTCTAAACTTAGAACGCTATTAGAAAGTGATAATTATCGTTTTTATCCGATATATCCTGGAAAAAATTTTCAACTCCAAGCCCGACTTTCTAAACTACAGCTATTTCTAAACTTAGAACGCTATTTAGAAAGTGATAATTATCGTTTTTATCCGATATATCCTTGGAAAAAAATTTTCAACCTAAGTCCCGACTTTCTAAACTTGCTAAACTTCAGCTATTTTCTAAACTTAGAACGCTATTTAGAAAGTGATAATTATCGTTTTATCCGATATATCCTTGGAAACTTTTTTCACTCCAAGCCCGACTTTCTAAACTACAGCTAATTTCTAAACTTAGAACGCTATTTAGAAAGTGATAATTATCGTTTTTATCCGATATATCCTTGGAAAAAAATTTTCAACCTAAGCCCGACTTTCTAAACTTTCTAAACTTCAGCTAATTTCTAAACTTAGAACGCTATTTAGAAAGTGATAATTATCGTTTTTATCCGATATATCCTTGGAAAAATTTTTCACTCCAAGCCCGACTTTCTAAACTACAGCTATTTTCTAAACTTAGAACGCTATTTAGAAAGTGATAATTATCGTTTTTATCCGATATATCCTTGGAAAAAATTTTCAACCTAAGGCCCGACTTTCTAAACTTTCTAAACTTCAGCTAATTTCTAAACTTAGAACGATATTTAGAAAGTGATAATTATCGTTTTTATCCGATATATCCTTGGAGAAAATTTTTCAACCTAAGCCCGACTTTCTAAACTACAGCTAATTTCTAAACTTAGAACGCTATTTAGAAAGTGATAATTATCGTTTTTATCCGATATATCCTTGGAAAAAAATTTCAACCTAAGTCCCGACTTTCTAAACTTTCTAAACTTCAGCTATTTCTAAACTTAGAACGCTATTTAGAAAGTGATAATTATCGTTTTTATCCGATATATCCTTGGAAAAAAATTTCAACCTAAGTCCCGACTTTCTAAACTTCTAAACTTCAGCTATTTCTAAACTTAGAAACGCTATTAGAAAGTGATAATTATCGTTTTATCCGATATATCCTTGGAAAAAAATTTCAACCTAAGTCCCGACTTTCTAAACTTCAGCTAAACTTCAGCTATTTTCTAAACTTAGAACGCTATTTAGAAAGTGATAATTATCGTTTTTATCCGATATATCCTTGGAAACTTTTTTCACTCCAAGCCCGACTTTCTAAACTACAGCTAATTTCTAAACTTAGAACGCTATTTAGAAAGTGATAATTATCGTTTTTATCCGATATATCCTTGGAAAAAAATTTTCAACCTAAGGCCCGACTTTCTAAACTACAGCTAATTTCTAAACTTAGAACGCTATTTAGAAAGTGATAATTATCGTTTTTATCCGATATATCCTTGGAAAAAATTTTTCACCTAAGCCCGACTTTCTAAACTTTCTAAACTTCAGCTATTTTCTAAACTTAGAACGCTATTTAGAAAGTGATAATTATCGTTTTTATCCGATATATCCTTGGAAAAATTTTCAACCCAAGCCCGACTTTCTAAACTACAGCTAATTTCTAAACTTAGAACGCTATTTAGAAAGTGATAATTATCGTTTTTATCCGATATATCCTTGGAAAAAAATTTTCAACCTAAGTCCCGACTTTCTAAACTTCAGCTAAACTTCAGCTATTTTCTAAACTTAGAACGATATTTAGAAAGTGATAATTATCGTTTTTATCCGATATATCCTGGGAAACTTTTTTCACTCCAAGCCCGACTTTCTAAACTACAGCTAATTTCTAAACTTAGAACGCTATTTAGAAAGTGATAATTATCGTTTTTATCCGATATATCCTTGGAAAAAATTTTTCACTCCAAGCCCGACTTTCTAAACTACAGCTAATTTCTAAACTTAGAACGCTATTTAGAAAGTGATAATTATCGTTTTTATCCGATATATCCTTGGAAAAAAATTTCAACCTAAGTCCCGACTGTCTAAACTTTCTAAACTTCAGCTATTTTCTAAACTTAGAACGCTATTTAGAAAGTGATAATTATCGTTTTTATCCGATATATCCTTGGGAAACTTTTTCACTCCAAGCCCGACTTTCTAAACTACAGCTAATTTCTAAACTTAGAACGCTATTTAGAAAGTGATAATTATCGTTTTTATCCGATATATCCTTGGAAAAAATTTTCAACCTAAGTCCCGACTTTCTAAACTTCGCTAAACTTCAGCTATTTTCTAAACTTAGAACGCTATTTAGAAAGTGATAATTATCGTTTTTATCCGATATATCCTTGGAAAAATTTTTCAACCTAAGCCCGACTTTCTAAACTACAGCTAATTTCTAAACTTAGAACGCTATTTAGAAAGTGATAATTATCGTTTTTATCCGATATATCCTTGGAAAAAAATTTTCAACCTAAGTCCCGACTTTCTAAACTTTCTAAACTTCAGCTATTTTCTAAACTTAGAACGCTATTTAGAAAGTGATAATTATCGTTTTTATCCGATATATCCTTGGAAAAATTTTTCAACTCCAAGCCCGACTTTCTAAACTACAGCTAATTTTCTAAACTTAGAACGCTATTTAGAAAGTGATAATTATCGTTTTTATCCGATATATCCTTGGAAAAAATTTTCAACCTAAGGCCCGACTTTCTAAACTTTCTAAACTTCAGCTAATTTCTAAACTTAGAACGCTATTTAGAAAGTGATAATTATCGTTTTTATCCGATATATCCTTGGAGAAAATTTTTCAACCCAAGCCCGACTTTCTAAACTACAGCTAATTTCTAAACTTAGAACGCTATTTAGAAAGTGATAATTATCGTTTTTATCCGATATATCCTTGGAAAAAATTTTTCAACCCAAGCCCGACTTTCTAAACTACAGCTAATTTCTAAACTTAGAACGCTATTTAGAAAGTGATAATTATCGTTTTTATCCGATATATCCTTGGAAAAAATTTTTTCACCCAAGCCCGACTTCTAAACTACAGCTAATTTCTAAACTTAGAACGCTATTTAGAAAGTGATAATTATCGTTTTTATCCGATATATCCTTGGAAAAAAATTTCAACCTAAGTCCCGACTTTCTAAACTTTCTAAACTTCAGCTATTTTCTAAACTTAGAACGCTATTTAGAAAGTGATAATTATCGTTTTTATCCGATATATCCTTGGAAAAATTTTCCACCTAAGCCCGACTTTCTAAACTACAGCTAATTTCTAAACTTAGAACGCTATTTAGAAAGTGATAATTATCGTTTTTATCCGATATATCCTTGGAAAAAATTTTCAACTCCAAGCCCGACTTTCTAAACTACAGCTAATTTCTAAACTTAGAACGCTATTTAGAAAGTGATAATTATCGTTTTTATCCGATATATCCTTGGAAAAAATTTTCAACCTAAGGCCCGACTTTCTAAACTACAGCTAATTTCTAAACTTAGAACGCTATTAGAAAGTGATAATTATCGTTTTTATCCGATATATCCTTGAAAAAAATTTTCAACCTAAGTCCCGACTTTCTAAACTTATCTAACTTCAGCTATTTTCTAAACTTAGAACGCTATTTAGAAAGTGATAATTATCGTTTTTATCCGATATATCCTTGGAAAAAAATTTTCAACCTAAGGCCCGACTTTCTAAACTACAGCTAATTTCTAAACTTAGAACGCTATTTAGAAAGTGATAATTATCGTTTTTATCCGATATATCCTTGGAAAAAAATTTTCAACCAAGCCCGACTTTCTAAACTACAGCTAATTTCTAAACTTAGAACGCTATTTAGAAAGTGATAATTATCGTTTTTATCCGATATATCCTTGGAAAAAAAATTTCAACCTAAGGCCCGACTTTCTAAACTTCTAAACTTCAGCTATTTTCTAAACTTAGAACGCTATTTAGAAAGTGATAATTATCGTTTTTATCCGATATATCCTTGGAAACTTTTTCCACTCCAAGCCCGACTTTCTAAACTACAGCTAATTTCTAAACTTAGAACGCTATTTAGAAAGTGATAATTATCGTTTATCCGAAAAAAATTTCAACCTAAGGCCCGACTTTCTAAACTTTCTAAACTTCAGCTATTTTCTAAACTTAGAACGCTATTTAAAAGTGATAATTATCGTTTTTATCCGATATATCCTTGGAAAACTTTTTCACTCCAAGCCCGACTTTCTAAACTACAGCTAATTTCTAAACTTAGAACGCTATTTAGAAAGTGATAATTATCGTTTTTATCCGATATATCCTTGGAAAAAAATTTTCAACCTAAGCCCGACTTTCTAAACTTTCTAAACTTCAGCTATTTCTAAACTTAGAACGCTATTTAGAAAGTGATAATTATCGTTTTTATCCGATATATCCTTGGAAAAATTTTTCAACCTAACGCCCGACTTTCTAAACTACAGCTAATTTCTAAACTTAGAACGCTATTTAGAAAGTGATAATTATCGTTTTTATCCGATATATCCTTGGAAAAAAATTTTCAACCTAAGGCCCGACTTTCTAAACTTCTAAACTTCAGCTATTTTCTAAACTTAGAACGCTATTTAGAAAGTGATAATTATCGTTTTTATCCGATATATCCTTGGAAAAAAATTTCAACCTAAGTCCCGACTTTCTAAACTTTCTAAACTTCAGCTATTTCTAAACTTAGAACGCTATTTAGAAAGTGATAATTATCGTTTTTATCCGATATATCCTTGGAAAAAAATTTTCAACCTAAGGCCCGACTTTCTAAACTTCAGCTAAACTTCAGCTATTTTCTAAACTTAGAACGCTATTTAGAAAGTGATAATTATCGTTTTTATCCGATATATCCTTGGAAAAATTTTTCACTCCAAGCCCGACTTTCTAAACTACAGCTATTTCTAAACTTAGAACGCTATTAACAAAGTGATAATTTTCGTTTTTATCCGATATATCCTTGGAAGAAATTTTTCAACCTCAGGCCCGCCTTTCTAAACTACAGCTAATTTCTAAACTTATAACACTATTTAGAAAGCGATAATTATCGTTTTTATCCGATATATCCTTGGGAAAATTTTTCCACTCGAAGCCAAAACTTTCTGAACTACAGCTATTTCCTAAACTTTGAAAGATATTTAGAAAGTGATAATTATCGTTTTTATGCGATATATCATTGGAAAAAAATTTCAACCTAAGTCCCGACTTTCTAAACTTTCTAAACTTCAGCTATTTCTAAACTTAGAACGCATATTTAGAAAGTGATAATTATCGTTTTTATCCGATATATCCTTGGAAAACGTTTTCCACAACAAGCCCGACTTTCTAAACTACATTTAATTTATAAACTTAGAACGCTATTTAGAAAGTGATAATTATCGTTTTTATCCGATATATCCTTGGAAAAAAATTTCAACCTAAGGCCCGACTTTCTAAACTTTCTAAACTTCAGCTAATTTCTAAACTTAGAACGCTATTTAGAAAGTGATAATTATCGTTTTTATCCGATATATCCTTGGAAAAAAATTTTCAACCTAAGGCCCGACTTTCTAAACTACAGCTAATTTCTAAACTTAGAACGCTATTTAGAAAGTGATAATTATCGTTTTTATCCGATATATCCTTGGAAAAAAATTTTCAACCTAAGGCCCGACTTTCTAAACTTTCTAAACTTCAGCTATTTTCTAAACTTAGAACGCTATTTAGAAAGTGATAATTATCGTTTTTATCCGATATATCCTTGGGAAAAATTTTTCACTCCAAGCCCGACTTTCTAAACTACAGCTAATTTCTAAACTTAGAACGCTATTTAGAAAGTGATAATTATCGTTTTTATCCGATATATCCTTGGAAAAAAATTTCAACCTAAGGCCCGACTTTCTAAACTTTCTAAACTTCAGCTATTTTCTAAACTTAGAACGCTATTTAGAAAGTGATAATTATCGTTTTTATCCGATATATCCTTGGAAAAAATTTTTCACTCCAAGCCCGACTTTCTAAACTACAGCTATTTTCTAAACTTAGAACGCTATTTAGAAAGTGATAATTATCGTTTTTATCCGATATATCCTTGGGAAAACTTTTTTCACTCCAAGCCCGACTTTCTAAACTACAGCTAATTTCTAAACTTAGAACGCTATTTAGAAAGTGATAATTATCGTTTTTATCCGATATATCCTTGGAAAAAAAATTTTCAACCTAAGCCCGACTTTCTAAACTACAGCTATTTTCTAAACTTAGAACGCTATTTAGAAAGTGATAATTATCGTTTTTATCCGATATATCCTTGGAAAAAAATTTTCAACCTAAGTCCCGACTTCTAAACTTTCTAAACTTCAGCTATTTTCTAAACTTAGAACGCTATTTAGAAAGTGATAATTATCGTTTTTATCCGATATATCCTTGGGAAAACTTTTTCCACCAAGCCCGACTTTCTAAACTACAGCTAATTTCTAAACTTAGAACGCTATTAGAAAGTGATAATTATCGTTTTTATCCGATATATCCTTGGAAAAAAATTTTCAACCTAAGGCCCGACTTTCTAAAACTACAGCTATTTCTAAACTTAGAACGCTATTTAGAAAGTGATAATTATCGTTTTTATCCGATATATCCTTGGAAAAAAATTTTCAACCTAAGGCCCGACTTTCTAAACTACAGCTAATTTCTAAACTTAGAACGCTATTTAGAAAGTGATAATTATCGTTTTTATCCGATATATCCTTGGAAAAAAATTTTCAACCTAAGGCCCGACTTTCTAAACTTTCTAAACTTCAGCTAATTTCTAAACTTAGAACGCTATTTAGAAAGTGATAATTATCGTTTTTATCCGATATATCCTTGGAAAAAAATTTCAACTCCAAGCCCGACTTTCTAAACTACAGCTATTTTCTAAACTTAGAACGCTATTTAGAAAGTGATAATTATCGTTTTTATCCGATATATCCTTGGAAAAAAATTTCAACTCCAAGCCCGACTTTCTAAACTACAGCTAATTTCTAAACTTAGAACGCTATTTAGAAAGTGATAATTATCGTTTTTATCCGATATATCCTTGGAAAAAAATTTCAACCTAAGTCCCGACTTTCTAAACTTCAGCTAAACTTCAGCTATTTTCTAAACTTAGAACGATATTTAGAAAGTGATAATTATCGTTTTTATCCGATATATCCTTGGAAACTTTTTTCACTCCAAGCCCGACTTTCTAAACTACAGCTAATTTCTAAACTTAGAACGCTATTTAGAAAGTGATAATTATCGTTTTATCCGATATATCCTTGGAAAAAAATTTCAACCTAAGTCCCGACTTTCTAAACTTTCTAAACTTCAGCTATTTTCTAAACTTAGAACGCTATTTAGAAAGTGATAATTATCGTTTTTATCCGATATATCCTTGGGAAACTTTTTCACTCCAAGCCCGACTTTCTAAACTACAGCTAATTTCTAAACTTAGAACGCTATTTAGAAAGTGATAATTATCGTTTTTATCCGATATATCCTTGGAAAAAAATTTTCAACCTAAGGCCCGACTTTCTAAACTTCAGCTAAACTTCAGCTATTTTCTAAACTTAGAACGCTATTTAGAAAGTGATAATTATCGTTTTTATCCGATATATCCTTGGAGAAAATTTTCAACCTAAGCCCGACTTTCTAAACTACAGCTATTTCTAAACTTAGAACGCTATTTAGAAAGTGATAATTATCGTTTTTATCCGATATATCCTTGGAAAAAAATTTTCAACCTAAGGCCCGACTTTCTAAACTTTCTAAACTTCAGCTATTTTCTAAACTTAGAACGCTATTTAGAAAGTGATAATTATCGTTTTTATCCGATATATCCTTGGAAAAAATTTTCAACCTAAGCCCGACTTTCTAAACTTCTAAACTTCAGCTATTTTCTAAACTTAGAACGATATTTAGAAAGTGATAATTATCGTTTTTATCCGATATATCCTTGGAAAAAAATTTTCAACCTAAGTCCCGACTTTCTAAACTTGCTAAACTTCAGCTATTTTCTAAACTTAGAACGATATTTAGAAAGTGATAATTATCGTTTTTATCCGATATATCCTTGGAAACTTTTTCACTCCAAGCCCGACTTTCTAAACTACAGCTAATTTCTAAACTTAGAACGCTATTTAGAAAGTGATAATTATCGTTTTTATCCGATATATCCTTGGAAAAAATTTTTCACTCCAAGCCCGACTTTCTAAACTACAGCTAATTTCTAAACTTAGAACGCTATTTAGAAAGTGATAATTATCGTTTTTATCCGATATATCCTTGGAAAAAATTTTCAACCTAAGGCCCGACTTTCTAAACTTTCTAAACTTCAGCTATTTTCTAAACTTAGAACGCTATTTAGAAAGTGATAATTATCGTTTTTATCCGATATATCCTTGGAAAAAATTTTCAACCTAAGGCCCGACTTTCTAAACTTCAGCTATATTTCTAAACTTAGAACGATATTTAGAAAGTGATAATTATCGTTTTTATCCGATATATCCTGGGAAACTTTTTCACTCCAAGCCCGACTTTCTAAACTACAGCTAATTTCTAAACTTAGAACGCTATTTAGAAAGTGATAATTATCGTTTTTATCCGATATATCCTTGGGAAACTTTTTCCACTCCAAGCCCGACTTTCTAAACTACAGCTAATTTCTAAACTTAGAACGCTATTTAGAAAGTGATAATTATCGTTTTTATCCGATATATCCTTGGAAAAAAATTTTCAACCTAAGGCCCGACTTTCTAAACTTCAGCTAATTTCTAAACTTAGAACGCTATTTAGAAAGTGATAATTATCGTTTTTATCCGATATATCCTTGGAAAAAAATTTCAACCTAAGCCCGACTTTCTAAACTTTCTAAACTTCAGCTATTTTCTAAACTTAGAACGCTATTTAGAAAGTGATAATTATCGTTTTTATCCGATATATCCTTGGAAAAAATTTTCACCCAAGCCCGACTTTCTAAACTACAGCTAATTTCTAAACTTAGAACGCTATTTAGAAAGTGATAATTATCGTTTTTATCCGATATATCCTTGGAAAAAATTTTCAACCTAAGGCCCGACTTTCTAAACTTTCTAAACTTCAGCTATTTTCTAAACTTAGAACGATATTTAGAAAGTGATAATTATCGTTTTTATCCGATATATCCTTGGAAAACAATTTCCACTCCAAGCCCGACTTTCTAAACTACAGCTAATTTCTAAACTTAGAACGCTATTTAGAAAGTGATAATTATCGTTTTTATCCGATATATCCTTGGAAAAAATATTTCAACCTAAGCCCGACTTTCTAAACTTTCTAAACTTCAGCTATTTTCTAAACTTAGAACGTATTTAGAAAGTGATAATTATCGTTTTTATCCGATATATCCTTGGAAAACTTTTTCACCCAAGCCCGACTTTCTAAACTACAGCTAATTTCTAAACTTAGAACGCTATTTAGAAAGTGATAATTATCGTTTTTATCCGATATATCCTTGGAAGAAAATTATCAACCTAAGGCCCGACTTTTTAATCTTTCTAAACTACAGCTAATCTCTAAACTTAGAACGCTATTTAGAAAGTGATAATTATCGTTTTTATCCGATATATCCTTGGAAAAAATTTCAACCTAAGGCCCGACTTTCTAAACTTTCTAAACTTCAGCTATTTTCTAAACTTAGAACGCTATTTAGAAAGTGATAATTATCGTTTTTATCCGATATATCCTTGGAAAAAAATTTCAACCTAAGGCCCGACTTTCTAAACTTCAGCTAAACTTCAGCTAATTTCTAAACTTAGAACGCTATTTAGAAAGTGATAATTATCGTTTTTATCCGATATATCCTTGGAAACTTTTTTCACTCCAAGCCCGACTTTCTAAACTACAGCTAATTTCTAAACTTAGAACGCTATTTAGAAAGTGATAATTATCGTTTTTATCCGATATATCCTTGGAAAAAATTTTCAACCTAAGGCCCGACTTTCTAAACTACAGCTAATTTCTAAACTTAGAACGCTATTTAGAAAGTGATAATTATCGTTTTTATCCGATATATCCTTGGAAAAAAATTTTCAACCTAAGGCCCGACTTTCTAAACTTTCTAAACTTCAGCTATTTTCTAAACTTAGAACGCTATTTAGAAAGTGATAATTATCGTTTTTATCCGATATATCCTTGGAAAAAACTTTTCCACTCTAAGCCCGACTTTCTAAACTACAGCTAATTTCTAAACTTAGAACGCTATTTAGAAAGTGATAATTATCGTTTTTATCCGATATATCCTTGGAAAAAAATTTTCAACCTAAGGCCCGACTTTCTAAACTTCTAAACTTCAGCTATTTTCTAAACTTAGAACGCTATTAGAAAGTGATAATTATCGTTTTTATCCGATATATCCTTGGAAAAAAAATTTCAACCTAAGTCCCGACTTTCTAAACTTTCTAAACTTCAGCTATTTTCTAAACTTAGAACGATATTTAGAAAGTGATAATTATCGTTTTTATCCGATATATCCTTGGGAAAAATTTTTCACTCCAAGCCCGACTTTCTAAACTACAGCTAATTTCTAAACTTAGAACGCTATTTAGAAAGTGATAATTATCGTTTTTATCCGATATATCCTTGGGAAACTTTTCACTCCAAGCCCGACTTTCTAAACTACAGCTAATTTCTAAACTTAGAACGCTATTTAGAAAGTGATAATTATCGTTTTTATCCGATATATCCTTGGAAAAAAATTTTCAACCTAAGCCCGACTTTCTAAACTTACAAACTATATTTCTAAACTTAGAACGCTATTTAGAAAGTGATAATTATCGTTTTTATCCGATATATCCTTGGAAAAAAATTTTCAACCTAAGGCCCGACTTTCTAAACTTGCTAAACTTCAGCTATTTTCTAAACTTAGAACGATATTTAGAAAGTGATAATTATCGTTTTTATCCGATATATCCTTGGGAAACTTTTTTCACTCAAGCCCGACTTTCTAAACTACAGCTAATTTCTAAACTTAGAACGCTATTTAGAAAGTGATAATTATCGTTTTATCCGATATATCCTTGGAAAAAATTTCAACCAAGCCCGACTTTCTAAACTACAGCTATTTCTAAACTTAGAACGCTATTTAGAAAGTGATAATTATCGTTTTTATCCGATATATCCTTGGAAAAAAATTTCAACCTAAGTCCCGACTTTCTAAACTTCTAAACTTCAGCTATTTTCTAAACTTAGAACGCTATTTAGAAAGTGATAATTATCGTTTTTATCCGATATATCCTTGGAAACTTTTTTCACTCCAAGCCCGACTTTCTAAACTACAGCTAATTTCTAAACTTAGAACGCTATTTAGAAAGTGATAATTATCGTTTTTATCCGATATATCCTTGGAAAAAAATTATCAACCTAAGCCCGACTTTCTAAACTTTCTAAACTTCAGCTATTTTCTAAACTTAGAACGCTATTTAGAAAGTGATAATTATCGTTTTTATCCGATATATCCTTGGAAAACTTTTTCAACTCCAAGCCCGACTTTCTAAACTACAGCTAATTTCTAAACTTAGAACGCTATTTAGAAAGTGATAATTATCGTTTTATCCGATATATCCTTGGAAAAACTTTTCAACCTAAGCCCGACTTTCTAAACTACAGCTAATTTCTAAACTTAGAACGCTATTTAGAAAGTGATAATTATCGTTTTTATCCGATATATCCTTGGAAAAAAATTTTCACCTAAGCCCGACTTTCTAAACTACAGCTAATTTCTAAACTTAGAACGCTATTTAGAAAGTGATAATTATCGTTTTTATCCGATATATCCTTGGAAAAAACTTTTTCAACCTAAGCCCGACTTTCTAAACTACAGCTAATTTCTAAACTTAGAACGCTATTTAGAAAGTGATAATTATCGTTTTATCCGATATATCCTTGGAAAAATTTTTCAACCTAAGCCCGACTTTCTAAACTACAGCTAATTTCTAAACTTAGAACGCTATTTAGAAAGTGATAATTATCGTTTTTATCCGATATATCCTTGGAAAAAATTTTCAACCTAAGCCCGACTTTCTAAACTACAGCTAATTTCTAAACTTAGAACGCTATTTAGAAAGTGATAATTATCGTTTTTATCCGATATATCCTTGGAAAAAAATTTCAACCTAAGGCCCGACTTTCTAAACTACAGCTAATTTCTAAACTTAGAACGCTATTTAGAAAGTGATAATTATCGTTTTTATCCGATATATCCTTGGAAAAAAATTTCAACCTAAGTCCCGACTTTCTAAACTTTCTAAACTTCAGCTATTTTCTAAACTTAGAACGCTATTTAGAAAGTGATAATTATCGTTTTTATCCGATATATCCTTGGGAAACTTTTTTCACTCCAAGCCCGACTTTCTAAACTACAGCTAATTTCTAAACTTAGAACGCTATTTAGAAAGTGATAATTATCGTTTTATCCGATATATCCTTGACTAGTCCCGACTTTCTAAACTTTCTAAACTTCAGCTATTTTCTAAACTTAGAACGATATTTAGAAAGTGATAATTATCGTTTTTATCCGATATATCCTTGGAAAACTTTTTCACTCCAAGCCCGACTTTCTAAACTACAGCTAATTTCTAAACTTAGAACGCTATTTAGAAAGTGATAATTATCGTTTTTATCCGATATATCCTTGGAAAAAAATTTCAACCTAAGGCCCGACTTTCTAAACTTTCTAAACTTCAGCTATTTCTAAACTTAGAACGCTATTTAGAAAGTGATAATTATCGTTTTTATCCGATATATCCTTGGAAAAAATTTCACCCAAGCCCGACTTTCTAAACTACAGCTAATTTCTAAACTTAGAACGCTATTTAGAAAGTGATAATTATCGTTTTTATCCGATATATCCTTGGAAAAAAATTTTCAACCTAAGCCCGACTTTAACTTTCTAAACTTCAGCTATTTTCTAAACTTAGAACGCTATTTAGAAAGTGATAATTATCGTTTTATCCGATATATCCTTGGAAAAAAATTTTCAACCTAAGGCCCGACTTTCTAAACTTAGCTAAACTTCAGCTATTTTCTAAACTTAGAAAGCTATTTAGAAAGTGATAATTATCGTTTTTATCCGATATATCCTTGGAAAAAAATTTTCAACCTAAGTCCCGACTTTCTAAACTTCAGCTAAACTTCAGCTATTTCTAAACTTAGAACGATATTTAGAAAGTGATAATTATCGTTTTATCCGATATATCCTTGGGAAACTTTTTTCACTCCAAGCCCGACTTTCTAAACTACAGCTAATTTCTAAACTTAGAACGCTATTTAGAAAGTGATAATTATCGTTTTATCCGATATATCCTTGGAAAAAAATTTCACCTCAAAGCCCGACTTTCTAAACTACAGCTAATTTCTAAACTTAGAACGCTATTTAGAAAGTGATAATTATCGTTTTTATCCGATATATCCTTGGAAAAAATTTTCAACCTAAGGCCCGACTTTCTAAACTTTCTAAACTTCAGCTATTTTCTAAACTTAGAACGCTATTTAGAAAGTGATAATTATCGTTTTTATCCGATATATCCTTGGAAAAAAATTTTTCAACCTAAGCCCGACTTTCTAAACTACAGCTAATTTCTAAACTTAGAACGCTATTTAGAAAGTGATAATTATCGTTTTTATCCGATATATCCTTGGAAAAAAATTTCAACCTAAGTCCCGACTTTCTAAACTTTCTAAACTTCAGCTATTTTCTAAACTTAGAACGATATTTAGAAAGTGATAATTATCGTTTTTATCCGATATATCCTTGGGAAACTTTTTCACTCCAAGCCCGACTTTCTAAACTACAGCTAATTTCTAAACTTAGAACGCTATTTAGAAAGTGATAATTATCGTTTTTATCCGATATATCCTTGGAAAAAATTTTCCAATCCAAGCCCGACTTTCTAAACTACAGCTAATTTCTAAACTTAGAACGCTATTTAGAAAGTGATAATTATCGTTTTTATCCGATATATCCTTGGAAAAAAATTTCAACCTAAGCCCGACTTTCTAAACTTTCTAACTTCAGCTATTTTCTAAACTTAGAACGCTATTTAGAAAGTGATAATTATCGTTTTTATCCGATATATCCTTGGAAAAACTTTTTCACTCCAAGCCCGACTTTCTAAACTACAGCTAATTTCTAAACTTAGAACGCTATTTAGAAAGTGATAATTATCGTTTTTATCCGATATATCCTTGGAAAAAAATTTTCAACCTAAGGCCCGACTTTCTAAACTTTCTAAACTTCAGCTATTTTCTAAACTTAGAACGCTATTTAGAAAGTGATAATTATCGTTTTTATCCGATATATCCTTGGGAAAACTTTTTCCACTCCAAGCCCGACTTTCTAAACTACAGCTATTTTCTAAACTTAGAACGCTATTTAGAAAGTGATAATTATCGTTTTTATCCGATATATCCTTGGAAAAAATTTTCAACCTAAGGCCCGACTTTCTAAACTTTCTAAACTTCAGCTATTTTCTAAACTTAGAACGCTATTTAGAAAGTGATAATTATCGTTTTTATCCGATATATCCTTGGAAAACTTTTTTCACTCCAAGCCCGACTTTCTAAACTACAGCTATTTCTAAACTTAGAACGCTATTTAGAAAGTGATAATTATCGTTTTTATCCGATATATCCTTGGAAAAAAATTTTCAACCTAAGTCCCGACTTTCTAAACTTCTAAACTTCAGCTATTTTCTAAACTTAGAACGCTATTTAGAAAGTGATAATTATCGTTTTTATCCGATATATCCTTGGAAAAAAATTTTCAACCTAAGGCCCGACTTTCTAAACTTCAGCTAATTTCTAAACTTAGAACGCTATTTAGAAAGTGATAATTATCGTTTTTATCCGATATATCCTTGGAAAAAATTTTCAACCTAAGCCCGACTTTCTAAACTACAGCTAATTTCTAAACTTAGAACGCTATTTAGAAAGTGATAATTATCGTTTTTATCCGATATATCCTTGGAAAAAATTTCAACCTAATTCCCGACTTTCTAAACTACAGCTATTTCTAAACTTAGAACGCTATTTAGAAAGTGATAATTATCGTTTTTATCCGATATATCCTTGGAAAAAAATTTTCAACCTAAGGCCCGACTTTCTAAACTTTCTAAACTTCAGCTATTTTCTAAACTTAGAAAGCTATTTAGAAAGTGATAATTATCGTTTTTATCCGATATATCCTTGGAAAAAAATTTCAACCTAAACCCCGACTTTCTAAACTACAGCTAATTTCTAAACTTAGAACGCTATTTAGAAAGTGATAATTATCGTTTTTATCCGATATATCCTTGGAAAACTTTTTCCACTCCAAGCCGACTTTCTAAACTACAGCTAATTTCTAAACTTAGAACGCTATTTAGAAAGTGATAATTATCGTTTTTATCCGATATATCCTTGGAAAAAAATTTCAACCTAAGGCCCGACTTTCTAAACTTCAGCTAATTTCTAAACTTAGAACGCTATTTAGAAAGTGATAATTATCGTTTTTATCCGATATATCCTTGGAAAAAAATTTTCAACCTAAGTCCCGACCTTCTCAACTTTCTAAACTTCAGCTAATTTCTAAACTTAGAACGCTATTTAGAAAGTGATAATTATCGTTTTTATCCGATATATCCTTGGAAAAAATTTTTCCACTCCAAGCCCGACTTTCTAAACTACAGCTATTTTCTAAACTTAGAACGCTATTTAGAAAGTGATAATTATCGTTTTTATCCGATATATCCTTGGAAAAAAATTTCAACCTAAGGCCCGACTTTCTAAACTTTCAGCTAATTTTCTAAACTTAGAACGCTATTTAGAAAGTGATAATTATCGTTTTTATCCGATATATCCTTGGAAAAAATTTTCAACCTAAGTCCCGACTTTCTAAACTTTCTAACTTCAGCTATTTTCTAAACTTAGAACGCTATTAGAAAGTGATAATTATCGTTTTATCCGATATATCCTGGGAAAAATTTTTCACACCAAGCCCGACTTTCTAAACTACAGCTAATTTCTAAACTTAGAACGCTATTTAGAAAGTGATAATTATCGTTTTTATCCGATATATCCTTGGAAAAAAATTTCACCTAGCTTTCAAACTTTCTAAACTTCAGCTATTTTCTAAACTTAGAACGATATTTAGAAAGTGATAATTATCGTTTTTATCCGATATATCCTTGGGAAACTTTTTCACTCCAAGCCCGACTTTCTAAACTACAGCTAATTTCTAAACTTAGAACGCTATTTAGAAAGTGATAATTATCGTTTTTATCCGATATATCCTTGGAAAAAAATTTTCAACCTAAGGCCCGACTTTTAAACTTTCTAAACTTCAGCTATTTTCTAAACTTAGAACGCTATTTAGAAAGTGATAATTATCGTTTTTTATCCGATATATCCTTGGAAAAATTTTCAACCTAAGCCCGACTTTCTAAACTACAGCTATTTCTAAACTTAGAACGCTATTTAGAAAGTGATAATTATCGTTTTTATCCGATATATCCTTGGAAAAAAATTTTCAACCTAAGTCCCGACTTTCTAAACTTTCTAAACTTCAGCTATTTTCTAAACTTAGAACGCTATTTAGAAAGTGATAATTATCGTTTTTATCCGATATATCCTTGGAAAAAAATTTCAACCTAAGTCCCGACTTTCTAAACTTTCTAAACTTCAGCTATTTTCTAAACTTAGAACGCTATTTAGAAAGTGATAATTATCGTTTTTATCCGATATATCCTTGAAAAAAATTTCAACCTAAGGCCCGACTTTCTAAACTTCAGCTAAACTTCAGCTATTTCTAAACTTAGAACGCTATTTAGAAAGTGATAATTATCGTTTTTATCCGATATATCCTTGGAAACAATTTTCAACCTAAGGCCCGACTTTCTAAACTACAGCTAATTTCTAAACTTAGAACGCTATTTAGAAAGTGATAATTATCGTTTTTATCCGATATATCCTTGGAAAAAAATTTTCAACCTAAGCCCGACTTTCTAAACTACAGCTAATTTCTAAACTTAGAACGCTATTTAGAAAGTGATAATTATCGTTTTTATCCGATATATCCTTGGAAAAAATTTTCAACCTAAGGCCCGACTTTCTAAACTTTCTAAACTTCAGCTATTTTCTAAACTTAGAACGCTATTTAGAAAGTGATAATTATCGTTTTTATCCGATATATCCTTGGGAAAAATTTTCACTAAAGCCCGACTTTCTAAACTACAGCTAATTTCTAAACTTAGAACGCTATTTAGAAAGTGATAATTATCGTTTTATCCGATATATCCTTGGAAAAAAATTTCAACCTAAGTCCCGACTTTCTAAACTTCAGCTAAACTTCAGCTATTTTCTAAACTTAGAACGATATTTAGAAAGTGATAATTATCGTTTTTATCCGATATATCCTTGGGAAACTTTTTTCACTCCAAGCCCGACTTTCTAAACTACAGCTAATTTCTAAACTTAGAACGCTATTTAGAAAGTGATAATTATCGTTTTTATCCGATATATCCTTGGGAAAAATTTTTCCACTCCAAGCCCGACTTTCTAAACTACAGCTAATTTCTAAACTTAGAACGCTATTTAGAAAGTGATAATTATCGTTTTTATCCGATATATCCTTGGAAAAAAATTTTCAACCTAAGGCCCGACTTTCTAAACTTTCTAAACTTCAGCTATTTTCTAAACTTAGAACGCTATTTAGAAAGTGATAATTATCGTTTTTATCCGATATATCCTGGGAAACTTTTTTCACTCCAAGCCCGACTTTCTAAACTACAGCTAATTTCTAAACTTAGAACGCTATTTAGAAAGTGATAATTATCGTTTTTATCCGATATATCCTTGGAAAAAAATTTCAACCTAAGGCCCGACTTTCTAAACTTTCTAAACTTCAGCTATTTTCTAAACTTAGAACGCTATTTAGAAAGTGATAATTATCGTTTTTATCCGATATATCCTTGGAAAAAAATTTCAACCTAAGTCCCGACTTTCTAAACTACAGCTAATTTCTAAACTTAGAACGCTATTTAGAAAGTGATAATTATCGTTTTTATCCGATATATCCTTGGAAAAAATTTTCACTCCAAGCCCGACTTTCTAAACTACAGCTAATTTCTAAACTTAGAACGCTATTTAGAAAGTGATAATTATCGTTTTTATCCGATATATCCTTGGAAAAAAATTTTCAACCTAAGCCCGACTTTCTAAACTTTCTAAACTTCAGCTATTTTCTAAACTTAGAACGCTATTTAGAAAGTGATAATTATCGTTTTTATCCGATATATCCTTGGAAAAAAATTTTCAACCTAAGTCCCGACTTTCTAAACTTAGCTAAACTTCAGCTATTTTCTAAACTTAGAACGCTATTTAGAAAGTGATAATTATCGTTTTTATCCGATATATCCTTGGAAAAAAATTTCAACCTAAGGCCCGACTTTCTAAACTTTCTAAACTTCAGCTATTTTCTAAACTTAGAACGCTATTTAGAAAGTGATAATTATCGTTTTTATCCGATATATCCTTGGAAAACTTTTTTCACTCAAGCCCGACTTTCTAAACTACAGCTAATTTCTAAACTTAGAACGCTATTTAGAAAGTGATAATTATCGTTTTTATCCGATATATCCTTGGAAAAAATTTTCAACCTAAGGCCCGACTTTCTAAACTTGCTAAACTTCAGCTATTTTCTAAACTTAGAACGCTATTTAGAAAGTGATAATTATCGTTTTTATCCGATATATCCTTGGAAAAAAATTTCAACCTAAGCCCGACTTTCTAAACTACAGCTATTTTCTAAACTTAGAACGCTATTTAGAAAGTGATAATTATCGTTTTTATCCGATATATCCTTGGAAAAAATTTTCACTCCAAGCCCGACTTTACTTTCTAAACTACAGCTAATTTCTAAACTTAGAACGCTATTTAGAAAGTGATAATTATCGTTTTATCCGATATATCCTTGGAAAAAAATTTCAACTTAAGTCCCGACTTTCTAAACTTTCTAAACTTCAGCTATTTTCTAAACTTAGAACGCTATTTAGAAAGTGATAATTATCGTTTTTATCCGATATATCCTTGGAAAAAAATTTCAACCTAAGTCCCGACTTTCTAAACTTCAGCTAAACTTCAGCTAATTTCTAAACTTAGAACGCTATTTAGAAAGTGATAATTATCGTTTTTATCCGATATATCCTTGGGAAACTTTTTCACTCCAAGCCCGACTTTCTAAACTACAGCTATTTCTAAACTTAGAACGCTATTTAGAAAGTGATAATTATCGTTTTTATCCGATATATCCTTGGAAAAAATTTTCAACCTAAGCCCGACTTTCTAAACTACAGCTATTTCTAAACTTAGAACGCTATTTAGAAAGTGATAATTATCGTTTTTATCCGATATATCCTTGGAAAAAAATTTTCAACCTAAGGCCCGACTTTCTAAACTTTCTAAACTTCAGCTATTTTCTAAACTTAGAACGCTATTTAGAAAGTGATAATTATCGTTTTATCCGATATATCCTTGGAAAAAAATTTCAACCTAAGGCCCGACTTTCTAAACTACAGCTAATTTCTAAACTTAGAACGCTATTTAGAAAGTGATAATTATCGTTTTTATCCGATATATCCTTGGAAAAAAATTTTCAACCTAAGGCCCGACTTTCTAAACTTTCTAAACTTCAGCTATTTTCTAAACTTAGAACGCTATTAGAAAGTGATAATTATCGTTTTTATCCGATATATCCTTGGAAAAAAATTTCAACCTAAGTCCCGACTTTCTAAACTTGCTAAACTTCAGCTATTTTCTAAACTTAGAACGATATTTAGAAAGTGATAATTATCGTTTTTATCCGATATATCCTTGGGAAACTTTTTCCACTCCAAGCCCGACTTTCTAAACTACAGCTAATTTCTAAACTTAGAACGCTATTAGAAAGTGATAATTATCGTTTTTATCCGATATATCCTTGGAGAAACTTTTCAACCTAAGCCCGACTTTCTAAACTACAGCTATTTCTAAACTTAGAACGCTATTTAGAAAGTGATAATTATCGTTTTTATCCGATATATCCTTGGAAAAAAATTTCAACCTAAGGCCCGACTTTCTAAACTTTCTAAACTTCAGCTATTTCTAAACTTAGAACGCTATTTAGAAAGTGATAATTATCGTTTTTATCCGATATATCCTTGGAAAAATTTTTCAACCTAAGCCCGACTTTCTAAACTACAGCTAATTTCTAAACTTAGAACGCTATTTAGAAAGTGATAATTATCGTTTTTATCCGATATATCCTTGGAAAAAAATTTTCAACCTAAGGCCCGACTTTCTAAACTTTCTAAACTTCAGCTATTTTCTAAACTTAGAACGCTATTTAGAAAGTGATAATTATCGTTTTTATCCGATATATCCTTGGAAAAAATTTTCACTCCAAGCCCGACTTTCTAAACTACAGCTATTTCTAAACTTAGAACGCTATTTAGAAAGTGATAATTATCGTTTTTATCCGATATATCCTTGGAAAAAAATTTTCACCTAAGCCCGACTTTCTAAACTACAGCTATTTTCTAAACTTAGAACGCTATTTAGAAAGTGATAATTATCGTTTTTATCCGATATATCCTTGGAAAAAAATTTTCAACCTAAGCCCGACTTTCTAAACTTTCTAAACTTCAGCTATTTTCTAAACTTAGAACGCTATTTAGAAAGTGATAATTATCGTTTTTATCCGATATATCCTTGGGAAAACTTTTTCCACTCCAAGCCCGACTTTCTAAACTACAGCTAATTTCTAAACTTAGAACGCTATTTAGAAAGTGATAATTATCGTTTTTATCCGATATATCCTTGGAAAAAAATTTCAACCTAAGGCCCGACTTTCTAAACTTTCTAAACTTCAGCTATTTCTAAACTTAGAACGATATTTAGAAAGTGATAATTATCGTTTTATCCGATATATCCTTGGAAAAATTTTTCACTCCAAGCCCGACTTTCTAAACTACAGCTAATTTCTAAACTTAGAACGCTATTTAGAAAGTGATAATTATCGTTTTTATCCGATATATCCTTGGGAAAAAATTTCAACCCAAGCCCGACTTTCTAAACTACAGCTATTTCTAAACTTAGAACGCTATTTAGAAAGTGATAATTATCGTTTTTATCCGATATATCCTTGGAAAAAACTTTTCAACTCCAAGCCCGACTTTCTAAACTACAGCTAATTTCTAAACTTAGAACGCTATTTAGAAAGTGATAATTATCGTTTTTATCCGATATATCCTTGGAAAAAATTTCAACCTAAGGCCCGACTTTCTAAACTTTCTAACTTCAGCTAATTTCTAAACTTAGAACGCTATTTAGAAAGTGATAATTATCGTTTTTATCCGATATATCCTTGGAAAAAAATTTTCAACCTAAGTCCCGACTTTCTAAACTTTCTAAACTTCAGCTATTTTCTAAACTTAGAACGATATTTAGAAAGTGATAATTATCGTTTTTATCCGATATATCCTTGGAAAAAATTTCACTCCAAGCCCGACTTTCTAAACTACAGCTAATTTCTAAACTTAGAACGCTATTTAGAAAGTGATAATTATCGTTTTTATCCGATATATCCTTGGAAAAAAATTTCAACCTAAGGCCCGACTTTCTAAACTTTCTAAACTTCAGCTATTTTCTAAACTTAGAACGCTATTTAGAAAGTGATAATTATCGTTTTTATCCGATATATCCTTGGAAAAAATTTTCACCTAAAGCCCGACTTTCTAAACTACAGCTAATTTCTAAACTTAGAACGCTATTTAGAAAGTGATAATTATCGTTTTTATCCGATATATCCTTGAAAAAAATTTTCAACCTAAGGCCCGACTTTCTAAACTTTCTAAACTTCAGCTATTTCTAAACTTAGAACGCTATTTAGAAAGTGATAATTATCGTTTTTATCCGATATATCCTTGGAAAAAAATTTCAACCTAAGGCCCGACTTTCTAAACTTTCTAAACTTCAGCTATTTTCTAAACTTAGAACGCTATTTAGAAAGTGATAATTATCGTTTTTATCCGATATATCCTTGAAAAAAATTTTCAACCTAAGTCCCGACTTTCTAACTTTCTAAACTTCAGCTATTTTCTAAACTTAGAACGATATTTAGAAAGTGATAATTATCGTTTTTATCCGATATATCCTTGGGAAACTATTTTCACACCAAGCCCGACTTTCTAAACTACAGCTAATTTCTAAACTTAGAACGCTATTTAGAAAGTGATAATTATCGTTTTTATCCGATATATCCTTGGAAAAAATTTTCACTCCAAGCCCGACTTTCTAAACTACAGCTAATTTCTAAACTTAGAACGCTATTTAGAAAGTGATAATTATCGTTTTTATCCGATATATCCTTGGAAAAAAATTTCAACCTAAGGCCCGACTTTCTAAACTTTCTAAACTTCAGCTATTTTCTAAACTTAGAACGCTATTTAGAAAGTGATAATTATCGTTTTTATCCGATATATCCTTGGAAAAACTTTTTCACTCCAAGCCCGACTTTCTAAACTACAGCTAATTTCTAAACTTAGAACGCTATTTAGAAAGTGATAATTATCGTTTTTATCCGATATATCCTTGGAAAAAAATTTCAACCTAAGTCCCGACTTTCTAAACTTCTAAACTTCAGCTATTTTCTAAACTTAGAACGATATTTAGAAAGTGATAATTATCGTTTTATCCGATATATCCTTGGAAAAAAAATTTCAACCTAAGCCCGACTTTCTAAACTTCAGCTAAACTTCAGCTATTTCTAAACTTAGAACGCTATTTAGAAAGTGATAATTATCGTTTTTATCCGATATATCCTTGGGAAACTTTTTTCACTCAAGCCCGACTTTCTAAACTACAGCTATTTTCTAAACTTAGAACGCTATTTAGAAAGTGATAATTATCGTTTTTATCCGATATATCCTTGGAAAAAATTTTCAACTAAGGCCCGACTTTCTAAACTACAGCTATTTCTAAACTTAGAACGCTATTTAGAAAGTGATAATTATCGTTTTTATCCGATATATCCTTGGAAAAAAATTTTCAACCCAAGTCCCGACTTTCTAAACTTTCTAAACTTCAGCTAATTTCTAAACTTAGAACGCTATTTAGAAAGTGATAATTATCGTTTTTATCCGATATATCCTTGGGAAAATTTTTCACTCCAAGCCCGACTTTCTAAACTTCAGCTAATTTCTAAACTTAGAACGCTATTTAGAAAGTGATAATTATCGTTTTTATCCGATATATCCTTGGAAAAAAATTTCAACCTAAGTCCCGACTTTCTAAACTTTCTAAACTTCAGCTATTTTCTAAACTTAGAACGCTATTTAGAAAGTGATAATTATCGTTTTTATCCGATATATCCTTGGAAAAAAATTTCAACCTAAGTCCCGACTTTCTAAACTTTCTAAACTTCAGCTATTTTCTAAACTTAGAACGATATTTAGAAAGTGATAATTATCGTTTTATCCGATATATCCTTGGGAAACTTTTTTCACTCCAAGCCCGACTTTCTAAACTACAGCTAATTTCTAAACTTAGAACGCTATTTAGAAAGTGATAATTATCGTTTTTATCCGATATATCCTTGGAAAAATTTTTCAACCTAACGCCCGACTTTCTAAACTACAGCTAATTTCTAAACTTAGAACGCTATTTAGAAAGTGATAATTATCGTTTTTATCCGATATATCCTTGGAAAAAAATTTCACAACCTAAGCCCGACTTTCTAAACTACAGCTAATTTCTAAACTTAGAACGCTATTTAGAAAGTGATAATTATCGTTTTTATCCGATATATCCTTGGAAAAAAATTTCAACCTAAGTCCCGACTTTCTAAACTTTCTAAACTTCAGCTATTTTCTAAACTTAGAACGCTATTTAGAAAGTGATAATTATCGTTTTTATCCGATATATCCTTGGGAAACATTTTCATCCAAGCCCGACTTTCTAAACTACAGCTAATTTCTAAACTTAGAACGCTATTTAGAAAGTGATAATTATCGTTTTTATCCGATATATCCTTGGAAAAAATTTCAACCTAAGTCCCGACTTTCTAAACTACAGCTAATTTCTAAACTTAGAACGCTATTTAGAAAGTGATAATTATCGTTTTTATCCGATATATCCTTGGAAAAAAATTTTCAACCTAAGTCCCGACTTTCTAAACTTTCTAAACTTCAGCTATTTTCTAAACTTAGAACGCTATTTAGAAAGTGATAATTATCGTTTTTATCCGATATATCCTTGGGAAACTTTTTTCACTCCAAGCCCGACTTTCTAAACTACAGCTAATTTCTAAACTTAGAACGCTATTTAGAAAGTGATAATTATCGTTTTTATCCGATATATCCTTGGAAAATTTTTTCACTCCAAGCCCGACTTTCTAAACTACAGCTAATTTCTAAACTTAGAACGCTATTTAGAAAGTGATAATTATCGTTTTTATCCGATATATCCTTGGAAAAATTTTTCCACTCCAAGCCCGACTTTCTAAACTACAGCTAATTTCTAAACTTAGAACGCTATTTAGAAAGTGATAATTATCGTTTTTATCCGATATATCCTTGGAAAAAAATTTCAACCTAAGGCCCGACTTTCTAAACTTGCTAAACTTCAGCTATTTTCTAAACTTAGAACGCTATTTAGAAAGTGATAATTATCGTTTTTATCCGATATATCCTTGGGAAAATTTTTCACCTCCAAGCCCGACTTTCTAAACTACAGCTATTTTCTAAACTTAGAACGCTATTTAGAAAGTGATAATTATCGTTTTTATCCGATATATCCTTGGGAAAACTTTTTCACTCCAAGCCCGACTTTCTAAACTACAGCTAATTTCTAAACTTAGAACGCTATTTAGAAAGTGATAATTATCGTTTTTATCCGATATATCCTGGGAAAACTTTTTCCACTCCAAGCCCGACTTTCTAAACTACAGCTATTTTCTAAACTTAGAACGCTATTTAGAAAGTGATAATTATCGTTTTTATCCGATATATCCTTGGAAAAAAATTCAACCTAAGGCCCGACTTTCTAAACTACAGCTATTTCTAAACTTAGAACGCTATTTAGAAAGTGATAATTATCGTTTTTATCCGATATATCCTTGGAAAAAAATTTCACTCCAAGCCCGACTTTCTAAACTACAGCTAATTTCTAAACTTAGAACGCTATTTAGAAAGTGATAATTATCGTTTTTATCCGATATATCCTTGGAAAAAATTATCAACCTAAGTCCCGACTTTCTAAACTTTCTAAACTTCAGCTATTTTCTAAACTTAGAACGCTATTTAGAAAGTGATAATTATCGTTTTTATCCGATATATCCTTGGAAAACTTTTTCACTCCAAGCCCGACTTTCTAAACTACAGCTAATTTCTAAACTTAGAACGCTATTTAGAAAGTGATAATTATCGTTTTTATCCGATATATCCTTGGAAAAAAATTTCAACCTAAGGCCCGACTTTCTAAACTTTCTAAACTTCAGCTATTTTCTAAACTTAGAACGCTATTTAGAAAGTGATAATTATCGTTTTTATCCGATATATCCTTGGGAAACTTTTCACCCAAGCCCGACTTTCTAAACTACAGCTATTTCTAAACTTAGAACGCTATTTAGAAAGTGATAATTATCGTTTTTATCCGATATATCCTTGGAAAAAAATTTCAACCTAAGTCCCGACTTTCTAAACTTTCTAAACTTCAGCTATTTCTAAACTTAGAACGCTATTTAGAAAGTGATAATTATCGTTTTTATCCGATATATCCTTGGAAAAAAATTTCAACCTAAGGCCCGACTTTCTAAACTTTCTAAACTTCAGCTATTTTCTAAACTTAGAACGCTATTTAGAAAGTGATAATTATCGTTTTTATCCGATATATCCTTGGAAAAAAATTTCAACCTAAGTCCCGACTTTCTAAACTTTCTAAACTTCAGCTATTTCTAAACTTAGAACGCTATTTAGAAAGTGATAATTATCGTTTTTATCCGATATATCCTTGGAAAACTTTTTCAACTCCAACCCCGACTTTCTAAAGTACAGCTATTTCTAAACTTAGAACGCTATTTAGAAAGTGATAATTATCGTTTTTATCCGATATATCCTTGGAAAAAAATTTCAACCTAAGGCCCGACTTTCTAAACTTTCTAAACTTCAGCTATTTTCTAAACTTAGAACGCTATTTAGAAAGTGATAATTATCGTTTTTATCCGATATATCCTTGGAAAAAATTTTTCAACCTAAGCCCGACTTTCTAAACTACAGCTAATTTCTAAACTTAGAACGCTATTTAGAAAGTGATAATTATCGTTTTTATCCGATATATCCTTGGAAAAAAATTTTCAACCTAAGGCCCGACTTTCTAAACTTTCTAAACTTCAGCTATTTTCTAAACTTAGAACGCTATTTAGAAAGTGATAATTATCGTTTTTATCCGATATATCCTTGGAAAAAAATTTTCAACCTAAGTCCCGACTTTCTAACTTTCTAACTTCAGCTAATTTCTAAACTTAGAACGCTATTTAGAAAGTGATAATTATCGTTTTTATCCGATATATCCTTGGAAAAAAATTTTCAACCTAAGTCCCGACTTTCTAAACTTTCTAAACTTTAGCTAATTTCTAAACTTAGAACGCTATTTAGAAAGTGATAATTATCGTTTTTATCCGATATATCCTTGGGAAACTTTTTTGACTCCAAGCCCGACTTTCTAAACTACAGCTAATTTCTAAACTTAGAACGCTATTTAGAAAGTGATAATTATCGTTTTTATCCGATATATCCTTGGAAAAAATTTCCACCCAAGTCCCGACTTTCTAAACTTAGCTAAACTTCAGCTATTTTCTAACTTAGAACGCTATTTAGAAAGTGATAATTATCGTTTTTATCCGATATATCCTTGGAAAAATTTTTCAACTCCAAGCCCGACTTTCTAAACTACAGCTAATTTCTAAACTTAGAACGCTATTTAGAAAGTGATAATTATCGTTTTTATCCGATATATCCTTGGAAAAAACTTTTTCCACTCCAAGCCCGACTTTCTAAACTACAGCTAATTTCTAAACTTAGAACGCTATTTTGAAAGTGATAATTATCGTTTTTTTGCCGTGTTTATCGTTTTTAGCTAGTTTAGCCCCCATAGGGAATACACGTAGTTTAGAAATGGCTTTCAGGAAAAGACACAATTCCGCACCTAACTCCTAAAACGCTTAGGTTCGCGTCTAGATCTCCGGTGCTCGACCTTTCGGTCGAAGGTCGGGCGGTCTGGAGAGCTCAATCGAGCCCCATAATCGTCATACCGATAGGGCGATTGATCACGCTCCCTGTAAGTTCTGCAAGGGGAGCGATGACGTCTACCCTCAAAACGCTGAGGCGGAAAATCATTACGACGTAAGCCTCGGCTGGAGCGAGAGATATAATTCGGACTAGAACGTCGCTTCGGAGATCTTGCGCGGCGTAAGTCCTGCCTAACTTCATCGTTAGGTTTGCCTACACTAGGTACCGTGACCTCTGGGGTTTCCTTGGTACTACTGTCGGACATATCGATCGTTCTCCCTGAACCTGAACCACTTACCTTATCCGCCTGACCAATCGTCGAGTCTTCCCAATTCCGGGAAGCCGACTGCCGGTCGGAGGGATCAATATTTTCGTTGGTCAGAGTCATAGGAACTTCACCGTCATCTGAACCAACGATTCTGCGTTCCGAACTTGCTAGCGTAGATGGAGAATTCACCGATCGTTGGCTAGCGAACGCAGTGGGAGAAGAAATATTGTTCCAATCGAATTCAGACCAATTATGACAAATGTCACAAGTATTGGACCGATTACAAGCGCGGCAAAGATGACACTTATCGTGCCGATCGAGGTTCGACATTTCATGTCCGCAAACACCCTCACGTCGGACTTGCAAGCTCATGACGTAAATAATAACGAGAAAGCTGGCCGACGAAACGAAAAGAAAAAAACAAGAATGGCGATTGGGAAAAACGATACGCCTGATAACCCAAAAGGCGGGAAAGGCACCAATCGCCGGAAAGACAAACAAGAACAAAGTCTTCAAAGAAGAACAAAGGCGATGTAAAGAACACAAAAAACGGCACAACAATAGTGAAGATACACTTAGCTGTCTAGTGAGTTCCCGAAAAAAACACCGAAAAGCGATCTAGAGTGGATAAAATCCAAGCGGAAGCGAGAGCTTCTTCAATACACGTCCAAGTGTAATGAGCGCAGAGAAAAAACTGGTGTATCGTGGGTAATTATTCATAGACCAAGGGGGTGTAAGGCGAGATTTAAAGATCTTATCTGCGGTTAGAGAAGAAGTCCTATAAGTACAAACAGGTAGGTAATTGGTGACAGAAATACAGTATCTGGCTAAAGTTCATGCCATTATCCAATCTAGCGATTGTGCAGTCACATGGTGATTGGTGATTGGAATGCCAGCAATGGTTCATCTCTATGTGGTACATCTTTACAAAGTTTTTATAATGATTATACAGTTATCATATTTCTGACAAACTCTTTTTGAAAGATGATTCCTTTACTTATGTTGGTGACATTCATGAACAGGTACCATGCCATGGCTTGACCATTGTATTTCTACTCAAAGTAATGCTCACCAATGTATCGATTCAATGTCTGTGTTGTATGATGTGATCTCTTCAGATCATCTTCCAGTCAGCACAGTTTTTAATACCGGTACTTTACCTGCATGTAAAAACATGGAAACTACAAAAATGCAGTATTCAGAAAAAAGTTTCACATGGTTAAAGGTAAACTTAGTAAGCAGCGTAGTGCATATCTTGATATTTCTGATATGCTTCTCTGTGGTATTAGATTCCAACTGATAGTCTTTGCTGTAAAGATATGCATTGCCATAACGGTGGCCATGTCCAAAGTATTTCTAGTTTTTATTATATCATTGATAGTTTGCATTCTCACAATAATTCCGAGTGTACTGTGCCAGGCTGGTACGATGAATTAAAACGTATCCATTCCATTGCTCGAGACACTTTCAAACTGTGGCAAGAGTGTGGTAAACCTATAGGTATTGGCCTTTATTTGACTTTAAGCCCAGACACATGGGGGCCGTTTTAAATATGCTCTGAGAAGTTGTCACAATGAGGAACAAATCAAAGCTGATGCAGCTGCTGAAAGCTTGTACATTGGTAACAACAATAAATTTTGGCAGTCAGTTCATAGAATGAATGGAAAGCAGCCACTGCAGTGGTGATGAAAATATCGCAGAACTGTGGGGAAATTATTTCAGTGATCTATTCAATATACTTCCACACAACAATAGACAGGGATTATAAGATTGATAGCTGTAATTTAGATTGTACTGTTTTTGTTTCACCTTGCAAAGTTAATAAGCGCCATTGACAAACTGCAACAAGGGAAATCAGCAGGACCCAACTCTGTCTTCTCCAAATTGAGCATTCCCTATATGCAAGTGACATGTTTGTACTGTTGAGTATGTGCTTTACATCGATGATAATTCACAATGTGTATCCTCAAAGATTATCTGACATTTTGTTGGTTCGACCCAGTTATAAGAACAATATTAGTGATAAAAATAACTATTGTCCAATTGCGTCATCTTCTACAGGAACTTCCCCTATTATAAAAATACCGCCAACTTATCGTAAATCCTTGCAAATGTAAAAAAGCCACGCTACTGATCAGACGTGCCTTGTTTTGGTCCCAGAATCCCATGATTTTGTCATGTGTCAGGCGTTCATTGTGATTGAATCTTGCATATGATGTCTGTGAATATATAGCGACTAAACTTGACAGGTGCAGCAAACGGAGCTATTAATCGGAAAAGCTTTTCCGGAAGCATTTTTTGAGGGCAGGGGAAATTTTAATTTTACTAGGGCAGGGGACATATTTGTAGGTGGCAGGGGAGCAAATTTGTTTTTTTTTGTCAGGCAGGGCAGATATTGGTTGATTGTCCTGGGGACAGGGCTTTGCGAAAAACGAGGAGAGGGGAAGCTACTTTTAAAACGGGGACAGGGAAATTTCAGCCATGGTGTTTCCGGGATGGGGACACAGGGCAAGTACTTATACCTTTTAAAGGTTACCCAGACTACTTAGCCTATCTATTGACCCCACATCTCACTCAATATGTACTGCGAGATGGAAACCAAATAGAAGGCCACTGCAGTATGTTTCTGCATGGGAATGTTAATTTTCAGGGGAATTTTTTTCTCAGGGCAGGGGAAAATCGACAGGTTTTTTCACCACAGGAGCTTCAAACATTCACAGTGGGGAGGGGAAACAGGCAAAAATATGTGGGGAGCGGGTAAAAATGAACTTTGAGTGTGGCAGGGTAAGTCGAAAAATTTTCAGTGGCAGGGCAAATTATGAACAGCTAATTAATTACCCTCTTGACTTAAAATTAGTCAGTTCACATTACTTGTCATGTACAATATATCTTTAATCATAGTAAGGACCCATTTAAAAGTGCATTGTTCGTTGGCTGCACCTGACTTGAGTCGAAAACAAACTGAAAAAAATGTTCCGTCTCTTGTCGCAGACCGCATGTGTTTCAAAATAAGTTCCCTGTAGGACCATTTGACCCCTCTTTGCATATGTCACGTAAGTGCCGATCAGGATTATTTAAATTTATCACACGGTCAGAGCGATGCTTTGAGAATTCAAAAACTCCCGCCCAGTGTATGTAAATGGCTGTCATCAGTAATCCCCCTATTGTGCGCCCACGGTCCTGGAAGTTCCTGTTTAAAGGTTTTGCAATGCGTCATTTTGAACAAGAATGAGTCTTTTCTTAAATCTTCACCTTATCAATTTGGCTTCAAAGCCCGCCATTCAACTGACATGTGTATATTTGTCTTCAAAGAAGTAATAAGCAAATATAAAAATTATGGTAGCAATGTAATTATGACATTCATGGATGCTTCTAAAGCTTTCAACTTTGTTAACCATTGGACATTCTTCAAAAAGTTGATAGCTCATTTGCTTTGTCCAATATCTTCTATCATGGTACAGATCCCAGAGTATCCATATTCAATGGGGTTGTTATTTATCCGAAAGTTTTATTGTTATTAATGGTGTTAAGCAGGGTGGAGTATTGTCCCCCAAGCTTTTCAGTGTATATGTTGATGATTTGAGTTCTAGACTGATTAATTCTGGCGTTGTTGTAACATTGGTGGTATTTTTGTAAACCATCTTATGTATGCAGATGATATTTATTTGATAAGTCCATCTGTGAGGGGCACTCGAAAGCTAGTTATCATCTATAGCAAATACGGTGATATTCATGATATTATTTTCAAATTTCAATGCAGAAAAAAAGCAGTATATGTGTGTAATTTCTAAAAAATGTAAGTTGGAGTGCATTAATATTCCTTCAGTTTATCTCAATGGAGTCAAACTTGCGTTTGTTGAAATGAAAAACATCTTGGTTATATAATTTTGACAGATATCTTTAGTGACAATGCTGATATTTAACGCCAAAAGAGATCTTTTTAAATCTCTGCCAATTTGCTTTTGTGATGATTTTCCTTGTCCTCAATGAATTTAAAGTGCAAGCAATTGAAAGCTTTAATATTGTTATCAATTGTACGTTGGTAATCAGTGGTGTGCAGCTATAATAGCAGTATCCTGAAAAAGCTAGAAGTTGGTTACAACAATGCAGCCCGCATACAGTTGGGTTATGACAGGCGTAGTAGCACCAGTTCAATGTTTGCCAATAATAGGATTGATGGTTTTGATGCTCTGCTCTGAGCAAATTTATTGTTTAATGAAACGAATATCAAGCATTCACAACATAATTATACGAAGGGTTCATGATACTATGTACTTCACATCGGTTTTGAGAAAACAGTGGATACAGACCATTTTCTTACTGTGAGGTAATATTTATGAAATGTAATTCAAAGAGCAATTTATTGTTTTGTTTTTTCTCGAACATGATCAGTGTATTTATGCAATTTTTTTATATTCTGTAATATACCGGTATATGGACATGCTTAGGTCCGAAATAAAGAAATAATAATTATAATGTACTGAAATCATAAACGTAATTGACTTAACTTGCTACAAGAAGTTTTGTAACACCCTGTGGAATGAATTAGCTACATTGCAGCTATTATAGGGTTTGTGTTGAAAACATTCTTGCTTCAATCATTTAAGAAATTAGCATGCGTCAATAATGTGGGGTGTTCAAGGGACCACACACTTTATCCATATGGCAGAACTCAAAACCCATTTCACATATACTTGTCAAACCAACAGGTAAGTGAAGGACTTTTGGGCCATATGATGACTTTTCTCCCGGCACCTTCAAATTTTGATACGTCACAAGACCTGGTACTCAAATTTGACTTCCTGAAAATTTACAGATGACCTTAAAAAACCACAGGGCAAATCCACCCCAATTTCTCATGCAGAGTACATACACTCAGACCACTGAAATTGGCTAATAGAATTGTGAGTAGCCTTCTGACGTTGGTCACCATATTGACCTTTTGAAAATTAAAATTTGATTTTTCTCAAATTGTAATGTTAGCACTTACAAGCTTGCGGAGAGTGTGTTCATTAGACAGGTAGTTTAGCAGGCATGTTGCTATATGAGAAAAAAGGACTATAAACATGACAAGGGACTTTTAAAAATCATCTTCCCCAGAACCAATGATGAATTAAGTTGAAATTTCCTTGCATCATCATAAGTGAGGGTACCAGCAAGTTTACAAAGAGAGTTTGAATCAGTGGTATGGTGTTGCAGCCATATTTGTCATTTGCAGAGAAAGCTACAAACATCATGAAATTATGTCTAAAAATGATGATATTCTTATGACTATGCAAGCTCATATTATGCCGCTGTTCCTTTTTATATGAGCACAAGGCTTCCCTCCCTCCAAAATGTCAGGAGATTGTTCCCTTAACACCTACAGGCAGTGCATTGCAATTGAAGGTTCCAAGCCCTAGAACAGCACAGCACAGCACTGTAAAATGCCGCATTTTTGGCAAGAATGAACACAGTAACTGTTATGCTTTGTCTAGGTGACGAACAAGCAAAATAGATTTCCTAGCAACAATGACCAAACACATAGCAACAAACAAGTAAAGGTAAAACAAACAACTGTGCAGTCTGCATATGTCAATGACAGAAATAAAAGATTGTTAAATCAACCCTAGTAACCAGAACCACACACATTGAAAAGGGAAAACTAATGTCTTCCCTGGCAACAGTAACCAAAGGCAATAGCGATAAGGAAATGGCATATACTTTCCCAAAAGTATCTCCTGTGCACTGAGCCTAGTCATCAAGACTCTATCATAATTTAACGTAATGTTCTTGCAACTATGGCAAGTGCTTGGATCCTGCCAACACTACATGCAGCTTTTATACACGCGTTGTCTCTGCATTCATGTTTAGGGATACTCATTGGATCCATGAATGGGGGATGCTGGAATCTTGGATAACCAATGGGATTAGTGAGATGGTGAAATCCCGGATAGCCTATTGGATCCGTGAGAAGGTGGAATCTAGTAGCAAATAGTTGTCGCTGATTTGGGCAACATTTGAAAAAATACCGTCAAGGACAGTGTGCTCACATTCGGTTTGAATGGTCCATTCGAGAAATATTTAAACCAGGAAAAACAAGAGCTTGACAAAGCAAATAAGGTCTCCAACTTAGGTACTGGAGGTCATCTTTAGGAACATGCATATCAACTTCTATAGCAATGGGACAAGCAGATCCTAAATACATAAGCAAATGTCAACAACAAAAAATAGAGAAGGTTTGATAAAAAGAAAAGGTGGGAGTGGGTAAAAAATGTACAAGGGATCTGGTAAAAAGCAATGCTACTTCATCAATCTTCTAGACCTTACCCCCTCCTAAATATCAAATGTTCCATCCCTTGGTATTACATAACGCCAGGAAATGTATTTACAACCTTGGGAAGTTTTTAATTAATGCGATGAGTGTTATCATTCTAATGTAAACAGCACTTAAGTTAGTTACAGATGGTGAAATGCCTTCCACTGTGGGCGGTGATTACAACATCTGGAATTATCCTGGATCCAAATTGAATTATCCCGGATCCAAATTTCTCATCAGTTCTTGTATATGTCTTACATAGAAAAGTTGCAAAAATTGGTCCGCGATGAAAAAATTCACCTTACCTTTGTTTTCTGGATCAAATTTTCCTACAATTTGATACCCAATATGACAAAATTATGTTAACAGTCTTCAAAACTCTCTCACAACATATCCTGGGTTGGTGTAGGTCATTTAAGGTCACAAACTGAGCAAATTACCTAAAATATACAAATTTGGGGGTTTCCCAACACGTTGAGCAGAATATTTATCTAGTAACATCCCTCGGGACTTTATACCACATTACAAAGCTATCAAACAAGTAAATTTGAGAACTAGTTTTTTGGACCAAAAATGACAATATTGTCTTAAAAATACAAATTTGTATATTTCAGGACAATTTCCACATATCTAACTATTGTCATCTCTGTACGTCTGTGTACCAAATATAAAAGCTGTCTGTCCAGAGGTTTTAAAAAGAAAATACTGTTTAAGATTTTTTGACCAAAAATTGCAAAATTCCTCCAAAATAGTAATTTTCCCAATTTTGTCATAATTTCAACAAATTAGAAGAGTAACACCCTTGCAAAGATCCAACCCAAATTTGAGACCGATTGGCTGGCGGTTTCAGAGAAGAATAATTTTTACTGAAAATGAGAAAAATCACCAAAAAATTCAGCAAAAATACAAAATTAAGGAGAACTTCACAATATTCATAAAACTGTATGAGGTTCACCTAAGGTACTTGCACACAAATTTTCAAAGCAATCAAAACAGTGGTTCTCGAGATATTAATTCTTGACCATTTTCACCTTTTGTAAGCTCATTTGCATAATTTTGGCAATGCAGACTTCATTTGAACAAAATCCCATCTATACCCCAGGATGCATCCACACACCAAATACCAAGCTGAAATGTGCAGCGGTTTGCGTGTTTTTGATGTTGACGGACATACTGTACGTACATACATACATACATACATACATACATACATACATACATACACACATACATACAGACGCCATCGACTTCAGCTTATACGATAAACTCACATTGGTATAACCAAATGTGAGCTAATGAGTCATCCAGAGCTATTAAGGCAGTATATGTGCCTCCAAAGTAAAAAAAAACTTTCGCTCAAATTTTCCCCAATGAAACTTTCGTCCATTCTCATACCAAGTTGAGAATAAAAATTACGGGTCATCGTGCAAAACTTGGTACTAAAGAGACAACATACCTTAGATTTCCTGATATTTGCAATTCAAAATGGCCGCCACACCTGTGGTAACTCTATGGGAGGAATAAAAGTTTTGACTTTCGAAAAACACCAAGAGCTTTAAAAGGAACCCCCACAAGCAGTAGACCAGAAAAGGTCATTCAGTTTGAAAGCCCGAATACCTGTTCCCAAGGCGCATTCTACCTTAACTGACTTTGATATAAGATAATCCAGTTACCCAACATCTTCTATTCAGGGACAAATTAAGTCATACTTAGGCGTAACTAGTTATTCGTTTATACATTCCTTTATTCTGATCCATTATTGGAAAATAAAAATATACAAAGCAAAAAATGTTTATTCTATTGTACTTAAAATTCAATGCCAAAATTTTTCAGTTTCTCCTTTCTGAAAAGCTACAATTTAGAATTTTAAACTTTTCTTTTCTGAAGAGATCACATGATGGCAGTACAAAGAAACACACTTGTAAAGACATATATTGAAAAAACACACTTCTAAGTACAATTTTGCTTGTACCATGCTCTATTCAATTTCCAGGTCTAAACCCCTTGGCAGAAACCATAGTGGCGCAAGAGACGATACATATAGTGTCAGCCATTTCTGAATATCATAAGAGATGAATGAAAAGGTAAGGCCATCCTTGTGTCTTTGTATTACACTTTGATACCAATTGAATGAAATTCAGACACTGTGACCAGATTTGTTAATGTTACACTTCATATCAAAATGCATGGTTTGATTCGAAAGAAACCATGAAGTTTGCCATTATGTTTTTTTTTGAAATTCAACATCTCAATGATAACAATGCCGACATGAGTGGAGATGGAGTTGAACCATCGAACTTTATAAGCTCCCCCAGAGCCCACTCTTAATTTAGCTGACAGCATGAAATCACTGTTAAATGTTGATTATAATGCCAAACAAATTAAATTTGGAAACCAAATAAAACTTGACTAGATATAGTTAGCCAAACGAAAACACTATTGTCACACAGACTGCATATCAAAGACTCAATTAAAACGCTGATGTCATTATGTGCCTATGTGGAGGTGAAAATTACAGTGCCTAAAGTGTTGTGCCCTAAAGGTGTAATGGCGCCATATTAAGCATGCATTAAAGTCATGCATAACTCATCAACATTTTAATCGAGTACAACTTCTATGAAGTCTAAAAGTGACAATAGGAATTTTGGAGTAAACTTTTATCATGTGATTTTGGGGCCAGAATATATCAAAATGTAGCTAAATTATGTAAAAGTGCAAACAATACGAAATCATATTAGCTGTCCAGAAAACTCAGAAAAACCTCTCCTTTCTGAGAGGACAAAAGCTGAGCCTCTGTCCCTGAAGACACATATGCTAATATGTTCAGAGGGTGTCAGGTATCACCAGATCACAGAGAACGTAGATTTAGTTTCTGCGGTCTAATTTTGCAGTTTTATAAGTCGCTAACAATTTCATGTAAAATTTACCTAAAAAAAGGCCAAGTGTTCTAAAGGGAGAGAAAGAAATATCCGTATAGTACGGTTTATTTTCATTAATGGTCAAAATATTACAAGTCATATTTATCCATAAAATTGATGCAACAAGTCATTGTCAATGCCATAGTCCCCACTTGGTTATTGGATTTGGACACCATTGACTGAAATGATGGTCATATTTGATTGTATCACAAAACAAAGCAACATGCACATGTATGACATAGGGGTAATCCTTGTACCAAGTTTGGAAGAAATTGCTCAAGGCGCGGTATCTCTGAGAAATTTGTGTGAACTGAAGCACGGACACATGGACATAACCAAATCTATAAGTCTGAGTTTGTTTTTAGAACTGGTATCAGTTCAACTGCAGTGTTTGGTACCAGGTGGCAATAAAACTTGGTCTTGAGAGTAGTATTTAGAAGTTTTAGAAATAAACTCTATTTTCGAACAGAGTCTTGTTTTTCATCCGCTCTATAAGTCTCCTCTGACTATGTTCATGGGGACTGAAAAGTTAGAAATAGTAATTGTTGTTAAAGTAGTAATATCATTGTTCAATACTATTTGAAAGAGTGTCTTCCGCGTATCTTGATTTTTTGCTAAATTTGAATGACTTGATCTGAAAAGGGTTAAAAACGCAGTTGCTATCACCCTAGGACAAGCAAGCTATTGCCCTGAATGAAATGTATTCAGGTATACCTTCACAGACTCTCTTGTCTGATGGAGATGGTCTGTAACCGATTCCACAGCTGCATAGGTAGCCATCAGCAATATCATGACATTCTCTTTCACATCCACCGTTGTTTGTAGCACACTCATTGATGGTTTCATCAGACTTATCTGAAAATAGCAAACAAATAACAAACAATTACATGTATCTGATCATGCTATGATTTACAAAATGGCCTTTACAGTTAGCAATGTGTGGATTTGTCATGTAGTTTGTCTCCTCATGGTCAGTTTATAGACTTATGCAATAACCATGGCAACAACTGCTTGGCAAGAGCTACATGGAGCTAATTGTACTCAAATTGAGTGCACATGTTCCTGTGAAAGGAGTGATTGGTATAATATATATCCACATTCACGTTTCCAGTGTTAAAAGTTTTTCTCCTCAGTTTTAGCACCAAAAAATAAAAAACAGGAATGGAAATTTGACCATCGTCCAACTGAAATGCAGCACCAGAGAACAGCATTACTGGTGAGACAGATATTTATCATAATGGTAGGTACTCAGCTATGATAGAGGAAGTGATACAGATGACAAAAAGTGACAATGCCAATTTAATGATGCACAGGCAAAACAACTACTGTAAAGAAGCTGACAAAGTTACAAACATAGGAAGAAATGCTTTAACTGGTTGTGAAATATTGTTGATGCAAATTTAAAATGTAACTTACGACATCCTAGTTCATCTGTTGCATCACCGCAGTCATCAAATGTGTCACAGACGTCAGATATTGACACACATTGTTTATTTGCACACTTGAACTCATCAACTGTACACTCTCTGATCTCCTGACCTGCAGATTAAACATCAAGTGCATTTAAAGGGGTATAGTTTCATATCAGCTTTATCTCTAAATGATGAAAAAGCTGGACACACATACACAACTTCAAAAGGAGAACAAATGATTTAGACCTTGTACATAGTGAATGTATACAATAACAACGGAATGAGAAGTGCTGCTCAGAAATTGTTGTTACAGTAACAATGTACCAGCAAAGGACACAAATGCAACACTGTGTACCAGAACTTTTCATTTACCGTTTTCCTTTTAACTGTTTAATTTTTTCAAGAATTTGGCAAAAATTCAGGAAGATTGTGACTGTGACTAGTCAAACAGATACAAAGAAAACATTGCTATTATACGGTGTCGCTCAAATTTGATCAGAATTGGTATATACCAGTATGGGTTACCAATGATCAACAATAAATGTTGTTTCTATCTGTTCAGTGGAGGAAAATCCTACGTTGATGTTATGACAATGATTTCTGCACAGTACAACCAGAAAAACGACAAGAAATATTTAAACCAGAAAAACAAGAATGACAAAAGTAATTAAGGTCTAACTTTAGGTACTGGAGGTCAACTTTAGCAACATGCATATCAGAAACAAGCCCCTCTTAGTTTAGTATAAACGGTCTTCCCCATCTACTGTCTATGGTTGCAGCTGGTCAGTTAATATGTAACAGTTCATAAACAATGACAGGAAATGAGTCAAGATCAGTGGAGTTTGCCTGTTTCTCAATGGCATGCCTCCTGTACATTTGCAGGATTTCACTTTTTCTTACCTCATTTGCACATTTTTGACACTGATGTGTTCCTTTGAACAAATTCACATCTCAACCCCTGCATCTACCTGTACACCAAATACTGAGATGGTAGCTTTGGCGGTATGGGAGCCTTTGTGTGTGACGGACATACATCCGCACATACCCACAAATATACAGACATGCAAATCAGATGCAAATGAACTGATTCAGCTCATAACCTCACATTGGTAAACCAAATGTGAGCTAAAAATTCAAAAGTATGTCAACTTGTGCAATTCAATAAAATTTGTGACAATCAAGAAACAGTACTTATAGCACTGCTTGTCATTCAATGGAAGAGTGAAGAGCAATGTCAGTCTGACGTTGTCATGGATACATACAAATAAAATGTTGGAAAATAAGATTTTTGGTTTGCAAAGATGGAGACTTCACACCATGTCATGGAGCAACAGCTTGCAGATATTTATTTCATGTTTTAAAGGAGCAGGATTTTTATTGGCTTCATCTGTGAACAAACTGATTACCTGTGGACTAATCTAATTAAAATCTCATAATAAACAATGTCAATAAGCACTGATGCAAGAATATGGAATTGATGACTGCAGCTTTAACAGCGTCTGATTTCCCCACCTAACTGGTCCTGAATACACATACAGATCAGGTGTATTATTTGTATACAGAGAGAAGTGAAAATGACTGTTTGCAACAGCTGATTCTGTACTTACATATGTCATGCATATTCTCGTCACTAGCATCACCACAGTTGTCAACGCCATCACAGAGTCGGTATCTCGGAACACATTTGTTGTTGTTACAACGGAATCTTGAATCTTCTGGACAATCAATACTCTCTGAGAAGATAATAAACAGTTGGCAACTTTACAGAATAATATTGGCAGATGTTTTGGGAATTTTAGTTTTCTAGTGTTGCCTGATATATTATGTCCAATTTGAAAAAGTGAAGAAATCAACCCTCAAGGAAACGCCTGGAAAGTCCTGGAAATATTAACTCACTTATTCTACTTCACAAAAACACTGTTACTTATCTTGTTGTGACAAGTATGAAAGTGTCATTTCAGTGAGTCATGTGTAACTGTGTAACCTATATGCAACTACCACTAACATCAATTCAATGTCATATCTGTCTCCTTTGACAGTACTTCTCATGTTGAATGATCAGATATGGTCACTTCACTCCATTGGAATGACCATGGATCAGAAAATGTAAACAGCTGTCCAGTTTGCATACGTATACAGCACAATCCAAGGTATATGAATATTCTCAAATATGACTCATTATCTCCGGATATGCATACAACTCAAACACCACTCAACCATGTAATTTGCATCAAATGAAAACGAATCAGTTTGGATTCAAGAAATAGATGGTCCAATTGCATGATCTTACCACAGACACTGGCAGTTTCATCAGATCCATCTACACAATCATCATCACCATCACATCTCCATGACATCAGGATGCAGACTGTGTTGTCACATTGAAATTTGTTAGCAGGGCAATATCTGCCGTCTGGATATCGTGTAGCTGTGGAAGTAAGATCAACTGATTGTGAAAATAACATTCTAGATCTAGTAAATTGTGGGCAAACGCTACTCCAGAAACATAACATTCAACTTCCAAACGTTTTCTGACAGAGTGAAATTATGATCTTCAATCATACAGTAATTATCCTCCTTTGCATCATCAATTGTAAATTTCAGATCACTCAATTTCATTTTACAAAGACTCTACAAACCCACTAAGTGACAGGACCTTTCACAATATATATGGAGGATGACTCTCATAGATCTGGCCTCTGAACTCTGCATCTATGTGTTACTTGCACTACAGATACAAGCATCCTTATACTATAGATGCACAGCTTGGAGACTGTTTACATATAATTTCAGTAAAATAGTGCAGGTATCCTATAGACGAAGAGTTCAAAGGCCTTTTACATGTAAAAGCCTTCTGAATTCTGCATGTATAGGATATTTACGCTATTACAATGATTGAATTGAATTGAAATGAATTAAATTACCCTACCATTTCACATACATATCATTAGGTCCCTGTTTACAATTTGACTTGTTCCACTGACACCAATCAAACTGACACATACAAGATGTTTTATAAGGTCATTCCATTTAATTGAGGGGATAGCAGCATACTTACGGCAGTCAATTTCATCAGATGCATCCTCTCTGCAATCTTTGTCTCCATTACAACGATAGGACTCTGGTATGCAATGACCGCTGGTACACTGGAACTTGTCAGCTGGACATGTCAGTGTATCTGATGAAATAAAACACAGAAATCCATGAATCAGTGCTTTCTTTACCAATGCCCCACCAGTTACTGTTGCTATGGCAATTTTTTTATCAGTAAAATTTATCAAAGTCACATATACCAGTGGGGACCATTTTACAAACTTCAAAGGTCATCAACTTTTATGCTTATCACATTATATTATCCCTTTGTCATTAATCTGTGACGATGTTTCGCCCCTTAAAGTGTTATCAATTCTATTGACTGAAAGACATTGGCTTTGAACTATTAGATGAACATTGAATTTGTAAGCACAAGGAAAGGACAACATGATATAACTTTTAACATTAACTTTTTCCTTGAAGATGGAAGTTTGCGTCAAAGCCTCTGCCAATCAGATCCTTCATGTTAAATGATATGTTGTTAAAATTACTTACGACATTCAAGTTCATCTGAACCATCTCCACAATCATTGTCATGGTCACAAAGCCATCTGCTTGGAATACATCATTGTGACATGTAAATTCACTTTCACTGCATGGTCGGTTTGCTGAAAAAATATACACACATAAAAAAAATTATTCAATTTTGCAAGTGTGTCAGAGTTTACTATGCACCAATGACTACATATACTGTACTTTGCTTTAGATTAACTCACTTTGGATCAAGGTACAGACCCCATTGGCATTATATTTCCATATGATAGTATAGAAGTGCTACCTCCATACTATCATGGAAGCAGCACTTAATGGGTCCAATTTTTATCTCTGATGACCTAGGAGTGGGTTGCAGTGTAGGGGTTAAGAAGTAGCAGTGGGTCAGATTTTAACTGTTTTTGGCAAAGTGGATGATTAACATGTGTATATTCCTTGGAGTGGAAATCAAGAAAAAATGTCTTTAAGATTAATAACTAGAAGTGTTTTCAATTTTGAAGATACCATCCCTACCCTAAGTCAGTCAAAGTAACTACAACATTCATCACATCACAGCATTTTGTACATTGCAATCTGTTAGACATTCAAGCCACCATTCGTGAAGAATTTGGCCAGAGATCTTCCTCAGTATATCTGTTATTCAAGTCAATTAGTCAACGAGGTTTGACTCACTGCAGTCTACTTCATCTGAGCCATCACCACAGTCATCATCTCCATCACACTGCCATCTGTTTGGAATACAATGATGATTGACACAACGGAATTCACCATCATTGCATTCACGAGATCCTGGAAACAGATCAGAATAGAAGAGGATAATGGAACTTAATTGTAATTAGAATAAATGATACTTTCAACTTTCATCCTTGACAAATGAAATTGGTGTATATGTTTTTTTTGGTTTCTTTTGTTTATAAGAGTTCAGTGTCAGTCAAAATATCCTTATTTATTTTGCAACTACATCTATATCCAATGATGATCAATTACACTTGGTGGGTCTTAACATCAGATCACGATAAAGCCAGCAATCCTACTGTCCATGTAGCTATTTGTAAAGTCCATTGGTTAATTCACTTGTTCTTGGACAAGACAAATAGCAGTGGTCAAAGCAAAGCAACTGTGGTCCCTATCCCTGTACAGGATTTGCTTTCTACTACTGGCGTGTCAGTGAGGGAAAGTGCACTCACTACAGACTGATGGATCTTCATCACTGTTGTCACGGCAATCATTGTTTCCATCACAAACAGCCCATTCTGGTACACATCGGTAGTTTGTCTTAAAACTGAACCATGTCTCCTGGCAGGGTCGTAATTCTGAAAAGGGACAAATACATGATGAGAAGCCATCTTAGAATGTGCATTCTGAAGCTAAATTTCAATGATGGTGCTCAAAGACCAGAGTATTGGTTATACAGGCAACATCATTCTGCATATCTATGGTGTTATGATTAGTGCGTCCTCTATGTTAAATTATTGTCACTGACTCAAGAAAGGTTTCCTAGACACAATGAAAGTTTGCAACTACTGTATATGTACTGGTATAGAGCCATGTCAAAGAAATTTCCAGAAAATCCTTAGTGTAACTCTGAGAGTTAACAAACATGTACAGTCAGAGAACACACTAATCTTGATCTGTCTCTAACAATCAATACGATGTCTCACTGTTGATGATCATTGCAGGTCATGTGTAACTTCTGGTCAAGCAAAATTTCTAAATCCATAACGCATCTGTCTTTATTATGGCACTCAACCATGGCATTGAACATTTGATATTCACATACAAGACACATTCACCAAAACTGTCATAAACAACTCAGAATGAGTTTTGTAGACTTTCCTAAACACAGGGTGAATGTAGCATGCCTTAAAACAGTCAGTTAGAAACTTTGCACTAACTTTCCTTGATCAAGCTTTAAACAGTTTTGTTTCACAATAATTTGTAAAATTACGATGAAAACACTTTGATGGAATAAAGAAGTTCTGTAAATTTTACCATGTATGGTATTCAAAATGCCTGCCATTTCAGTGATACTTCTATGATGTAAAATATTTTGATTTCACAAAAACACAATTGAAAACTTCATTTACAACATAGCCTTCACAACAAGTCCTCACAATAAGCACACCAGAATGGTATGCAGATAATTCTAAAGGTGAATTCAAGCCTAAACAAATATCATGGGAATTCAAATTGGTATCTTATTTCAAGTGTTGAAATCATGCTAGACTGTTCTAGTCAGGAAGATCAATTCACAGAAAGGAATTAACAGAAAGTCATGTGGATACTCACTGCACACATCAGCCTGTTCATCAGACTCATCTCCACAGTCGTTATCCCAATCACAGTACCATGCTTCCGGAATACAATATCCATTGTCACAGGTAAACATTCCGGGACTACAAGTACGTGTACCTTTGTAAGAAGAAAGTTTAAAATTTGATTCATGAACATAACATATTCTTTGTCAAAGTTCATATAAATTATCACCATTTTAACAGTTAATTTCACTACAGAATAAATTGGACATTTTTTACATCTTGATGACTAGAGTTTGACTGAACTTTCCAATGTTAAGGAGTGTTTTCCTTAAAATGAAAAGGAATGTGATGTTACATAAACCAAATTCTTTAATTTGTCAAGACAACTTTCTCTCAGTCTTTCCAACTCAAATACTGATGGTAATGTCTTCTTTAAAGCAAGATCAAAACTTTTGAACCAAATGCAATGTGGCACATATGAATGATGTGCTATCACATTGGTTACTCCTAGACATTTTCCACACATCAGTTCGTGCAGGCTTAGGGTTACTACTAGTTTATGTCATACTAGTTTATGTCAGGTGGTTAAGCGTCTGGGTTATATGTCAACGGACCTGGCATGAATCAGTAAATGTTAGATAATTTGCTTCTCTAATACCAAACTGCCTGGTGACCCCTAATTGTTATTCTTGATTTGGTAAGAGAATGGTTTAAAGATTCATTTAAGCAAAGTTTGAGTATAAGTTTGAATCTGTGACTTTTGAGGCGCATACTACCTTAATTGTAAATACCAGTTGTTACAGTTTGAAGGGATACAGACATCGGAACTACGCTCAAAGTTTGTATGGGACCCATACAACCAATGTAAACACTGTATCCAAGGTACGATGGTTGCAGCTATGATGATGAGGTGCATCTAGATATCATGCAAGAAATACATTGTCTGTGAACAAGAAACTTGCACAAGCACAATTATGAGGACGATGGTTTCCCTTTAACTGAGAAGAGCTACTCACTGCAGAAATCTTCATCTTCATCTGAATTATCACCACAATCATTGTCTCCGTCACACAGATAACTCTTAGATACACATCGATCATTGGCACAGCGGAACTGAGTACGGCCACAATGGCGGAGCTCTGCATAAGAAATGGAACACCTCTTAAAGTAAATGGCTGTTTTAATTACATACACATAGTTTTGGTATGCAAATGTACACAACATCATACAAGGGCAATGTAACAGACCTTTGGCAGAAGTTCAAAGTGTATGACTCACACATTATGGATAACATCTGCAGTACTGCACACGTTATTCATATTCTTTTGAAATAGAGTCATGAATTTGTTGCCATATCTATTTTTTTATGCCTGACTGGCTTTGAAATATTGAAAAGGAACAAATTGATAAGTAAACTTACCACAATTGACTTCATCACTATTATCACCACAGTCATTATCATTGTCACAGATCCACTGAGGTCTTGTACAGTTGAAATTATCACACTGGAATAGACCAGGTGCACACACTCTACGACCTGCAAAACAGGGCAAACAAAACTATAGAAACGGCAACCTAGCGGCCGATATAGCTCCGCTGTGTTTATGTAGAGAATAACTATTTTTGACACATGTTGATGAAGAAGGTGGAAATTAAATCTTTGATAGCTCAATGCAGTGGCCAGAAAAAAGTGGCTAAAATAGCTGCAAAAATAAAACAATTGAAGATTTCATCATACTTTGCATATATCACATGGGATCATCCCTAAGAACATGTCAACCAAAGCTATCTGATGAGTAGTTTTTTGAGAATAAAATTTTCTGACCAAAAATGGCAACAATTGCCCCCAAAAATAAAAATTGCAGATTTTATCATAATTTCAAAAGATCAAATTTAGTTCATCTATAGAAACCTGTATACCAAATTTCAAAGCTGCTGGACCAGTATTTTTTGAGAAACACATTTTTTTAACCAAAAATGGAAAAAATTGACCCAAAAATTCAAAATTGCTGATTTCATCATAATTTCAATTAATATCATTAAGGTGATCTGTAGGAACCTGTATACCAAATTGCAAAGCTATCAGATGAGTAGTTTTGGAAATACACATTTTTTGACCAAAAGTGGCAAAAAATGCCCCAAAAATACAAAATTGCAGATTTCAGCATAATTTCAATAAATATTATTTTGTTCATCTATAGGAACCTGTATTCTAAGTTTCAAAGCTATCAGATCAGTACTTTTGGAAATACACATTTTTTGACCAAAAATGGCAAAAATTGCCCCAAAAATACAAAATTACAGATTTCATCAGAGATTCAATATGTATTACTTAGTTCATCTATAGAAACCTGTATACCAAATTTCAAAACTATCAGACCAGTACTTTTAGAGAAATACATTTTTTGACCAAAAATGGCAAAAATTGCCTTAAAAATGCAAATTTGCATATTTCTCCACAATTTGAACAAATCTGAAATAGATCATCCCTAGGGACATATGTACCAAATATCAAAGCTATCTGACTGGTACTTTTGAAGAAAAAGATTTTTAAAGATTTTTTTACCAAAAATGACAAAAATTGCCTTAAAAATACAAATATGCAAATTTCACCACGATTTGAACAAATCTGACTGAAGTCACCCTAAGTAAACTGCATATCAAATTTCAAAGCAATCGGACAAGCGGTTTCAGAGAAGATTTTTTTACCAAAAACACCAAAAAATACCCCAAAAATACAAATATGCAAATTTCACCCCGATTTGAACAAACTTAAGTGAGGTCACCCCAAGTGAGCTGCATATAAAATTTCAAAGCAATTGGACTTGCGGTTTCAGAGGAGAAGGCAATTGTTGACGGACGACGGACGACGACGACGACGGAAAATCAACCTATTTGATAAGCTCCGCGTCGCTGACAGTGGAGCTAAAAAGTTCTTTTCCAATTTTTTCTGTGATTCTATGAAAGAATGCGAGATGTTGGAAAAGTATTTGTAGCTCATGTTACTGACATATATTATCTTTTGGTCAGTTGTTTCACACAATAGACAAAAACACTCCACAGCAATATGCCGAGGTAGCAATTGATAGCCTAGTTGGGTTAAAATGATCAAACATCAAAATCATTTCTGAATCAATATGTCTTGTATGCAATTTGTGCAAGCTTTAACTGTGAAATAGTAGGAACCTGTAAACCAAATTTCAAAGCTATCAGACGAGTAGTTTTGAAAATACACATTTTTTAACCAAAAATGGCAAAAATTGACCCAAAAATACAAAATTACAGATTTCATCAGAGATTCAATATGTATTACTTAGTTCATCTGTAGAAACCTGTATACCGAATTTCAAAACTATCAGACCAGTACTTTTTGAGAAATACATTTTTTGACCAAAAATGGCAAAAATTGCCTAAAAATGCAAAATGCAAATTTGCATATTTCTCCACAATTTGAACAAATCTGAAAAAGATCATCCCTAGGGACATATGTACCAAATATCAAAGCTATCTGACTGGTACTTTTGAAGAAAAAGATTTTTAAAGATTTTTTTACCAAAAATGACAAAAATTGCCTTAAAAATACAAATATGCAAATTTCACCACGATTTGAACAAATCTGACTGAAGTCACCCTAAGTAAACTGCATATCAAATTTCAAAGCAATCGGACAAGCGGTTTCAGAGAAGAAGATTTTTTTACCAAAACACCAAAAAATACCCCAAAAATACAAATATGCAAATATCACCCCCATTTGAACAAACTTAAGTGAGGTCACCCCAAGTGAACTGCATATAAAATTTCAAAGCAATGGGACTTGCGGTTTCAGAGGAGAAGGCAATTGTTGACGGACGACGGACGACGACGACGGAAATCAACCTATTTGATAAGCTCCGCGTCGCTGACAGCGGAGCAAAAAAGTTCTTTTCCAATTTTTTTCTGTGATTCTATGAAAGAATGCGAGATGTTGGAAAAGTATTTGTAGCTCATGTTACTGACATATATTATCTTTTGGTCAGTTGTTTCACACAATAGACAAAAACACTCCACAGCAATATGCCGAGGTAGCAATTGATAGCCTAGTTGGGTTAAAATGATCAAACATCAAAATCATTTCTGAATCAATATGTCTTGTATGCAATTTGTGCAAACTTTAACTGTGAAATAGTGAAATAGTAGGAACCTGTAAACCAAATTTCAAAGCTATCAGATGAGTAGTTTTGAAAATACACATTTTTTGACCAAAAATGGCAAAAATTGCCCCAAAAATACAAAATTACAGATTTCATCAGAGATTCAATATGTATTACTTAGTTCATCTGTAGAAACCTGTATACCGAATTTCAAAACTATCAGACCAGTACTTTTTGAGAAATACATTTTTTGACCAAAAATGGCAAAAATTGCCTTAAAAATGCAAATTTGCATATTTCTCCACAATTTGAACAAATCTGAAAAAGATCATCCCTAGGGACATATGTACCAAATATCAAAGCTATCTGACTGGTAGTTTTGAAGAAGAAGATTTTTAAAGATTTTTTTACCAAAAATGACAAAAATTGCTTTAAAAATACAAATATGCAAATTTCACCACGATTTGAACAAATCTGACTGAAGTCACCCTAAGTAAACTGCATATCAAATTTCAAAGCAATCGGACAAGCGGTTTCAGAGAAGAAGATTTTTTACCCAAAAACACCAAAAAATGCCCCAAAAATACAAATATGCAAATATCACCACGATTTGAACAAACTCAAGTGAAGTCACCCCAAGTGAACTGCACATAAAATTTCAAAGCAATCGGACTTGCGGTTTCAGAGAAGAAGGCAATTGTTGACGGACGACGACAGACGACGGACGGACGACGGACGACGATGGAAAATCAACCTATTTGATAAGCTCTGCGTCGCTGACAGCGGAGCTAAAAATGGCCACATGGCGGCCATATTGGATAGTATCACAAAACAAATGAATGTGCATATGTATGACATAGGTCAATGTCCTTGTACTAAGTTTGAATAAAATTGGTGAATAAAATCGTACATGCCCAAAGGACATGAACAAATTGTAACATATTGGACGTACATATGTATGACATAGGTTAATGTCATTGTACAAACTTTGAATAAAATCGGTTGAGATATGCCTGAGTATTATGGCTCTGTACATGAAAAAATCGTAACAAAATGGCCACACGGCAGCTATATTGGATCATATCACAAAACAAATCGACATGCATATCTATGACATTGGTCAATGTCCTTGTACCAACTTTGAATAAAATCGGTTCAAACATGTCTGAGTTATGGCTCTGTACATGACAAAATCATAATAAAATGGCTGCCTAGCTGCCATATTGGATCGTATCACAAAACAAATCAATGTGCATATGTATGACATAGGTCAATGTCCTTGTACCAACTTTGAATAAAATTGGTTGAGATATGCCTGAGTTATGGCTCTGTACATAAAAAAATTGTAACAAAATGGCCACACGGCAGCCATATTGGATCGTATCACAAAACAAATTGACGTGCATATCTATTACAGTGGTCAATGTCCTTGTACCAACTTTGAATAAAATCGGTTGAAACATGTCGGACTTATGGCTCTGTACATGAAAAAATCTTAATAAAATGGCCGCCTGGCGGCCATATTGGATCATATCACAAAACAAATTGACATGCATATCTATGACATTGGTTAATGTGCTTGTACCAACTTTGAATAAAATCAAATGAAACATGTCTGAGTTATGGCTTTGTACATGAAAAAATCATAATAAAATGGCCGCCTGGTGGCCATATTGGATCGTATAACAAAACAAATCGACGTGCATCTGTATGACATATGAAGTAATCCTTGTACCAAGTTTGAATGAAATCACTCCTTGCATCTCTGAGATATCTGCGTGAACGGACGGACGGATGCACGCACACACACACGCACGCACGCACGCACGGACATGACCAAACCTATAAGTCCCCCCCGGACGGTGTCCATGGGGACTAAAAATACACAAACAAAAACAATGTCACGGCATCTTCTGTCTGCAGTCTTCTATTCCATCCTCTGTGAGTCTTCCATCCTTAAAGATATAAAAAAAATTAATCATAGGTATTCTCAAGTCAAACATGTCAATTGCATTACCTGTATTGTCCGTCTTGCCGTCTTCTGCAATGCCTTCTATCTTGATGCGTTGTTTCCGTCTGGTGTCTTGTATTGTGTGTTTTATTCTGCCATCTGTGTTGTGCTGTGTTGTCCTGTCTTGTTGTGTAATTTGTCTTCCATTTTGTCTGTAATCCTGAAAGTTAATAAAGAAAAAGAAAATTAAGCAGAGAATACGCACAACAATAAATTGTTTTAGTAATTATATCATCTTCTCCTTTAGGTTTTTGCATCGTGGTATCTGCAAATAAACAAATCATATAAGTTAATTGTCCATCAGTATACCAGTGTACCAGTCTTCTGCAATCAGGTCTTGGGAGTTGATACCTGTAAAAAATATTCAAGTGGTTAGTTTTATTTACACAACAAAGTGATGTTTAATTACACAACAAAGTGATGTTGACTCACTGGGTGGCCAGCCAACACCAAGAAAATCAACATCACTCTGATCAGCAATATATATAATCAACAAGATTCCATCTTTCAGTCAGCATTTCCATGGTAACATCTGTAAGTAAACAAAGAACATATGTTATTATTATATTTTGTGCATCAAAATTGTAATGGGACAGCAGACAGCATCAATGAATATGTTTAAAGTCTTCTTCAATAATCATCCTGCTCACATCTGTAAAAAACAGAAACCTGTAAAGATTAGTACACAACAGAGAATAACATCCAATTACTCGTGGCCAGCCAACACGAAGTAACTGAATGTCACTCTCATCAAATGGCAAATATTACACTTTATGTTTTGTCTTCTTCAATAGTCCTCGTGCTCACATCTGTAAAAAATAGAAACCCGTAAAAATTAGTACACAACAGAGAATAACATCCAATTACTCGTGGCCAGCCAACACGAAGTAACTGAATGTCACTCTCATCAAATGGCAAATATTACACTTTATGTTTTGTCTTCTTCAATAGTCCTCGTGCTCACATCTGTAAAAAACAGAAACCTGTAAAGATTAGTACACAACAGAGAATAACATCCAATTACTCGTGGCCAGCCAACACGAAGTAACTGAATGTCACTCTCATCAAATGGCAAATATTACACTTTATGTTTTGTCTTCTTCAATAGTCCTCGTGCTCACATCTGTAAAAAATAGAAACCTGTAAAGATTAGTACACAACAGAGAATAACATCCAATTACTCGTGGCCAGCCAACACGAAGTAACTGAATGTTACTCTCATTAAATAGCAAATATTACACTATGTTTTCACCGGTAAAACCTAAAAATAAAAAAAATCAAGTTAACAGTACTCCTGCAGCATGAAATCTTCATTGGCACCACCTGTAAATAAATATGAAGCATGGGTTAATAACACTATTTGAGTTGTAATGATTGTCAACAAACAAACATCACAACTCAATATCATTACATTTTTCTTCAGTAAGGTCTTCACTGCCAGCATCTGAAAACAAAACAGAAGGGTCAATACACATTCACTGATTTCAAGATGATACCAGTTAAATAATCATTATTGCCGGACAAATTTTTAACTTCAGTTTCTCTTCCAGTTATGTCATCAATGGTGAGACCTGTCCTTAGAGAAAAAACTGAAGTTGTTATTCATTGTTAATAAACCAAAAACATAAAAGGTATACTTAGCTTTATATCTTCTAGCTTCTTCTGTCCTGCTGTCAATAGTCACATCTGTAAAAATTTAAAACAATGAGAAAGGGTCAGCATACCTGTCATCTCATTTGCCCATCAACCTTTCAGATACAGGAATCTGGTTCTTTAGATACAGAAACTGAATTGTTTGGTACCTTACATTGTAAACTCACTGTATGCAATGTCTACTTCTAAGATGACCTCAGTTCATATGCTGGCTTTGTTTGGTAAATTCGTCAGAAAATTACAGTACTTTGACTAAATGACATGCACATGCACACTACAATATAATATCTGTCAAGTTTGAATGAAATCTGTTCAGGGATAGTTGAGTTATGGTTCAAAAACATGAAAAAATCCCAACAAAATGGCTGCCCGGTGGCCATATCGGATCGTATCGCAAAATAAATTGATGTGCATATGTATGGCACTGTACTTCATCCTCGCACACAGTTTGAAGAAAATTGGCTCTTGGATGACAGAGAAACGGCTGCTGACGGACAGATGGATGGACGGAACCCAATCTGGAAGTCCCCGCCGGACTGTATCCACGGGGACTAATTAGAATGTGTAAATGATGAGCATAGGTATATATATAATCATAGTTATACATCATATAGCACCTTGTCTTTGTGCCAAGTTGAAATAAAATTGGTCTGGACATGTCTGAGTATGACTGCAGCCTCTCAAACATAATTTAATGTAAAGTTGCTACCAGTTAGCCATATTGAATCCTATTATGTAACACAATGAATGTGCCTCTAATCACCAGATAGCCATATTACTGGATCATATTGCAAAATAAACTGACATGCATCAGCATGTCTTCTTGGAGGTTAGCTTTGTGGGGGAGATGGTAGAACAAGTGTTCAGACCTAGCGATTAACAAGGCTGCAATCTTGTATTAAAGATAAGTACCTGATACTATTTCAGTCAGTTTCAGTTACTGAAAGCATTAGGATTCAAATTGATACCTAAAGTCACATTTCCTGAGTTATATGCTTTTAAATTGATTAAAATCTGTCTAAACATGTTTGGGCAGCTGCTTACAACTGACAAATATTAAAACAAAATTGCAATCTGGTATACATATTCAATGTATCATGGAACATATTGATGTGCAGTTCTATGTTCCAGTACCATGTACTTGTGCCAACTTTGAATGAAATAACTCCAGTCATGCCTTCGTTATGGTCCAGGAAGGACAAATATAAAAAAAAGGCTGGCAAACAGCCATGTCGAATTTTATTGTGAGACAAATTGATGTGCATCTAAATGTCATGCTACTCTGTCTTTCTGCCAAATTTGATAGAAGTCAGGCATGTCAGAATACTAGCTCCAGATTGACAAAAAATTAAATGGTAAGGCCAGGAAGAAAAAAATAAATTGTTCATCGGAATCGCCGCTTCTACTTTGGCATATTTGGAATTTTTTTTTGATCGCGGCAAATTCTTACTTCCGCATTACAAATATTTTAGTACTGCTGCTGGTGACGCCCTACACTTTGTCAGGTTTTCGCGGGCATGGGATTTTGAATGAGACTTTCGACGTGTTTGGACTTTTAATATAGTTGGCCGCAAACACGTTGTTGTGACGTCTGAATTTGGTGAATCACGACGCAAAGTCGGTCAATTTGGCCAGAAATTTCCTCGTTTTGTAAAGAATAGTACATGTCACATCATGAGTATTAATTTGATTGCCAACATTCAACATGATGGCCAACAGTTACTTCCAAAGAGGCTATTCAGTGTTTGTCCTGATATTAAGTTCGGCGATTTGTTCAACAAGATCGTGACAGCAGATGGACGGTGCATCCGATTGAATGAAAATTGCATCGAAAGTATAAAAAATTACGGCAATGACAAAACACATGGTTGAGTCGATGTTAATGATGACTATATAACTTCACTCCGATCACAGTACAGTGTTGTTAGACCATTGTGTAAAATGTGTAGAGACAGTGGTAAAGAGGCCAAAACACGGGGCAAAAGTAAAATGAAATAAGTCATCGTTGATGACACAGTCCCCACCTGTTAATGGGTACTTTGATTACAGGTCCTCAGAGAGGATAGAGTCGTCTTCATTAGGTCTGTGATAAAAATACTTTGATACAGATGGTACTCAATGGCCAAGAATGAGTTCCATGGTGATGAAAACATAAAACCAATGTAGGCCACTATCCTAAAGGTCATTAACCCTTTTCCTGCCAGACAGTAATAATTGTATCCCTTCCCATCAGCCAAGTCAGTAAAAAGCGGTATTGAGCCAAAACATGACGTATTTTCACCCACTTGGCATGGTATGTTATAGCATCTTTTATCCAAAAAAAATCAACTTTACAGTATCATGTTTTCAACAGCCTTCAAATGTACAGTATTATGTTAAAATACATCATATGGAATACGTTGTGTTTCATTAATTTAACCATCTTGACCTGGTGGTGAAATATGGACTTGGCAGGAAAAGGATTAAATGAGTCAACTGGGAATTTGTTGACAGGATGTTGCAAAACATTTTTTCATACTATCCTAACACGTCATGTCAGCTGAGTTATGGCTCAGTACATGAGAAAATCGTAACAAAATCGCCGCCTTGCAGCAATATTTGATCTTACTGTTTAAAATATCAACAAGTATATGTATGACATAAGTCAATGTCCAGGTAAAAACTTTGAATAAAATCAGTTGAGACTTGCCAGAGTTATGGCTCTCGACATGAAAAAAACCACAACAAAATTGCCACCATGTGGCCATACTGGACCATATCGAGAAACAAATCGACGTACATTATGTATACTATAAGTCAATGTCTTTGTGCCAACTTTGAATAAATTTGCTTGATACATGTCTGAGTTATGGTTTAGGGCATGGAAAATCGTAAAAAAATGGCCACACGGTGGCCATATTGGATCGTATCACAAAACAAATCAATGTGCATATGTATGACATAGGCCAATGTCCTTGTACCAACTTTGAATAAAATCAGTTGAGATATGCCTGAATTATGGCTCTGTACACAAAAAAATCATAATAAAATGGCCGCACAGCAAACATATTGGATCATATCACAAAACAAATTGATGTGAACATGTATAACATTGGTCAATGTTCTTGTACCAACTTTGAATAAAATCGGTTCAAAAATGTCTGAGTTATGGCGCTGTACATGAAAAAATTGTCATAAAATGGCCATCTGGCGGCCATATTGGATCGTATCACAAAACAAATTGACGTGCATATATATGACATTAGTCAATGTCCTTGTACCAACTTTGAATAAAATCGGTTCAAACATGTCTGAGTTATGGCGCTGTACATGAAAAAATTGTCATAAAATGGCCATCTGGCGGCCATATTGGATCGTATCACAAAACAAATACACATGCATATATATGACATAGATCAATGTCCTTGTACCAACTTTGAATAAAATCGGTTGAGATATGTCTGAGTTATGGCCCTGTACATGAAAAAATCGTAACAAAATGGCCGCACAGCAAACATATTGGATCATATCACAAAACAAATTGATGTGAACATGCATGACATAGGTCAATGTCCTTTTACAAAGTTTGAATAAAATCGGTTGAGATATGCCTGAGTTATGGCTCTGTACATGAAAAAATCGTAACAAAATGGCCGCCTGGTGGCCATATTGGATCATATCACAAAGCAAATTGATGTTAACATGTATAACATTGGTCAATGTTCTTGTACCAACTTTGAATAAAATCGGTTCAAACATGTCTGAGTTATGGCGCTGTACATGAAAAAATCGTAACAAAATGGCCACCTGGCGGCCATATTGGATCGTATCACAAAACAAATTGACGTGCATATCTATGACATTAGTCAATGTCCTTGTACCAACTTTGAATAAAATCGTTTGAAACATGTCTGAGTTATGGCTCTGTACATGAAAAAAATCAAAATAAAATGGCCGACTGGCGGCCATATTGAATTATATCATGAAACAAATCAACGTGAATATGCATGACATAGGTCAATGTCCTTATACAAAGTTTGAATAAAATCGGTTGAGATCTGCCTGAGTTATGGCTCTGTACATGAAAAAATCCTAACAAAATGGCCGCCTGGCGACCATATTGAATCGTATCCCAAAACAAATCGACATGCATATCTATGACATTGGTCCAAGTCCTTGTACCAACTTTGAATAAAATCGGTTGAAACATGTTTGAGTTATGGCTCTGTACATGAAAAATCGTAATAAAATGGCCGCCTGGCGGCCATATTGGATCGTATCAGAAAACAAATTGACGTGCATCTGTATGACATATGAAGTAATCCTTGCACCAAGTTTGAATGAAATCGCTCCAGGCATCTCTGAGATATCTGCGTGAACGGACGGACAGACGCACGCACGCACGGACATGACCAAACCTATAAGTCCCCCCCCCCCCCCCCCGACGGAGTTTGACAATATTAAATGACAATACTGAATTGTTTGATTTCAGTGATTTGCTGAACATTTCAGTTTTATTCTGAGAGAATGTTGAAATACTCAGAATATGTTGTGCAAACACTAACTGTGAATGTAATGGCCTAATTGTTGGGAAATATAGTATTGAATTCAGTTACCAGTATCAGTGTTTCTTGTCTGAGATATTTCTGGTAAAAAGGGAAACAATTATCTTGCCTTGTCTGCATCTGTGCAAAAATGCCAGAGAACCGCGTTTACCTTCGGCCTAAAAAAAATTTAAAAAATTTCGCTCGCCGCTCCTTGAACTTGGTCCAAAAAATCCGATGAACAAGATTTTTTTTTCCTCTGGCCTTACAATCCTATCAACTGGACCACGTTCTCAAAACAATTGAACTCCTATATGTAATGGTTGTACTGCCTTTTTGCCAACTTTGAATGAAATCACTCTGGGCGTTTGTAAATTATAGTTCTTTGCACAAAATGGCTACATGGTGGCCATATTACATTGGATGACAAAAATAAATTAAACAAGTCGCTGTCAATGACCACTTCTTATTGGGTACTTTGACTACAAGTCCTTAAACCATTGAACTGAATATGCTCACATGTTTTACAACAGGTTCATTAACAGTCAGTAAACAGACTAGAAAATTTTAGCATTTATACTCAACAGAACAACTTGACCTACTAATGTGACCCCTGAATGGAAGGAATGACTTTGAGTTTGACAAAATTACAAACTTAGTTATCAAGCATTGAAATTGACTGCTGATGACTCGACATGTATTGACATTTATCAGACACTACTAGACGCATGAAATAATACAATATAACATGAATTACTGCATACTTTTTACTCTTATGAAGTTTTGTAAAACAATTGTACCTTTGACCTGTCTTATATCAAAGTGACAAATCAACGAGCAAGGAGATGTTACGCAACATTTGCAGACCTCAGGGATATAATCACTTACCAAAACACAAGAACAAAGACTGACATTGTATATTCTGACAGCAGTTCAATTGAGCACATGAGGCGGAGTGGAAGACAGATTTCTAATAAGACTAGACGTGTATACGGTCTACTGCTAGAGTAACTGTAACTTTTTTAACAATCTCTGACGAGGATTCATTGTGTTATGTTTTTCAATTGAATATTCCTGTCAATAAACCAAATTCATACCAATGTAATCGACACTCGTGTGAGGCATGTAATAAGAACAATCAGATATCTGTTACATCATTATATGTAGCAGGTTTCATCAATTTTCGCACAGTACTCTCAGAGTTAAATCACTAATTCCAAAACTTTAATTAATATGTAAATGAGTTAATTATTAACTTGACACGCCCAATGCTTCTCAGTACAATTAAATATTTATCAGATCAATATCTGTAGCAAGTTTCTTCAAATGTAATTTTGTAATTTCATTACAAAGCTCATTAAAGATGCAAATGAACCCTTAATTAACTTCACACTACTAAATGCTTTACACCAGAGTTAGATATCAGTCGGATCAGTATCTGCAGCAGATTTCATCACATTTGATGCAGTTATATCGGAGTTATATGATTAATTGTAAAACTTCATAAAATATGCAAATGAGCTATTTATTAACTTGACATTGCCCAATGCTTTTTTAGATATTTATCAGATCAATATTTGTTGCAAGTATAATCAAGTTTGGTGCAGGAATTTCAGAGTTATGTCACTAATAACAAAAGTTCATTAAATATGCAAATGAGCAGATAATTGACATGACACTCACAGTTCCATGATAATGTTCCAAGATTGTCATCTGTGAAAAGTTTCATGAAATTTTGTGCAGTATTTCTTGATATATGTCTACACGGTCATCAGCGTCTCCATAGGGAAACCATTGTAGGGAAAAAAACGATATTGCATAACTTCATTAATATGCAAGCCACACAAACCAAAATCAAATCAGTTCTTGCAAGTAGCATATGGTACCTGTGTACCAAATCTGACTTGAATCCGTTCAGGCGTTTTTGAGTTATCGTGTAAACAGACAGATAGATAGACCCACACACACACGGAAAGACAGACAGACATCGCTATGACATTAGCCCACGTGTTCACACACATGAGCTAAAAGGAGTGAGTCCTGTTCATCAATTGTGGTACAGATGGGGTATAACGGCTGAGAATGAGTTTGTTGTACAGTTATGGTTTGATCGTTGAATTGAACAAGTGATCTCGGAAGGCAGTATTGATGGCAAACAGCAATGGTAATGGCAGTGACAAGCATAACACATAGGGCCAATGTCCCTGAAGCTACTATAGACATGGATACAAAATTAAGTATTTCCTAACTGTATGAAATTATCTCACTAAGGTCATCCTAGGGACCTCTTAACCAAATATTAAAGCAGTCTGACCAGCGGTTTTGAAAAAAAAAGCGACCCAACAGTCGACAGAACTCCGCTGTGTAATGTAGAGAATAACTTTTTGTGACACATGTATTGATGAAGAAGGTTGATATCTTTGATAGCTCATTTCAGGATGGCCTGACAGAAAATGGCAAAATTAGTTGCAAAAATACAAAATTGATGATTTCATCATAATTTCAATATATTACATTAAGATAAAGCCTAGGAACCTCTATACCAAATATCAAAGCTATCACATGAGTAACTTTTGAGAAACAAATATTTTGACCCAAAACGGCAAAAGTTGACCCAAAAATACATACAAATATTGAAGATTTCATCAAATTTCACTATATCACACTAAGAGAACCCCTAAGAACCTGTATACCAAATATCAAAGGCATCAGACAAGTAGTTTTGAGAAACACATTTTTCGACCAAAAATGGCACAAATTGCACCAAAAATACAAAATTGCAGATTTCATCAATATTCAATATATCATATTTAGTTCATCTGTAGGAACCTGTATACCAAATATCAAAGCTTTCAGACGAGCTGTTTTGATCAAATAAATTTAAGACCAAAAATGACAAAAAAATTCCTTAAAAATACAGATTTGCATATTTCATCACAATTTGAACAAATCCAGTTTAGGTTATCCCTAGGGACCTGTATACCAAATATCAAAGCTGTCTGACCAACGGTTAAGAAGAAGATTTTTACCCAAAACGCCTTTTTTGGTGGTAATTTGCATATTTTCAACGATATCAAAAAATTAAAAAAACAGTTTCTCAAAATCATATTTTGCATCTACACAACAAATATCAAATCAGTGAATACTGCGGTTCTCAAGATATTTGAGTGGACAGACGCCTTACAAACGGACATACATACATACAAACATACATACATACAGACTGACGCCGGACGGATACCCATCCCAATATCTTCTATAGACTACAGTCTATAATAGCTAAAAACTTAATGCCTCAGTGGAATTGGGTTGTTCAACATGCAACATGCAATTTGTCAGAGAGTTGTTTTAAAATTATGACCACAGTACAAGCAGAGTCTGATAACTTACTGTTAATATAGAAAAAAACATTGCCACCTATAAGCTCAGCGTCACTGACAGCAGAGCTAAACAAAAAGCAGCCATGCATTTGTGGGGCAATAAATTTGCATAAAGTTTGTGCAAGGTACCTAAACGTACCAAATATCAAGGCAATCTGGCTTGAGTGTAGCATTTTGACATAGTTGGCCTTTTTCACCTCAACTGAATATTATACAAACATGAACGAGTTCACATTTCCAGTCTGTGATGCATCTACACATGAAATATTGAGATGGTAGCAAGCTAATGTGGGGTGACTACCTGAAAATTTATGTGCATCTTTGATGGCCATTGGTGGCCATACTAAATTATTTCACGAGAAAAATAGAGTCAATGACACTGTGCTCCCATTTTACAGAGATACTAAGTACCGGTACTACTACTACTACGGTAGTACACAGATGACATTGCATTCTTACAGGTTGATTACTAAGAAAATTCCATTGCAAGTCCAAATTAATCTTATCCCCCAGCAATATGAAATTCTCCATCTCATAATGACTTTACACATCTGACAGAAAACAATCCTAGGATCAAGACTATCATGTTTTAAAGCAATCCAACAAATACTTTGAGAGAAAATCAAAAAATGGGAAAATTGCCCAAAAATACAAATATGAAAATTTTACCACAATTTGAACAAATCTGACAAAGGCCAACCCTAGGATACATACAAGTTTTCAAGGCAAAGAAGATTTTTTATCAAAAACGGGTAAATCGCCCAAAAAATACAACTTTTAAAATTTGACATTTGCATATTTTTGACTTTGAGATGTTCATTTGAACAAACTCACATCACCACCCCTGGGTGCACCTGCACTGTCCACCAAATACTAAGATGGTAGGTGCTGCGGTTTAGGAGTTTTTAATGTGGACGGACATACATCCGCACATACATGCATGCATGATTGCATAGTTAATTACATTCTAATTAAAGTAAACATGCCTTGCTTATCAAGATTACATTATAAAAAAACAGCATATCTATCAGATTATAAAGACTCTTCAGCTGGTTATCTTTATCAGTAATTTCATTCTATTAACCAAGCACATTTTAACTCTCAAATTACCATTGCTATTTTTTCACAAATTAAGTATTGTTGAATGAATTGAGACTAAGTACTAAGAGAAAGCACACTGAAGAGACAAATGTTTGCAACTTAAGAAGTTCAAGGTCATCAAAAGCATTATAAAGAATCATGTAACACTTTCATTGCAGTGTTTACACAGATTGCATTATTGCTATAAATAGAACACAAGGAATCTTATAGCCCAGCTTTACCATAAAAACCCTATCACTTTGACCACCCTTTTAATTGACCACCCTGTTTTTTTTCCTCAAAACGTAATTTTATTTTATCCTTATCAAATTGAAGACAAATGGAAATTGGAATTTTCTCTATCTCTATTTATTTGATCAACCTCTCATGACAAAACTTTTTTGAACAATTTCTTTTTGATAACATGCAGAGAACAATACATGATGGTACAGAATATGTCAAAGTTGGGATTCAGGAAAGTTGCCTTTACATGTTTTAATCATCCAAGATGGTAAGTATTTCACTATGAACTGTGACATCTCGGTCACTCAAATGATTAGCGACAGCATTCCCGGCTTTGACTTATTACAGTGATTCATATGCTGTATCACTTCATACAATATTTAGACAATTTTGGGACAATCCTGACGGGTGTAGCATGCTAGCAGGGTACACTTACACCTGGTACCACCACTAACTATCAGTGGTTCAGGATGGTCCTACTTAAATTTGTAAATCTCAAATGTCCCTGGTAATGTATTACCTGAATGAAAATGATTATAGGACCAGTTTAATGTCATATTTCAGACCACTTAGAGCCTGAATGCAGAGGCTGATGAGCATTAAAATCAGTGGTGAGCTTCAAGATCGAAGGTCAAAGCATGCATAGAAATACATTGTGCCATTTTCCACCAACCAACACGATCGACAGAAAGACCTTTCTGAAGATATGTGTAAAATTGCAAAAAAGCTTCCAAAAGTAGTCCACTGATTAGCTAATAAGTTAACTCATGAATATTTAAGTAGCTTTCCTTTTATGGCATTATCATAGACTGCTTATTTTGACTGATGCACAGGAAGAAGTTGCCGGCCCAACCCTGGCCATAATATTATATAATCACAAATACAGTGCATTTCACCCAGGTACCACAACTCAGCGTATGAGATGGATACATTTCATGTACAAAACAAATGATTAGCTTGGGTACCACAACACATTTCAAAGCTACCAACCCATTGATTAATTACAGTAAACCAGCTTTTGGCAGCTGCAGTATAGACTGAGAGATACATTAATCTACAATCAGTCTGCACGACAACCCGGCTTTTGGAGGTGTGGCCGGTACCAGTGATTTGATTGGCCATTACCAGGTGACTGACATCTACATCATCGTGTCAGAAACCATTTTTTTAATGGGGGAGTTCATGCTTTCACGCACTAATAACAATTGATGTTTGTCTTCATATGGAAATATTCTACGATAATCGAATAAGTTTTGTGATTCATATATTCAAAATACTTATTTTCGTAACGATTTGTGAATGTTGACAACCTCGGTCTGCAAATACTCTATGATACTTAAATTGTCCACCCTACACATGAATGGTTAACACTTCCGCAAGAGTTGACCTCAAAAGATCAAAACATGAAAACAGAAAATTAACACGGTTCAGACTGCAGGTCAAATTCAATGCCGTGTGCCGCAACATTTTCGAGCTGTGACCCAAGAGATCAATTCCGAAGCTTGCAACAAGGTAAGAATCTACTCGTTTTTTCATGTTTTGACTGAACGCGTTGTTAAATTAATAACTCAGCGTTCACAGGCGTATCCAGTACTGATTTATTTATATGTAGCCACAGTGTACTAGTTTTCTGATTTTCTTCGTCTAATTTTTACATTTTGATAACGGAAATCAAGTGGCAAAAAACACAGGACAATTACGATATGCCAAGTGGAGCCATGTCAAGTGCTGTTTGTGTTCACACACAGTACCGTAATCGCAATCATACCAATCCATAATCCAATAACACTAGGTCAGAATTTGTAAGACTGTAGTTGTAAACATAGACACAAAACAGCACAGAACAGACAGTAAATAGACGGTACACAAAAAAAGTCAAATTCATGAAAGAAAGATATATGGACGTCTGGCCAAAAGACCAAGAAGTGGCCTGTTTTATCTTATATTTTCAACACTCAAGCCTTTACTTTAGATTGCTTCCAATGCATCAAAGTCTATTTCCTCCATGCCAACTTGCCCTAGTTCTTCCTCAATGTTCGTACCATAATCAAAATCTGTTTCTAACAATAGTTGTTTTTGTGGTACGACCAAGAAGTCATCACAGTCACTATCACTTTCATTGTTTTCAGTTTCACTTACCTCAGAATCTGTGTATAGTGATTCTGAATCTGGAGATGGGCATGGGTTTGTCTCTAAAGAGTTGCACATTCGATCATTTGACACGGTTCTACATTTATCACAAAATCCACCGTTATTATGTGGGTTTTTACATCCTTTACATGAGCATCCCAAGCATGGTTTGCATGCCCAAAAGCAATTTTTGCAACCCATTTTAGTTGTCCCATCACACCCACTTTTACATGAACATCGTGATGGCTGCAACTTACTGCTGACAGGATCATCTGTTAAATTGTCATCCCATATTATTCTTATGTTTCCATCGACATTTTTCCACCCATAACTTATGAAATTGTTTGTCTTACAGTTTTCTACCTGTGTTGAGTCTAAGGCCAGGTGCAACACATACAAACACCTCTTAAGGTGGTAAATTAGTGCAGAATAACAGGGTAGTAAAAAATGCTCTCTCTCAGCTTTTGTTAAATTTGAATGCACTGTCACATCTCGGACAACAGATGTAAATGATTCAGCATCTGAAATTGTGAAGTTATCATTCTTGCCAATAATAGCAAGCCCATTTTTGATTTTTTCATCTTTAATCTCATATTGCAGGCCATGATAAACTTCAGCTGGTGATGATTTGAAGACACTGTGGTATTTTGTCAAGTAGACTGCACAGATGAGCTTTATTGCTGCAGGTATGTTCAGACTGACAAGTGTTTTACCTTTAGCCCTATAAACCGTTGTTTCATCAGTGGATAGGGATATCAAGTTGCCAATAAAATTAGCATTTTCTTGATACACAGAAAGAAATGCCTTGTAGGAATGGCCATAAAACTGACTGGTATAGTCACATCCATTTATGATGTATAAAGCCAATAGATTACAGGCTGGATTTGAAACACATGTTGGTGGAAATTTATCCTTGATAGTTTGCACTCCAACTTTGATGTCAACATATGCAGAGTCTTTCGAAAGCTCTACCATCACATTCTTATCCGTATACCAGCCTGCTTCATACAGTGCAAGCCCATACATCCATACATCAGTATCTGTTGCAACAACTACTATGTTCTTACATGGTGATTGGGCAGCAAGGTACCACATAGCAGAGTCAGCCTCTCCTTGTTTATTACGGCGATTTATAAAAATGTCTCCACCAACAACTCTGTCCTGTACAACTATTACAGTACCATTCAATACTGCAGGGGAATCAATGATGAGAACCTGAGCTGGATTTGCTAGGAGTTCTCTTTCAGCTTTCCTCATCACAAAATATGACAGAAATTTAATTATTGCAGCTTTCTGTAAGGGGTCACGAAGGTCTTGCATGAATTGGTCTCTATTAAGCTCGTCATTCTCATCAATAATTCCAATATTTAAATAGTCTATTGTATGAGCGTCATTGTGCCCCCTTTCCTCATGAACCAATTGTCTTGGTGGGGGAAGGAATTCGTCCTTATCAATTACGAGTGAAACCCCAATGGCACCCCTTTTAAAACCATGATCAAGTATTACTCTATTGTAGAAGTAATTACCATATGATCTATATGTTTGACAGTCTGTTGGGGGGCCTTCATGTACAAAACGTAGAGCATCGATGATTACTTCTGTTTGGTTTGGCTCATTCCAAAATGGGCAGCCTGTTGTAAAGATATCTGCATAGTTTAGTTGGGTTAAGGCTTCCTTGAACTTTGCCTTTGTTCTTTTTCTCATCATCCCAGTTGTATTTGATAAGGCTAGAGGAAAAGGAACACTTTGACCTAAGCATATTCCTTTTTCCCTCATTGTGGCATATGTGCACCGCATGATTGTCCGGAACTGTTTAAGTGTTGATACCTGTGATTGTTTGTGTTGTCTTTTGGGTGTGAATGTATTCAGTCTGTTCCGTTTCCTTTTTTGTTTTTCCTCAGAATGTAAAATATATTGTCTTACATACTTCAGAAATCTCTCCGTTCCGTGTTGTTTTATTTGCAGGATATCACTAACAGTATTACCTGGTAACTGTGGTGCTCTACGCCTGAAGGGATTGTACAGAGTTCGTACTGTCTCACCCGAAAGAAGATTGACTCTAGCAATTTCATTTTTCATTCTGTTTACTCTTTCAGGATTGCTGGATTTCTTTGTGTATTTGGAAACTTTTCCTGAGTGTTTGAAGATATGGCCCTCAAACAGCCGTAGGACTTTTTCAAGGTAAGCCATAAAATCTGCTAATGTAACAGTTTGAAAATGGGAAGGACGTTTTGTAATCTGCTTCAACCTCCGATTAATTACACATTCATGCCCTTCATCAAGAGCGATATTATGAAATGGTTTAGCGGAGATACTTATTGTCCATTCCCCATTTTCAAACCGTTCTAATACAGCAGGTGGTAAAGTGTGTATGTCAAACAATGCATTGGCAACCAGTTCTTCATACCTGTCCCTCGCATAGGCAGAAAACAGCTGGGCCAAAATCTTCATAGTTGCTGTCCGAAGAAACCAGTTGCCAGTGCGTATTGAGATATACAGACCCATGTATGCATTGAGAAAGTACAAAGAGCTGTACCAAAACCTGGACAATTGGTCAAGGTTTCTCTCTGTACCATTACGTTCGACCCAATCCCAAAAGGGCATTGTATTTGTATGTTTTTGCCACTGAAGCTCAGCCTCTGAAAGTAGGGCTTCATGTAAAGAACTTAACAAATTATGAATATCTTGCCACTGATATACACTGTCTGGGTTTTGATGTCCACATACTTTTGTCAGTTCTTTAAGCCCACCATCCCAGAACAGATTTTTTAATACCTCACTGGCTGTTTTTAGCATATGCCAGTCACCTGGAACTGGTAAGCACCAGCTGTATAATTCAGGATCTCTCTTTTGCAGGTTTTTGATGATGGCATATGTTTGTTGATCCCCACCCAATACAATCTGAGCTGGACCACCAGGATTGCCAACATTTAAGTCTGCCTTGAGTTCAAACAGGTATGATTTTATGTCTTTAATGTTAGCATCTGCCTCCCTTACTGTTGCATACACTATGTTGTCCCCAACTGATGGACACCAGTGAGGCAGACTTGGAAATAGATCATCAGTCAGTGTGTTTGAACTACCATTTAATTTTCGACTTTGTATTGTCTTAAGTAATTCTTTTAAATACTCATTGTATGCACCTGACTCCTTTGTATTTTCTTGCAGTGAAAACAGACATTCTGCAGTTGAGGATATACAAGTATGACTGGTGCCACACACATCACTGGTTTGATGAAAACCACATTCAGCAGGTACCTGTGCTGGTTCAACTTCAGGATTGGAATGTTCAGTATAACTTTCCAGGTTTTGTACCAGTACATCATCATCAGTACATGTACTCACACTAAAGTTACTCGCAACAGAGGAACACATAGTAGATGTACATACCGGTATAGTAGTTGTATTTACAGCAGATGTACACAAAACAAGGGTACAAACAGAAGAGGTGCTACACACAGAGGTACTCATAGCAGGGGTACACACAGTATGAGAGGTACTCATGGCAGAGGTACTCATAGCAGAGGTAAAGACAGGAGATGTATTCATAGATGTACCCACAGAAGAGGTACTCACAGCAGAAGTGCACACATAAGAGGTACTCATAGCAGGAGTCCACACAGAGCAACTTGCAGAGGTACTCACAGCAGAGGTATTCATAGCAGAGGTACTTGCAGCAAAAGTACTCACAGCAGAAGGACTCATAGCAGGAGTACACACAGAGGTACTCATAGAAGGGGTACTCACAGCAGGGAAGCACAGAGCAGAGGTACTCATAGAGGTATTCATAGCACGGGTACTTGCAGCAGAAGTACTCACAGCAGAAGGACTCATAGCAGGGGCACAGCAGGACTCATAGCAGGGAAGACACACAGCAGAGGAACTCATAGAGGTATTCATAGCACGGGTACTTGCAGCAGAAGTACTCAGAGCAGAAGGACTCATAGCAGGGGTACTCACAGCAGGACTCATAGCAGGGAAGCACACAGCAGAGGTACTCATAGAGGTATTCATAGCACGGGTACTTGCAGCAGAAGTACTCACAGCAGAAGGACTCATAGCAGGGGTACACACAGAGGTACTCATAGAAGGGGTACTCACAGCAGAATGACTCATAGCAGGGGTACTCACAGCAGGACTCATAGCAGGGAAGCACACAGCAGAGGTACTCATAGAGGTATTCATAGCACAGGTACTTGCAGCAGAAGTACTCACAGCAGAAGGACTCATAGCAGGGGTACTCACAGCAGGGGTACTCACAGTTGGAGTACTTATAGCAAATCCACATGTACTGTCAGTAGCAGTTCTCATGGCAGAGGTACATACTGCAGTTCTATGACTTACCTGAGAAGTTAACAGATTAAGCATTCTTGCAAGTGGAGCCCCACTACTTTTCAAAGTTTTGGCAAATTTCATTCTAAAATTTAAATTGTCAAAAGTGACTCGCCAAAATTTTGATGGTACTAACGGTAGAGTGGACTTTTCAGATCCTCAGATCCTCAGATTCAGATCCTCAGATCTCAGACCTCAGATCCTATAACTTCAGATGCAGATTCATAATTAAAATATCACAATTTTCAAAGTTTAATGAATATACTGATAAATAAAATATAATTTACATTTGAAAAGGCTTTAGAAATTATTTTATTTCTATTTGAATCTTGAACTTAAAAACTTCGATCTCAGAATCAGAACGTCATCCGTCGAAGACAGGGTGCGCAATGATTCCACTTAGTATGTCATCACGTGAACGTTCCCTCATAGAGATAAACACACCCCGCGCGCGATCGAACGATCAAGACCGCGACGATCATGTAAATGCTGGCTATCGACAGTCCGTATTTTACCATCGTTCAAATATTGATGGCGAGGGAATATCACTAATCCATGTTGGAGGCCAGTGACCCCGGGATAAATCAGAATTCAGGGGTAGGAAGAAGCAAGTTAGCTAATCTGTAATTGTAGACCCGTGTTCGTTGAAACTTGTTGAGCGAAAACGTTTACGTAGACTTTTTTTTTCATAACTGCTTTGTACATGTCATATTCAAATTATTAAATTTAATATTGCAATCATACTATTAATACGGGTATTGTAAAAGGCTTGTAAATTCGAATCTGCATCTGAAGTTATAGGATCTGAAATCTGAGATCTGAGGATCTGAATCTGAGGATCTGAAAAGTCAACTCTACATGGTACTAACTCATGTATGACCTTCCTTGTCTTGGACCAAAATGAACCATGGTTTCTTATGTGATCAACACTGCAAATAAGGCCAAACATGTTGAATACTTGGAATCCCCTATCTTGCAAGCCATTTGCATAGGCAGACAATCCCGAAAGTGTCTGGAGATAAACTGATCTTCTGTCTGAGATGTTACAAAGTAACGCAATAAGCATTTGCACTTTGAGTTTGAGGGAGTGATTATAAACTCTATTACCTTGCTTTGTATTTTGAGAGGATTCTGTATTTGGTTGCTCCTTTGAATTATCAGAACTGTTGATGTTACATAGTTTCTCCAGAAAACTCACTAATTTTGGGTCAACATATGGTTCAAGTAGAAATGCATTATTTGTTTTGTCCGATGCATTTGGCAAATCTGAAAATATTGTACGGAAATCAAAATTTCCAGTGGATGGGAATTTTTTCACTTGTTCTCTGATCAGTTGCTGTATTTCTTGAATATTTACACAGTTCTTCTGATATTCAGCTATCATGGATTGAAGGTCGGCCTTTTCCTCCAACAGCTCATATATATGTTTAGCAACAACATTAGGCATTGTCTTTTGATCAAAGATCATCTTTCCAAACTTTGAACTTTTCATATAGGTGTTCAAGTTGTAGGTGGTTGTCATCTTATCAAAGTACTTATAGAAGACAACTTTATGTTTTTTTTCCAACGCATCTAAACCAGTACTCTGCTTGAGACGTTTTTCATAGAAACTCATGAATTCACTTTGGAATGTGTATTTATTTTCATCGATTGAAAGAAGTGCTTTCTCTGCCGCCTCTGCACAACATTTTGTATAAATGTTAGAACTATGAACATCAGCATTTATGTCATACCCAGTGTTGTGCACCATCTTGCTTGCCTTAACACAATGCTGACAGTCTATGCAAATTATGCTTGTCATACAACACAATCTTTCAGTATCATCAAAAAATGATGTAATATCATGTACTTTGTCTCCTGCATAAGACCAATTTCCTGAGCAAGAGTTATGGCACATCACACATTTTGCTACTTTGTCAAAGTTGAGAAAGTCTTTCCAACAGACATTACAAAGATTTCCTGTTATGTGTTTGTCAAAATAAAGAGAACATGGTACACTATTCTCCTGACACCAACTGTCTGGTGCATATTTGTTATGGTTGTTTCCACACACACAGCAAACTCTGTCAATTTTCTCAACATTTTTCTCTAGTAATTCCTGCTTCCTTTTCCAATAAGGTTTTCCATCTCTAAAACACCCTAGGTAACAATTTCTACACAATTGACAACCAGAAGAAACTAAAAATTCTTGAGCTTCATATTTTAATTTGTCTTTGAAATAAGTCATCCTTGCATTGGGAATTTGTCGAAATGGGCCCTGATGAAATTCTACCTCATTGGTAGGCTTCCCTAAAGTTTCAAAAACAAAACAAGGCCCTGAAAAGAATGACATTCGCAATTTTTTTGGAGGGGACTCGTCCCCACTTCCATCACCCTGTTTTCTGTTAAAATTTCTTTGCTCGCTCATATTCGACTCCTTTGAGCGACCTCCTTGATGTGTCTCTCTGTCTGCGACACTAGGAAAATCTGACAATTTTTTTTGAGTGTTTTTTTCTATCTGGTATGGTTTTGCTGCCAAGCAAACAAAATTGTGAACAAGATTTGACAATATGGTTCCTCAAAGGGCTATCATATGCGTACAATTTTTTTGTATACTAATGAAAATGTTCGTTCTTGTAAATAGAACTATCAAAACTGTATTTCTAGAGTAGGAATACAGATAGTGGCTTTGCAGGAACAAGCCCAGATTGAAAGGTCTAAGCTAAGTGTAGCAATATCATCAGAGGCATGCACTTCTGATACAATAGGCAACACGTTGCTTGCAATCGCAGACTCAAGTGACATCAGTTGTGACAGAAATTTTACTTATCTGGAAATGCTTTCAACAAAGCACGAGTTACCAAAAGATAACCTCTGAATGCAGCCGTAATTCATAACCTGTACATTGACACTGAAAAATGTGCTCAGAACGCTGCGGAGTTGTTCGATGCACGCACTACTGACCAGCAGGTCATGCCATGAATGAGCGAGTGCAACAATACACTGACAGCTCACTATTTATGATTATGCATGACTAATTATGCATGGCCTCTAAACCAATAGACGCAGCTCTAAGGTGTCACGTGACATTATTTACGAGCATTGATCCCTGCCATATGCGATTTTCCCGCCATGTCACAGAAGGTGACATATCGGGAATATATCCGCCTATTTTACCTTATTAAGGCATTGCTGATGAGTCAAACTTTGAAGGGGGTGACAATTGGCTAGGCTTTACTCAATGACGGGGTAGAGGATCGGCTAACTCCTTGCTCGACGCCCTTACGACTGAAATTTGGCATGTGTCAATCAATGGTTTTCGCTGAAAGTTACTCGAAATCGTGTCAATCAGAGCAATAACCGACGAGGGGGCAAGCCCCTGATGAGTATTCTAAAGCTGTACGTTGCCAGGAGTAAACCATTGCCGATTGTAGAGGTTAGCATTCTCGTGGTGGCACTTACGTTTGAACAAAATCGGCATGGAAATTTTAGTGTTTTTCATTGTTTCGCTCAAAAGTTTACGATGCTGAGAACACATTTTAATGAACAACCATCACAATAAATCATTTTTTAACATTTAATGATACTTAAAGGCCTTATTTTTTGTACTAAATTGTCTACATGAGGTTTAGATCAAAAATTACAAAGTTTCAAATAGAGGCCCTGTCAACCCCATGGAAAATGTGCCCTCCGTTTCTTCGTGCGGTGAGGTCACCAGCCGAGCGCCCGGGACTTCAGCACCCGTTAACCTGATCGTCAAAACCTTGCCGAACGTGAAACTTGCAGCCTCTTTCAATCAGCGTCGTTCTGAGGAGCAGGATTATGACATAAAATTGACAAAATTTTCGTATTTTGCCCTATATTCACACATGTGAATTCGCGCCATTTCTACTTACGATCGTGTACCTTGTGACCCAGCTGATTTTATTTTACGTTTATATAGACACTGAGGTACGTTTAATCTCTATAGTTTGGCAATTCTGTCTTTAGACCAAAAATTACAAGTTTTGAAAGTTGAGTTTGTTCCAAATCAAGTAATTTTAGCTACCCGATTGACGAGTGATATAATTATATTTCAAAATATATATATGGTCAACAAATTATTAGACAATATTCTTCAGAAATATAGTCGACACTCACCATCTGAAAAATAGTGAAAATATAACTTAGTTTATGAGAAAACCACGTCTTTATTTTGGCAAGATTGGTGTCCTTTGTTTATTTTTAATGACGCCACTGAAAGACGCCATTTTTGCCTATATTACCCGTCATGCAATGGTACCGGAAAAGCCCGGTCGTCGTGCAGACTGAATGTAACTGGTTTTTTTACAATTTCAGCTAAGGGTTAAAGAGCTGAAGGTTTTCTCAACAAAAGCGTCTGCTCTCAAAATAAAACGTTAATACAAGCCTTTAACTTGAAAGGAATGAAATAAACTTCATTTCTTGCTTTGAAAACAGACATTTGAGGTTCATGTGAGATCTCAAAGTCAACATCTTATTCGGGCCCTGTGTATTTCATTTCTTTCAAGTTTAAAGTTTAGCTCTCAACTCTTAGCTAAAATTGTAAACATAGGGCCAATGTCCTTGAAGCTACTATAGACATGGATACAAAATTAAGTATTAACAAAGATTTTGACCAAAAATGGCAAAAATTGACCCAAAAATACAAAAATTGAAGATTTCCTCAAATTTAAATATATCACAGTAGGACAACCCCTAGGAACCTGTATACCAAATATAGTTAGTAAAAATAGTAGTTTTTGAGAAACATTTTTTTTTACCAAAAATGGCAAAAATTGCGCCAACAATACAAAATTGCAGATTTCATCATAATTTTAATGTATCATATTTACAGTGTTCTCCATGGCGCCTTTTAAGTGGGTGGTGCGCCCACTTTAATTTCACAGCCGCCCAGATAAAATCTACACAGCCAAGTTTAATTTTCAGCCGCCCATGCTTTTGAAACCCACCGTCGGCCTTTGTTCTGGGGTGGCTGGTTTGGTTTACGGCAATGTTTTTATGCCGTGCTTTTGTTTGTTTCTGTATTTAATTTCAATAAAGTGTTAATTTTAATCAATAAGCCACATTTTGCTGTTGTTGAATATGTGAATTTGTCATCCTCGTCAAGATATGTCACGACGATCATAGCGGAAGAAAGTCCGCGAGAGAAGCTCGACCGACTTGTCAACCCATTCACACAATAAACTGTGTGGTCGCATATAAGTGTTGTCTCGATTGATTTTGCCAAATTTCCCCCCAAGAAAGTACTTACATTCTTTTAACACTCTCAAATTACAGGGTTCTCCTCAGCCCAAAACAGCGTTGCGGCCTGCAATGCTATCGTTCAAGCCCTCAACGCTTTTGATCTCACCGCAACGCTATCATTGTTACCCGCGACGCTATGAGGTTCAGCCACAAAATGTTCACAATGGCACTGACTGGTCAACTTCGGTATGATCACACGAAAGGAAGACAGCTATTTTATTTTTTTATTTTTTTTTATTTTTATTTCAGTCCATCATCCAACGGGCGCTAGCCCATTTACAGGATGAGGTGGAGCACAGAGGAGTAAAGTGCCTTGCTCAAGGGCACAACACCGAGCTAGAGTCTCGAATTCCCCGTCCTCCGACAGTGAATCCGCTACTCTGGATCTACCGGGACTTGAACCGGGTCTCGAACTCACCATCCTCCGATAGTGAGCATGTTACCGTAACCACTGATCCACGGTCTTACTCTTAGCTTCTTTGTTTTACAATGTCACTTGTTATTTCTCCTTTCAATTTGTATGAATAGTGTTAACAACAGAACAATTTCACACGTCCCACCCTTGACTCAACCGACCCATCCAAACAAAGTTATAAACTACTGTATTTTTCCGGCTGTGTTTACGATGTCATGTACAGACGACGCTCCAATCCCATTTGTTTTGTATTTTCCTTTATTTATTAGTTAACTAATGTAAAATAAAATTATTCTTGTTTTAGAACTGGATACTGAGTGATGATCTTCCTTTGCATTACAGTACGTGCTGCGTGAAAGTGGGGTAAGCCAAATTCACATGCTGCGTGCCATGCGCAGCGAGCCAGAAGTAGATTATTTTCAGTCCAATTTAATTCATTGATTCATTTTCATGAATAAATCAACATTCGGGCTTCAACGTCGCCTTCTAAATGCATGAACTGGGGACTAGCGAATGACCAGCGAATTCTGTGCATATGCAGAAAGGGACTCGAGAGAAATTATAGGGAGGGAGGGCCAGTATTTTTCAAAATCACACTGCACATAAATTTGTAACATTAAAAATTGATCAATCAAAATTCTGTACATCGATTCTGTAGACCATATGTTAAGGTTGCTATATTGCAAATATCTAGGTCCTATGGTGTCTATCCAACTGTGACTGGTATGGGCGTAAGCCTATTGACAGGTATCAATCAAAACGTTGCAAACAGGTTTTATTTGTAAACAAGTCCAGCATCCTGCCAACTTGTATCAATCAAAATGTTACCAAAACGCTGTCTTTCGCACAAGTGCAAGTAAACCACAGTCCCACCACAACACATAGGCTGCGGGCAGGCCTACCATGAACGCGATAGGCATATACCGGTACTCGTGTCAGGCCAGGTCAACATTGATTTTTGGAACACGATACAGTCTTGGACAGTCTTGGTGTCCTAATCACAGGCAAAAGACGACTCTCACTTTATACCTCCATGCGTAAACATGCAAATGCATTTCCAGTTAACCACAACGCTGTGACGCTAACCAGAGACTTTCCTTTCTTGTTCAACAAATTTCAGGCTGGAACCAGTGGTCCCTCCACAAACCTACATGTGACTGAAGGGCCCTCTATCGCATAAACGGTGATAAAAGCCTGCAGGATCAGGACTCTGCCTCAGCCGATTTTCAGTGCAGTGGCGTTCCAACGCATAGGGCGATACTATTCATTAAGGGGCAGAAATCAGCACGTGTTGCAGTAAAAAGCCGCTAAAATTAGAAATGTCATATGGACATTCCCATAGAACAAAATGAATTTTCCCCACTCCAGACATACCACATATCAGATCTTGGGGGAATACTGTTGTTGCAATTCAAACTGGGTTAGTAAACAAAGATAGAGTGTGTATCGTTAACTTCAGTTATTACGGTAAATACTGGGGAATGTTGATAACAACACCAAGCGGTCTTCCTACATGAATGCTGCTCTTCCCTTTCAGTCCATTGCACGTTATGGAATACGATTTTCAGTATCTCTGGTTTGTGAGGCTGGAAATATTTCTACTCTATTTTTGTCTCGAGTAGACTATTTTGTGTTCTAAATTTTGGCATGGCTGGTAAGATTAGTGCTTGTGACAGAAAATCTATGGCTTCAAAAAAAGTCATGCTGATGGTTTGCAGTATTCCACAGAATATGCAGCGTTTTGTGACGCAACTCGCAACATTGCACCAAAGGCGGGAACATAGAGAAAAACTAAAATTATCAGCCAATAGTATTTCACTTTGTCTTTTCGTCATCGACTTTGAGTGTGAATTGCTTCCGACCTAGCGATCACGTGAACAGATAGCTTATCCCGTATGTCTCCGTCTGTAGCCAACTTTTCTACCTACACGCTGTGTTATTACCGTAACATTTGTTGTTCCGCATTACTTCAATTTACTTTCTGGTAATGAAAACAATTACTGACACCCTTTCCCAAATATCACTGTGATTCACCATCAGTTTGTCACAAAGATCGCGAAGGTTTTGCGACAAAATGCACAATTGTACCAGTCTTTACATGCCAATAAGTTTGAATACAATGAGAAAACAGCCGTAGGCAAACTTCTCCGCTCTGCCACAACTCAGGTCCGAGACAAAGTCGGCCTCTCTGTATGTAGAGGTGTCGAAATTGGTCAAATTCTAAAGACTTTATTCCATCTAATTAATTTCAATCCCCGACATATGTAAGTTTGGCGAAAGATAGGTAGTGTTGAGATGGGTATTGTGGTGTTGCCTGAATATACTCTGGGCATGTATTAACTAACGCAATTCCTAGATTCCGTAAACTCTTTTCAATTCCTAGATTCCGTAAACTCTTTTTAATTAGGCCCTCCCTCACTCCCTACAATTTCTCACGAGTCCCTGGCACGCGGCGCGTACTGGGCCCTCGGCTTACCCATGAAAGTGTGGGAGAATGTGACGATTTGTTTCAATGGTTTCCATTTTGAATATATTATGCTCAAGGCATTGAATATTAGCGGCACTTTGAATGAGCGAACTCTCTTTGGTCGCTAAATTCGCTAAAAAGGCATACTCGCTAAATTAACATGTTTTACAGTATGTCACTGAAACTTGTTCTGTTCCTTTGTAACACTGTACGGTCCCTCAGGGACCGTGTTTGTAAAAACAGTGTCGGTCGGTTAATGTCGACGACCTACTCCAATCGTGCAGCACGCGTTCAGAAAGTTACGGTGAGATGTAAAAACGTTCCGATTCATTTATTTTTACAGTTTGGCCGATTTGTGAACGATTATGTCGCGCTCCGGACATTTGAACAAGTAGGGAATCACTGCAGCTGCGGCCCGGGCCGGGGCTGAATGGCCAACATGGCATTGGCAAACAAAGTTCGCTGGGCTACAATTATTGCAGCTGAGGAATCACGCAAAAAGTCTATCAAAAAGAACACTGAAGCTGCAAAGACTTTGACTAGCATTGTTGCAATTTGAATTCTCCAAAATTTTGGATAAATAGCCCACAGTTATTGGTTGCTGCGAATCCGTAGCCTCTGCCACTCGGGTAGGTTGGTCCACTCCCAGCAGAACGCGTCAAGGAGTGGCAGGCTCGTTTTCGCAGCAAAGTTATTGGTTAACATAAACTTGAAAGCGATCACTTGAAAATTGTACTTACCTTGCTTGTCGGCCGCCATACTGGAATATGAGATCACGCGAAATATCTCGCGACTTCGCCTAGGGGCGAGAAGACTATCTTTTCCCGGTAGCCTGCCCGGTAGCGTTGCCTCACCGTTTAGCAGAAATTTTCCAAAATCTTAAATGATGAATTTTATTCTAAAAAAATTTCCCTCCAGCAAGGAAGGTAGATCGTTTCGATATTTAGTTTTCCACCCTTTTTGGGGGGAAGTAGGCCTACAGTCCAATGATCAACTTAGATGTGGTAGAAACTTCCAATGCCAGTTTAAGCTTATGGAAATCGTTTTTGCAATCGTTCACCTAACAATGAAGCGAAAGTGAATATGAATTTCATTATTTATAATTAAATCGTTGTTTCTGAGGATTGAATAAAACACGGTCCCTTTTGTGGAGGGACCGTGAATAAAAGGACCCGCTCGTGACGGTTTTGATGTTATGGGACTTGATCCCGTCCGTATAGGCCTACATGTAGGCCTACTAGGCCTATAGGAAAAAATTGCGAGACTGGAGCGAGAAAGTGAGGTTTTCTCGCTCTCTTATCATTCTCACAGCTGTAGGTACTGGTGAGAATTCAAAAATTCTCACCGGTGAGCAGTGAGAATTACACTCCTTGGTGAGATAATATATTCTCACCTGTGAGAATGGAAGTTCTCACCAAGCATTGTGAGAATGGTAATTTTTACGCTGAGAATCAACTATACTCACCATTCATTGGTGAGAATCAGCCAGACTTGTTCACTGCAAAATTATTGAGTAGTTGTACATAGTATAGAGCTGATAGAAAAAAAACGCCAAGGCGAACAAAAATAAAAAGTTTGTTTCTCATCCTCGCGCGCGTCAATTCAGACCCCCACGTTAACCTTTTTCCTGCTCATAAGGAAATGAAATTTTAAAAACCCGCAAAAATACGCGATGCATAACACCGTGCTGTACAAAGCAGAACTGTAAATAAAATAACTGACACTAACATCCCGTTGAACTGTACACACATTAAGCTGTCAAAACTGCGCACTGCTGCAAATCACAGAACTGTTGCTATACAAAAATATTACAGCAACACAGCTGTGCATTTATTTCTGCGTGCATTCCTGTGTCGTTTTCATGTTTTTTGCGCGTTCTTATTGGTTCAAAGAATAAAAAAATTGAGGAGAAAAAAAACCCGCGTCACCGCATCATTTTTGCAATATGTGTAGGATGAGAAACGAACTTTTTATTTTTCTTGGCCTTACCAGAGTTCACTCATACATGTATATTGCAGATTCCTACATATTAATCACTAATATGCTTAAGTTTTTCAAATACACCCGATGGAGATTTTCAATAACATGAAAAATCGTCAATTGTACGAATAAATCATTAAATATTCTTTGGTTAATCACTAATACGCAGTTACTTCTCTCGGTGACGTATCCAATATGTGTGCGAAATTTGCGATGTTGGCTGTCGGTGATTACGGTACAATGTAGGCCCTATTGCAATTGATCTGCTAGAGGCAAAAAACAGTCCCGAAGGAAAAAAGGTCTTCCGTTTTGTAGCTGGTCCGATTACTAAAATGTTTTGTGATAATCACATTCATGTGCTAAGCAAAGTATTCCCACGACTTGCCTGTATAACCTTTGTTGCAGCACGAACGACTAACTTGATCTAAATGCTGCAACAGTACTGGAATGGTTTGGAAAGTTATTTCTAATCTTTCTATTACAACCATACTTTCTGTCTGAATTGTGGCAGATATATACACATAATAGTTTTCTTTCTCTGTAGGGTTCTCTGTGTAAACCAGCAGCCGCTCATTCCCCTGCCTTTGTTTCATCAGTACTTATAGTATCTCTTTGAATTTTACCCAACTAGAACTTAACTGTCTAGCCACTATAGCAAGTCTTTTTTTTAGACTAGAAACAACTTCCCAAACCAATTCCAGTAGTTTGACAACATTTAGATCAACTTAATCGTTCGTACTACTATGAAAACAGTCGAAACACGATTGATTTGCTGCAGAAATTTGTGACAATTTACGCTAAAAGGAAAAAATAAATAGAAGAAAAGAAAATTGAGTACGAGACAATGTGATAACAAATCGATCCATCTATCTATTGACCAATTTATCGAATCGATCGATCGATCTATCGATTAATTTATCTTTCTATCGAATTGATAAATCCTTTGTTCTATCGATCGATCTGCTCATCAATTTATCTATCGATCGATTGATCGATCGACCGACCGACCATCTATCAAACATCGATAGATAGATCTATCGATTAAGTGATCGATTTATCTATCGACACATTGCTCGACCTATTTCTCTTTCTATCTATCTACCTAATATTTATCTATCTATAAATAGATCGATCTATCGCGTCCAATGAATCGCTTAATCAGATATTATCAGTTAATTGATATGTTATAGGTTGTTTTGATGCGGTATTGGTCGACTTTACTACGTTATACCACTCATGGTCATGTAACACATTGTTCTCACCGTACGTTTATTATCGCAACACCAATTGTTTTTATTCAAATAAGTAACCTTACGGTTCATTGATATGGAAATTAGTAAACCTTACAGTTTAATGAATAGACTTCATTATCATATGAATACAGACGTAAGGTTTACTACTTTCCATATCAATGTACGCGTAAAGGTTTACTTATCTACATATAAACGAAAATCAAACATCTGGCAGATTGTACACATGGCAACTTTTAATGAACTAGCGAAATTACATTTCAATGACAACTTATCACCGTGCTGATTTTGAATGGAAATATGGCCTGATGAACTTGTGTACGAGGTTATTAAACGTAGTGGTATCTGACAAGCAGCACGGAGAATGGTACTCTTCAACTTTTACATCAACTTTTGTCACAGGTTGTGGGGATTGTAAAGCGTTAGACACGGTTTTCTGCAGGAAATTGCTGATACGCAGTGTACGTGCGAAATTCTTCATCAGGACGATGACCAGTGCATTCTTTAAATAGTTGTTCATCAAAGCTCTTATTCATACAAAGAAGTTGCAGCAGCAACCTGCATTTAATGAAAATAATCAATAATTGAAAAATATTGCCGTCGAAAAGGAATGACATTTGAGCCGAAAGTAATGGAATCCCACACTTGAAACTCCATTCAAAGGACAACACTCAGCGGGCGGGATAGACCCATTGCATCGAACGTTTCAAATATTATCATGTCACAGTAAACTGGCCTTTCAAAAACACGATGGAAGAAACAATAACGATAACAGTCACGCCGGGAAAATGTAAGAAAATAATTGAAACTAACCTGCCCGAATGGCCGGTATGATATCCAGATATTCCACACATCCACAAATGAATATTTCGCTGCTTTTAACTGGAGTTGTTTTAAGTTTCTCGCTTCGGGTACGTCCCCATGCATCCGACACTGACACGCCTGATCCGGTAGACTTGCGTGTATTTTGAAGTACGCGAGATCCTTGTATTTCAGTCAATTGTGCACTGTTCACGGAAGCAGAAAATCTTTCACTTTTATGTTTGCCGTTTGGTAAAATCCTCTCTGTCATCAAGTGGTATAGCGTCATCAAACTGCCAGCAAAACCGTTCCACTTCGCTTGATTACATTGTGTCGGAGATATACAAGTATGCGTCCACACTGGTGGCGTGGCCGATGCACAGTGACATGCACATGCATCATACCACGTGGCAAATTGATGTGCACCTGGATCAGTGCAGTCAGTTTATTAGCCAATGAGAAAGCTGTATTAAACTATCGATTGTGTCAGAATTTCAATCCCTAATGACACCAGGTGTTTTAAGGCGCAATGCAAATTGATCATTCTGATAGAACCGCACAACTAGGTCATGATATTTTTCAAATTTCCTCTTTTTTCGTGGTATAAGTAGGTACAGGTTCTCGTGTGTTTACAATTCTAAACCTCACGGCTTTAGCTGGCAAGTTGTAAACCGCACTCGGCCTTCGGCCTCGTGCGGTTTACAACATGCCAGCTAAAGCCGTGAGGTTTAGAATTGTAAACCCACTCGAACCCGTACAATTACCTATACTTATCAGTTGATATAATCCGTTATTGGTTCATTGATACGTTATCGGTAAATTTGTTGTTACAACCGATAACGTAGTAACTAACCGATAACGTAGTAAACCGGATAACGTAGTAAAAATTTACCGATAACGTAGTAAATCAACCGATAACGTAGTAACGAACCGATAACGTAGTATTTTTTTCTAACCGATAACGTAGTAAAAATTTACCGATAACGTAGTAATTTTTCCTAACCGATAACGTATCAACAAATTTACCGATAACGTATCAAAGAACCAATAACTTGTCAAATCAACTGATAACGTATTGATCAAGTGATTCATTTGGATTGATTCATGGGGATATCTTCGATCGATCGATAGATCAATCAATCAATCAATCCATCGATCGATCGATCGACAGATTGACTGATTGATCGATCGATCGATCGATCGATGCATTGATCTATCTTTCTTGGTTTCTCTCTTTGCCTGCCCGTCTGTCTGTTTGTCTGTCTGTCTGATAGTCCGTTTGCCTGTCTCTATCTCCGTCTAAATGTGTCTCTATTTCCCTTCGTTTGTCTATCAGTCTGTGTTTGTCTGTCTGTCCCTCTGTCTGTCTCTCTGTCTCTCTATATGTATGCCCTTGTCTATCTCTGCCTTTAAAGTAAAATAAAAAAATATTGACGAGAAATAATTATCTATCTCCGTCTAAATGTGTCTCTATTTCCCTTCGTTTGTCTATCAGTCTGTGTTTGTCTGTCTGTCCCTCTGTCTGTCTCTCTGTCTCTCTATATGTATGCCCTTGTCTATCTCTGCCTTTAAAGTAAAATAAAAAAATATTGACGAGAAATAATTAAAATGTACCGTTTTTATTCAATAGCAACACAAACTGGACAGGTTTTAAGACAAACTTGAAAATTAAAAGTCCAAACTAATTATCTAATGTCAAACAGATTTCTACTCCTTGATGTTTCGTAATAACTGCGACTGTAAGTGATCGATCGAAACCAAAGGTGGCTTGATGTGTCAAAAGCATCGATTAAGAACTAAAGATCAGAGAACTTTTAAGAGAACAACGTCGATTTTAACTAATATGGTTATATTATATGATATGGAATATAAAACATACTTGCCATTTATTTGATAATTGGTTCTAAACGATCCGATAGCATGGATTTAAACTCGAAAGCTAGTAAAGTAATTAAAACAAATGCCAGGGCCAGTAAACTCGCTATGACCTAACATTGAAATACCTGTCTACAACAACACGATATAAACAAGGTAAATGTCGTCAGAGCGTTGTTATAAATAAAATAATCATCATAACCAATAACAACTCAAATAGACCAGATATTAAATGTCTATCCAATATATATCGTTGATAATGTATCGGGAATAAGCAGAAGCAGTCAATATCAACCAGGCATTTATCCAACCTGGATGATTTGCGAAAAGTTGTCGAATACGTATTCCAATAGTTTGACAACATTTGGATCAACTTAGATGTTCGTACTTCCATGAAATCAGTCGAAAACATGATTAATTTGCAGTAGAAATTTGAAATTTGTAAAAAACAAAACAAAACAAAAACATATTGATCTATCGATCGATTTATAAATCTATCGATATTTATCAAATCGATCGATCTATCGATCTATCGATCGCTTGATCGTCCTGTTGATTGGTCTATCTTTTATCGAATTGATAGCGCCATCGTTCTATCAACTAATCTACCCATCAGTTTATCTATCGATCGATTGGTCGATCTAGCTATCTATCCATCAATTTACCTATTGATCGATCTATCGAGATATAAACATAGGTCTATCAACCGATCCATAAATCGGTAAATCGATCGATTCATTCAATAATTCAGTCATTCGATCATTCAAGCATTCAATCGATCACTTGGTCATTCAATCGATAGATTGATCGATTGATTCAATAATTCAATCATTCGATTATTCGAGCATTCAATCGATCACTTGGTCATTCATTCAATCAATAGATTGCTGATTGATTGATTGATTGATTGATAAAATGCATCGATCGATTGATGAATCAGTCCATCTATCAATCGAGCAATAGATTGCTCGATAGATCTATGCCCATGAATCTATCCCCATAACTTGATCCAGTACATTGCCGGTTGAGTTGATACGTTATATGTAAATTTGTTGATACGTTATCGGTTAGGAAAAATTACTACGTTATCGGTAAATTTTTACTACGTTATCAGTTAGAAAAAATTACTACGTTATCGGTTCGTTACTACTTTATCGGTTGATTTACTACGTTATCGGTAATTTTTTACTACGTTATCCGGTGTACTACGTTATCGGTCTGTTACTACGTTATCGGTTGTAACACCGCCTCGTGCCCATTATTCTTAAGGTGAAGTACTACGAATTACGTCAAAATTAAGTTGTGGTGTCATTTTCTTGAAACTTTGCACAAATATTCTTGGAAGTTGTGCAAGTGCAAAAATGAAATAAAAAATGGGGGTCACAGCGCTCGTTTCCACGGAAACGGACGTTAAAATGGCGTCGTTAGAAATAAATAAAAATGATATAATTCACTTAAACTAAAGAAAGCAATTATAAAACGCTTAGCAAATGAGTTAATTTTAATAAATACCAAGCCTCAAGATCTATATCTATCGAATTTATATTTTTTCATGATGTTTGTAAAGAAATTTTAACATACGGTGAGTATCGATTACAAAATGACGATATCGAAATTATGTCACTACATTTTTTTCGAACTTTCTTCCTGTCGCTTTGAATGGTGTCATTTTGATCAAACTTGGCGAATAAAATCCTGACATAATACCATTTAGTCTACACTTCTGATAAAAGGGTGTCACCACGCCACTTTTTACAATATCTCCAGGTAAATTGGTAATATGCGCCATGTAAATGGGAGAGATATGTTAATTTTTCGCTCATATTGAATAAAAACCAGCTTCCTAGGGGGTCAAAATATGACAAGGTTATAGGTCACATGTATTTCTAAGAGACTGGGTCAAAAAAATAGGTAAAAGCGCAATTTCAACAATGACAGGTGATGTTAAATTCATGCGCTACAAAATAACCCATTTGCGACAGGCTGGAGTTAAATCTGCGCAGAAACGTTCTAAAGCGTGTGCGCGTCCGAATTCGTCGCCCTTTACCTTTAAGTCCGCACTACCGTACTTTTTGACATGCCTTGACGCATATATATTGCTCAAATTCTTTCGGACGGCTTCTAGATATATTAGAGAGTAAATTGAAAAATTATTTTGTTAAGATTTGTCCAGTTTTCTAGTAAATCGGACAATTTTAAACAAAAGAAAGTCACGTAGTGACGAGTCAACCTCAAAAGCGACATATTGACCAGAAGAAATGTATGTCACCATCAAATACAGAGTAAAGAAACTTTCAAAGTAGAAGCATCAAACTGAATAAATTTCTCAAGTACATCTCAAAATCGTTTACATTGCAGGTAACAGTAAAATAACGGTATCGATTGCAAATATCACGATCATTCGATTTCAAAGTCACTTGTCAAAACTGAATGTGCAATTTTCTGTCCCCTTTGGTAAAAGTTAAATTTACAGGCAAACACGCAGTACCACACTCATTGTGGTCTAGACATATGTGTACTTGCAGTTTCAGTTGCAGGAGCGCCTTTCGCTGACGTGACGTGGCAGTGCAGCTGAAGCTTGGTTGTCCGATTGTGGCGGTTGGCACTGGCGTGACAGGAGGATTTTTTGCATCTTTGGCTTTCGTGGTTGAAGTGCCTCGGATACAGTTTTCACTTGGTCTACATTGGTGCGTTTGTATCTTCTAGTCGACATCAGTGAGTGGCCATATCGAAATACGAAGAGCGACCGTGCGACTGTGCGATTGTGTGTGTGATGCTCAAAGATTTTAACCCATCCAAATGAGCCACGCGTGACTCCAAAGTCAATCTGCAAACACCTCATGAGGCTACCCACAATTCCCCTTGATTTGTTCACGCAGACATTTTTTTGCAAAAGGCTCTTTCAATTTTATCAGTTTCTTACAATTTTTAACTTACAATTTAAGTTCAGGATTATTTGTCAAAACCATGTTCCAAATTATTGATTATGTTTAAAATTCAAGAGTAGATTGAATGAGAAGTCGACGTTTGGAGGTGCTAAAAATTGAACACTTTTCAAGATAAAGTCATCAGAATCTAAGATGGTCTCATCATACCACCTGTCAGACATGCAAATTTCCTTTGTTTCGAACATTAAAAAAATCAATACCCTTTCTTTTGCCAACACAGATGCAACTTATTCCCTTAGTTTCCTTGAAAATAATGTGTATGGCTGTCAAAAATCTGTCGACAAAATTACAAAATTGCTATCTCCTCCGCGGAAAAGGGGTTGATCTTCTCATTATTCACAGTGATAATCAGAAAATTATGATTATCAGAACTATGTTGCCAGAATTTTGAAATATGGACCGAGTTGTTCTGTGTACAGAAGAAATTTGCTTCAGTTCAGTGAGTGATCTCCGTGTGTACAGACCATTGAGAATTGTGGGAAGCCTCACTTACTGTGCACCTGTTCACTTCGTTCGACCATTTAAACATTATTCATAAAATTCAAATCAAACCAGATATTCAACCATGTCATCGCCCTACCGTAGCAGGACATATCAACTTTATTTTATCCAATCATGGATTATTTTTATACTTTCGTTCAACAAGGTGAAAAAACGCTGCAATGTTTTACTGTCGACGCCTCAGCTTACACTGCACTAAAACTACGAATCAGAATTTCGGTTGGCAAACAAGGCTCTAAAACTCGGCAAATTTGTGGTATGACACTGGAAGCGAACTTGTAATCGGTGTTATGGAATTTAACGATACAGTTTGCCAAAAAACTTGTCTGTCCTATGGGCCTCGGAGTTTTATTGGCAAACTGCAAATTGCCTCCTACGCGTCCGCTTAGGGGCCGCGGATAATTTAAACATACGCACTGAGAGCGCAACTATAAGTGCGTTTGGCCTCAACAACCCCCTTCCCCTAAACGAAAGTTTAGGAGTGCGAAAATCACGCATATGCTAACAACCCTCTCCATCCATACCCCTCTAATATCATTCTTTTTCAGCGCCAACTAAAATTCTCAATGATGACGCAAATGAAACGGTGCATCCAAAATGATAAATTGTTACGTTATTTTAGTCGTACTCATAACCACATGTCAGTTCGTTGCCACTCTAATTTTAGAGGATTTTTTCGAACGATTGCGCATGCGCATATATTATAAGCATATTAGGGAACGAGCACAATTAACGGCAGGGGGGCTGGAAGAGAAAATATGTGGTGCATATATTTTTTACAGCCCCCCCCCTTACACCAGCAAAAATTTTAGTGCCCCCCCCCCATCACCGGCAACAAAATTTTTGTGGAAAGATTACATAGGTACAAAGTTGTACACATATATATAATCCTTATAACTTTTAATATATGTTTAGTGAAAACAACATTCTTGCATTCTTGAAATAAATAATAAACAAATAAATATATAAATAATAAACAAACAAAATAATATATGTTCAAGCTTTATTACTTGTAACACCTACAGCTACTTTTCAGTATTGTGTTGTGCTATTTTAATCTCAAAGAATGATGAAATTACCAAATACCTTATAAACAATCTACAAGTTCATTCAGTGCTGTTATAGTTGTTATAGTTGAAGCATTGATTTAGACATGAATTATTTTTAATGATGACAGTGTTCACTGCATAGTTAAATATAGTTTTAAATTAACCCTTTATTCAAAAGTAATCCGAAAAAATGGTCACACAGGGGTCACGTACATATTACCCATGGTATATAGAATGAATGCATTGTCTTTTTAATTTCCAAAGTATGATACAGCAAAGAGTAAGAATTTTAGGACAATTTTGTCACTGAGAAGACTGAACTGAACTGCATAATTATTTTTGAGTCTGTTTGCTGGTATGCATGTTTAGCATTTCATATACCGATGTGTCTATGCTTTACTTCAACTGAGTATCTGTATGAGTATGATGTTTTCTGATGTTGGGGAAAAATGTATAACATGACCATTGTGATTTCAATGCACTTTCCACAACCCAGTGTCTGCCTTTCTATGACAACCCAAGATATTCGATGTTACTCCACTGTAATGACAGTCTGCCATTGGAATAGTCCTTCATGGGCTAACTATAAAAGACCCATTAATGCCATTTTTTTCTCCTTTTTTCAGTATTTTTTTCCTGTGTGTCCACTACGTATTCTAGTTCTTCCTATATCATCATGAAATAACCAGTTTCAACCTAGCCTCTGTATCATTACCAACCATTATTATCGTTGACAAATGAAGTCAATTTTCATTTATTTATTTATTTATTTATTCAGCTTTGACATAAAGTCAGGATGAGTCGCACAGGTGACTAACACCTATACAAAAGCAACCCTCCACAAAAACACACATGAAACAAGTTACACATACAAAATTAAAAACAGAAAAGACAAACGCAGAATAAAACAGTCATAAAAAAATACAAGAAATTTCAAAACAGAACAAAACAAAACAGAGAAATTAACAGAGACGGCAATTTTTACAGTGGCACTTTCCCACCAAGTACAAGTGTTATCGGGATAAAAATTATTGTTTAACAAACCCGTGTAATGTTTTAATAAAATAGACTTGTATGACCTAACACTTGTTGAAGATTTGCCATGAAAGGGCATAACACTACTCGAGTAAAAAGCTCTGTTAAAAAACGAGTAACGAAAACATTCAGTTTTAAAAAAATGGCATCTTCATGGAAGTGTCATCAGGAGATTTAAATGTGACAAACTGGCTTAAATTTAAGTCATACATACCAGTAAAACATTTAGCTAAAAAGACACAGTCATTTAATTCTCTCCTGTAGCTCAATGGGAGCAAATTCAATTTAATCATACGCTCTTTGTAATCCATCTCCTGGGGATATCCAAGAATGTATTTTGTGGCTCTCCTTTGGACACCTTCAAGATGAAGCATTGATTGCTTAGTCGTGAGAGCCCATGACTGGGATGAATAATCAAGAACACTACGGACAAGGGATAAATACAGTTGGAGTTTCATTTTAGTGGAACAGGTGTGGCCACATGTACGTTTAATCAGTCCCAGCATGCGGTTTGCTTTTGTAACAGATATATTGATATGCTTATCCCAAGACATATTTGAAGAAACTTCGACTCCAAGATCACGGATGCTGTCAACTTTTTCTAGGGAAACACCACGCATTGAATAAGTATAGGTAATGGGGTTGCGTTTTCTACTAATGGTAAGGAGCTTGCATTTTTCAGCATTGAAAAGCATGCTCCATTTCTCGCTCCATGATACTAAATTGTTGATATCACTTTGCAGTTTTAGACAATCAGAAATGTCGTTGATTTCATTGATTTGGAGTCGTCTGCAAAAAGTGCAACCATTGTGTTTGAACTAACATGGTCTGGTAAATCGTTAATATATAACAGGAACAACATAGGCCCCAGTATTGATCCCTGGGGTACTCCGGACGTACATTACACCACTGTGAATTTGAGCCCTCTACAACAACTCTTTGTTTTCTGTTTGACAAATATGCAGTGAACCACCGCAGTAAAGTGCCATGAAAGCCGAAAGATTTGATTTTGTGGATAAGAAGGTCATGTGGAACGGAATCGAAGGCCTTTGAAAAGTCGAGATATATTATATCGACTTGCCCTGACCGATCGAGGATTTTCCCTACATGATGAAATATTTGTACAAGTTGTGTAGTCGTGGAACGTCTTTTAGTAAAACCATGTTGCATATGATGGAGAAATGGTTCAATATGTGGATAAATGGAGTTAAAAATACATCTCTCGAAAACTTTGCTACAAATACACAATAAGGAAACAGGCCTGTAGTTAATGACGTTTGATTTGTCAGACTTTTTGTGCACCGGAATAACATTAGCTGACAGCCATTCATCGGGTAGTGCACCTGTTTCTATCGATTTGTTGTATAGTGAACACAATGAAGGTGCTAATTCATGTGAGCACTCTTTGAGAATTCGGGCTGGCAATTCATCAGGCCCACTGGCTTTGTTTGTATCCAGGTGTTTTAAAATATGTTCGACCTCACCGATCGAAATGCTAATACTGCCAAGACCAGCATGTTGGAAAACTGAAGTTACAGGATAAGTCCGGTTCATGGGTTGAGAAGTAAAAATGGACTTGAAGTGATCATTGAAAAGTTCTGCTTTCTCGTTGGTGGCTGGGTGGCAGTCTTGGCATTGAGTTTTACTTGATTCGGTATATTTTTAGATTTCGTTTTACTTTTGAAGAAACCCCAAAATCTCTTGGGGTTTTCTTTAACTGAGTCACTGAGGACTTGTAGGTAATCATTATATTTGTGAGTACACATATTTTTAAGTTTATTTCTTAATTTGCGGAAGTTAGACCAAGCTGATGTTGAGTCAGAGCGGTGTGCCTTTCTCCGTGCTGTTTGAACCTTTTTGCTAAAGTGTTTGATTTCACTGTCGACCCAGGGAGGTCTGTTGACATCCTTAATTACAGTGGTTGGTACAAACTCCTTCACTGCTAAGAATACTAGATCTTTCCAACATTGCCAATTAACATTAATGTCAGAGTCAAGTAGTGCACTATGGAGAGGGACTTTATCTAGTAATGAACGCAGGCCATCAAAATCCGCCTTTTGAAATTAAAGCTATGCGTGGAACTTTGCTTAATCTAGTGATATGTGTTTTAAACACAAATTCAATGACAGCATGATCGCTGTCAAACAGCTCAAAGGTAACCGTTGGTACAGAACAAAGTTCTGGTTCTTTAACAAAAATTAAATCCAATATTTTACCTTTCTTGTGAGTTGGTTGGTTGACAATTTGTGATAAAGAAAAGTTGTCACTTACATCATCTAAAGGATTGTTGATGGGATAGTTAAAGTCACCCAAAGCAATTATGTCTGTATAGTCATGGCTACATTTTTCAAGAGTTTCTTCGAACATGTTGTTAAACACGTCACTATTTGTGTCCGGTGGGCGATAGCATAGCACAATACAAAGTTTCTTCATTTTGCAGGGGTTTATTTCGCAGACAATAATTTCAGCATCCGAAGGTTCGAGATCATTTCTGCGTCTGGAGATAATGTTATTACGAATACCGATGTACACACCGCCACCGCGACGGCCGCATCTATCTCGGCGATACTGTGAGAAGCCATTCGGCAGGATTTCGTTGTCATCGACTGTCTCATCTAGCCAGGTTTCAGTCAGAGCAATTACGTCAGGCATACTCGAGTATACAATCCCCTGTAACTGAGCCAGTTTGTTGCGAGCTTTACTTATGGATTTCACACTTCTTGTATTTAAAAGGGTAAATTTTAACCCGCCTGGACCTGGATAGTCATGCTAGGGCAGAGATGAGTTATTACTCATCGACGAATTCTGGTCGAAAAAGGAGTCAGCAAATTGCGGTAAGGTGCATTTATGACAGAACCAATTCACATCCGATTGTCCAAGTTGGTAGTATTCATCGGTCGCCATGTTTATGCAGAACAGATGAAACCACCTGTTGCAATCGTCACAGCAGATTCCCTTTTGGTTATTTCTGACAGATTTATTGCACTCACCGCAAACACACTTTGGTACCGGTGGTCCTGGATTTTGGGCTACATCCCCGGCCAACAATATACAGATAATAATCTGGTATGAACATAATGAGGTTGATGATGTTGGCATCTTCGAATGTCGTTGTTGGTTGCGTGTCAGCATGGAGTGACCGGGTAGTAAGCGTTCAAGTGCCAGGTCCGGATTTGGAGCTACGCTAGTCCATGTAGTTTTCACAAAAAAGGTATCGGTAACTTTAATCATTCCACGAGGGGAACAATAACCACTAATGGTTGACAAGGCTGGAAAAGCTCCAGAAGGTACAAAACGCAGACAAACGAGGAATAACGAGAGAGCCCACATGAACCCGTGCATGCCAGGTGCCGCCATTATCGCCGCTTATTTCAATAATAATTTGCTCATTTTACACATAACAACTGCAATGTGAGGTTTAAGACTTGGTATTTCGTCATGCTACAAGAAGTTTAACAAGGAACTCCAGTTTCAACAAGGAACAAAAATGCTGAAAAATATTCTCTGTCTGTCATGGTGTAAAACATTTTGGTGGCCCACCCCTTTACCTTCCCTGGAATTTTCATGGCCCACCCCAAGAACACTCATTTTTTTCGTGCCCCCCCCCCATTTTCTCCTCCTCCGCCCCCTGCCGTTAATTTAAGAAAGTGGCGTGATCGTACAAATGTACAACGCGTGATGTTTCAAGGTGACAATCCAGGTGGCAGTAAAACTGCCGATAATGACTGTAAGTTTGCAGAGTCAACATATCATGAAGAGTCAGCATTTCGTTGTATCACGAGACGGTGTGTCAATAGAATACAATGTGTATTACCGTTACAGTAAAGGTAGATTACGTAAAAGAGTAAACCTAAAATTGTGATAAGTGAGAAATTACATTTATTCAGAGGGAGACGATTATGGAAGAGCTTAAAGTTGTAACTCGGGCTGTGTTCCCGTGTTGTAAGCCATCAAACTCAATTCTACCGGTGTGTTCGTCTTCAGTTACACAAGTATTATATACCTCCAATATATGAACAATGTACGACTACTGTTCGCAACATACATCTTGAGGCTATTCCCCAGTAAAACCGAGAATGAAGCTGAACAGAGTTGCGACACTTGGAAAAGGTTGCAGGCCGCCTTGCTCAAATACCATATCATGTTTGCATGAATTTCCACAAGTCTCAAAACTTAGATGGCCGAATAGCCAGTGTTTAGGCTCTCCAGGAAAGCAGCTGAACGCCGCCTCAAGCTGACGTCTCATCGCCATATTCTCCAGTAATAGGCTTACAGTCACCACCTTCACGAGGAAAACAGCGACAGCGAATGCTATAGCATTGTTTGTTTCACATTGATTTCTGCCATTACAGCTGTATAGGAAGAAGAACCAGTGCCTCAATTTTTCAACGACCCCGCGTTTACTAGCGAAGCTTAAGCAGACATGGTCTCCGCTCGCTAATTGTGCCGTATCACTTTCAGCCATACAAATACAGTATGCTGCAAGAAAACCATGTGCCTTCATATGTATGTATAGTACATGCTCTGCATAGAGGAGGCAAAGGTTAACCCTACACAACATTGACTTACTGTAGGCAAAGGTTAGCCCGACACATTGTCACAGCGTACACGTTAATGCAAGCCAGACATTGAACCCCCCAACATACCTGAGCGAGCTACAGTCACGTTAGGGACCGTTCAGTTTTTACGGCCGGGGGGGGGCGGCAAAATCCAGGGGGGGGTCATCATAATTTTGGAATCCGCAAAGGGGGGGGGGGTCATCTCTTTTTCACTGGTAGGAAAGGGGGGGTCACCACATTTTCAAAAACATAATACAAACAATAAAGTTCACTTTATGCCATGGCTATGATCGACCCTCTTTACCGGCGGGCCGCCTTTGGCGGCCCACTACAATAAATATACATTATGTATTACCCATGACCTCTTAACGGGCAGACGCCTTTGGCGGCCCATTCCAATTAGGTTTACTTCATGCAATGGCCATGATCTACCCTCTTTACCGGCGGGCCTCCTGCGGCGGCCATCTACAATAAATTGACTTAATGTAAATACCCCATGGCAATCTTAATGGCCGCACGCCTTCAGCAGCCCTGTCCAGTAAAGTCTACTTTATGCAATAGCCATGATCGACCCTCTTTACCGGCGGGCCACCTTTGGTGGCCCACTAGAATAAAGTTGACTTTATGTAATGGCCCATGACCCTCTTAACCGGAGGGCTGCCTTTGGCGAACCACTCCAATAAGGTTTACTTTATACAATGTCCATGGACATAAGTTGTCTATGGAAATGAAGTTAAAAATTGCCTTACAGTCGTCCTAATTAACAGACGTTTCAATGGATGTGGCTGAGAAGTTTGTGCACTGGCATCTCTGCTACACGAATAAAGTGCGCCACGTAATGTAGTTCAAATCCAAACCATGCGGGTAAATTTGACATATGGGTTTTGGTTATTTTTCAGCGGGGGGGGGGGGGTCATAAAATTTTTCGTCTGACAAAGGGGGGTCATCTTTTTTTCGCGAAAAATGCAGGGGGGTCTATATTTTTTTGAACACCGGCGACAAGATTTTGCCGCCCCCCCCAGGCCGTAAAAACTGAACGCTCCCTTAGTCACAGGATAGCATAGACTCCTCTGAAGCGAACGCGATTCGCTTTTCATCATCATCACAATCTCAATGAACTATAATTTACAGGAAAATTGCAATTTTCATGATTCATTTATTGAATAAAGTTTCTGTACAGGCCTTTACCTTTGAATGGATTCGTGTTCTCATGGTTGGATAGATCACATTTTTGTTGGGGTAACTCACAGTCCCTTTGAGAACAACGTATGCTGTTTCATTCATGGCCAGGTCATATGTTTATACTGTCATCCTCATGGCCAGTCGATATGATATGATATGTGTACTCGCACATTGGAATGTATACAGAGACCACGTTGCTTGCAGTATATATGAATGTTCACGAATAATGAACTATAACCGAGTACGTATATACACCCGGGGTATGCCCGACGAATCGTGTTAAGTGTGAGTAAACCATTTCAAGGAAACGTTTGGAAAAGATGAACATTTGAATAGGAAAGTGATAGCTGCTCGTGACCTGGTGACCACCCTTGTGCGATTTATAAAGCATTCCCTTCTTTAACGAGTTCCCACCTCCCTCACCTCTCCAATTAGGAAAATTCTTAAATGCCGTTCACCTCATCAGAATAGATCCTTATCAAGGTAATGTTCAATTATTGTGACCGGAATGGACCTGAAAATGCAGGGGTGGGAAGATATTTTAAATCAAATACTGTAAAACTGAAACACATTATTCTCATACCGATTCTTATACTGAGTATTGGTCCAGCATAGAATTTATTTTTTCAACGTCTCAAGCATAATTAGTTGTGTTGACTAATTAATAACAAGATGTGTGTATATGAGAGATAAACGTCCTTGTCATGGGGTGTAAAATAAATAAAGAGTTAAGAGACTAGGTTAGGTTATATAGTCAATTATTTTATTTACTCCGATTAGTGGCTTTTCAATATCAACTATTGTATCTTTTTATGCGTGTTTAAAAATCAACTCATAACAAAAGGTAATACGGGAATGTAAAATATCTTCTAGGTCCAGGGGACACAGGCATCATATTTCGCTATTCCTAATGTAGGTTATCTCTTAAAGTGCTATTATCTGTAACTTTTGATGTATTTTCCAGTACTTTGCCTGTGCCTGTTAAAAAAGTTTCTTGTTCCTCTCCCAGACCCACATTCGCATACCTGGGTCTTCAACTTGTCAACAGCGCGCCCCATACGTGCAGTGTTGGATGTTATCTTTGACATACTATACTGAGTATTGGTCCAGCATAGAATTTATTTTTTCAACGTCAACGACAGCATTGAATTGTGAACAAAATGCATCATACTGGCTAATCTACTGCAAGTACTTTACATTTCAATATACATGACTTGACTTGAGAAACAAACTGTATTCCAAAACTAAGTGTACCACTACACTTCGTTTACATACCCGAACAAAGTATTCATTTTAAATGCATATTTAAATGATATCAAATTATGAGACAATCTTATATCAAACAAATCATATCTGTGTAAATTTTGCAAAACAAAAAGCGTATATTTAGGACAATTAGGTCATAGGTTTTATCAATTCCTAATAAGTATGAAATCATTGAATATCAAATTTTGTGTGCAATGTGAGTTTTTTTTGTATTTAAGTTGTTTTATTGGTAACATTTTCTTTAGTAACAGTAACTTAAATTAAAATGAAGTACAGTGCTTAGTTTTCTACAATTTTGTGTAAAATTGAAATCCATTTTCTGCAATGTCTCTCTAATTTGTCTTTTTCCAGACTTATTTCGTACTCTAGATGGTAGTTGAATTTCACTTGCAACATAAAAGCTGCAAAGTGTGATTTACTCTGTTTCATTTTCATGGCATAGATGTGTCTTTTGGATAACAGTAGCAAGTGATTATGAATGTCAGAGCAACCGTCAACACCAAAGAGCACTTCATTTAAGTTATGTGTCGTGAACAAATTGAGAGATTCCTCGAAAAATGTGTGAAACTCGTTCAAGAAGGTCTCAGTGAATTTACAGGTGTAGAAAAGATGATCTAGTGTCTCGTTGCTGTTTTGGCAGAATGAACAGAGCGGTGATTGGTCCATGCCTCTTCTAGATAGATCGTAGTTTGTGTACAGAATATGATGAAGAAGCAATGTGAGAGTTACTGAAAATTATATTGAAATGAGTGTAGAAAAGAGAGAATCCAGAAATAATGACATTTACCTTGAATTTATATGTTTCCATGATGCATTGTACCTTACAAACTTATTTGTACAGTGAATCGTTGCTTAAGCTTTGTTGAAATCTTTGTGATTCCAACAATTTCATATATGTGCCCAAGTTTACGTTTTAATTTGGTCCACAAAACAACTAGTGCAAATTATATGAATAAAACAAGTCAAACTTAGATTGGTCTGAATGGGTATTCATTATCAAAATCAAATAAGGAACATATATTCACTACATGTATGTAAGTGCCATTTGTGCTGGAATTTCTTGTTCATGGACGTTTCTTCACACACAGGTGCAAACCATCCACAGTTTGTAGAGTTAACCCTAAAGTGGGTTTTACAGGTTTTTGATCATCAAGCGAAAATTCAAAGTGGTGCAGCAGTACGGAGAGAACTATCTTCATTTCGCTCATGGCAAAATTCTGGCCGATGCAGTTCCTGTTGGGAAAACAGCACAAAAATGCACTGTTAAGTGGAAACCTGATTTTCTGAGGCACCTTTGTGTAGTTTGGATCATCAGTTTTTGGTTGTTTAACCAGAGCTCCATATACCTTTCTCGCACGACTTCGACTGTGCTGTGTTACGTTTACTGGTACTTTTTCCTATACTGTAACTGTGTATTATACGACTTTTTTTACTTATGATATTTGGATAACAGATTGGTATGATTGCTATAATACAATCAGTAATGCTGGTAGTAAACTTCAAATACATACATCCTATGCTTTTCATGAGAAATTATTGTTATGCATAAACATGAAAAGCATTGTTGGCCTTTGTTGGCCCTATATGATAGGGTGATGTTTGGTGTCGTCCGTCGTGTGTCATCCGAAGTTTGTCGTGTGTCGTCCATCAACTTTATTACATTACAAGCTTATTCTTCCAATCAGCCAGTTCGATTCCTGTAATATTTGGAGTACAGGTCCCCAGGGATGACCTTAATCAGATTTGTTCAAATTGTGAAGAAATATGCGAAAATTGTATTTTTGAGGCTAATTTTGCTATTTTTGTGCAAAAATCTTCTTCTTATTAACAACTGGTCCAACAGCTTTAATATTTGGTATACATGTCCCTAGGAATGACCTTTAGATTGTTCATATTGTGATGAAATATGCAAATTGAATTTTGAAGGCAAATTTTGTCATTTTCGGTCAAAAAATCTTTTAAAATCTTCTTCAAAACTAGTCGGACAGCTTTGATATTTGAGATATGGGTCCCCAGGGTGGATATACCGTGTTTAAGATGTTAAAATTATGTAGAAAGTTGCAAATCTGTATTTTAAAGGCAATTTTTGTATTATTTGGTAAACTTTTTACCAAATCTTCTTCCGATAGCTTTGATATTTGGTATACTGGTTCATAGAGATGATCAAAATATACACTCAAATTATGGTGAAATCTACAATTTTTTATTTTCGGGGCAATTTTTGCCATTCCTGGTCAAAAAAATTGTTTCTCAAAAACTACTTGTCTGATAGCTTTGATATTTGTTATTCAGGTTCCTAGGGATTATCTTAATGTGATATATTGAAATTATGATGAAATCTGCAATTTTGTATTTTAGGGCAATTTTTGCCATTTTTGGTCCAAAACACTTGTTTCTCAAAACTACTCATCAGATAGGTTTGATATTTGCCAGGCATGTTCTTAGGGATAATCATAATGTGACATTGTTTTTTGCAGCTATTTTTGTCAAATTTATTCAGGCCATCCTGAAATGAGTTATCAAAGATTTCTACCTTCATCAACACATTTGTCACAAAATAGTTATTCCTTACATAACACCGTGGAGTTCTATCGACTGTTAGGCCGCTTGCCATCAAATGAGATAACAGGTTATTCAACAACCTCAAAGGAGCCGTGGGCCTTTCCCTGTAACAGTGATCTATGAAATCATGAAGGGGTAAGCTTTGAAACTTTGATATGGAAACCCCTGGGGTGTGGTTTTACTGAAGAGAAGACTTTCATCGTAACATTGCCTCAGCATTTCCTGCATCTTATCCAACAAGCTATGGGTCATCGGAATGCTTATTTGTTTGACAAATGCCAAACTTAGCCCAGGAATATTTATTCACAAATATCATGATACCCGCACTCAAAATATAATGTTAAATTTTCCATATAATGAATTTGATTTTATCCATATCACTCTTTCCCATTCAATCTTGTGAAAATATTCCCTGTCCCAAAAACTTCCAATGAATCCCACAACTGCCCTGTAGCAACCCCGGGAATAATAAAAAGTAATCATTTTTCACCAAGTTGAATTTTGTAGATTTATTCTGTTTAGTTCATAACATCTGCAAAAATGTTGGTATCTTTGTACATCAACAATGAAGATCCACAGTCACATTATTGAAGGGATCGTTTGATCAGGAACATCGTCTCTCTTGTACATCCATGGTCAAAAGTGAGATATCTTTCACTGAATTCAACCTGGCCATTGAAAATAGAAACGCCATCCAACCATCGGAAAAGAGGGCACTAAAATACCAATCAGCATCAACCTACCTCGGTCCGGCGGAGAACGGCACATAGGCGAAGGGTGACCTTTGCTCTGCGTTCTCTTGACGAAATCTAAACGGATCGTACACTTCTGGGTCTTTCCACACGTGAACGTTTCGATGTAAAGCGTAAATGTTTATCCAGATCGGCATGCCTATTTAAACAGACAGACAAAGCTGTGCTAAATATTTCGTGATACTGACAAAGTGCTACATGCAGGATGACCAAAGTGAATAAAAAGTATGAACAATATCTTGAATACATATGTTTGTATTTTTTCATGCTGAACAGTGTTCATGCTATGTCAAGTATTTTGGCTTTTACACATTATAAATGCTTGTCACCAGAGTTTCATGCACTAAAAGCAATCATCAGACAAACAATCTGTAAAAAGCGTCAGTTTCTTGATATTTAGCGTCCATGAAACTCTAGTTACAGGCATCCTGGACACGTAATGTGTGCAAACGTATTTTTTTCCACTTTTGTAATGCATTTATTTTATTATTTTATTTTATTAAACCTTGTTTAACGAGGGTAGCCTGGTAAGCTTCAGTAAAGATGCTTATCTTCCGCAGGGCCCTCAGATGAACATACAAACTGATACAAAGCAGAACAACATGAAACATGACAAAGCTAGCACAATACAATGCGCAGAAAAAAAGTGGCCAGGAGTGAACCTGCACACAAGAAAAAATAAGTGCACAATCACACTAGACAACCAAAACCATTTGACAAGAAAACTAAAACTCACAAACACAAAATTATTCCCTATAAGCTTTAAGTTAAGCAGTTTTAAAACAGCTCAATGAGTTACTAGATCTTATATTTAAATCGACATTATTCCACTGATTGGCACTATTTACAGTAAACCCTTTCCGATAACAATCCTTATTTGTTTCAGGAACCACTAACAATTTTTGTATCTTAGATCTTGTAACTCTTTTATGATCAATTTCGGTAAAAAGACTTGTCATATATTGCGGTGCAAGATTATTTAAACATTTAAAAACCATACAAACGTTCTTATAAACTATTCTATCTGGTAATGGCATTATATGCATTGTTTTAAATAAATGCTCGGTCGAAGCATTATACCTTGTATCACACATCACTCCGATAGCACGTTTCTGAATCTTATGCAACCCTTTCATAAACGGTGATGCTCCCCATAAATGACAACAGTAATCCAAGTGTGGTAAAATATAGCTATTATAAAAAAAGTTTTCTTATATTCATAGGTAAAAACTGTCTTATTCATTTTAGCAAAGCAATATTACTATTTACTTTTTTTAAAATCTTGTCACAGTGCTGCTTCCATGACAGATTTTCATCGACAAGCGTATCAAGAATCTTTTCACAGTGTACTGCTTGCAATTCCGTTTCACCAAGATTACAGTATAAAGTTTGTTTATTCAAATGTCTACGTTTTTGTTGCGTTGTTACAATAATTGTCTTTGTCTTGTCGCAATTAATGGCCATTCTATTATTCTTACACCAATTATGAACATTCTTTAAGTCAAGATTCAAAGTCGTCTCAATTTCTTGAATACATTTTGCACTGATAGTTATGGTTGAATCATCTGCGTACATGTCAATGCTATTATAAATATAAAGTGGCAAATCATTTATGTAAATGATGAAAAATAAAGGCCCAAGTATACTACCTTGGGGAACGCCAGTCAAAATATGTTGCTTTTTAGGGTAAAACATTCTAAATTGAACCAATCGCATGCGATTTTGCAGGTAAGATTTAAACCACCGAAGAGATGTACCATCGCACCTGTAAATTGATAATTTTTCTAACAATACACGATGATCAACCATGTCAAAAGCCTTCTTAAGATCCAGGAACACTACTCCATTAATATCTCCATTATCCATAGCTTTGAGCCACATGTTGCTAAGTTTAATCAAGGCTATTTCGCACGGATGATGCTCTCTAAATCCTGATTGAGAATTGTTCAATAGCGGCTTGATATGTTTGTACAACTGAATGTGCACATGCTTTTCTATAATTTTGGAGACAATTGGTAGTATCGAAACTGGTCTGTAATTACAAAGGTCTTGTTTTGAACCAGCCTTGAACAAGGGAACAACTCAGGCTACTTTCCATTGATTAGGAAATACCAGATTTTATACTAAGATTGAAAATTTTGCATAGTGAGCGGGCAATGATCGTAGCAGATAATTTAAGCATTTTAGCACTCAGATTGTCTAATCCAGTCGCATTGTTATTGCACAATTCTTTTAGACACCTAGTTACAAATTCTGGTTTCATATATGTTATTTCAAAATTATTTCATATGCATGAAGATTTTGCATAGTGCAGCTGCACTTCTCCAGGAAAGCATGCAAGTGTGGTGTTCTCTCTCTCTCTCTCTCTCTCTCTCTCTCTCTCTCTCTCTCTCTCTCTCTCTCTCTCTCTCTCGTGTGGATATTATACTAACCGATTGGAAACACTCTTCCATCCGGCAACTCCAGTGGTTTTGTTAGTTGTCGACCAATTTCTGGTGCCACTGGTGTTATGCGCAAACTTTCTTTGAGGCACATTGTAAGGTACGAGAAACTGTTCAGGTCCTCCCTTACAGAAAAATAACGAAATCATAAATAGCAAAAACTGAAAGAAGGGACAGGGGAGTAGGTTCAAAGTTATAATCTACGGTATCTAGTCACCTAGCAGAGAAGCAAAGGGAAGCTTAGAATTAATTTTGATGTACATATTTAAGCAAAGGACAATATTGTCAGCTCAGGTTCAGATGTGGAGCAGTATTATCACCCTATTCTGTTACGAAAATATTGTCATTAACCACATTGTCCTTTTCGCCCTATTTTGCAGTGGAAATACTGTCCTTCAGGATATTCTGCACAAAGAACGTTGTCCTTCGCCCAATTTTCGATTAAAATATGTCCTTCGTCCCAGTCTGTAGTGAAAATACGGGCCTTCAAGCCATTTTGTGCAGACAACTCAGTCCATCACCCTACTCTTGAGAAGTTACGTTGTCCTTCACTTAATTCTGGAGTAAAAATATCATTCTAATCCACTCTGTATTCAGAAATACCGTCCTTCGTAGTTCTTCACTGTTCTTCAATATCCTTCTTTTTTGTCATAAACATGGCCGGTTACCTCACCGAAGATCACGTACGACTTTGCAGAAACGATCGGCTGCAGTCTTAATTTGTATAGGACCCACAACGATCTCAATGTGAGATTGTCGATCTCTGATATACCTTTTACCAAAAACAATATTGTATGTACACAATATATATATATATATATATATTATATATATATATATATATATATATATATATATATATATATATATATGTGTAATATGGATTACCCTCTTGAAATAAAGTATAATAATAACAATAAGGGATGTAAAACCATACAGCTCTTCCAAAGATCCACACATATTTTTGAGACAAATATGTAAGCAACAAGTAAATGGACAAACCATTCAACATCAATGCTTCCTTTCTTGAGAAAGAACTCGTCTATCTCTTGCTGGCACTTCTTCTGATGTTCTGGGTGTTTAGCCAGGTTGTATAGACACCATGATATGCCGCTAGCCGTGGTGTCGTGCCCTGCGAACATAAATGTGTCCACTTCATCCTGGATTTCCTCATCCCTCAGACCCTTGCCGTCTTCGTCCTGTCATTCATTGAAATAGTATAAATGAGCTTTCAAGGCAGCGTGAGTCATAGTGAACTTTTTAGCTTACAGTATTGCAAATAACTTACTCGCTTTCAATACTTGGCTTATATGGACACTGCCATCAAGCTATAGAGTTCGTTGATCATTGGTCATTCCCACAGTTACGTACCCATTACCCTATGATATTTCGGGGTTGGAGTGCTCTTCCTGTGTGTTCCTTTTGTGATAAATTTACCAATGTGGTTTTGGTGATCGAGTGAAATGAGAAGTAAGGTAGTTGTCTTGTTTTCCGTAATGTGTACGAGTATTGTGTACTCACAAATCATTAATCAATGTTAATGAGTTCAAGATTCCAAGATAAGTAACTGACCTTTTTAATCTACTAATTCTCTGGTGGTTAATAAGCTCAGAACCCCTGTAAATTGTACATTTTCTGAAAGCCTAGATATAGGGGAACATTTTAGTAACCACAGTCACCGTCACCATTGTTTACATAACTATCTCATGAAAGATAATTTTCATCACCTTTCAAAAATACCGTCAATGGTGCTGTAGCTTCTCTAATGTGAGGCCAGGTCAGATAATTGGTTGTTGGAATGGAGTTGTTGGCAAATAGTTGATGATGTAGCGGCATGAGGTGGATATGGACCCAAAGAACCCAAAAGATGATTAAATATATAAATTGGAAAAAATTCTAAGTAACAGTTTAAACTGCCTAAAAGTAGTTCAATGTGGAAAGAAGTTAAATAATTAAGAAATAAGAAATAACAATCCTGAAATAGTAATGACGCACTTCCCTGTTGACCTGAGTGCATGTGAAATACACAACCTGGCGTCTGTAAATTAAATGTATACCAAGTGAACATTTTAAGTCACTATTAACTGTTTTTAATGCAATTTCTAAAGAGTCCTTTGAAAATGATGAAAAATGCTTATTTGGGGTTTGTGTTTGTAAACGTACCTCATGGCCAATAATTGTCATAGTATAGAAAAAAAATTGAAAGTGATGAAATTATTGTTTTAATAGGCATATTTTCCTTGAAATATATGACCCTGTAAAGAATATATGCTAAAAGTGTTGAAAAGTAATTTCTTTAAAAAAATTAATCTGTGATACAGGATTTTTATTCTTTGAGTTTAACATATTCAAACATTGCAGTTTATTCAATATTGTGCAGAGCAAAATTTATAAAATGACTGAAAAATACAAATTTTGGAAGAATTACAGTCTTTGTGATGTAAAATTATGGGTTGACAGAAAAATAATGGTTAATCTGTTTGAAGTACTACTTTACTATGATTTAAAAAAGAAAAGCTCATGCAGAATAGGTAACATATATTGTAAGCAATGTAGTGTTAATTTTGACTTCACTTCAAATATGCCTTTGCTAGATACAAAATATTTAAGGCGAAATATTAAAATCAGTCATGTTCAGCAAAATCCACACAAGACCATTGATGCATTTATAATTTTATTTGATTTGTTTATGTTATCCTTGTATGACAGTCAGTACAATATGGAACTGGAACACAACACTGTGAATAAGTATGCCGTAAATGGAATGGTGTGACTGCATCCTCATGAAGCAATAGAAACGCCTTTGTCTCTCATCCCTCATTTCCAACCTGCCCCATCCCTGAAAAATAGTTTGGTCTTATATTTATAATATTTAATAATTTCTGTATTTGTTAAATTATGCCCATCTCAAAATCTTTTGATCATAAACATTTTCTTTGTCTTTTCTTTCATTATAACTGTCCAGTCAGTAAAACTGTAAATTCAACAAGCATCAAATGCTTTAGAGGGTCTGCCTCTAGAGCGCGGGCATCATGAATCCTGTTTGTTAGTTATTTTCTCCACATAGACTTGTATTGAACATGGCCGCCGTAGCCGGTGTACGATTTTCCTGTCTCCAATTTTCACTAATTTTCGTTCATATGACTCTGAAACTCCAGGAAACGATTTGGAAGAAAGGGTTATCTTGAAATATTGAGGTATTCGCCGACATTTTACAAAATTAAGTGAGAAAAATTGCTGCAAAAATGCCAACAGGCTTGCACAATGACCGTTTTCAGAGGCATATGCAGATTATGCAACAGGCCCATATCACGGTTAAAGGCAATGAGGGGATATCCAGGTAACACAGTACCAAACACACCTAGCGCACACATAGCGAGCAAACACAAAGTGAGTACCCCTACAACGTCAGCTCAGTAAGTCTGTAATAGATTGCAGTCAACTAAGTAACATTGGAGAAAGGCTTAACACATGGCTAAGTCCATTTTGAATTTTGTCACAGTTCAAAATCGTTCTTCTACACCTCAACCCGAACTGTGAACACCCCACCAGTTTATGATATGACCTATCACAATGCCATGACATCAACGGATCTTGACAGACGGAAGTGGAGTTGACAGGACCATACTGGTTTTTAATTCTAATAGCTTCTCTGTCTATAAATAGACGACAAGCTAAAAATCTGTTTCCCCTATGTTTTGTCTCAATACTTCAAAATATCTGACCCAAACTTGCTGGAAGGCAAGCTTAGTCACAGTGCTCTTCCAAACTGTCTAAGATGTTTTATATCTTACTTAGTTTTTTTTGGAGCACAATTTTAAATAAATCAACTAGGGTTAAATTCACCGCTCTGGAAATTTTCTTGGCATAAAAATTGCTTTAGAAGGTTGAAAAAATTCTGAGACACATTTGGAAGATCCTTAGGACAGCTTGCACTCACAAATTTCAGTCACATATCTCAAAGCATTGTAACAAAACATAGGGAAAACCGATTTTTGAAAGGTTATGCAAATTTCCTGTTACGTGATAGTTATGTGAAGAACGGTGACACTTTGGTAACCAAAATGTTTCCCTGAATCTAGGCTTTCAAAATATATAATTTATGGGGGTTCTGAGCTTATTAACCACTAAAGAATTGTTAAGAGAATCTATCTAAGATGGCATAACAGTATCACGATATGTTCTCACCTTAGCAGAAAGCAGGATGTCTAGAAAGTCCACATATCTTCTGTCGTTGACCTTGCCTGTTGCCCTTTCGACTTCTAGGGCTGCTTTTCTTTCTTTGATAACATTTCGTGAATAGTTGTGCAAGCATTCCAAAGATCGTCGATACTTCCTACCATCGGCCGTGAGGTTGTAGTATATGAAATCGTTGTAATGCAGAATATTAAAAAATCTCTTCAAAATGAGATCTGAAACTTCATACACTGCTGTCACATACGGGTTGAATTCCCTAAATGAGAAAGAACACATTAAAGGGGAATGACTTAAACAGTTGGTAATCTTTTATCTACAGACATTTCTCCTTTCACAAAATACTCAACTCATATAGGCCTAGACATAAACATATGTAACATAGATACTCACACAGATAGATATAGATACACACATTCACGGTCCCTCCACAGGGGAGGAGGGACACTTTCAAGCACGCGCACGCGCGCACATTCATGAATTGTGATTCATCAGTTAATTCTGTGGATGACCATTCCGGGTATTTAAGCACTAGTGTATTTATTCAATACTGGGAATGTGGCATTCATATTGTTCATATTTCTGAGAAGTCATGTCAAACTTGCATCTAACACTTGGACATGACACATCACAAATAAAGCAGCCATGATATTTCCTTGCTTTCGTTGAGTAACAAAGTAACATAAGGCTGCGTTCACAAATAAAGGTGTTATCACAGGACATTTCACACCACATGAACACAAAAAAATTAGTTCTTGTGTAGCTTAGGTCAGTTAACTTTCAAACAATCACCATTATCAGCGAGAAGTGAACTACAGTCGCAGACAAATCGTATTTCAAGGCTAACAGACCATGTTTGAACCACATTACAAATCTCTGTGACTATATCATGTACATAGAATGATCTGGTCTTGAAATCAATGCGCGTATAAATTGGTCAAGTAGTTCATCATGTGACCAAGTCATGTGATAAATGATCAGGGTCACATACAAATGTGAGAAATCTAATATATATATATATATATATATATATATATATATATATATATATATATATATATATATATATATTATATATATAATCAGAGCTTCTGTTAATGCAAAATCCTGTGTATTTCACGCATAATTTTTCTGAAGTACGCAAACTCAATTGACATCTGCGTAATCCGATACCCATTGAAAAAAGAATCCGTAACAAAGACATGAGCACACGAGTTTTCCTCCAATGCGTAGTTTATCCATGACTAAAATTAAATGTTTGCAGACAAAAGATGTTCATGATTTTGAAATATTTTGTTTTACATATTGTCAATCTCGTCGCATTAATTGTTTCCTTCAAAGCTGCACCAATATAAATATAACATGTTCATTGTGAGTTCATCGTTATTTCCAAAAATTGTTCTTTTTTCCATTGCTCCTGATTTGTACTTGTAAACCCTGAAGATATCCGCGTCGAATAGCAACAATTTAAGTGAATGCTAAGCGGAATTAGAAATTAGAATTTATGGCGGTCTGCACGCTTCTTTACGAATATCGTAAACTTTTACCGAATATTGCAATCGGTCATAATTGCAGTCGTGATTCCAATCTCATCTGTCCCGTGTGAAAGTGGGTTCACTATCCAAAAAAGGATCAAAATATCGAAACGTAGTTGTTTTAGGTGAGAAGATGTCATAAATGATCCGAAGGTGATAACTATGGAATGCCGAAGACTTGGCGAATTCGACTTCAGAACAGCGATGATAGAGTTCAGGCAAGAAAGACATCGTCGGAAGTGGTAGACAGAAAAGTAAAGAATTGAATACCGGCGACAGAGAATAGAACAGAACAGTATAAAGATTGCAAAACTCATCAAAGAAAAAATATTGTCACTGCTGATGTTTATTGGACACTTTATTCATTGACTTTTGAGCTAGTTTTCGATATCGCATATACAGCTATTTTATAGGTACTTTATACGCATTACGCAAATAAGGTTTGAAAATCCTAACGGAAGCTATGAATATATATGTCAATGCAGGCAAAGTATAGTGCTCAATGCATTTCTGTAGGGCGGTAATACTGAGAATCTAGGAACTTTAAGTTGTCAGTCTACAGGCTGTTTCATGCGCTAAGCAATCATCAGGAGACTCCTGATGATTGCTTAGCGCATGAAACAGCCTGTAGACTGACAACTTAAAGTTCCTAGATTCTCTCTCTCTCTCTCTCTCTCTCTCTCTCTCTCTCTCTCTCTATATATATATATATATATATAATATGTAAATAATATATATTTACATGTATACATACATATACATACACACGCACGCACACAAACACACTCACTGACACACACACACACACACACACACACACACACACATATATATATATATATATATATATATATATATATATATATATATTATATATATATTCTGTATATTTTGTGAACTCCATACCATAGAGTACACTGTCGATGAGTAACTCAAGTTGAACAAACTGAAAATATTTACGGTTTTGTCTGGCAGTGGCTATCCAAACTGAATATGCACTTCATTAATGAATGTAATGTCAGCAATCTGAGCTGCTGAGATATTTCTATTGAATCTTGATCAGGGAGGTCCGACCATTTCGTCTGAAATAGAATGATGTAAAAATCATCATTTTTGTAAAATTTCATGTAAGATGTGAGCTATTTGGATAAAAACGGTGCAATAACTTTTAGAAAAACCTTAATCCTCTTAATGAATACAAGTCTGTCGATTCGTTTTCGTGATGTGGAGATTGAAAGGCCCATGAGTTTAGTGTATTGTATCAGCTATATCAGTGTGCAGTGTATGCGAGGGGTCCTCTTTTTACCGATAACAGCGGAATATTGTCTTTCCAAAGCAAGGTTTATTATTTGCAAACTTACCACCAGAATGCTAGCACTGTCGATGAATATCTTTGAATACGATTTTAAAATTTGAAAATGGAAGCCTGGTGTTAGTAGTTTGCGGTTTCTCTTCCACTTGGCTCCTTTACTGATCACCAAACCATCGCCGAGCCAGGGCTTAACAAATGCGCATGTCCAAACATCTTTAGGCTCTGTAAAATGTCGTAAGATGAATATGTGTATGTAAAATATGCGTACCCCTGTTTATCTCACTCACCTTGTATGTATGTATGTATGTATGTATGTATGTATGTATGTATGTATGTATGTATGTATGTATGTATGTATGTATGTATGTATGTAGGGATTATATGCAATTGTCAACATTGAAAAAGATAGATTTTCCTATCTTTCACAATGTTGACCAATCCATAAAATCCTTAATTAATCAAAGGATTAGCATAATTAGTTGTGTTGACTAATTAATTACAAGATGTGTATTTGAGAGAGAAACGCCCTTGTAATAGGGTGTAAAATAAATAAAGAGTTAAGAGGCTAAGTTAGGTTATAGAATCATTTATTTTATTTACTCCGTTAGTCAGAGCATGAAGAAAAGGAGAGGAACTGAAAAAAGAAAACAGTGAGAAAAACTCATACAACTGAGCCGCCTGTGACCATAGGGCATCGACTGTACAGAACATCTGGCTAGAACATACAGTTTATTCTTTTATTATTAAATGTGATGTCAATGATAAATCACTCTGGATTTTAATACCAAGCAATTTTTCACATTCTGCATTTTCAAAATCATTGTCTCCAATACGAGCTAAGTACTACCCTTTTTGCCTTATGGCATCTATGCATCAATCTACATGCATGTATGTATGCATAGATATACACATATACGCATATACACGTACGTATTTCATTGATTAACACAGAAATCCCCCTATATGTAATGTTTGACAGTGCTTAGAGTTCTGTGCAATGCTTGTCAACTCCAAGACTTGCCCTTACATTACCTGTGGTCGATGTTATTGCCTTAACAGTGTCGGGATGGGTGCACATGAACCCTCCAGTGAACGGACTATCCCAAACAGGAAATCCATATTTATATTTATTTGTCCAATCAACCATGACATCTAGGTATGTCTTTGGATCTAACTGAAACAGAAGTGAAGGAAAGACGTAAGTGGTGGGTAAACCTTTGTAGGCTATTAATTGAAAGCTTTTTAATTTAACAATAGTATTTACTGAAGTTAATCCATAAAATATTACTCCCATGTCAACTAACATCTTTCTTCTTGTTTTAGGGATATAGAGCAGTTCGTTGCCACTCTTAATTTGGAGGTTCGTTTGCGCAATCGCAGATTGTACGACCTCGTGAACTTTGATACGCGCATGCCTATTCAATCCCGATTACGTCACACAGATTACAGCGGGAATCAACTGTTGAACTGCACGCACTCGGAAATGGACGGTGACCGGCCACAGTGCAGCGTGCAAGTGGTGATAATGCCGGGACCGATCACTTATCGAAGATAAATAGGTTGTTTACACACCAATTTCAAGCTGATTTAGACCTCAAGTTTCGCTTTGCCGTACATTTCCCTCCGTGTTCAAAACTGAGCGCCCATTCATTGGTAAATTCCTGGGGACAATTCGATGGCAATGGCATTTGTATGTACTATAATGATGAAGTTTCGGAATGCGAATTAAGTTGAACTTGAAGGCGACGTGCAAAGTAACTGATTTCACTCCATGCCCAATGTGTCTAGGTCGGTTCTGAATGTGTGACATACACGTGTTTGACTAACAGCAGTGTATCTGTATTAAAACATGTATCTCGAGCATGCTGAAGCTTCAACATATTTACGATGTGGTTTAACTTTATAAGGGACAGTGGAAAGTACGAAGTCAATGTCAACCCCTACCCACGTACTACCCTAGTGTGGGGTATTTTGAAATAATCTTATGAAGTTTGTCAAATGCCTCAACCCCGGGAAAGACAACTTGGAAACCCTAAAATCAACAAGCAAATCGCCATAACCCCCCCCCCCCCCCGCACACACACTGATGGCTGGGGCATTTATAAATTCTGACTCAATTCTGGGTCAATATGAAGTAACTGTCGCATTTGGTTTAGTTTTAGGCAAACCCTGTCTAATTCTAAAATTTGTCCTGTATTGCATATAGTTCTTTATCCAAAATCTGCTCTTCCAAAGTCTTTGAACCATCCATGCATAGTTCGGCGATCATCAATTTCGTTGGCTTTACCAGGCTACCGAATACAATTTGGAAGGGTAACCGATTTTTAAAACAGTCTGAATGCTGGGGGTGTAATTTGAACAGCGCCCTCAGAAAAATAGCCTCGTTTTCATTTCAAAACAAAGGTCGCAGTAGTACGCAGGGGTCACACAAGCATGGGTCGCCTAAACATGCCTATATTCACGCTATACCGCGGACCTGAGTGAATGTTATAGGTAATATGTGTTTTTAGGAATTTGTTTCTGATATAAACAGTTTGTCATGTAAAAATAAACCTACCTTCAAAAGATTGTCGATGTGTATACTGAGTAGTTTCTGTTGCATAACACGATTTGGGTCTGTCTATGAAGGAGAAACGGGGCTAGTAAATGGTCTTCCGGGTCTTGAACACCGATCAAATTTCAGCAGTGTCTTTTTCAGTAACAATTAATTGTGTATACCAATTTTTAACTTCACAGAGCTATTTTACTGGAAATGGTACACTTTTCAATAGACCCTTGGCGAAACTTCGTCTAAAAATTTCACCTATGAATGCCGTTTTCTAGTACTTGTTACAGTGGGCATTATACATTCACCACAGATTAGATGGCCTCTACAAACGAGAATAATTTTATGTTAACTACAACTACAGTTCTTTAGTATATTTTTTTCTCAGAATTTTAGAATTTATAAATTGTTTTATGTATCTTGAAGTCTGTTTCTATATATAGGAAAATGAGAGCAACTTTACACATCGTTTTCTACCTTTCATAGTGATGCGGTATATTGATTCGATCAATGTGGTTTAATGATATGGAGAAACATGGCGAGACACCGGTGAATCGATAGTGCTTTGACCCTGGTCATGTGATCTGGGTCCCGGGAAAGAACCGGTTATGTGTTGGAGCTATTTATCCCACATGTTAATTTGATAGTAGCGATTGTTCATCAACTAGAGATGCTAGTATGGATATGTTGTGGTCTGAACTTTGAGTGGTTTGTTGGTCAGACCGTTCGTGTTTATTTTATCCTCGTGCTTGATTTGTGCCTGAACGAGGATGTCTCTTAAGTTTTTATTCCTTTTGTATGCTATGATAGGTTTTTCTGGAAAAAACTTTGACCAGTGTTTGATCGGCTTCTATTATTTTCCAATTTTTTGTTAGACATTGTTTGATTTGCCTGGTTTTGATGAATGGACTGAAGGTCGTTGTGTAAACCAGTTTTGTTCTCATGTCATATTCCTCTTATCTTTATCGGTGAGGTATCGTCGATGGTTGGTGAGATTAACATCTTTCTTTATACGAGATATATCTTTTTTTTCTAGAATCTTGTTGTTGAAGTTTGCGTGTGAGAAAGTGACCTTTTCAATGAAGTCCATGTCGTTGTTGCATGTGCAAGCATATCGGAGAAGTTCACCTTTAATGAAGCCTTTGAAAGTGCCGCTCGGGTGACACGAATTTCTCAATAAATATTGGAACGTGTCGGTTGGTTTTGTGTTGGTTAAATTAAAAAGAAAATTAATAAGTTCTGAATTCAATATACTGCAAAGACAACAGCTTTATTCTAAATAAACCTGAAGTTTGATCAATACTTAAGCCTCAGAGACTTGACTGCAACAAACTGAGACAAATCAGACACGAAAATTACGTCAAAAAAGTTAAAAGTGAACAACCATGAGGTCACATGCACAAGTTTTTCTATGGGAAGCCCCGGCTGGAAGCTTCGAAGCCATCCTCGGACTGTGATGACCCTGAAAAAAAAAAAAGAGGAAAATAATTAAAAACAACTGTGACACGAATTTTACGTATTACAACCTAAAAGTGTCACTTGATGATAGTTTCCCCCCAAAAAGTAACATTTGACCTAAAAATACGCACATTTGGGAGATTTATTTCACTATGAGCGTATGCGAGTACACAGTGTACGTACGTGTAAACGTACAGTACACTAATGTTGATTTGGCGCCATATTGGATTTTAGCGGCAAAACACAGCGGCGAACTTTGCCGCCCAACATCAAATTCCTGGCATGAACAGACAAAATTCTGCGGTAAAAAGCTAATTTATAGTATAATTCCACGAACTATGCTTGATTTTGGGCCTTAATTTCATGCTACCGTAGTTGGTACAGCAACACAAGTCCGCGCTCGACATATAACATCGTACTATGAAAAATCGCTGAAATCGCAAAATTTACTTTAATTTTTCAAACAGAGCCCCGAAAAGCTACTTACCTTCTCAGAAAATCAAATTGAAGAGATGAAGTTGGTCTCCAATGATAATTATCGGCGAAAAAATGAGGATTTGGGAGTGACTGAAAAACTGTGTTAGCCAGCCAACGGTCACAGTGTAGCCTGAGTTGCTGAGTGCCGTTCGAAAGGAAATGGAATTTGCATATGCAAATTGCACCCCTAGCGTTCAGACTGTAAAAATGTCCCCCAACGTTCCCCGTCAACATAGCTCAATGAAACTGCCATCCTTTGTTCATCTATATTTATCGATTGAATAACTCGAATGACATTGCTCACAAACACATAAGTACGCGAAAATGGGACTTTTTTGAACTGCAGGTGCTTGACCTGTCACTGCCGATACTGAAAACATTGAGGTGACGATCGCACTACGTCAAACAGAAAGCTCGAAAAGTTGGCAAATTACGACCTACAATGCTCTCTTGCTGCCATGATGTTGTAGTGAGGTTAGTCACGAGGTTAACCATGACCGAATTTTTCCGAACTTGGCCTTGCATAGCGTTAAAACAAAGGCCGAAATTAGCCGATATCCCAAACCAAACACAAAGACTTCGAAGTTAGTGACGTAATCGAGTTGAGATCTGGGCATGCGCAGTCGTTCGAAAACGAACCTCCAAATTAAGAGAGGCAACGAACTGTAAAGTAATCCTCTGTACAACAATCCCGCCACACATGGGACTGTACATGTACGAACGTAATGTTCAATGTTATTGCTCGTTCGCCGTCCACAACAAATGCGCAGACGACATTGTCTCTGGCAGAAATTGAAACATAATGTCTCGATCTCATCAGCAAGTTGTACTCCTGCAAGGACTAGCCTATAGGGTAACCTACTCTGTGATTGTGAATAGAAGTCAAAGATTGGGATTTTGATCTTTTTGCATAGTTACAAATTTCTGTTGCACCCATGTAAACGCTGCACTAAAGAGACCGTTGGGTTTTCAATACGGGAAAGGCTAATTCTTCTTGATACCCTCCTTTCGAAATACAAAATAAACAAGTAATTGACAATGACATAGTCCCCCTTGTAATTGGGAATTGGTAACTGAAAGTGACTAAAAATTGACGTTGATATGATGATAAAAAGAAATGCGAGTATCAAAGCCCTGTCTGTGACTGATTCCCATAGCAGATTGGATTGCAAACAAAATGACATTCGTAATATACATAGTATCAAGTTAATAGACCCTTTTCATAAGTCTAGCGCCCTCCTGTGGCCACTGTGAATGTGAAGTCAAAGCGAGGCCACTGGGGAAAAACCTGGGCAGCTGCTGGAGGGTTTCCCCAGTGGCCTCACTTTGACTTCAAATTCACAGTGGCCACAGGAGGGCGCTAGACTTATGGAAAGGGTCTATGGCATAGGGTTATGTCCTTTTACCAAGTTGGACAGAATTAGGTATGTCATGCCCTGGCTTTTGAAATGTCAAAATTCAACTAGTCTGCAAGAAACTAGTGTAGTCATGTTTGACAAAAAATGTCAGAACGCCAGATGTAAACTAAAATGACCCTGTGTTAAGTACAAAGAGACTTCCTATAATTAGCTATTGATACTGCTTAAAATAAATGTCTTTTTTGAGTGGTAAATCTTTGTCTGATCAACATCTGCAGCAAGTGTCATCACATTCAGTGTAGACATTGAGAATATAGATCTCTTAACATTGTTAGGCAATCTTGGCGGCACCCATGCCACGCTAATCAGAAAAAGTCATTAAATTAGTAAATTAGAAATTTATCAACAGAATGTCGCAAATCATTTTTACACTACTGGAAGATCAATATCTGTACTACGTTTTTTCAAATTTGATGCAGGATTTCTAGACATATCACACTAATAAGGAAAGCTCATTAAATTTGAAAATTAGACATTAATTAAAATGATACTAATAATCGTCCTTATGCACAGTTAAAGCAACATGAGCTCAACATCTGTACCAATTTTAAACAAATCTGATGAAGTATTTCTTGATGTATCAGCCTAATTACGAAAATTCATTAAATATGCAAATACGCAATTGACATGATACAACTTAATATCTTTGCTTCGTACTACAACACTTTGAGATAAACATATACTAAGTTTCATCAAATTTGGTGTAGTATTTCTGGACATTGTAACTAATTAGTAAAGTTAATTAAATATGCAAAGTATCAATCAATTTACAATATACGTCTTTGTTCGCTATAACAACACTTTGAGATCAACATCTGTACTAAGTTTCATCAAATTTGCTGAAGTATGTCTTGACATATTTCCTTAATTACAGCAATTCATTCAATATGCAATTTAGAAATTAAATGACATGATCCTGCAAAACGTTTTTGAACACAGTTACTGCTTTGGTATATAAGTATCTATACGAAGTTTCACCAAATTCAAATTCCTCATACACACTACCACTTGTAACCACCCTAGGCTAATCAAGTACCTTCATATCAGTTATTTAACATCCATAAATGCACATATATTGTTCGTTTTATATTTGAAAAAAATAAATTGTTTATAGTTCTCTCATAGACCACCAATGTATTGTGAATCAACATTTCAATGAAATTCCAAAATCAAATTTCTTGCACACACACACATCCACTTGTAACCACCCTAGTCTAATCAGAACTTTGAAATGAATTATCAGACGCCATGAAATACATAGATTTAGCTTGTTTTGTATTGGAAACAAATTATTCATAGTTTCCTCATAGACTACCATGTATAGTGAATCAACATTTCGGTGAAATGTCAAAATCAAATTTCTTGCACAAACTACTTGTAACCACCCTCACCAATTATCTAACATCCATAAATGCACATATATTGTTAGTTTTGCAGTTGAAAAACATTGTTTGTAGTTTTTTCATAGACCAACATGAACAATGAATCAACATTTTCAGTGAAGTTCCAAAATCAATTTTTTGAACACATTAGTTGTAACCACCCTATTCCAATTAAGTACATTTATGTCACTTATCAAACATCTATAAATGCATACCAGTAGCTATTGCTAGTTTTATTGCTGGTGGACAGAATTTTCCAATAGGCTGTCTTTCGCCGAGTATAGCGATGTATTCATTGCTCTGATAAAGTGTGCGTATTCCAAGCTTGAGTGTGGGTGATAGTGAGTGAGTGAGCGTGAGTGCTTCCAAACTCTACAACTTGTGGCGGGGTCGCAGTCAGAAAAATGTAACAACTCAGCCGGTCATTGAACCAGTCTTTATTGAGAGTGGGGATTTGGGCAAGCTGTTATGTTTGTTGCTTCCCCTTGCTTCTCCACTAGGTGACTGGATACCGCATGCTGTGAGTTTGACCCCGATTGAAAATATCGCATATTGTATTGAAAAAGTATTACATAGTATTCTCATAGACTACAATGTATGGTGAATCATCAGTATCAATTAAATCCAAATATAATTTTTTTGTACACACACGAACTTTTTACCTGCCACTGCAAGCAAAGTACATTTACATGAATTATCAAACATATGTAAATGTACAAATATAGATTGTTTTTAAGGGAAAACGTTAATAATTTGACCAATAGAATGATTTGATATTTTAGGATGAAGGATATCAGCCACAGTTTGCCCTCAAATAGTTGCGCAAAAATGATGACCGTCCCAAAAACAATTTGTGAAATTTCATGACCCTTCGAAAATGCTTGTGCAAAAAAAATTGTGACCAATCCTTTTGAGGGGGATTTCAAAACTATAGCAAGTCATAAGGAGAGATAAAGCGAATCTTTTTTTGGATTCTTTTATCCCGCCGTCAAGGTATTTGTGTATGCAGCTTTACTCAAAGAGGGAGGGGGGCATGAAATTTTTGTCATCTTAAAAGGGGGTCATCAATTTTTTGGTGCAATGGGTAGGGGGTTCGCTTATTTTGACTGATCCACCCCCCTGCCATACTAACTGAACGCTCCCTTATATAAACAGTTTATTAGCCACGGCAATACCCGTAATCTATGTGCATTGCTCTAAACCCGCATTTGAGTGGAGAGACTATGTGCGAACCAGCATTTGAGCGGAGAGACTATGTGACACTGCGATTATTTGACGCTACGTTTCGACAGGGTCCCTCAACGGGACCGTGGTTTCGACAACAGGGTTACATCAGTCGCTTAAAATTCATTTTGGTTGGTGAATCGTAAGGAATAGTTGATTGATATATGTCACAGCATCGTACGCAGGGCTAGGAAGCTAAAATATCTACGGTTCGGTCTGGTTGTGTCGGCTCGTGTGATTCGGAGTGACACCGTCCGCTCGCACGTTCGTTAGTTCGACTATTATTTCGGAGAGCATCAAGCTGCCCGGACAAGAGAAACTGGCAAGCGAAGATGAGTGAGCGCACATATGCCTAGCCTAGACTTGGTTCAAGTCGGTGAATTTCTAAAAAAAAAACTTTTGTAATAGTTTCTCTTGTGTCTGTCCTATTTCATATGTGTAATATATTTATATTTCGGAATTTAGCAGGCCAGGTTTTCCTTGTGATTAATTGAACGCGTTACCTTTGAGTCTGCGCAGTAATGAGTTAATTAGTTTCTGCCGGATTCCGGGAGTAACTCAGGGAGTAACTCCTCTGTAAAGCGTTCACCCCACTCGTTGCGTTCACCCCACTCAAACATTCACGAATCACAGACTTGAACCAAGTCTGTGCCTAGCCCAGCGTACGATGCTGTGTGTTTCCGGCGTTATATGGCCTCCCAGTGGGAGGTACAGTGCACGTAAAATGCCAACTGAACTCTCTACACATATAATGTATTAAATTTCTAACCCGTGTCTTTCGCATTCAGTTATTATCGGCAACAGTATTAACGACCGACGATCTTCGAGTCTTCGATCACTATAATAAATAAACACGATTGGAACTAATTTGGGATAATTGAATAGTGAAGTAAGGTCGTTTTCACCTGCAAATGTAGGCTCATCTGCTTTTCTTTTAAAGTTACACACTTGTTTTTATGAGTAATTTGTAATATCGCAACATTCAGCTATAAGGCACCTAACACTTTTGAGAAATTTGAAAAATATGAATATTCAATTATCCCAAATTAGTTCCAATCGTGTTAAAAGCTAAAGCCTTCATATGTTTCCTTGAAACATAAACCTCCCTTCTGATGTATGTAAAAGTGTAGGAACTTACATAATGGTACCCTAACAACCAGTGCTGAGGTTCTCCAGGAAAGCAGCTGAGTGCCTTCTCCAGCCTTCGTCTCGTCGCCATGCTCTTCAGTAAAACAGACACCATCTTGACAAGGACCATGGAAACGGCCAAGGTTAATATTATCTGCATCGCGGTGGTTTCGGTCGTTACAGCGCTAAGGGACGCGAACAGACGCCGCCATGTTTCAGCAACGCCGTTCACGATCGAATGTAGGGTAGCCATTTTGCCTATTACTGACTGTACCGTGTTTACCTTGAATAATATAGTATACACCAGAGAGAATACACAACGCGACTTCGCATATATTTGAAGGATGACGTCATCGGGCAAAGGTTACATCCACACAACGACACAGCATACACAACTTTTCCAATCAGAGAAAGAAGCTGACCCAAGCATACTAGGTAAATCATGATTGGCATAAATCATTGCCAGACACTGACCTATGACCGCGGCAAGGGACGGACGATTAGGAACGGTAGCAGAGACTCCCCATGACTGAAAAGTGACTTCTTTCGTTTAGTGCATGCCATTCATTATCTTATGACCACAATACACAATAGAAGTAGTACTTCTCAGATATGATATTAATCAGTTAGCCAAGTAAAAACCAGATATTAACTGAGAATGCTCAGTTGCAAGTATATATTGCAGTTGTCTGTGAATTAAAACTTTTACCACATGTTTGCAACTTCAGTGAAAGTGTTATGGTCAACATCATTAACAAAGGTCATTAAGTATATAAATACACAGTATCTACAACACACATAGCAAATTTTGTCAACTGTGGTCAAGTTAATCCAGATATATAACTCTAATTGGCAAAGTTCGTTAAATACGCAAATAAGTAATCGGCTGAAGTAAAAATGCTAAGCTTAAATGTCTTTGATAAGATTTTAACTCTAGTATCTTTAATGTTATCAGCAAGTTTTCAACTTAAGTCATATCAATCCAGACATATATCCCTAATTAGAAAAGTTCTTTAATATACAAATTAGTAATCAGCTAAATTAAAAATGCCAAATTACTTTCAATAATGTTTTACCCTAGTATCTTTAATATTCATTGGAGGTTTCGTTCAATATGCAAATACGTGATTAATTGAAGTGAAAATGCTAAATCAAATACAATTGAATTTGTTAATAACTGATATAACTGAATTTAAACCCGAGTGATAAATGTCTGAAACGCCAAAGAAATGATAATAAATAAATGGGAAAATTATTTAGTTTATAGCAATGTTTACTCCTGTTAGGACTTGGGACATTTGATTAGGGTTGGGGAAAAGGCTGATATCGTATTGATAGACTTCCCTGTTGCACTCTATAAAATATCACACCTATCTGACAAAGGACAGCCGCGAAAAGAGCTGAGAGTCATAGACAGTAGAAGCAAAATGCGCCTTGCGGTCATACTTTTGGGCTCTCATATTTTTACAATTGTAGACCGCTTGTAGGGGTCATTTTTCAGTACATATTATTATATTTGTTCCTCAGTGCCAAAATTTGTACAGTAACCACTGATTTTCATTCTTTCTTTGTCGAGAGAATGGTTGAACGTTTCACTTTATAAAACGTGTTTCTGACTATGTGGCAAAATGCCCATCAAGGAACACATAGGGTCACGAATAGTCCGTGCACCCTATTACATTTCGAATGTCATGGGGTATTTTTCTTACAATCGATCATTTTCAATATTTCCAACCTGTTTGTTGCTTGTGTCACAGTGTTGAATTTCTCACATCGAACGTATATTTTCCACCTAGCACCAAGTGACACGAACAGGATTTTATGATGTTGATTTTCTAATTTGGGTCATGTTGTAATATCTCCCCACGTCAGCATTTTACACGTCAGCATCTTTAATTTAAGAAAGTGACGTGATTGTACACATGCACAACGCGTGATGTTTCAACGTTACAATCCAGGTGGCAATAAAACTGCCGACAATGACTTTAAGTTTGCAGAGTCAACATAGCATGAAGAGTCAGCATTTCGTTGTATCACGAGATGGTGTGTCATTACAATGTGTATTACTTTTAGAGTAAAGGTGGATTGCGTAACAGAGTAAACTTAAAATTAATGATAGATGAGAATTGACATTACTCGGGCTGAGTTCCCGTGCTGTAAATAAAGCCATCGAACTCAATTCTACCGGTGTTTTCGTCTTCAGTTACACAAGTATTAAAGGGGGATGGTCGTCGGAACTGCATGTGTGCGACGTTCTTGTTTATAAACAATGTATTTCATGCATTATATCTATATGCATCGCTTCAACATAGCTGCAACTTATGAAGTTTACGATATTCATTATTAACAAGCATGTTTCAACTTTCATCAATCGCCAACGTACCCTTTAAATGTACTCTGAATTTCAGGCACTCCATAAAGGTTCATCGCTCTACTTGAATCGACTTGTAAAGACGCAAATGTACTGGTGAAACGTGAGAAAGAAAAAGTCAGTGGAATGGTATAACCATTTCATGGATGAAGAGACTGGCTGGTGTGGACCCATTGATGGGAAAAACTGGCACGGATGATGCTCTGACACCCAGGGAACCAAATGGATTGCAAACCGAAGGATTAATGTCTCTAAAACTGCAGTTGATATGAAATCCAGTTCGGTGTGACACATAGGCCAACTATCGAATGTGGAGCTTAATATATATTTGTCAATGTACAACGGCACACAGAGTGAATACAACAGATTGGCGACTGCCTGTCTGTGTATCTGCCCGTCTCTTCAGTCAGACTGTCTGTGTATCCGAGAGTTCTTCTGTCAGCTTTGTAGTTTCCATTGCATCGCATTATTGATCTGCTTGAATGCTGAGAGACAGGAGTCATTGATCATTTTAAAGAGAACCATTCGTCCAATGTTTATGTACATGTAGTTGTGCTTTCTATAGGTCGTACATAGTCATGCACATACAGTGATCTGATATACTTTTGAGCTGGCGCTGAAAATAAATTGCCCATCTAATGGACCGTTGGATGCTAAATGCAATTGTATGGAAAAGAATACAGCAGTGGATTAGCAAACTATATTGCAAGCGTACTGAATTAATAATATTGGTTCTGGTAAATGGCAACCTTCAAATGCTGAGCAAATTTGCTCAACTCTGTGGACCTACAGTAATTAAAAGCTAGTCTCTGTGGGACCTTTCAATGCATACATGTGTCATAACATAAAGGAAAGAAGCTGGATCTGACGACGGTGTCGATGTATAACTGGAACTTATTTATTGAATACGGAACCACGACTCGGCCTATCGGCCAGCCGCTGATACATGAGTCTGTCTGAGTCCCAGTTCCTAGTTTCGGTCAAAGTTCTAGTTTCTGAGTGAATGTCCTGTCTCGGTCACTCCACAGGAGAGTGACCGTGGTTATCGGTCCTCCAGTTCTTGTTTTTTTGTCCTCTGAGTTAGTGTGTCCATTTATACAATATCTTGCTATGTCGGATGCCGACACCATAAAGAATATAATAAGAAAATGCTTTGATTTACCGACATTAGAAAGATTACAAAAGTAGAAATTATCACATGCCCGTGCGTGGCTTGCTACAATTCTTTTGTTTCAAACCCACGCCATGAATAAATTAAAATGATAACAACGGCTCAATATTACGATTGGTTGAAACACAATAGAACATGGGGGTAGTACGCAGAATACCTCCATGAGAAAAATAAGTTACTGGGTAATTCTTGTAAATGTGTAAATGAGTGAGATCATGTCGTCGATACTGTGCTGGTATTTCGTGGCGCCAGCATTGTTAGAGTCCAAACAAAGAAACGTCAGCTTGATCACTCGCGTCCCAGAACGCTAATGTATTGTGAGCGTGAAATTTTACTATTCTGTGCGCCAATTTGGAAGATTATGACATGGGCCAATTTCGAAATAGAAAATGACCTCATTTTCAAAATAATACGTCCGTTCCCTCTGAGTTGAGAATATGACAAAGTACATTTCTTTAAAAGAAAGTCTGAAACACGTGTGATTTATAATCATAAAATGCATGATCGCTATTAACCTTAAAAATAATCCTCGCGTCTTTGGCGGGTAATAATTGGGCTCGTCTGGCCCCGAAAAATAATAGTAAAGAGCGTGTAGGCATTCGGATGGCGGACTTTGTGCGTCTTCTTGTGACCATCTCTTGGTTTGCCGTCAGCATTATAATAAATAAAGCCTGTTCGTAAATCTTACTAACAAGAAAAACACGCTGGCTTAGCGTAAAACGGAAATAGAGACCAAGCACTGGTGTTCCAAAAATCTTTGCAAAAAATGGCTTTCAAATATATCCTCATTCGTACGGAAACGTGTGATTTAAAGTGCATGAAATGATATTTTGTTGGACTATTTAAAACACTGTTAAAGTTTTGAGAGGAGCAAAAAATGAACGTTTTCAGATTCGGGCATTCAGCGAAAGTAAAACAATTGAATTTCATACGAAGGGAAATTGCATAACTAAAGGCACGAGTTGACAATGAGAGACAACGTAAAAAAATACACAACAGTTACTAAAAATGAAAGAAAAAATATACAATACTACATGATGTAGATAAAATTCACATTGCAATATCATACTGAGTCGTGAAACAAAGAATTTTGCTTCTGAGGGTGTGACATCAGGCAGTAGGCCGGAGCCGGCCGTTACCCCGCACACTACGAAATCTCACACGATAAAATCACAGCAAATGTCAATGTGTCACTCAACAGCTACGTCACAGTTATAACAAATGCAAGTAAAATGATTTTGTAAGGTACGTTCTTTAAAAAAGACAGTAAAGTAAAATGTTTTGGTATTTTTAGTTCGTTCATTTCGAGTCCTTGTTTCTTTAGTCAGTTATTTTATTCTCATGGTTATTTGTTCTTAGCGCACAAAGAAAATGTCTTTACGTTTTTGTCCGTAAGGTAATCGTTTACTTCTTTGGGTAGCTTGAGTTCAGTTTCTTTCCTGGCGCTTGTATAGTTCATTTCAATTTGTCGTTGTTCTGTCAAAACTGTTGGTTTGTAGAGTTACCGAGGTTGGTTAATTTCCTTTCAGTAATTCTATTCAGCGATCTCGTCGTTTGAAAATTTTCCAACAGTGATTACATACAAACGCAAGTTTCGAAATGACAATATAATCGAAAAATTGAAAGCCAATAATCGTACTCCAAAATTTCCTTCTTTCCCAACCCGCTTGAATTGCGTTATAATATTTAAGTATTCCATCCCGCGTGTGTAGTAGGCTCGAAGATTTGCTATGTGTTACTTTGTCGTAGATATGCGATTAACGAGCTTTTTTAAAACAAAAAAAATCTGAGAGCATGTTCTTGTTTTTCTTATAAATCGAAAATACAATCATATTAAACAAACCTATCATTCTAAATTTCAAACTTACTGATCGCATCATAGAATTACTGCATGGTTGTTGTTGATCGTTGATTATGGGTGGCCCGTTTCCTCGTCACAGGAAGAGTGGATTCTTCGTCTTCAAGATGTCCTTCTTCGGGGAATTGCTCGATGTGAATCTTCAAGTTCATAGTTTCTTGAGAGCGGATCGTAGAGGATTTACTCACACGGGGAACTCGCTCGTCGGCAAAGTGGTCGGCTTGGCAATGGTGACTTTCGTGCTTCGGGGAATTGATCGTAGAGCTTCTCGCTTGGCGACGAGAGGTGACTGACGACCCAAAGTCAGTCTTCGCACCGGGTTTGGTATCTCCACCATGTCATAACGTAAAGGAAAGAAGCTGGATCTGACGACGAGTGTTGATGTATAACTGGAACTTATTTATTGAATACGGAACCACGACTCGGCCTATCGGCCCAGCCGCTGATACATGAGTCTGTCTGAGTCCCAGTTCCTAGTTTCGGTCAAAGTTCTAGTTTCTGAGTGAATGTCCTGTCTCGGTCACTCCACAGGAGAGTGACCGTGGTTATCGGTCCTCCAGTTCTTGTTTTTTTGTCCTCTGAGTTAGTGTGTCCATTTATACAATATCTTGGCTATGTCGGATGCCGACACCATAAAGAATATAATAAGAAAATGCTTTGATTTACCGACATTAGAAAAGATTACAAAAGTAGAAATGTTACGTTATCACATGCCCGTGTGTGGCTTGCTACAATTCTTTTGTTTCAAACCCACGCCATGAATAAATTAAAATGATAACAACGGCTCAATATTACGATTGGTTGAAACACAATAGAACATGGGGGTAGTACGCAGAATACCTCCATGAGAAAAATAAGTTACTGGGTAATTCTTGTAAATGTGTAAATGAGTGAGATCATGTCGTCGATACTGTGCTGGTATTTCGTGGCGCCAGCATTGTTAGAGTCCAAACAAAGAAACGTCAGCTTGATCACTCGCGTCCCAGAACGCTAATGTATTGTGAGCGTGAAATTTTACTATTCTGTGCGCCAATTTGGAAGATTATGACACATGTACTAGTAGCAAAGGAATTTAAGAGGTCGCTCAATGGTGCTGAAATATTAGAGTGTGGTTGAGGTCCTGTGGTAGATAAAACTTTATGTAAGAGTTCTGATAGATGTTGTTTTTCGATCAAAATTATTTTAATGTGCTTTTTAAGTGAGGGTAGGGTGCATTAATATTACTCTGAAATAGAGACACTAGAAGTATCATGGTCTGTTAATGAATATATGTCGTGTAGATCGTTATTCTCCGGAGCTCACACAACTGCGCCACACACGAGTTATATACATGCTGCCCATTAGTTGCCACATATTGATATTTTCACTCTTTTTGGTTTAAATGTCAACAACAGTTGCTTGTTCTTTTCCCAAACCATGTTAAAATACACAGCCACGTTAATAAAGCTTGTACACTCAGTTTGTGCATGTGTAGATTGCTTTGTTATTGTAGACAAGTCAACATTTCTCTGCACTAGAATTCAAATATGAACAACAACAGTGCATCTTCCGTTAACAAACACTGTGTTGACAAGCTAGATAGTTGGTGTTTTAACATGCTTTGGGGAGTAGAACAAGAACTTGCAATTGACATACAAAAAGAAAAAATCATCACAAGTTACAGCAACTGGCCCTCTGATAGCGATGATATTTTCATTTAATAATACTAGATTGACCTGATGAAAATACAGATTATATGAAAAATCACATTGACTTTATTAAACAAGTATAAAAATGATCCTTCTGTCTGAAATATTATGTACATCATGCCCAAGTTACCCTTGGCTGATATGTCTGTTAAAATATTCTATAAGAAAAATCCTGGAACTATAGTTTGATAAATCGAGAATAAAATCCTGGACAAATGGATCTTAAGTTGGATAATGTGAATGTATATAAAAGGCGAAAGAAATCAGTTAATTAATACATTTGCTTTAAACATATTTTTTACTTTATTGCCGTTTATGGTTTTGTGAAAATGATAATTGTGGATTTTTTCCTAAAATTGTATGTGGAATTTTCACAAACATTTCCAAACACACCTTTTTTTAATAGAGATGCCTTTTACCTTTATAAAGCCTTTACACTTTTGATGAACATTGCCAGATGTGGCAGTTGTTGCACTGTTGGCTTTTCAATATCAACTATTGTATCTTTTTATGCGTCTTTAAAAATCAACTCGTAACAAAAGGTAATAGGAGAATGTAAAATATCTTCTAGGTCAAGGGGACACAGGCATCATATTTCGCTATTCCTAATGTAGGTTTTCTCTTAAGTGCTATTATCTGTAACTTTTGATGTATTTTCCAGTACTTTGCCTGTGTCTGTTCAAAAAGTTTCTTGTTCTTCTCCCAGACCCACATTCGCATACCTGGGTCTTCAACTTGTCAACAGCGCGCCCCATACGTGCAGTGTTGGATGTTATCTTTGACATAACTGAGTATTGGTCCAGCATAGAATTTATTTTTTCAACGTCAATGACAACATTGAATTGTGAACAAAATGCATCATGCTGGCTAATCTACTGCAAGTACTTTACATTTCAATATGCATGACTTGAGTGGAGAAACAAACGGTATTCCAAAACCAAATGCACCACTACACTTCGTTATCATACCAACACAAAGTATACATTTTAAATGCATATTTAAATGATATCAAATCATGCGACAATCTTATATCAAAAAAATCATATCTGTGTATATTTTGCAAACAAAAAGCATATATTTAGGATAATTGGGTCATTGGTTTTATCAATTCCTAACAAGAATGAAATTATTGTCAAATTCTATGTGCAATATGAGAGTTATTGAAAATTATATTGAAATTAGTGGAGCAAATAGAGAATCCAGAAATAATGCACATTCACCTTGAATTTATATTTTTTCATGATGCACTGTACCTTACAAACTTATCTGTACAGTGAATCTTTGCTTTAGCTTTGTTGAAATTTTTCTGATTTCAACAATTTCATATGTTTGTCCAAGTTTACGTATTAATTTGTTCCACAAAATAACTAGTGCAAATTATATGAATACAACAAGTCAAACTTAGATAGGCCTGAATGAGTATTCGTTAAACTCAAACAAAGAACAGTTAAACACTACATGTATGTAAGTGCCATTTGCGCTGGAATTTCTTGTTCATGGACGTTTCTTCACACACAGGTGCAAACCATCCACAGCTTGTAGAATTAACCCTAATATTGGTTTGACAGGTTTTTGATCATCAAGTGAAAATTCAAAGTGGTGCAGCAGTACGGAGAGAACTATCTTCATCTCGCTCATGGCAAAATTCTGGCCGATGCAGTTCCTGTTGGGAAAACAGCACAAAAATGCAAGATTGAGTGGAAACCCGATTTTCCGAGGCACCTTTGTATAGTTTGCATCATCACTTCTTGGTTGTTTAACCAGGGGTCCATATATCTTTCTTTCTCGACTTTGACTGTGCCGTGTTATATGTACGGTTCCTCTATCCTATACTGTAACTGTGTATTACACGACTTATGACTTATGATATTTAGATAACAGATGGGTATCATTGCTATTAATATAATCAGTAATGCTGATAGTAAACTTCAAATACGTCCTTAAGTCCAGTGAGAATACATCCTATGCTTTTCATGAGAATTTATTGTTATGCATAAACATGAAAAGCATTGTGGTATTTTTCATCAAATAAGATGACAGGCTATTGAAGAACCTCACAAAGGTAGTGGGCTTTTCCCTGTACCATTGGTCTATGAAATCATGAAGGGTATAAGCTTTAAAACTTTGACTGAAGGGAAGACTTTCATCGTAACATTGCCGTGGCATTTCTTGAATCTTATCCAACAAGCTATATGTCATCGGAATGTTTTGTTTGAAAAAATGTCAAACGTAGCCCGAGAATACATATTCACAAATATCTTGATACCAACACTCAAAAGATAATGTTAAATTTCCCATATGATGAATTCGATTTATTCGATTTTATCCATATACTCACTCTTTCCCATTCAATCTTCTGTAAGTATTCCCCATCCAAAAAAACTTCCAGCGAATCCCGGAACTAACATGTAGCAATCCAGGGATAATAAAAAGTAATCGTTTTTTCACCAAGTAAAATTTTGTAGATTTATTATGTTGATCTCATAACATCTTTAAAAATGTTGGAAATTCAAGTTGGTTGTGAAACTCCTTCCAATACAGATCCATAATCACATCATTGAAGGAATCGTTTGATCAGCACGTTCGTCGCTCTTGTACATCCATGGTCAAAAGTGAGATCATATCTTTCACAGAATTCAACTTGGCCATTGAAAATAGAACCTCCATCCAACCGACGGAGAAAAAGGCACTAACATGCCAATCAGCATCAACCCACCTTGGTCCAGCGGAGAACGGCACATAGGCGAAGGGTGACCTTTGCTCTGCGTTCTCTTGACGAAATCTAAACGGATCGTACACTTCTGGGTCTTTCCACACGTGAACGTTTCGATGTAAAGCGTACATGTTTATCCAGATCGACATGCCTGTTTAAAGAGGCAGACAAATCTCTGCTAAATATTTCGTGATACTGAGAAGATGACCAGATTGAATAAGAAAGTATGAACAATATCTTGAATACACATGCATATATTTTTTCACGCTGAACAGAGTTCATGTTGTGTCAGATATTTGGGTTTTTACACACTAAGAATGCTTGTCACCCAAGTTTCATGCACGAAAAGCAATCATCAGACAAATAATCTGTAAAAAGCGTCAGTTTCTAGATGTCTAGCGTTCTGAAACTCGAGGAACAGGCGTCCTTAGAAGGCAATGTGTGCAAACCTTTTTTTCCATTTTTATACTGCATGATGATTCTGAACAGTGCAGCTGCACTACTCTAGGAAAGCATGCAAGTGTAGTGTAGAGTCTCTCTCTCTCTCTCTCTCTCTCTCTCTCTCTCTCTCGCTCGCTCGCTCGCTCTCACATGTGGATACTAACGGATTGGAAACACTCTTCCATCTGGCAACTCAAGTGTTTTTGTTAGTTTCCGACAAATTTCTGGTACAGGTGGTGCTATGCGCAAACTTTCTTTGAGGCACATTGTAAGGTACGATAAACTGTTCAAGTCCTCCCTTACAGAAAAAATAACGGAATCATAAATATCAAAAAATAAAAGGAGGAAGAGAATGGACGAATGACAAGGAAGGACGGACAGTTATTAATAAGATGTTTCCAATAGGGTTCGAACTCACAACCTACGTGGGGGTATCTAGTCTCTTATCGGAGAAGTGGTGAAACATGGTACTGATGGTATTAAGGGGGCGCTGCACTCAACATAGCCTATTTTGCTCAAAAATCATTTTTTCGCAAATATTCCTTCAATTTCAATTAATTTGTTAACCCAAGATGAAAATATTGGCTGATTTCACCTTTTAGTTTGTCAAGCAGTTGTAAATTCCGGTATACATAAGATTTAATTTATGCAAATGAATGCAAATCACCCCATTTACCGGCTTGTTTTTCCTCCCAAATTCAAAATTTCCGAATTTAATTTAAGTAAAGAATAAGTAATTTAACTTCACTCGGGCGGGTCAAAGTTTCTGAAATTTTCACATTATGTTCTTTAAGTGCTGCATAACAAAATACCTTCTTTGTTTTGAAATAAAAGTCTTACATTTTGAATATGAGGCATTTTAATTTGGTAATCATGCTTTTAATCACTTTTTTGAGTGTCAGTCTTTCTAGACTTGCCATTTTAGAATGAGGAGAGATAATGCAAAATAAAATACTCGTTTGTTTTCTACATATTCTCTTCTGTCAGGTGAAATATTTTATTTCAGAAAATAGCTTCAACTTCTTTACTTAAATTACATTTATCGTTGATACAAAAATTGGTTCTTTTAGTTGATACCAAAATTGGCTCTTTTACCTTAAATATACACCCACTTCATCCTTAAAAAGAAAACTACTGCTGCCATGCTAATTTTAGAGTCTGCTGTTTGGAAATATATAGTATGAGGGGGTTTCCTTGTCATCTTTGATGAAAAATATATGCTTTGCAAAAAGGTGTGTTGGCAACATGCAGCTCCACCTTAATTTTGATGTTCATAATTATTAAGCTTAGGACAATAGTTTCAGCTTAGGTTCAGATGTGGAGCAGTATTATCACCCTGTTCTCTTACGAAAATATTGTCATTCACCATATTCTGCACTAATAACACTGTCCTTCGCCCTATTTTGCAGTGGAAATACTGTCCTTCAGGATATTCTGCACTAATAACATTGTCCTTCGCCCTATTTTTGATGAAAATATGTCCTTCGCCCTATAGTCTGTAGTGAAAATGCTGCCCTTCAACTCATTTTGTGCAGATAACACAGTCCCTCACCATACTCTTTAAACGTTAGTAATACGTATCCTTCACTAAATTCTGCACTAAAAATACTATTTCTATCATTTCTGTATTGAGAAATACTGCTCTTCGCAGTCCTTCACTGTTCTTCGTTTCAAATTAATAAATGTGGACGGTAAGCCCACTGAAGACCGCGCACGATTTTGCAGAAACGGTTGGCTGCAGTCTTAGTCTGTATCGAACACTCAACGATGTCAATGTGGGACTATCGAACTCTGATATACTTTTTACCAAAAACCCAGTAAAATGGGTATCAAACCATACGCCTCTTCCAACGCTCCATACATATTTTTGAGACGATCACATCATAACAATATTTCTTGGGTAATATGTAAGTAACAAGTAAACAAGTAAACGGACAAACCATTCAACATCGATGCTTCCTTTCTTGAGAAAGAACTCGTCTATCTCTTGCTGGCATTTCCTCTGATGATCTGGGTGTTTGGCCAGGTTGTATAGACACCATGATATGCCGCTAGCCGTGGTGTCGTGTCCTGCGAACATAAATGTGTCCACTTCATCCTGGATTTCCTCATCCGTCAGACCCTTGCCGTCTTCGTCCTGTCATTCATTGAAGTAGTATAACTGGCTTTCAAGGCAGCGAAGTCAGGGTGAAATTTAGCTTACAGTATTGCAAATAACTTATTCGCTATCAATACTTGCCTAATACGAACACTGTGATCAAGCGGTAAGTTTTGTTGATTATTGACCACTTCCACATTTAAGCACCCATTACCCCATGATATTTTTCGGGGGTGCTCTTCCTGTGTGGGTCTGTCCTTTAGTGGTAAATATACCAGTATGGTTTTGGTGATCGAGTGAGAATGAAAAGTAAAAACATACTTTGTCTTGTTTTCCGGAATTAATGTGTACGAGTATTCTCTACGATGGCATAACAGTATCACGATATGTTCTCACCTTAGCAGAAAACAGGATGTCCAGAAAGTCCACATATCTTTTGTCGTTGACCTTGCCTGTTGCCGTTTCGACTTCTAGGGCCGCTTTTCTCTCTTTTATAACATTTCGTGAATAGTTGTGCAAGCATTCCAAAGAGCGTCGATACTTCCTACCATCGGCCGTAAGGTTGTAGTATATAAAATCGTTGTAATGCAGAATATTAAAAAATCTCTTCAAGATGAGCTCTGAAACTTCATAAACTGCCGTCACATACGGATTGAATTCCCTAAATGAGAATGAACACATTATAGGAGCATGACTGAAACAGTCGGAAATCTTTTATCTACAGACATTTCTCCTTTCGCTAAAATACTCAACTCAATGAATGTAGACATAAACACAAGTACCATATGCAGATAGATATAGATACACACATTCAAGCACGCGTGCGCACATTCATGAATTGTGATTCATCAGTTCATTGTGTGGATGACAATTCCGAGTATTTAAGCACTAGTGTATTTATTCTATACTAGGAATGTGGCATTTATACTGTTCACATTTCTAAGAATACAGCAAGTCATGTCAAACTCGCATCAAACACCGGGACAGGACACATAACAAAGAAAGCAGCTATGAAATTTCCTAGCTTTCGCAAACAAAGTAGCATAAGGCTGATTCACAAATAACGGTTAGGGGGAGGGGGCTTGAGGAATCGCGAAATTGATTTTTTTTTCAGACCCCCCACAGTACCCTAAAAAAATTTCAAGTCCTCCACAAGTATCATATAGCTGCATGCTTATTAAAGATGAACACAAAGAAAAAATAAACATGTATTTTGCAGTTCAACTCGTAGAGCTATATTCCTGTAAGGTATTTTAAAAGCATCATTGGATTTTTTGGATTTATCAGTCTAAGCCTAAGTACTTTAGTTAATCCAACTCTTGCAAGGTCAATAGCACCTGCTGAAGGGCACACAAAATGACGATTATGAAAGAGAATGCGAATTGTGAATTCCTGGCTTCATTTTGCTAAATTGTGAAAAACTGAGGAAACTAAATATTTTTGCAGAAGAACTAGACATTTATGACGTAGATGTTGCTAAAATTGACAATAATTGGAGGTTAAATATTCAATAAAATTAACTTTCTAACCTCTAAAATTGTGGGTGTAATAATGGCAAATTTGGTGGAAAATAAATAATTCAATTCAGTTACACACTTTTTTGTTTAAATTAAAATCTTCACTTTTCTCGATTTTACTTTTGTGTTATTTTACAATGAGAATGTGAAAATTTAGGAAAATCAAGCATCATGACCCCCATCTTTTTTCATTAATATTATTCTCATATGCCAGAATTCAAAAATAGCGTCAATGATACTGTGCTCACATTTGGTCACATGTGGCAAGCAAAAGTGAGTGTATACACGATGTTTAATAGCTTCTATGGACCCTATAGCTTGTGATATCATAGTCAAGTGCATTCGAACAAATTTTAATGCGCTGTCCATTGAAGTATGAAATGGTTGACAATTGTTGCAACCGTTGATCACACACACTTACACAATAACATGCAACCTAGTACATCATAATCAGTGTTAATTCCAGGATGTGCCATTGCACAATACGCGCAATAAAACTTCGAATGGCCCTCATTTCACCATTTGATGCACCACTGAGGGCACATCAAACTGAGAGAAGAGGTAAGGAGTGATAGGTAGAGAAAGGGAAGGAGGTATTGTCTTTGTTTTTGTACTTTTCAATTATTTAGTTGTAATAGTTCGCTGTGTGATGATTGCCATCACTACTTTTAGGGACCTGGCTTTGTCATGAAATGTATATTTTTATTATTTTATCAACATCCACAAGATCCCATTCTGTTATAGATAACCATCTAAGCATTTCACATTTCGAAGCTGACCACATTTAATGTGGAAATTATTCAGTTAAGAGCTCAACAAATTTGGTCTTGGCCTCCTTGCGTGGTTTGGCCCATGGACAGTCATAAAGATATAATAACGGCTGGAAGTAATAATAAAATAGCAATATATACAAGCACTCAGGGTGAAAATATTGCATCAATATGCTTAAATAGAAAGGCAGATGAGCTAACATTTGCAGATTCAATCAACATTTGTTTACAATCCAATTATCCCAAATTAGTTCCAATCGTGTTGTTGTTTACATTTAAGAATAAAGTAGGTAATGAATACCACAAGCTTATCAATATCTAGCTCTACTTCACCGTCAAATGTGCGTCGCTCAGCTCTGTAAATCAGAAAAAATGATTTTTGACCAAAAATGGGAAAAATTGCCCCAAAATACAAATATGAAAATTTCACCAAAATTTTAACAACCCTAGGATTATGCATACTAAGTTTCAAGGCAATTAGACGAGCACTTTCCGAGAGGAAGATTTTTCTACAAAAAACAGGAAAAATTGCCCCAAAATACAACCATCAAAATTTCACTACAATTTGAACAAATCTAACCAAAGTCACCATAAAGAAACTGCATACCAAGTGTCAACCAAATCTGGCCTATGATTACAGTTTTAGCAATTAGCAGGGTTTTCCCTTTTTATCTCATTTGCATATTTTTGACACTGACATGTTCATTTGAACAGATTTAGATCTCCACCCTTGGTCCACCTGTACATCAAATACTAAGATGGTAGGTACTGTGGTTTTGGAAATTTTGATGAGGACGGACATACATCCGCATATACATACATAGATACATACATACATACATACATACATACATACATACATACATACATACATACATACATACAGACAGACAGACAGACAGACAGACAGACAGACAGACAGACAGACAGACAGACAGACAGACGCCGCCGACCTACTATATAAGCTCTCCTAGGGATATATACATATACCAAATGTGAGCTAAAAAGGCCCACTTGTTTGGGCTTTTTTACGAAAAATCATACATTATTAGATTTTTTCGAGATAAAAGTCATGAAATGTGACAAAATATATCTATATTTTGGAATTATTACCGACATTAGAACAATTCGATGGCATTAAAATGTTATTCATTTTTCATGGAATTACCTGACAAACTTAGGATTTGGAAAATGTTAAGGTAAAAGGGAACCAAACAATTTTCTGGTCCCCCCATAGGCAGTGCAAAACTTTCAACACCCCCCTTCCACTACCACCAAAATTTTCGAATCTACCCTGAATACCTGCGGCCTCCTCAAGGTTTTTGTGAACGCAGCTTATATAAGCCTTGTGTGCTGACAGTCATGCCAAAATACGGGCACATAAGCTTATTATCCGAAAGGGTACGGATTACCCCTATAACTCCCGATTTCACACGACCTCGCCGGTACAGTGTCTGGTACTCACATGTATTGAGCGTGTGCAAACCAAGATTGTTTTATCTATAACACAAACAACAAAGTCTCATCGAATCGATGTCGTCTCATTTGCCTAGTAGACTGATGGTCAATCATTTGAAAATTTATGCTTGATTCTTTATGATCACGACTGTACCCATTGAAGCTGCAATGTCTTAATTGAGACGTCAGTTTCAGTTGTTTGCATCAGATAGCACATTGTCGGTTGCTTGGAAACACATAAAGACACAGACACAGACACAGACACAGACACACACACACACACACACACACACACATATATATATATATATATATATATATATATATATATATATATATACATATATATATATAATATATATATATATATATATATATATATATATATATATATATATTCTGTAAACTCCTTACGTAAACTACACTTTTGATGAATAATTCAAATTTCAAAAACAGAAAATATTTACGGTTTTGTCTGGCACTGGCTATCTAAGCTGAATATACACTTCATCAATGAATGTAACGTCAGCAATCTTAGCTGCTGAGATATTTCAATTGAACCTTGGTCACAGAGACCGGACCATTTAGTCTGAAAAAGAATGACGTAAAATTCATGATGGTTTGTAATATTTCATGTAAGATGTGAGCTATTAGGGTAAAAATAGTGTAACGAGGTTTCAGAAAAACCTTTAATCTTATTAATGAATATCGATGTGGAGATTGAAAGGCTCATCAGATTAGTGTATTGTATCATTCATATCAGTGTGCAGAGTATGCGAAGGGTCCTCTTTTATACTGTATAAATACAGTGGATTACAACGGATTACAAGGGATAGCGTCCTCAAGTAAGGCATGTTATTCGCAAGCTTACCACCAGAATGCTCGCACTGTCGATGAATAGCTTCGAATACGATTTTAAAATTTGAAAATGGAAGCCTGGTGTGAGTAGTTTGCGGTTTCTCTTCCACTTGGCTCCTTTACTGATCACCAAGCCATCGCCGAGCCAGGGCTTAACAACTGAGCATGTCCAATCATTTTTAGGTTCTGTAAAATGTCGTAAGATGAATATGTGTAAGCTTATGTCAAGTATGCGTATCTCTGTCTGTCTCACTCACCTTGTATGTATGTATGTATTTTATGTATGTATTTTATGTGTGTATTTTATGTATGTATGCATGCATGCATGCATGCATGCATGCATATATGTATGTATGTATGTATGTATGTATGTATGTATGTATGTATGTATGTATGTATGTATGTATGTATGTATGTATGTATGTATGTATGTATGTATGTATGTATGTATGTATGTATGTATGTATGTATGTATGTATGTATGCATGCATGTATGTATGTATGTATGTATGTATGTATGTATGTATGTATGCATGCATGCATGCATGCATGTATGTATGTATGTATGTATGAGAGTTGCTCTGCAATTTCTTATTGCTGTAGGCAACTCGTTAAATAAGCTACGAGTAAAAGACTGCTTTAATTATTTGCTTCTAGCAAATGGTACTTGTAGAGTTTTATTACTAACAGGTCGTAAAGATCCTTGTGGATCGTATTCTGTTAACATATCCCTGATTTATGGAGGAGACAGGCAAAAAATACACTAGTGTACAGATACTACTAGGTTGCACTTGTAGGGATAAGATAGCGGATACCATCGTAGAAGTGTAAATCTTTCAACGGTTCAGATACCAATGTCATAATTAACAAGTCATCGTTGATGACACAGTCCCCAAATGTTAATGGGTAATTTAATTGCAAGTTCTCGGGGAGTCCTCTTCATTAATTACGTCTGTGATTAAAAATACTGCGATGCAGATGGGGCTTAATAGTCGAGAATGATTTCGTTGGTGGTGAAATATAAAACCAATGTAGGCCGCCATCCTAATTACAAAAGGTCATTAAATGAGTCAATTAGTAATTAATCGACAGGATGCTGCGAAACATTCTTGCATCCTATCATAACACCGGTGAGATTATCACCAGTACCATATTTCATAAAGTTATGCAGTGCTTCGGGCATTCATTCTGTATTACCCCTATTTGTAACAATCAACCCTATTTGTAACAAAACCTAATTTTCAAAGAAACTTGGCCGTATTTGTTTAAATCTTGATGAAATATGCATATTTGTATTTTTGGGAACGATTTTCTTTTTTTCCTCGTCGAAACTCATTTTTTCTGAAACTGCTCGTCACATTAAATTTTGTTGTGCAGTTCCTAGGGATAATAGGTCAACTCGTAAAAGATAATCAAGTTGTTTGTTATTTGTAGGCCTCTTATCTCTAATAACTGCACGATGTGAAACAAAGTGAAACAAAGTGATGTGCATATATGACATAGGTCAATGTCCTTGTACTAGCTTTGAATGATATTGGTGGAAATGTCTGAGTTATGGCTCTGTACACAAAAAAATCGTAACAAAATGGCCATCAGGCAGCCATTTGGTATGAAATTGTGAAACCAATATAGACATGCATATTTATGAGATAGGTCAATCAATGTCCTTGTACCAACTTTGAATAAAATCGGTTGATACATGACTGACTTATGGCTGCGGATATTGTTCGAGCCTTTTAATCTGAGTGTTTCTTTCCGTGTGTAGGGCAAATAGTAACATCCGGGTTCTGTGCACGAATGTCCTGGTGAATTCTTGGTGTGGGTTCTTAACAATCTCGATTCACATCGATTTACAAATTGACGTGCATATGTATAACATAGGTCAATGTCCTTGTACCAACTTTGAATAAAATCGGTTGAGATGTGCCAGAGTTATGGCTCCGTACATGAAAAAATCGTAACAAAATGGGTACATTACAATCATATTTGATCGTATCACAAAACAAATCGGCGTGCATATGTATGACATAAGATACAATCCTTGTACCAAGTTTGAATGAAATCACTCCAGGCATCTCTGAGATATCTGCGTGAACGGAAGACGGACGCACGGACATGACCAAACCTATAAGTCCCCCGGACGATGTCCGTTGGGACTAAAAATGAGTCGCATTGGCCGCTTTAAAAGACTGTTCATGCGATCCATGTCCTTCTGAGTACAACAACCCAAAATACTAAGACAATAATCAAAATATTGTAAAATGAAACTATTATAAAAGTGACGCCTCGCTGAAACCGGCAAATGCTTAATTCTGGCAAGAAGATACAGTTTGCCCTTTTGCCATCAACATGTAATGTTCATGGTAAATCACTCTGGATTTTACACCAAGCAATTTTTCACATTCTGCATTTTCAATATCCTTGTCACCATTGTTAATGTTCGGCAGCACTGGACTGGCCAAGTGCTACCGTTTTTGCCTTGTGGCATCTATGCATCAATCTACATGCGTGTATGTATGTACGCATAGATATACACACATACGCATACCCCTCCACCCCAATGTAATGTTTGATAGTGCTTAAAGGGGCAATGTCGACCATTTTTCATGAAGTTTGCTTGATACGAGATACTACTCATATTGTTTGACACGTTGAAAGATAATAAATGAATGGGTGACCATGCACGTATTCGATCCCGATTTTAGACACAATACATGAAACCATGGGGAAAATGAATTGGTCAGGACTATTTATTCATTTTTGCGATGGTTCATTTATTGTGTCTAAAACTGGGGTAAAATATATGCATGGTAACCCATTCATTCAGTGTCTTTCAACGTGTCAGACAATATAAGTAGTATCTCGTATCAAACAAATTTCATGAAAAATGGCCGACTTTGTGTCTTTAAAGCTCTGTGCAATGCTTGTCAAATCTAGGATTCGCCCTTATTACCTGCGGTCGATATAATTGCCTTAACAGTGTCGGGATGGGTGCACATGAATCCTCCACTGAACGGACCATGCCAGACAGGGAACCCATATTTATATTTATTTGTCCAATCAACCATGACGTCCAGGTATGTCTTTGGATCTAACTGAAGCAGAAGTGAAGGAAAGACGTAAGTGGTGGGTATTCAAAGTTTCATTACACATCGTATTATTAAACCAGCTGTAGAGAGACGAATTCCAGTCCTATTGAAAATCCCAAAGTTGTCGACTTGTTTGCAAAAATTACGACTCAATGCTGCCGTTTGGAATGCTCGCTCTGTAACTGGAAAAATTGGTGCCATTGCAACAACCCTGATTAACGATGATTTGGACATTTTTGTTCTCACCGAAACATGGCTCAAGAATCAAGCCGACCCTGCAATCGCTGAATTCAACTCGGCCATTAGCGGATATTCTATTCACCACCAGTCTCGCTCTAAACGTAGAGGAGGCGGCGTCGCTGTAATTGCCCGTTCTAATCTACGTGTTACTGAGAAACGAGCAGGTTCATACCAATCTTTTGAGTGTTTGGAGCCAGTCTTTACGTGTTATTACCATCTACCGCCCACCGAAATCGCAGAAGAATAATTCAACCGTCAACGAGTTTCTTGCTGAATTTTCCACTCTACTTGAGTCTGCTGTACCGTCGCCCGGCCATCTTATCATCGCTGGCGATTTTAACATTCACCTGAACTCGCCCGACACAGTCAAATTTATGAACCTGTTGCACTCGATGGGGTTACATCAATATATTCTCACACCGAAAAATAACAAAGGCCATGTTCTAGATCTCCCAATTACACGTTCGACAGATGAGCTTGTTCACTCGGTGGATGTATCGAACTTTATGAACTCTGGTCATAGTCTCATACGGTTTGATCTGAATCTTCGACGCCCTGCACCCAAAAAAGTGGTTTCGCGTCGCGATTTCCGAACTGTTAACATGGACGTCTTTCAAGATGAAATCTCTACCAAGTTGTCCAGTCACCCACTAGATTTCGACGCTGAAGCCATTTCTACATTTTATTGCGACACCGTTACGGAGATATTCGACACTGTAGCGCCGATTAAGAAGAAAGTGGTTACTGAAAAGGTACGTGCTTCATGGTACTGCGAAGAGCTACTGATGTTAAGAAAGAATGTGAGACGGCTGGAGTCAAAGTATCGCTCAACAAAGCTTGAGATTGATCGGCAGATTTTTCTGATAAAGCGAATTGAATATTTTCGCCGCTGTGACGTATTAAAGGCCGACTACCATCGCGCTCGCATCCAAGAGGCAGATGACAAGTTGTTTAAGATCGTCTCTGAGTTATCTGATACGAAAGCTATCAACGCTAAAGCTCTACCTAGTGAGATTCCATCGAAGGAACTACCATCAAGATTCCTGAGCTATTTCAACTCCAAAGTTGCCAAACTTCGTGAAGGCCTCATTAGTTACAGTACCGACACTGGCAACACCTTACCATCTCATAATTTACCAACTTTCAGTGAGGTGTCTGTGCA